>NC_139534.1:78085883-78802301 GCF_965153285.1 Podarcis tiliguerta
TGATCATTTATTCACTGGAACTGGAATCCTTAATGGAAGTTCTCACTAAAGACACAAGGACCAGGAAATGCCCCTTCTTCTTTAATCATAGTGAAACTCAGTTAATGTTATTAAATAATTGGATTTGCCTGGCAGTCATCCATAACTTGTGTTTCATGGAGGGAAAGACATTTGAGAAGCAAGTTATGCATGCCTAATCTGGACTGGGATCTTTTCAGACACCACCCTCATTAGACCATCTCATTCTGTACATATCATTCAGGACTGTACCTTCTAAGAGGTGTTCTGTTGGATGCTGAAAAACATAATCAACCTTCCTTGTTAGATGAGGTGTCCTTAAAAGCAACCTCCATCCTCACAGTCATAACAGCTGAAGGGAGATTTGTTTTTCAGGATTATTAGAAGTATGATAGAAGTTGATAGTAATCTTGAAAAATTCACTCTGAGCCAGAAGGAATCTTAGGTGGTCAGATCATGTGGGTGGACCACAGGATTGGTAGAGTGGAACCATCTACCACTAGTAGTAGTCATTTTTAAATACATTCTTTGATTCTAAAAACAACCTCTCATCCTTTAATGGAAAAGTTAATGTCACAAATTGGAACTCCTGCCTTGGGAGGAAAATCTTGTTGTTGTTTAGTCATTTAGTCGTGTCCGACTCTTCGTGACCCCATGGACCAGAGCACGCCAGGCACTTCTGTCTTCCACTGCCTCCCGCAGTTTGGTCAAACTCATGTTTGTAGCTTCGAGAAAATCTTAAGTAAGGTGAACAAAGCTTGGGTGGTTTACTTATTGATCTTACCCTGCCTGCATTTCTGATTCTGATAAAGCAAAGACCAGAGAAACAGAGGGGCATAAGGACATTTACAGTGGTACTTTGCATTTTGTATTCTCAAAACATCCAAAGTTAACACACTGGACTTAGGAAACAAAGAGAGCAGGAATGAAAGTGCTTCATTTCAGTCTTCCATATGAGGCCAGTAACTATATAAGCCACTGATTATAGAATTGGGATTTGCATTCACCTACTGTTTGTGGGCACTCTCCTCATATTAAATTCACTTGAAGTGGTGCTTCTGCTTAATACAATATTGTATTATGGGAGATATTTACATTTCACATCTCTTCTGCTATCCATAACAAAGAGGATTCATGGTTCCCTGCCTATTATGCTGCTATATTTGTTCTGCTTTACGTCATATATTGCCAAAGGTGATGGCACTATGGGCTCAGGTGTACACACCGGCAGATGGACAGTTGTTTTGGATTATACAATAGAACTGACTCATCTGAACAGAATTCCAGACAATTCTCATACTTCCCCAAACTGGGCTTAGACAAAGTCCCAAAATGCAGTTAGCTGGGAACACTTCATTTGAAGTTTTCAATATATAAATCTTTCCCCCCCACACACACATTTTAACTTGTGATTTAGCTTGTGATTTTGGCTTGTAAATAATTTTGTACAAGTCAGTTCTTCAGTTCTGTATTAATAAGGGAGTCAATCCACGTATTAACATTTTTCTGTACAAAGGACTGAAGTCTTTTGTAATGTCAGAATGACTCCTTTAGCATGAAGTTTCAGCTGAAGCTGATACAGAGTTTCCAGGTACTTTAAAATCCAGGCACTATAGACTCAGGCTGCAATACACTTACCTGTGAATCTCATTCAGTTTAGAGTAGAAATGTACAGGACAGCGTTACAACACATATTTAGCTTTACTGAGTACTGAGGTATCTTTGAAAGCTACTACCTACTTCCTATGATCCAACAAATTGATCAGCCTGCAGTAGTCCACACATGCCAAAGGATATTGCATGTGGTTTAAGGAATGTGCATCCATCACCCAGGGCAGGGCATTCAGGGCCCCTTGCTGGAGTGGAATGACACACAAACAAAAAGTTGGACAAGTTTTGACAACTCTAGCCACCTGTTTGCAGGCTAGGTGAGTGAGCTAAATCTTTTGAGGGGAGGGGACATTCATCTAAAGTGGTCAGTTTTGTCAAACTGACAGCGCTGCCAAGATGTTTGGTTGTGAGGATTCAGTTTCCATTACATATATTTAGAATTCACATAAGTAATGGTAATGCTAATAGGCTGGCATGCTGTGTGTTTTGTGGGTGTGTCTTGCTCTGGTGTTTGTTTTAAATGCTATTTATTTATTTATTTGAGACCAATTAATTTGCAATGGCTATTGCTAAAACAATCAGTTAGAAATCCAGTTCGCTCAGCTGCCAGTGCAATTTGGAATAGTTCATTGGTGGTGCCTATATCCTGAAACACAGAATCCTTTCTACGGTGCTGCTGATTAGGGAAGCCGGTGTCAAGAAGAAACCTGGGGAAAGCTCAGAAGCGCTCTGAGTAGAACCAGGGGAGCATAAGGCAAAGCTGGCAAGGGAGGTACTTTTTTGTCTCTCTTCCCACAAAGGGGTGGGAAGAGAGACAAAAGACAGGGGCAGATGCCGACTGGAACAAGACAAGTTCCAGCTGGATGGTGGGGAGAGAGAGAGAGAGAGAGAGAGAGAGAGAGACTGTGGATGAGAAGTGATGAAAGGCTTTAAAACAACCTGTTTCTCTTTCCTCCAGACACCGATGGTTCATTTCATGGGGTGGAGTTTCTGCCAGAAGATTTCAGAGACTCTCCTAATGAAAGAACAATGAGGGTGAATGAGAAATACTCCACGCTACCTGCTGACGAGAAAGGGATCCACATTATCAACATCAGAGCTATTGAAGATATAGGATACGTTCGCACCGAGAGTACGGTGAGTGGAGGAGGCGTCTTCTCACCTATTTGTTGACATATCTAGCTGCTAACAACATAATCCTGTCTGTGATCTCTGTCCTTTTGCCCCTTATAACCCCAGGGTTGTAACTGTGCACTCCACTGTACAGTATTCCTTCCAAAAGTAAGACTGTTTCAGATGTCTGATGCTAAAAAACATTACAGCATTTCACTGCCTAATGAGGGCTTGAATGAGAAGGTTTCATTTTAATCAGTGCATTTTTAAGCGGGTATTTCAGTCTAGATAACAGAGCTACACACACACATACTTGCATTGCTGAATGTAAATTTTGTGGGAAGTTTTTGTGCTGCCTTCAGCTGCCCCTTTCAGTACTATACTAAGAAATTTTCAAAATAGTATATCTTAATTTTTAAAAAATCATTTATATTTCTGTCAAAATGACCCTCAAGGCAGCTGTTCCCAGATATGCTTTGAGATTGAAATGTTAGCGATATTATCACACACAAACGCACAAAGGATTAGCCTCTGTCCCTCTAATATCTCACCATGCCTTTTGCAGAGGGCAAAATTTTCCTTGGCATAGAAATGCTGTGATGAGGGAGGGAGGAAGTTTACCTGTTGGCATCTGCATATTATGCAGCCATAAAAAAGTGAAAACCTCAAACTAATAGGATCCCAAGTGTATGATCGATGTCCAGGAAGGGAGCCATGTGAGCCTTCTGTTACAAAAACAAGACACTTGCGGCACCTTAAAAGCTAATACATGTATTATGTCATGTGCTTTAGTATAGGGGAATTAAATTCAAAAAGTATAGACAGTGAAGTATAGACTGAAGGCTGCAGTCTTATGCCCACTTACCTTTTTGAACTCAGTGATACTTCCTTCTCAGTAGACATGCACAGGATTGTGCTGCAAATGTATGTAAAAGAATTACAATGACCACAAACAGTGTTGATTATTTCTTGGCACTAGTAAGCAAGTGAAAAAAGTTCGGATGAAGGGATAACTAGGACTCTGTCATTGTTCTCGAGCAATGTCCTACAAGCAGAACTTTTTTTTTCTCCATTAGGGAACATATTAACAAATACTGAGTTGCCTTTTGAGGTTTGGCTTTTCAAATTGTGGTGAGAAAATATTCACCATGCCCTCCCATCAGATGTCAAGGAGATAAATAACTATACAACTTTTAGAAGACATCTGAAGGCAGCCCTGCATAGGGAAATATTTAATGTTTGATGTTTTATTATTTTTTTAATCTGTTGGAAGCTGCCCACAGTGGCTGGGGCATCCCAGTCAGTTGGGTGGGGTGCAAATAAAAGAAGAAGAAGAAGAAGAAACATTTTCATTCAAAATCACATGTTGGTAATTATGTGTATAAATGGGATCAGTTACTGAATACAGATTTATTGGTATTTATCTCCTTCAGGTTTATTCAAATCTTTCACCTTTGGTACTTCTTTAGATGGGCACAGTTTAAAAAATGGGCTGCTTATAATGCATAATGCAGCAGGCAACTAGACTTGCAGAGGCATAATGGCTTGGGACTAGCATGGGAACATAATCTTAGCGGTGTATGCCATATTGCAGTTCGTTTTTTTAATTAATTCTTTCACATGAAACTCCTATGATGAAAACTCTATAGTGGAAATAATTGATTCCTTTGTCTCCTTGTGAGTTAGTTGCCTACAGGGCAAGAATCTGGGAGTCGCTCAGTGTGCCTATGTCAGAGCAAGAAGGTGAATGTTTGTTTTCTTCCCAAGTACAAGTATAAACACTGGGAAGACTTATAGGGTGACTCCAGTGAATGAGCACACAGTGTGCAAAGAGGGTTGTAGAGCTGTATGCGTACAAGCAGAAGTCAGAGACATCATCTCTCAGCTTGGAAAATGCTACATATTTGTTTATTCTTACTTAACAAAATTTATATACCACGTGTGTATAAGAAAACCTTGAAGCAGTTTACAAAAATATACAATAAAACAATAAAATTCTTGTTTTTAAAAAAGCTAAAAACAACCAGTTAAAGAAATTTAAAAGATGATTCAAATCATATGTAGATATGGGTTATTGGGAGCAGAAATTTGTCCAGATTTGAACTATGGCACCCAAGACAGGGCTTTGAATTTCAGATACTGCCACAGAAAGGAGCACTAGATTCTAGCGACTAGAAGGGCTTCGTGAAAATGCACCATTTGAAAATGAAACTATATATAGTGTCAACTTATTGGTTAAATCCATGCTGTATATGGTGTATGTTCCCTTGAATGGTGCATAAAAAGGTTGGGTATTTATTCACCACTCGTCATTAGGCCAGTATTGTCTGTCTAAGTATCTTTAGAAGTCACATTCAGACCTTCAATGTGTGAAGGTCTGAGAGAAGCCTGTATGGAAAACTGGGGCAGCAGGGGGGAGCTTGTGTGTGCACTTCCCTCCCCCTGCACTTCTTAAAGACCCTACCTGCCTGCAGACTGTCTCGCCAGAGTGGTGCATGCTCTAGTTATCTCCCGCTTAGACTACTGCAATGCGCTCTACATGGGGATACCTTTGAAGGTGACCCAGAAATTGCAACTAATCAAGAATGTGGGAGCTAGACTGGTGACTGGGAGTGGCCGCCAAGACCATATAACACTGGTCCTGAAAGACCTACATTGGCTCCCAGTATATTTCCGAGTACAATTCAAAGTGTTAGTGTTGACCTTTAAAGCCCTAAAAAGCCTCGGTCCTGTATACCTGAAGGAGCGTCTCCACCCCCATCGTTCAGCTCGGACACTGAGGTCCAGCACCGAGGGCCTTCTGGCAGTTCCCTCACTGTGAGAAGTGAGGTTACAGGGAACCAGGCAGAGGGCCTTCTCAATCGTGGCGCCCGCCCTGTGGAACACCCTCCCTTCAGATGTGAAGGAAATAGGTAGCTATCCTATTTTTAAAAGACATCTGAAGGCAGCCCTGTCCAGGGAAGTTTTTAATATTTAACACTGTATTGTTTTTAATACTTGATTGGGAGCAGCCCAGAGTGGCTGGGGAAACTCAGCCAGATGGTCGGGGTATAAATAATAAATTATTATTATTATTATTATTATTATTATTATTATTATTATTATTATTATTATTGAAGTCTAATGTGATCTGCACAGTGACGTCATATCAGACATTACATTTATATTATATGTTACAAAGAAAATAGAGTGAAGAGGCGCAGAGTGGTGGCATCCCTGTGTGCCTCTTATAATGTCTGGTTTGGCCTTTCATGTAGTTCTCATGCTTCTTCAGCAGCCTGGCACAGTTTTAGAACTTAACTAATTACATCTCTCCACATTATGAAAGCATTTAGTCACTTCAGCTAAGACTAGAATTTATTAAAAGCTCTTGAACAAAACACTTTGCAGATCAGGAGGCCAAGACATCTTTGAGAAATGGCACAAAAATATGTTTTTTCTTTCTCAAAAGGAAGCATCTGTTTTTTATACTACAGCCAAATTTATATAAAAGTGGTCTCTTGAGAGAGACCACACATGCAAACTTGGAAGCATCAATGACTTTCTTTCCTCTTACAGCCTAATAAAGGAATAATTCTGAGTACTTTGTTTAATTAAGAAAAAGTGGGTGTAATACATGAAGATCCTGATCTGGAACATCCGTATTGTCTTTACCACCCAAGCCATACAAATCCATCTTGCATTCTAGTTCCTTTGTTCTGTTCTGGTGGTCTTAAGGTGTCAACTTTACCCAGCTGGAAAACTGTCTTTGAGGCACAGCTAGCATCTGCTAACTTAGCCTGGGAATGGCTGAAGCACTAAGTGCTATACTCCTTTCAAAGAACAGGTGTGTCCCCACTGGCCTGCCTGCTGGTGGTTGTTTGAAGGGACCAAAACAACAGGCTTATATGTTATTTAAAACAGCTGGAACTGAATTATCAGTGCATCTGCACTTAATCTTGGGTCTGCCTCTTCTGCTTTAGGATTTGCACTTAATTAGCAAGAGTGTGGCACTAATGTTTCAAGTATACAGTACAACAACATTTTTATCCTGTGAACCGCCTTGAGATCTTTGGATGACACAACAGCAGCAACATCTGCCCTTGGCTGTCCGAGGCTGACATTCCCTTTAGTGGCATGGGAGAAGCTGCATGCCTCATTGCACCAGCCTTGTCCAAAGTGATGGGAGGAGTCCATGCCACAGTTCCTTTGCGTGGACAAGCGGAGTCCCCCAAACCCTGGGCAGCCCCCATGTGGAATAAAGACTCAAGACAACGTGCTATGGGATTAAAATTGGCCACGACTTATTATGCTTCAGATATGGGTAGACCTTGGCTCAGGCATTGGGCATTTATCCCTCCCAGTCCCCCGCCGGGGATCTGGGGAACATCAGGGTTACCTATTGGGGGAGATGGGCTGGCTCTGGAGAATATATGTTCAAGCAGAGAGAGCCCGCCCCCGTTACATCACCGTTGCAGGGGAGAGCAATGACAACCTCTAGGTGTATGGCCAAAGCCTCACCTCAAAACCACTTTAACGAGGAACCCTGGTATCGCTGCCACAAAGAGGAGGGGGCGTGGGCCACCCCCATTTAGGAAAGATAGACTAAAGGATTCCGCCCAAGGCCTGATACCGCCAAAATTGTGATGTTTTGCTACGGGGAAAGGCAAACCTGCCAATGCAGGATAATTCCTTTCCGGCCCTTCAACAGTGACCTTGATGTAGCAGCGCCCACATACCTGTGGATAAAAGGTTAACCTGCAAAAGAAGTCTTAACTGAGGGTGGATAGGGTGGGAGAAGATCTGGAGCCAACTGATGATTCCCAGGTATCCTCCCCCTATTGTGTGGGCAGGTGGTCCCTCCCCCTACCTGGCCTAATCACCTTGGCAACGCCTCCCCAGGCGGGATTGGGCAACTGGCTGTGGTCAGCGGAGACCTCCAGGTATCCCACCTGGGGAAGGCGAAGGCAAGCCTGTGCTAATGGTGCCGCATAGGGTCCAGGGGACTGTGTGTGACCACTCAAAGGGCGCCCGCCATTTAATGTGGGGAGCGGTCATTCTGTGCAATAATTTCCTATCCTTGTAACTAAAGCAGCAGTGCCATGGGGAAGGAGCCACAGAATGGATTCTCCTCACATAATAATTGCTTCCTTTGAACATTACCAACTGGCACAAGGCGCTACCATGCTGTAGAAGTTAGCACACCATTAGAGGCAACGTTGGAAGTGGTCTATGGATGGACAGAGAGTCTTTTTCAAAAGCAGAGTTTGCACATGTCCCCTTGCACAAAACAAGACAATACAAGATAACATCTATTTTTCTTCTCAAAGCAAGGAAGAACAGCAGTCAAGCATTATCAAAGCCCCAATGGAATGGTGTGGAATGGAAGGAATTCCCTTTCAAGCCTAATTTCTCCTTCCACCTAAAAGAGCCTTTAGATTGCAATGGAGGCAGTGTCTTCTTAAAGGACAACATGTAATTCAGATGTACAGCCAAATGCAGTGTAAGCGTGGTTTATCTGTACCACATTGTTTTTACTGGAATATGCACTTGGATGCACAACCAAATGTTACCTTTTCATCTGGAGATACATATTTCAGGAATTTCATATTCATTTAACAATGCAAGTTTTAATTGCAATATCCATTTTTGTTATCGTGGAGTTGCAGGGGGCAGGGCTGGTAAATGCATTTCCATTTTAATTTTCCATGAGAAAGAGTAATGAATGAAAAAACTGAACCCTGGCTGTGGTCCACTGGCCTTTTTGGCTGAGCTATATGACCAGCTGGCTCCTTTCAATCTCTGTTAAAAATGATCTCTTTTTCACATGATGCAGAGAAGTGACAAATGTTTGAGCATATTATTAATCTGTTTGTCAGTAGTAAAACACAGATGCCTTCGGTGGAGAAGGGCAAAGGATCTCAGCCGGGTTTAAAGCACAGAAAGTTAGAGAACTCACAAACCGGTTGAAGGATAAAACTGGTGATGAAATTAAAGTTGATCTACACAAGTATTTCTGAGTTGGAAAGGTCAGATTATGAAGGTTAGGATGTAGTAAATTGAGATCTGGCCCCATGAGGATGAGTTCACATCCAGTTCACTGTGCAAAGCTGAAGAGGCAAGTCACTTTGTGTTGATCAGTTACCTCAGATTGGTTGCTGAATTATCTTGAGTTGCACCCAAGATATAGCCTGAAGGCACATGAAGCCACCATCTTGCTGAGGCTTAGGCTGCACATGCATTTTCTGTTTAAGAGCTCCAGGATCACGTGACCTGTAGTTTCCCCCCTCTCAGAGCTACAGTTCCCATCACTCTGATCAAAGTACAGCTCCCAAGATTCTTAGGTAGCCTTATCAAACTTGGGGCTGGTCACTGCCTAGATAGGTGACCACCAGGGAGACACATGGTGTGCTGCCTTGGGATTCATCACATAATAAAGCTGGGGTACAAATATATATTTAAAAAGTTGCTTATTTTATTAATCCATTTAACACATTTTAAGCCCACTGTACTGCAAAAGGCAGTACTAGCACAGGTTACATGAAAACACACGTACCTGCACACATATATATCTGATAACTGAACGTGTTGACTGATGAACCAGCAAACATATTAACTTGTAACATTTTGTCGAGTAAATTCATAATCTGATAGCGCAGGCTATTTCTGCCGTGGCTGAAAAGAAATACTTAATACTTGATTGTTTTAATGCTTAGTCAAAGAGATGACTGAACACGTTTCCTTTCCTTTCATTGCAGTTATTAAATTCATTCTCGCAAGATCCTGATGCCAACTGCAAGTATGGACTTTATTTCAGAGACGGGAAAAGGAAAGTGGATTATATCCTGGTTTACCACTACAAGAAGTCCTCCTTCAGCAGAACGCTCACCAGGCGGATCCATTTCAATGACCTGGGGCCTCGGAGCCTCAGACAGGACCAGCCACTTCCTGGGAAAGCAGGGCAGGTTAATATGCACGACAGCGAGCCCCACATGGATTACCATGAAGATGACAAGAGAGTCCGCAGAGAAGAGTACGAAAACAACCTTATGCAGGCCGGCCTTGAGTTGGAAAGAGATGAAGACGTAATTACTCCCTTCATTCTTTTTAAAAATTAGCTGGGCTATGTATTTGCCAAGACTGGTAGGTGAGGCACTGGAAGGTTCCTGAGGTCCAGAAACCTTAGTATGTAACTTAGAGCTGGTCCAGCTATGACCTTGCTATGTATGTTCAACAGGAGGGGTCCTGATGGGAGGGGCAGCGCCACACACCTGGCCTTGCGTCAGCTGTGTAGCTGTGCTTACCGGGAGAGGGCAGAGGCAGCAGTGAGGTCAGTGTGGTGCAGCTATGGTGGTGGGAGAACCCATCATGGCTCGGCCATTCTGCTCACACTTGGAGTCCAACAACATCCAGAGTGCCACAGATTCCCCATCCATGCTATAGGTGTAGAAAGCCAGATTTCCAGAGCCGTACCTTATTGAGCACTGGGCCTTGGGCATATTCCGATGACAGGCGTACAAGTATGTGGAGTGGGAAACAAAAGAGATGCTGCTTTCCCTTCTCCTACTGAGACACCTTTGGGAAGACACAATAGCATTTCCTACTACTGGAGATGGGGTTGAGGTATCACTTTTCAGTACTCCCCCATGATAACAAGAAAAATCTCTGCAAATAGAAACAATCAAGTCCAGACTTTTCCCCGCAGTTCTACTTTTTGATTCATAAGATTGGGTTTGTGTGTCCCCACCCCCAAAAAAAGTGTTTAAAAATATCACCCATAGTGGAGCAATGGCATATATGCCACATTTGTTCTGAAGTGGCATGCCTGTGTCTATAAATGCAAGCAGACTTTGCTTATTGTATTAAATACTGCTGATAATACATGCACTGGGAAAGAGAACTATGCTTATCGGCAAAATGAAAATTCCCTGTTATTTCTTATTATGCAGATCCCCCCCCCCCAGCTGTGTTAAGGACTATCTAGTGATAAAAATGTGAATATTTCCAGGGCTCAAACTAGACAGGCTAAAAATACTAAACCTCATCCTGACAAAAGAACTGTTATTATAGGATTATTTGCAATCCTGTTCTTACTTACCTGGGAGTAAGACCAGCACACACTCCAGGGTACTCTGCACCCAGCGTGCTCCCACTGTTGGCTTGGGAAATGGTATAGACATGTCATGAAATGCTGCATTTTGAAGTGCTTTCCCCCAAGCCACCTAATTTCTGAACTGAGAAAAAGAACGATCTTGCTTTGTTTTAAACTGGTAATGTGTTGACAGGCCGGGTCTCATTGCACTCAGTGGGGCTTGCTTTTGAATAGACATGCAAAAGATTGCACAGAGTAAACTTTAAAGGTCTATATCCGTGCCTCTAGGGGAAGGTGCTTGAGCCAGAGAAACGGTCTACACAAACAGTGGACATGGCTATGAGCTTTAAAACATTACAGCTGTATGATAATAAGAACCTACGTTTCACCTTACATATGAACAGCATAGTGTCAGGAATTTGTATGGTAGAGGAGTCAGATAGGTGGAAGATATCGTTTCAGTTATGGGGCATGGTTCCAAGGCAAAGAGAGTTTCCCACGGAAGTATATTTTGACCTTGTCAGCACTATCTCCCACAAGGACGTGTCCCTTTCTGCTAGTGGCCTCTTAGAAGGGTAGTCGTGCAAGGGTGAAGATGAGCAACAGAAAAGCAAAATAAATTTAACAAGAATCTTATTTACTGAAGTAAAGAGAAAGGCCTGTGGTTTTGTACAAAGATCCCAGTGCTCTCTAATCCCAGCAGAGTCCTTTGTAGACACCCACACTTCTGTAAGCGGATCTCTGCAGATCTGGGAATATTCTTATTTAATCTTGCCAGGTCTGCTTCCTTTCCCTCAGGACCCCAGCTGTACTTTGAGAACTGTAGACCTTGCCCTCCAGTAGATTTTTTTCCTAACCTTACATAAACCTTTTTCATTTAATCAGAACAAGGGTCCATTCACATGAGTACATACAGGGGTGTGTATTAGCAGAAAGTCTGAAGTGTTGCAAAATGTTTGTGTGATTCGTTCACCACACTTTCCAACTCACATCTCATAACCCAAATTTGCCACACTACTGGTGGCTGTGGGAACTCAGTATATATTGGTAAAGTTGTCCATCCTTTCACATAGGCCCTATGCCTTTGGGAGCTGCATTACAGGCAGAAGTCCCAACAGATGCAATGACAGGGAAAGCTGGATCTGCTGTCTTTTGTTCAGCATTTGATGACCACTTCAGCATGTTTTAAACTCTGCACCATTTTCCTCAGCCCATATACCAAGGTTTAATAATGTGACCTAGCCAAAAAACCTGGAATGAATAAGATGAACCCCATTAAATTGACTATCTAGCATGCCAATGATTTAACCCTCATATATAGGAACCTGAGTAGAGTTTTATACACCAGTGCTCAAAAACCCCATTTTCATAGGATTATTACAATGCCTTTATTAGATCTAGAAGATATTAGTTATAATTAAAAAATAATTTTTCTTTTAAAAGTGTTTTAAGAAACTGATGATGATAGCAGATCCAGAGCAAGTCTTTTGTTCTCATCTGAAGAACTGACAAAAAAACCCCCTTTAAATTAACAGACAGACCCGAAGCAGCTTAGAATCAAGTCTCAAATTCCACCAAGTTTGGAACATGACAATCACCCCAGTTCCTTCCACATCAACCTGGTGGCCTTTGTCATAGGGCAGAGAGGGAAAGAGGGCTCTGAATAAATCTCCCCCACCCCACCAACAAGTGCTATAAAAAGAATTCTGACATTAAAATGTCCTGCAATATTACCTTTGCACAGATAAGGGTGCGCAGAATGGGGTGGGGTAGGGTGGGATTCTGTGCCGTTTTAGTTTCACAGATCACATACATGCAAAAAGGCATTTGCACACAGAAATAGTTCCGCTGGACTTAAAACTGAAGCCTGAAGCAAAAAAATTTGCATTTAAAATTTCATGCTCAAGCTTTCTTCCACATAAGGTCTGAAGCAGTATTTAAAAGATCCACATATTTCTCTGTCTAACGGCTATAGGAATTCCAACTCTCTGTCAAAAAGAAGTATTGATACTGCTATTTTAACCTCCATTTGTTCAAGGGAACCTTTTAAGCAAAAGTTCCAAATTAAATGCTGGGATCCAAGATGCAATTACGCTGTGATTAAAGAGGAGTGGTACAGTATAGCTCCTTTCACCTGCTTAGCCAAAGCAAAGTGTTCTATTAAAAGAGTGCCTATCTCAAATAATAATTGTGGCATGAGTGAACTAATGCCAGCATGATTAACAGAGAGAATCCCAGACATACTAATTTCAAAGGCAGAGGCTCAATTTCAATTGGCTGCTGAAGTCAGTTTCCTTCAGACTCCACGTTAAAGGTTGCCAGAGTCAACATGGAACCAGAACTCTTTTGTGTACAATAGTTCATAGAACAGAAAATCCGAGCAGTTCATATTTTTTCTCTCTCTTTCTCTCTTTCCATGCTGTATTAAATGTACAGGAATATTATCATAAATTGAGTCCAACACATCAGCTGAAGAGGAAAGTGGAATTTGCATTTGTGTGTGCATTTACAGGACTGAGGAGCTGTGTTTGAACTTCAGTGCCTGAATCTAAACCAGGGCAGAGGAACCATTTTCCACATGAGAACTGCATTCCTTCACAGGCAACCTTCTGGGGGGGCTGGAGGCACAAGTGGGTGGGGAAATGGATTTGACACTTCCCTTTGTTCGTAAGCTGCATGCAAAAGGACACCCACACATCTCTCCAAACTTTGTCCAGACAAGCAAGAAGCATTGTTGTTGTTCAGGGACATCTTCCAGCCAGGCAAAAGAGCTTGAGGAAAGCCTGAAGCAGGGCCAGTGAGGGAGTGTGGCCTAGTGACAGTTCCAAGGACCAGGTTAGAGAAGCTTGGAAGGCTGCTTTCAGCCCCTGGGCCTGAGGTTGATAACCCCTCCTCAGATTGTGAAAACAGCAAACAATCAACTTTCTCTTCAAATCTATCTGAGAACAAGTGGTAGGAGCTAGGGCAGTTTAGTGATATCCTGTCCTCAGTCCTCCTGATCTTCCACACTGTGGACTATATCTACAAATGTGCTTGTGCTGCTTTGTACAGATGAACAGGACAATCCAACCCACCGAACTCCCCTTACACTAGGCTGGCAGAGATGGAATGAGTGGCGGTGTCTCTCCATCCACCTCTCCCAGCTAAGCTGCCAACACCCTGGAAGCAACACTTGGGTAACGCCAACCTCCCTCTTCTGCCTACCAGGCAAATGGGAGTGCCATGAGCAGGATGCGCACCAGCAGAAGGCCCCATAACCAGTCTCAGGGCCATTGAGTAACAGCATGTGGTCTAATTTGAGCCTGATTACTATGTCACCTGCAAGCAATCTTACTGCCTCTTTTGACCTGGCAGTGGAGCACTGCCAGGATAGTGGGCAGGTTTGGATTGCACCCTAAGGCACTATTTTTGGTCATTAGTCTTGCAATTTTTTGTTTTACGTTACACATCTAAAATACAATAAAATTGAAGCAATTCTTGCTAACATTTTACAATAATTTATTTGATATTGGCAATATTGGCAAGTAATTGTATAGGTTAATATGAGCATTATGCTTTTCATTTCCAGAAAGCAATAAACAGAAGCTAGTTCTGTAAAAAAAAAGTCTTAGATTTAACTCCATGAATATAGCATGAATTTAGACATTACAGTTGTACCTCAGGTTAAGTACTTAATTCATTCCGAAGGTACGTTCTTAACCTGAAACTGTTCTTAACCTGAAGCACCACTTTAGCTAATGGGGCCTCCCGCTGCCGCCGCGCCACCAGAGCATGATTTCTGTTCTCATCCTGAAGCAAAGTTCTCAACCTGAGGTACTATTTCTGGGTTAGAAAGTCTGTAACCTGTAGCGTATGTACCCCAAGGTATCACTATAGTTTAGACATACCAGACCATTCTTTTTTGGAGAGTGAAACAGGTTTAGACTGCCATGAATAAACTTGTAATTAGTGACTGATGTACTGTCTACCGAACACAAGGTAGAAAAATGGTTAGTTGAATCTAAAGCAGACAACAACTTATCATTCAATGGTTTGTTTTACTGTTTGAAGTCAAATATGTCTGGATTGATGGACATTTTCACCCACACAGAGAAAGTTGGTGAAGGTTGAATGACATTGTCAGTATTTAAATTAATCAGGCTTTAGGAGTCATATGTCTAATTTAAATGTTGGAGATGCCATTCAGCCATGGTCAATTCAGTTACACAGTATAAGGTCTTTTAATATTACTTACTCAAGTTCCAGTTACTGTACATCCAAATCATCAAGTTATGGTTTGCCCTTGATTTGAATGTAATTTCCAGTTTTGGTTTGGATGCCATGAATAAGCCATAGTTTGCCAGTTTGGATGCAGCAGCAAACTATGGCTTAAACTAAATTAGAAATAACTAAGTGAACTGGAGCATGGAGGAGTAAGGAGTAGGGGAGAGAGCATGCAGTCTGTAATCTGGTATTATGTGTTAAACAACCTTCAAAGTTAGCAACACGTTCTAATAAAATTTGTTTCCATCAAGACAATCATATTCACTTTGCCCAAAATTTCTCCTGTGTTCCCCCTCCCCCACCAGTGCCCATAAGTTGATGGGAAAAGAAATGGCATTTGAAAATGATCAGAGGGGAGATAAAATCTCAGTAATGAATGACCTTTAGGGGTCTCTTTTTTTGCACTTACCTTACTTTTAAGTGGCTGAGGGATGCTTGTGAGTGTCCCTTAGCTTCTACAAATCATCTGAACAGTGGTCTGCACTCTGCAGCCTTCCCAAGTGCCCACAGTTTAAGCAAAACCCAGGAGAAGACTTCATAAGGTAACATCTCCATGGGGATTGTTCATACCAGGAAGTGTGGGCAGCTAGGAATGCTGCAGAGTATGTGCTGGGTTGGTGAGTGGCGGAGCTCAAACAACCCCCTTGGCCACCTTGCAATGGAAGAGGTAAGCTCAAAGCCAAAAAATAAATAATGAAACCACTTTCGAAGAGGAATAAATTGGGAGGAGGTGCTGAACCTTAGTGGTGCTGAATCTTCTACTGAAAATTAATGAGGCCAATAATGATATAGGCAGACTAAATAAATTATATATATACAGTCTATATCAAACAAATTTAAAGATGATATTAAAGGTTTGTTTGATACACCATTACTCTCTGTAATCCCCAGAGTATAACTATGATACATGTCTGGATATTGTTGTGCAGTTTTGCTGAAAGAGGCACATTAACATGTTCCTGGACAGACAGTATTCTTCACTTCAGTTTATCATTTGTACCAAATACAGTGTTTACAGTAATAGTAGTATTTCAAGGCAACAGAATTCCATGCATTCTGACTGGCAGCAGAATTCTATGCATGTCTACTCTGAAGTAGGTCACACTGACTTTGAGGGAACTTTACTCCCAGCCAAGTGGGTATATTCTCCAGAGGTATAGGACTCCAACTCCCACCAGTACCAGCTAGCCTTGTGGAGTAGTCAGAGATGATGTAAATTGTTGTTAAATAACATCTGGAGGCCACAGGATTGCGGCCTAAGCTTGTGGTTCTATACCCATTTACTTGAGAGTAAGTCCTGCTAAGCTCAAATGGAGCTTACTTCTGAGTAGACACATATGGTGATTGTGCTGCAGCTGCACATATTGCTATCCATCCACATATAATATCAAAAATAAGCAAGTGTTTGTAGATGAGAGAGATCAGTTCTAGAAATAGGGCAAAATGGAGGCTTGCAGTCATTTGATTGGCTGTCATTGAGAGTTCCCTGAAGCCTTACTGCTGACTTTAATATTGGTTAAAAGTAAAAGCTTGTTTCAAGGAAGGCATATATTAAGTTGATTAAATTCTGCTCTGTGAAGTAAGCTAATACATGTTTTTGAAGCTCTGCCATATTGGAGATTGGCAGCTATTTATGTCCCTTGAGTAATGTATTTCTAGTAAGCAGGTGCATAGGACGGCAGGATGAAAACAGGCTTTTGTGCCTGTGCAAACTAGTACAGCAGCAACAGCGGTGAAACAAAAGGCTGAGAGGAGATGCTCTTCGCCTCTGAGCTGGTGTTCACAAACTGGTTGTAGATTACTTACTAGACTGGAAAACAATTTTAAAACTAAAATTCAGATCTGTAGTATTGCCTGATCCAACAGCTACTTAATGCAAGAAAAAACTAACATTGCAGAGGAGCAGACTTTTAAACACCCAGATTTATGCTAGGCAATCAATCAGACATTAAAGCAATCATCCTATAGACAAGACCAGGAATAGATGGCACAATAAAGAGAAAACACATTTCTGTTTATCAGCTATTCAGTGAATTGGATTGCTGTGAAGTAAATGAGTAATGAATTTTAACCCAGTGTTTCTAGTGCATTGCCACTTTCCATTTCAATCTTTACCTGGTAGATATAGCAAGGATTTCTTCTTCCTTTTTTGGGTGGGACTCTTGTGTCTGCAACAAGTGTGGAAGAAACAGAAACACAGTAGAAAATGCTTTTCTTGGTAGATACAGTGATGGAGGAAATGCGTTCATAGAACACAGTAGTTTAAATGTATATGCTACTTTATTAGCCCCTTAAATATATATAATTATTCTAAAATAAAATTCAATAAAACCTAAACTTTAGATTATTATTTTTTAAAGCATCATTGTAAACCTCAGACTTATGGAGAAAGGCTTGAAATTCCTCTTACAGAAAACTGATAAAAGTAGGGGGAGGAACTCTGTATACACCCATTCTTCGAATTGCTTTTTGTACAGAGCTGCCCTTTGAAGTTTCCTGCAATGTTCTTGACATCGTTTGTCAATTATGTGGACTAACTTCCATGAAAGCTTCTGTTGTTTATTTGCTGATGAGACAAATACATTGGTCACGCCAGGAAACGTAATATATGTGCAGATTCAAATATTGCTATTTAAAAACAGGTATCATTGTGCCTTCCTCTTGAGACTAATTACATTCAGAGATTGCCAGCAGCAGACCTTGAATCAAGCACTGCTGCCTTAAACATGTCAGTTGCACTGATGTGATCTGCTTTGCGCAGCAGGCAGCACTTGGCAGTGTCGTTGAGCCTTTCAGCATCTACACTCGCTACAGAAGGGACTGTGCTGGGTGCAGAACAAGCCTTTAAAAAGAGAAAATGTGAAATAATGGATAGTCTTGGCTCAACAGCTGTTCTAAAGATTCATCCCAACCCCTGTGTTGGTTCTTGTCCAAAGGGGATAGGAACATTGGGAGCCTTATACTGAGCCTTATTCTGATTCAGACCATCAGTCTGTCCAACACTGTGTTGACTACACCGACTGACAGCAGCTCTCTGGGAGATGCCAGGAATTGAACCTGTGACCTTCTGCATTCAACCAGGTGCTCTACAACTTCCCCCAAGATACAAAAGAGCTTCCCAAAAATCACATAGCTGAAGTGTTTCCTCTCTTGGCCACTATAGTTTTAAAACCCTTTTGCCCTTGTAAAGAAAACTTTAGCCACTGTGGAAAGTGAACCGATTCCACTTCCTTTACAAAATGTCTTTATTATTTAATCTTAAATCTGGGCTGTTTAATATCAGTGCTATGCTCACAAACTATTTTTATGGGATATTGGCTTATGCTTTAAATGATTGTTCACTTGTTTATGTCTTACGTGAATCAGAGTTATCTCTCTCGCATCCCTCCGTTGTTTTCTGCGAAATGTAGTCATTAGTTTCATCCACATATCAAATAAACTAGCTTTTGGAAAATAGCTCATGGGAGGGGGGAGGGTCTTCCAGGCCTGTGTGAAAGTGAGCAGATTTGTGTTTCAGGTTATTTGATAAAAAGTTTTCCCTTTCTCTCCCTCCAAATGTTTTTAGACAAAAATACATGGGCTTGGATTTGTAAAAATACATGCACCTTGGAATGTTTTGTGCCGGGAAGCAGAATTTATGAAACTGAAGATGCCCACAAAAAAGGTTAGTTTAAATATTATTTTATACTAGGAAACATAAAACAGTTATTTATGGTTTAGTGTTTTTTTAAAAAAATACAGGAAGTGGAGAAATTAGCTTTCTACTTAATATAATTTGCTATACAATTTATAATGTAATGCTGTGAGTTGTGGGTATGAATGCATATTCTGTGCACAGTGACATAAAAATGTGTGGTTTGCAATGCACGTAGGGAAATTGCTACCATTTTGCAGTTTGCTTATTAACATTTATATCCATTTTCCCATGAATCGCACCCAAGCAGCTTGCCCAGGTTTGCATTTCATATGGCTGCACCTTAGTCTATTGCTAACATCCACCCATCTAGAGCTGACCTCCCACACTCAGTCAAGAGACTGCTTATTATGTTTTCCTTGACTGCCTCACAACACTAATGAGGCCACCAAAGCCTTTTACGGGCAGACTGATAACCAAGTACAGTATGCCAGGTTCCATGGCATGTCCAAACAACCTCAGAACCAACAAGGGAATATTCTCTTCATCAAGGAACAGCACTCTGCACATACTTGGGGCATTTTGTTTAAGAAAAGAAAAGAAACAAACAAAAAATACCCTTCTCCCAAGAAAAGAAACAGTCTGCATGATCAGGTAAACCAAAATAGGGTTAGGTGGCAACCCTAACATGAACAGCGCACATCTGCTCTGCAAAACTAAAATGGTTGTGTATCCTTTTAGATGCCATTGCTTCTCCTCTTGTAGGGTAACCTTGCTGACCTATAGAGAAATTGTTCTCTGTTAGACACAACTGCATGGATCCCAACAGGAGTGAAGTTCTAAATATCCTCTGAGGGGAAGCCTTGTAGCCAAGTCACAAGGTGAATGGCATTTCTGCGCCATCAGTGCTAGAAGTCTTGCTGCAGCAGTGTAATTGAATCCCATGTCTTCTTGTCTATGACAAGAAGCCTTGCTCCCTATGCTGTGGGACATTGCAGCTGCAACGCTTGGGTGATAGAAAAGACCCAGGGAAAGAGTTCCTTTCTCTGTGTATGATTTCCCCCCCACTTTGATGTGAAAGTGCAAATACGAATAAGGTGGGTTCTGTGTCCTTCACTCCAGCGCTGCCTGTCACCACCAGCAACAACACAACAAGGTCGTGGTTCCGTATATAGATTTATGCATATGAAGAGTCCCATGTCTATGCCCAACATTTGGCGAGCATGAAAGGATTGGTTGGACCTAGTCCTACCTTCCCAATGAATCTTTGAATTGTCATTATGAAAGTGACAGCACATTGTCACCAGATGACAGGAGGATGTGATGAATGTGAAGCTTCTGGGGGAAGTATCTGTACCTGTTCAGGGTGCAAAACTGAGAAATGGATCAATATTTAATGACATGCTAAGTGCAGAAAGCAGACTCTGCAGGGAAACGTCTCTAATGGAACAGGAGACAGCCTGAGAGTACATAGTAATTTATTGCAAGTAAAACTAAAATTAAACTTTGGGATTTCAGTTTTAGATTAGGAGCTGATCCATTCCCATTTATCATGCTACTTGTTTTAATTATGTTTCTAAATTTTACAATAGCCTGCCATTATACCGAAGAATGTTAAATTATGGAGGTGTAGGGTTGAAAGGATCAGATCTTGTCCAACTGCATAGAAGTAGGATTGTTCTTTTCCCAAAATAGATGGGAGCATCATGATCCAAAGCAGGAAGTACTATTATATCGTAACTTAAGCTATGTATACTCATTGCTAAAAAGGGGGATGGGCGATAAAAAAAATTCTGCAATATGTATAAATTGTTCTAATTTACTTAATCCTTTATTTGGGATCATTTATTGTATACTATTATTATTTTAAACATTAACAGGGTTCAATTCAGAGTTCCCCAGAGCAGAACTTCACTAACTAGACTCTCCCACTGGCAGAGGGCATGCAAAGGGTGTACCTATCACCTGTTTCTAATTTTCATTGCCCCTTGTACTGTACAGATTTTGATTTTGATTTTCTTTTGAAGAATGTTCTGTTCTTGATGCCTTGGTATCCTTTGTCAATGACTTGAAATAAATAATGGATTGTTTGTTTGTTTGGTCCTCAGGTATATCAAATTCATCAACCTCATGGCCTATTGAAAAAAATCAATTCCGTAATTCAAAAAATAACGGAGCCCATCCAACCTAAAGTGGCAGAACACAAACATCAGACAGTGAAACGCCTCTCCTACCCCTTCTCCAGGGAGAAACAACACTTGTAAGTCAAAGTTCGTCATCTTTAATGTCATTTTCAGCAAACTTGGCCTCTGGGAATAGAACTTGAAGATAAATCATGAGAATATTAATAGAAATACGTAGGCCAGTGTTTAGATGCAACTAGCACTAAGATGATCATTTTTTCCAAATAAACAAGATCTCGTACGACATGAAGAAGAGCCTTGTCTTAGTCAGCTTCCCTAAGAAAGTCTTAAACAAAGAAATATTTGTGCCCCTTCGAAGTTAGCAACATCAGTAAAGACAGCTCATATAGCTATAATTGTTCTCATCCGAAAGCTAAAAACAATTGGGTTATGTCACTTGCATGCCAAAGCAGCCCAAACAATAGAGTGGCCATCCTGTGTTTCAGTCTTCATGTTTGCCAGGAGCAAAGTATAATCAAGGGGAGAGAGAAACCAGTCTGTTAAATGCTCAGTGTTTGCCCAAAGCAGGCATGAGATGGAATGCGTTGGGGCGGTAATTCAACTAACAAGTCCTGTCAGTGCAAGGATTTCTACTTGCACAACGGGACTCCGACTCCTCACATACCTTGCACTCCCCCTCCAAATCTGTTGGGGAACCCCAGAACAGATTTAGGAGATGCAAGGGACAGGAAAGCGGGAGAATGTTCTGCTGTGCAAGCAACAATCCTTTTCCTGACACATAGCAGTACAAACCAAGGTCTCTCGTGTCCTTTAAGGTTCCCCATTGGTACCACCCACTGTGGCAAATAAAACAGCATACTTCAGTGAATCGGGCTAATCAGCACACTCCAGGGCTAAAAATCAGTTTTCAATGTGATCAAAACTTTAAAAAACTATCATGTACTGTCTGCACATGAAGAGCTTCTTTGGTTGCCAGTGGTAATGCAGTGAAGTAAGAAGTAATGCTTAGGAATCCTAACTGTATGACCGGAAGCTGCAGATGACCAGCTTTCCACGTTGTTGAGTGGTGGTCAACATAGCTCTTTTCCCCTGCGGCTATCACATGCTAAGTATGGCTGTATGGATTTGCTCCAAATGTAGATTAAGCAGGAGATAAGAGAGAAGCTTTTGCTGTCTTAGGGACCCCATCCTCATAGCTGGGAAACTGTAAAAGTACAGTGGTACCTCTGGTTACAAACTTAATTCGTTCTGGACGTCCGTTCTTAAGCTGAAACCGTTCTTATCCTGAGGTGCGCTTTCGCTAGTGGGGTCTCCCGCTGTGTGCGTGCCTCTGGCGCATGATTTCTGTTCGCATTCTGGGGCAAAGTTCGCAACCAGGAGCAGCTACTTCTGGGTTAGCGGAGTTTGTAACCCGAAGCATTCATATACCACTGTATAAGAAATGTGTGTCCTTGGGATCTCTGGGTGACAATTAGTGCAGATTTTAGCTATCATTATAGGATAGATAGTGATTCTCTGCAGAGTAACGAATGTGCCTTTTGTTTTGTAGAGACGCACTTGTACTGTACCCATTGTGTGCTTACTGCACCATTTATTTTGTGTGAAGGGGGACAGAAAGAGATTTGCAGATAGAAGTATATGAAATCAACAGACAGCTACTTTAATATTGCAAGAGCAGCAACAGGTGCTACACATTGTCTAGGAAACAGAGTTTATTATTCTTCCCATCAGAGTGCACATTCAGTTTGGCTACAGAATATTTGGGGGCTTCTGAGATTTCTAAAGAGGAATGGCTGCTGTCTAAAGATCTGGAACTGGAAGCAAAAAAGCAATGCATAGGAGATATTTATTATTCCAACACATTTAAGATGCTACTGGTCCTTTTTCAGGGAAATTCAGAGAAATAAAGAGTCAACATTTAGATGTGCCATCTCTTCTTTCAATATAACCCTTTGAAAGACACACACAGCCAGAAAATAAAGTTGACTTGTTTGAAATCCATATTATACATTTAATCACCCCCCCCCCTTTCAATGTTTTGACAGATTTGACCTCTCTGACAGAGATTCCTTTTTTGACAGCAAGACCAGAAGTACCATTGTAAGTATTACAATATATATAATACTTATGTTATAATGCTTACGTTATAAAAAATATTGTATTCCCAGTTTACAAACCAACCCTAACTATGTCTACTCAGAAAAGAGTCCAATAGGGCTTGAATTCAATAGAGCTTCCTCCCAGTTAATTTCTTATTTATTTATTTATTTATTTTATTTAACAAAAATTATATGCTACTTGATTTGTAAGAAAGCCTGTAAGCAGTTTTTAAAATGCAAAATCAAAATCCTTCTTAAAAATGGGTATTTAAAAACATTCAAATGCTAATAAAGATGTACAGTAACTTAAAACAGTGCTTTCTTTTTTTCTTCCTAGTGGAGCTCACTTCCCCCTATCATATGAGTCATCTCCATGTCACAGAAATGTCAGTGGCAGTGTTGTATGAATCTCAAGCCAGGTCATCCTGAATTTGATTCCTGTCCTCTGTATAGAATTACTGTGAAATATAGGAAGAGAAAATAATGGCAACAAGTGCTCCTAAAACATTTCATAAATTCCCCCCCCCCTACACACACACACACACACACACAATGTAACATAGAATACCTGTGAGCTGGCTCTTGGGCATATTCACAACAAAGAGATTCCCCACCACAAACACATGTTCCAGAGTGGCCCCAGACAACAGCTCTCTTTTTGAATTTGAAATCAGAAAAATTCAGTGAACACTGGACAACCATGTGAACCACTGATCCATTAAAATCAGCTGTGAGCCACTGATCCATTGAAATAGGAAGAAATCACCCATACCCAGGCCTAGTTATGCACTGCTGACAAATAAGGGCTGAGGATGAGTAGAACCATGCCTTTCTTTCCAGAACGTGTTTACTCTCATCAAGTGGAAAGACAACCATAGAAAAAATCCGTGGGAAAGAGATAACATTTTCTGTGCTTCCTTTTGCATTTATCAATAAACAATACATAACTGTAACTGAAGCGTATATTTTTTTATGCGCTTATGTAAAGACATTCTCTTCAGCAGGGGACAGCAATTGTCCAGCCCTCCCCCTTTTTAGTCCCTTGTTTTCCTTCTTCCCTAAAGTTGTCATCCAGCATTCATTTCTAAGCTCTCTTATAATATTAACTAAATAGGTCAATACTTACTCACTCCCATCCCTAGCACTGCGTGACAGACAGTTCAGAAACATTCATTTAGTTTTCTCATTTAAAAGTCCTTTCTTCTCAGCTCCTCATCTGACAACTGAGGGGAATATTTTCTTACCTCCCAGGACTTCATGATTTTGCAGTGGTGACGGGTGACGTTCCATAGCAAACTTAAACATGGAAGAAGGGTCCTTTGTTGTCTTCCCCATTTCTCAGAAGCAAGAGAATGCTCCAATTTCCAGCTGCTCTTGTCTACTCTTGAGTGGACTATTAGCATAGTGAAGAAGCTCTATGAGAGAGGAATAACTGTTCAGTGATTTATTTATTTTTTAAAACCCTGCTGGTTTAAAGTCATGAGTTAAGGCCAACACATGTTGGCTCCACAAATCAAGGAAGCTGGAAGCTAAGGCAGATGCCTTAGCAGACGTGACCCATGATCAGCAATGATGTGCAATGGATTTGGAGGTGCTCATGATCAGGAGAAAAGCTTTCGTTCTTTGCTGTGTTAAGATCTCCACCAGCGGGCATGTTGCTAGGCATTTAGAATTGCCTTAGAATCTGAGGTTCTTGATGGAGATAAAACATGCAGGATCAAGAGTATATGAGACATCTTTGTTGGTCCCCATCACTGTATCTTCCCCATCTCAATTTGTGTTGTGCCCACAGGAGTTTCTCGTTTCCAAACGTGCCCATGTTATATTAGAATAGACATTGCACATAGCATCTGCAATATGGTTCCCTCCACGGTCATTGTATTCCTGGCCAAAAAAAGTAACTTCAAAAATTGATCTATGCACGCATCACCTTATTGTACCAGAAGTTGTCATAGACTTGAATGAAATAAGAAAATGGCTGCTCAGAAGTTCACCAAACCATTGAAGGATCACATGCCCCAGCAAGCCTGAATAAAATGCATCAGTCACTTTTGGAAAACTGGAAAGAAATACGTTTTGAAATTGGAGTAAAAAATATCAATGTGCTGATTTTCAGCACCTTTAAACTTGCATTGCTGTGACAGTTTTTAGTGGATCAGCTTGATCATGTACACCAGGTTTTCTGTTATTAGCTCAGGAAGTGTCATTTTTATAAACTGTAGAATTTATAATGGTGGGACTTTTTTTGTAACCTCAAGGGGCACTCCCATGCCCTTTAATGAGTCACTAATGAATAGCATCCAGTTTGTGGTTGGTCCTCTTGTCTTGTCAGATGTTATAGGATGAAAGGGTCTGTATAAAGGCTTTTTAAATACTTCCTCTATGGATCCCTTCCATCTCCCTCCTTTCCTTAATCAGTCCTCAATAATCCAGCACTCTCATATATCATATATCATAACGTCAACATTTTTAGTATGCTGACGTCATCTTTCACTTCCTGTTGCTCCTTCAGTAATCCAGTACTTGTCCTTTTCTCCCATATAGACTTAACTAGCCTTTCTCATGCTGCCTTCTTTCCTTTCTATTATTTGCAAAGAGAAAAGTAAACTGTTAACAACGTTTATCTATTGCCACTTTAATTGGGGACGTGGGTAATATATGCTACTCCTACTCAGACTAAAACCATTGCAATTAATAACCCTCAATCAGTAGGTTCCATTAATCTCCATGGGTCTACTCTGTGTCGGACTAGACTTGGATACAAGCCATTAGCCCTAATTTTGTTTTAAATAACTGAACCGAAGTTGCTAATATGTGGAGCATCTTTTAAGAACAATCCTCTGGTGAGATGCTTGTCAGAATTCATTAATTCTATATAATGTAAAACTGTTTCTTTCTACATTTTCCACCTTGCAAATATTGTATTTTGAAGGGCAGCATACAACTCCCTTTAAAATTTAAGGCTTAAATAAATGACCAAATGAATGCAGAAACTACTTAAGATTGGAGTTGAAAAAAAGGCTCTTGATTTTATACCAAGCTTCAAATAAATATAAAAGACAAGATAAAAAATATAAAAGACAATCAACACCATAAATAGCAAAATTCACTTACTGCTGTTTTCTCTGTATCTGTATTTTAAAATGTTAACATTTATAAAATATAAATAACCCTTTGTAGTTTTCATTTTACAAAACTCTTTAAGTATCAATTCTGCCAGAAATACTATCCTTCGAGGGGTTTTTTGTTTGTTTTGTTTTTGGGGGTTTTTTTTGCAAAGGAAGAATAGTTAGTAAGTATAGTTCTTTATTGTTTGTTTCCATGGCGTGATAATCCAGCTGCAATCCACTAATTATATGACTTCTATTTTTGACACACAAAAATCTATCTAAAATGCAAACTTGGCCACAATGCTAAAACGGTACGTGTTTAAACAAAACAGTGCTTAGCAAAACAGAAAGAATGACTTCAGCATAATTCCAAATGTATACCTAGACTTGAAGGTAAGTACACCACTTTGGGGCTCATTGGAGTGGGAAAAGAGCCTATTGTTTTGGAATGTTTTAATTGGCTTGAACCTGCACCTTGGAAGTCAAGGAACCACAAACATGGATGACTCATGCAACTCAGTTGGGCAGATGGCAGTTGTGAGTGAACCGTTGTTGTTCAGGGAACTCCTGAATAATAGAAGTAATACGATAGAAATAATAAAATATATGTATGGTAACTATCTGGCATAGATTGCAATGGCTATAGTTTATAGGGTGGTGACCCAGAAGTGGACATTTGCAGTGATTTTTAACTCATGGAGCAGAATGTACACATATGAGAAGGTATGGTTATCAACCTTGGGGGGGGGGGGGAGCAACCAAAGAGTCAGTAATGGCATTCAAAGCAAGAGACATGGGGAGGTATTCACCTACCATGGCCCATTAGTGAAAGGATCTCTGCTTGTATAGCAAGACTTCCCTCCCTCCCTCTCCTCTACTCCTACCCCTCCTTGCATCCTGCAACTTCAGCAAATCTGCTTCAGAGGGCTGGGAGACTCCCTAGAAAAGATTTGGGGCAGCCAGCAGGGAAAGGAGAAGGAATGCTCACCTTATTGAATTCTACCCATACGGTACAAAGCTACTAATTCCTGTGTGCTGAAATAATTGCAAATTCTTAATATTAGATGATGGTGTCAAGAACTTAAACGTGCCAGTGCTTAAATTTGATCTGTATGCAATCAAAATCTTACTGCTAATTTCCCAAAGGCTACAGGTGACCTGGTGTTTATAAAACCATTTTTTCCCCTTGTAGGTTTATGAAATATTGAAAAGAACTACATGCACCAAAGCCAAATATAGCATGGGTAAGAAAGTTTATTTAGCTTGCAGAGCAGCATATTTTACAGATTCCAGAATATTTGAAACTTACGTTTGAAGAGTTTGCAAGTTTTTTTATTCTCTTGTCTAATATAGTTCGTGTAACCGAGAGTGATCTGTGTGAAATTTTAACTTGCAGAGATTATGAACTGCTTAAACTGATTTTGTGGAGAGAGACTCAGCTGTTATACCTATACATATATGATAAACCAAAATATTACATACACTCACATGGTTTATGCATCTCTCTGTTTTTAGGCCATCAACTTTTTATGGATACATGCCATATTTCCCATGCTCTTTGGATATAATTCTGCCAGGTCTCAAAACAAGACATGTGCAATACTGTCCTATGCATGTTTACTTGGAAGTAAGTCCTACTGTGTTTAATATGACTTACTCCCTAGTAAGTGTGTTTAGGGTTTTATCTTTTGTGTGCATCTCTCACTGTGCTACTCTAATCAAAGCTAACCTTTTAAATTTATTGTAGTTTCTATTCTGGCAAGCCATTCACCCACAGGGTGTTAAAAACAAGTATGGGAAACCGGATTACTGCTATGCATGTGCAAATATTGGCACAAAGACTGATTAAACAACTTTCGAATAATGGAAGACTAAGCTTTGATTATTTATCAATCCCTGGCTTAAACTGGGCCATTTGATCAACATTTCCCATAGCACTCATGCACTTCTTTATTTGTTTGTTAAGTATTTTATTTATTTCATAAAATAATTTATGCCCTGCTTTTTTTGCTTTTAAAAGCCCTATCAAGGCAACTTACAAAGTACAAATCAAATCAGAATGCAAGTTGAGTGGCTTCTGCTGTGCCTTTAAGACACTATAATGTGGGGGGTTTTTTATGGAGGTTCTTCCTTCAGTGATATGTTATTGAGAAACTTGTTGGAGGAAATACCTTACAGCCTGTATTGGAATATACAGACATATGCCTGAGTCTTGGCACTGTGTTAGAGGAAACTGTAGAGTTTGATGCATTGGTGGTATGCTTTATACAACAACAGTAATCAAACTGGTTGATTTTGTAACCAACCAGAAATATTCATGGAATCAACCCTTGCTTAAAAGCTTGTGTGTTGCTTTAAGAAAGTAAGTGTGATTTTTTCTTTCAGGAGAAATCAGGTTTCAAGAAATCATTTCCTTTACCTGTGTCTGATCATAGCATTTACAAATCAATTTGCCGTTGTGGTCACAAAGTGGCCTAACAATCATGACTACATTAACAGAGAAAGTGGTCTGATAAATTATATATTCCTTCCATCAGAAGTGGATGTGGGGGTGGGGAACACCAGTGTGCACAGCTTGATTAAAAAATAATGGTTGGGCACTTTCTTCAAATGATGTAAAGTGATGTAATGCCGCCTGGGACTGCATTTTATATAATCCTAACAGTATATCAAAGTGTGAAGTTGGTTAGGATCAACAGCCAATCTGAAATGAATTTCCAAGATGTCACTAACGCCCAAATCTGACAAGACACTTCCACATTTCTCAGTTTTCAGGTGACTGACACCCAGAGCACTTTTCAGCAGATTTCATCCTCGGAACCTTCATTCCGGTTAGAAACATAAGAGCCCCCCAGTGAGGAAAGGCCCTAGCCTAATAGTAGAACATCAGCTTTGCATGCAGAAGATTCAATGTTGAGTCCCTGACATCTCCATTTAGGGCTGCAAGAGAATCTTGGAGAGCCACTGCCAGGCAGCATAGACAGTGGTAGATGTAGCTGACCAATGGTCTGATTCAGTATAAGGCAGCTTCCTATATTCCTATGTGATCCTCATTTGAATGGATTGACTAGCAGCGTCAGTGTAGGGTGGGGGCTTGTCGAACCAGGAAAAATCACTTAAATTAAGTGATTTATTGTGGGGTTGCAGCAATAGATTTTCCACTCTAAGTCTGCCACTTGAGTAGGTCATCCATTGACATTTTGTCAAATCTTTTGTCAAGGTGTGGGCTTGTTGTTCCCAACCCTTTAATGCTTAACAGAAACACTTACTGATTTGTTTCCTGTGGGCGCTGGGAGGGGCAGGGAGCCATTGTGCAAATAATTAATGATGCTAGACAAATGAGCAGTGTTGGCATTTTCTTTCTTCTTCAGAGCATGATCGAAGCTTCTGATGAACTGGGAGCTTTTAGTAACAACTGCACAGATGGTCTTTGGCATTTAATAGACTCAGCCCTTCATTTGCCATCTACAGCCATAAACATAACAATGTGCCAGCAGTGCTTAGGCAATAAAACTTGATTATAATTTTTCTTATGGTCAGGCATTCACCTACACCTTCACTCTTTTAAGTACTCTAAACAAACAATAGCAAAAGACTTGCTTAGCCAAAGAAATTAACTTCCATTGCGGTTTCACTGCTGATAAATTCATGTGTATGTGTATGTTACTCTTTGTACAACAAATACAACAAATTCACCCTCAAGTGAATTCCATGCTTTAGTCTTTGAAGTAAATTGGTTCAGGGTATCCCAGGTTCCATGTTATTGAGCACGAATGCTCTAAATAGTTTGCAGAAGGTTTAAGTAGCAATGCAGAATTGGATGAAATGTTTGTTGCAAGAGGCAACAAATAACTTTTGTAGACTGTGGCATTAGTATTTCTTCTTGTTGTAAAGTATCCTATCAGTGAAATAACTCTGAGAGTAAAAAATGGACTTAATGAACCTAGGGGTGCGAAACTGAAAATATTTCCCCTCACAGAATACATCACACTGTATGTTTTCATATTCCTGTCCAATGCCTTGTTATCATGTCAATATCCACGCTGCTGTTTTCATATTGCTTTTTAATATTGGTTTTGCTGACTAGATCCAAGCCATTGTAGATAGGGTATCAGAATCAGCATGCATGTTTTCTGAGGTAACATGACCCTTTCAAAGTCTGTCAGGTATCCCGTATTTGGAAGCAGCTATATTAATGCCAGCAGCTGTAATGAAAAACACATCCAGCAATCAAATACTGCAGTCTCCAAGAGTCTGTAAGTAAGCAGTTGCTGGAATTCTGTGGCAAGCTAAAATTTCTAAGCGCATTCTTCACCCATTGCAAAATCCCAGCTATACTTCCAGGAGCGCCTGATATATACTCTCTTATTCAATTTCAAATTTTAAAGATGATTCCCCTGAAGAAATAATATACTTCCCTCTGAGTCCCCATCGCACAAACATTGTAACTGCTCAATCATACAACTAATAGACAAATGTGTAAACAGGGCAAGGAGAGGGAAGAAAGAAGGAAACTACCCTTTTAAATAAAAGACGAAAATGTGGTAAATATGGTAAGTATAATACCAAGGTCTTTCCAAAGGCTTTCCAAACAGCTTCTCTAATCAAGCTTAAATCTGATTTTTAAAACTCTTTTCTGTGGATGTATGTGTAAGAGAGTGGGAGGGATGGCTATTATTGACACCCCTGGTGGTCAGCCCCACTGAACTCTCCTCTTTCTGATAACCTCGCCTTTTGCTACTTCCAAACCTATGGGCTTGCTTTTCAAATCCAACTTGAAGCTTCAGGTTGTGTAATTTATTGCAATGACTAAACTCTTGACTCCGCAGCGTATGACTTCCTCTGATTCTCCACGGCTTTCCGTTTCTTAGAACAAATCATGTTTAATAATCTATACATTCAAAAATCTGTGAAGGCAAATTAATGGATGCCGATTCATTCTCTAACAAAATTGCTGATGTTTTGAGAGAGAAATCTCCAGAACTGAAAAGTGGGTTTATGTGAGGGAATTCAGACTTGGAAGCATAAATAGATATCCTCTGTTGTTTTTCCAGGGATCACCAGTCTGCTTGCCAATGGCGTTTACAGTGCTGCATATCCCTTGCATGATGTAAGTGGTCTTGGAATATATTTTATGTTTCTAGAAGCTGATACCAAGAATCCTTAACATGTTAGGTATGAATGACACTATCCTAAACATCTTCAGCCTTTCATGAGCCCAGCATCCTCCCCACTCTGCTTCCATATTACATTTTAGTAATTTCTTCAGGCCAACTTTTTACGGGTGTTGTAACACAAATAATAACTTTCTTTAGCTGTATATGAATCAGCCATAAAAATGACTCAGCAAATGACCTGCTCAGCAAATAACCATGCTTTTGACCTTCTTCTGCCAAGGACACTGGGATTGCTGATACATATTTATATCCGTGGCACCATGTAGCTGGTTTCCTGATCTAAATCTCCTTGACATACTCCTAATAAATGCAACACATGCTCTCAATGGGCAGCTTCTGTTGTAAAGGTGGATTGCTTATATATGACTTGAAACACAGGCTACATATTAAATCATATTTACATGCATCCGGGAGTGGCCACCCTGTTGCTGCATCATTATCAACTATCTAAAGGCTGCAGATTGTATACTCATATTTCACAATATAATTAATTACTTTGGGTGCTTGAAGATGATGATGATGGTAATAATAACAATAACAACCACAACATGTGTTTATTATGTGTGGATGTGATGTGTTTACCCAGCAATATGTTTAAACAGTTTAAATATTAACACTAAAGTCAAATTAATACAATCCCAAAGAAGACTGAGACCTGCTTCTCAGTGATCCTGGGGCTGTACCTGGATCCCTACTTTAGGTTGTCCAGCTTATATTAAAAAGGAATGCATTTCAAAGCTTTGGGTATAAATATTTTTTATTATTAATGTGGAAATCTGCCTCTGGTCCTATTCTTTCATTCCTTTCTGAACTTAAAAAAGAATCACCTTATATTGCTACTGCCCCCCTTTTCCTGTACCAGTTCACCTTGTGACTGCTGTTTCGTGGCTTTTTCAAACCAAGCCAGAGAAACCTGTAGCAGCCTAGACACTCTGTGGAGTTACTGTAGGAGGAGGTCTCATAAGCAGCAGCTTACTTTCATGCATGTGTCAACTGACAATGTAGACACTCCTGTCTACAGAAACTAAGGTGGTGATCGCCAGCATTGCTGTGTTACACCTGTCATTAGGTGACTTTAAAAAATGAAGGAAGGAAATGCTCTTAAAAGGGTGCATTCTTTAGTCGTCTTGTTCTTGTGAGTCACTTCCAGCATGCAGTGGGAAAACTCAGGCCCAAACAACAGAAATTCCTGGATAGGGATACCGATTCCTGGATAGGGATAACCTGACCACTGTAGCTCAGGCATTGGTAATCTCAAGACAGGATAATTGCAGTGCTCTCTATGTGGGGCTGCCCTTCGGTCTAGTCTAGAAATTTCAGCCAATGCAGAATGCTGCTGCTACACTGGTAATGGGAACAGACTACTGCCAACACATGACACTGCTGCACTAGCCTCCTGTCTGCCACTGGGCCAGGTTAGAGGCTCTTGAACTAGAGTGCAAATCCTTGAATACCTTAAGGACCACTTTACCATGAGCACCCCAGATCCGTCACTGAGGTTGTGGTGGGCGTACTATTAGTGGTTCCCTGTGGGCTAGAAGCCAACAAGGGAACATGCCTTCAGTGTTGTGGGTTCAGTTCTATGAAATCCCCTCCCACAAGAAGTCAGATAGGCACCATCCCTCTTTAGTTTAGTTGCCTGGTCAATATTGTGTTCTTTCAGGAGCCCTTTGCACCTGAATGCTTCTCAGATGTTTTACTTCTTTTTCCCCTTCTTTTTTGAGTTTCTCAATTTTAGAGGTTTCAAATTTTGGAGATTTGATTCATGTTTTTAATTGTGCGTGTTTTTATTGTAGTAAGCCGCTTTGAGTTCTACATGGTGAAAAGTGGGGTATACTTTTTAAAATAGATGAATAAAAATGTTATTCCCCCTAGAACAGTTGCCCAGTCTGCAAAGGGAGGGCCTTAGCCCTTGCCAACCTGGTGTCCTCTAGATGTTTTGAACACCTCCCTTTTCTCTGAAAAAAATGGATGACATGAGATTAGCAAAGGCTTGCCTAGGACATGATTTGCTAATTCGGAAGTCGTGTCTTTCTCTGTCATAATTACTGGTCTTGCATGTATACAAGAAAAAAAAGAACACATGTCATTTTTGATTTGTTGCATAATATCTCTTTTCTTTTCTTTTTAAAAAAGGGGGATTATGAAGGTGAACACGTTGAGCACAATGACAGAAAAGTAAGTTGGTACTTGAGGACTCACCTCTCAGAGTGTCAGCTTTATGGGTCACCTCTTGAAGTATGGATCATATGGATACATGTCAAGTTTCGGGCCCAGCCAACCCACCTAACTGATTGCTTGGTTGGGGTAGCAAATGAGAGAGAACAGTATTCTGGAAGCATATTCCAGAATCACAGTCAGGGTGGGAATGTTGCAGCAGCAGGGACATTGTGGCAGATGGTTTCTGCGTGTGTGAGAGACACCACAGCCTTTTCTAAGCAGACTGTTAGAGCTGCAATTTTTGTGCAGATTTTATTGCAAGCAAGTCTCGTTAAAATTATTTCGCAATAAGTCTTCATAGAACAAGGATGTTAACAGCCTTTCAAATGTAAAGAGAAATGAGTGAGATATCAGAATAAATATCCTTAGGATATCAGGCTGAAAACAAGGTTCTTAGTTCCCATGAAACTCTGATTCTGAGACAGATTCCATTGCTGACCTGTTCCCCATTCCTGAGTAACCTTTTTGTTGGTGTTGGTTGTTTCCTATGCTCTTGTTTGTTAGCCGAAAGGAAGCCAGAAAGCAATGTGTACACTTCACGTTCCACCAATTGTAACTTTCAATAACTTTAGCAAGTACATGTGTCTAATAATACCAGACATTATATGTTATTCAGTTTTTAAGTGGCATGTGCTACCTTGAGTAATGTAATGAAAAAACATAGTTGTACTAGATTGCTAACAATCTATTTTAAAAGTGTGGTCTTTTGCTATTCAGGCATTGAACATGATGATACTCAAAGGGTTGGGGTGAGAACAAATGACAAAATCTTACTCCATCTAATGTTGCAAAATCGCTTGAGCAAGCCCTGCCAATTGTCCCAAATGTCATAGGAAATGTTACCCCTTTAAGGGCACATGCCGTATAATTTTCCAGTTGCAGTTTTAGGGTGGTTCTTGCTAATTTCAGAATTCCATTTATGTAGGGGACATTTTCACAAAATAAGCAATTTCTCATTGCTAACTGCTGCGTTATTCATCTGAAAGCTAAATATAACTGAACTGCTGCTCCTTCAGACAGAGGAAGGTATTGTTGTGATTCCTCTGTTCCATTGCCACTTTCTCTTCCCTGCATAAATAGCAGAGGGATTCTCATGAAGGAGATGCTATTATCTGAGCACGCCAGTTGTCACTTTGTGCTATCTGGACATTCAGTCAGAGAGAAGAATGTACTACCTGGCCAAGGATTTGATGCATGCCTCTTCCCAATGCCATCTTCACTTCTTTTTCCGGTAGGGCTTAGGCCTGCATCCTCTGGCCTATTTTCGGTGCCTGGGCTCATTGCCGACACATGAAACAAAACGGCAGCAAAGAGAGTTTCTTTAATAATACACAGAGTGAACTATCCTTACCACAGAAGGTCGCTTCACATGCTCAATTTTATCCTCAGGTGTGAGTCACCTGTGTGCCACATATTCACACTTCTGGTTAAATGTGAAGGGCACACATGTGCAGAAATGTAGAATCTGTGCCTTTAAAATATTAAGAAACAGATGATCACCATATTCTCTCAAGTATTTAAAAGAGAAACATGCCAAATTTAACAGGCACATACTCTTCCTGCTTTAACGGCCCTGGCCTCTCTGTGGAATGATGCTGTTGCTTTAGGCAGCTGATTCTGGGTGCCCTGAAAGGACACCACATTTTTAGCTATTTAATTTACCATTGTTGTATTTTTACTGCCAAGCTTGTGTTGTCTTTGGTTTAATGTTATGTGTGAATGCAGCCAAAGAGGCTTGCCACGCAGCTGTTTAAGAGCACATAACATGAGAGGAATATGGTAGTGCCTTCCAAACAGCATGAGTGAACATGCAAAGCATTTTAGGAATCAAAACTTTGGCTAAATTTGGGTTATGGTTTATTTTTTAAAAAAAATGCTGATGGATGAGCAGCAATTTACATAACTGAGCTTCAGATTAGATCATTCCGCTCAGAGGAAATCTCAGTCTTGCGAAGATCCCTGGTATCTTTGTTATTACTTGGCTCCAGTCAGGGTTCAAAGCCTCTTTTAAGCTGAAGGCCAGAACATACTGGCCTCCCCCAGTAGTTGAACAGCATCTCAAAAGGTGGAAAATGTTGGCTTCCCAACATTTTTAATCCATTTTGTGATTCCATAATAAATAATTGAGAGTTTAATCAGATGTAGCGTCAAGCTCTAGACACATTTGCATCTGTTTATTAACGCTCTTTGCTCTTGTCGGCCCTTATGAGATTTTGCACATACCCCACAGTGGTGTAAATCCAGACGAACTCTGTGACCTTAAATATCCGTGTTGGTATTCACCCTCGGTGCACTTTGATTTAAGAACAGAAATTAAAATGTACTGTTGCTCCACGTTGTAAAAGGTATAGTCAGGAAGTTGCTCTGATGTGTCCAAGTCAGCATTGCTACTTCCAATAAGCCTGCATAAGGTTTCCTATACCAAATGCAACTCCTTTATCTGCCACCCAGCAATTGGGAAGAAAAGCATCGCTCCGCTAAGTGTCCGCTTGCATAGACAGATGTGGTGGAACATCTCTTCCATTCGGGCCATTTCCCCACACTACTGAGCAAGGAGGCCTCATTGCCTCCTCATTCAGCTGCAATTTTTCACTCTGCAGATTGCAATATAAAACCTTCAATTATGAACTATGAATCAAGTGGTCAGTCCAAAAGTCCGAAATGAAAAAAGTGTTACAAACACACAGAAGTAACTGAAACACTTTCCTTGACATTTGGAGTATTTGGTTATTTCAGAAGTTTAATTTAAGAACTGAGATTAACTGCATGCCAAGCATAACAAATTCATGATGGTTCTCTGATTTTCATAAATGCTGTAGTGGCGAGATCTCCAGAGTCTCACCTCTACCGCAACATGATAGGGTTGTGTTTGCACATTCTACTGCCATAGCTTTGGCCCAACTGACCTCCAGACTTATCCCTGTGTCCTGAGGAGTTTGGATGTAAATTCAGGGAGGTAGTGTTTGGTAGTGAAATGCATACCTCTGTGGAATATTAAAACTCACTGGCTGTAATCCAACAAACTTGCACAAATCAAAATCAATAGCCATCATTTAAAGGGGTGTTGAACAAAATTGAGGGTGGGGCAGAATTGCAGCAATCAACAATAACGCACCAAGCACAAATATTGTTATTTTTCTCCCTGTCATTACACAGTGACAAGAATAATCGATCTTTTAAAGAAAGAAAGAAAGAAAGAAAGAAAGAAAGAAAGAAAGAAAGAAAGAAAGAAAATGGCCAGCTCAGTTTTCTCTAATTTTATGGGTTTATACTAATAGTGGTCTTTATTTGATTTGGCTAACATCGTGGTAAAAAAAAGAAGGAAAGAATAATAAAGAAGGATCATTTTGTCCTACTCTTAGGTTCAGTGTGCATCCTTCATATAGTGCATAATATTAGTTCAGAGACTATGAGCCAGGTTCTTTCGTCTTAACCCACACTAATAACTCAAAGAACAAACATCCTCCAGATCTATTAAGAGCCTTTCTAGTATGTACATTGCTACAAATCATACATCAAGGCCGCTCTTGCCTCCCGCCCTCCGCCCCCCAGCACCTTTATATCTGTCTGTTAGTTCTCTTGTAGATTAATACAAGAAGCTGTCAGTGAGCCAAACCATCAAACTCATGTTCAATACTTAATGCAAATTATATGTATTGGTGGATTAAAGAACATAAACCCACAAGATGGTGACACCAGAGGACAATGTGAACTCTGTAGTGGAAGCAAGGAAGGAACTGCTTGCTTGCAGTTTTAGTTTTAGTTTTAATTTTAAATTTCTTTTACAGCTCCTGTGTGAGGAATGGGCAAGTTATGGAGTCTTTTATAAGTACCAACCAATTGACCTAGTGAGGTAAGGAGAATGTGGTCCCTCATTAAACCTAAAATATTGCCTTGCCCCTTTCCTCCAAATGTTTGTTTACAGCTTGAGGCTCAAGAGAAAAGTCAAACTGCCCAGGTCATATGTTCATCCTCTCTCTGTAGTCAGTTTGACAACCAAGAGTGGTTCTAAATGCAGGTGGCACTGTGGTCTAAGCCACTGAGTTTCTTGGGCGTGCCAATTTGAAGGTTGGTGGTTCAAATCCCCATGACGGAGTAAGCTCCTGTTGCTCTGTCCCAGCTCCTGCCAACCTACCAGTTCGAAAGCACACCTGTGCAAGTAGGTGCCGCTGCGGTGGGAAGGTAAATGGCGTTTCCATGCACTCTGTTTTCTGTCACTCTGTTCCATTGAGCCAAAAGTGGTTTCATCATGCTGGCCACATGACCCGGAAGGCTGTCTGTGGACAAACACTGGCTCCCTCAGCCTGAAAGCGAGATGAGCACCACAACCCCATAGTCACCTTTTACTGGACTTAACCGTCCAGGGGTCCTTTACCTTTTTACCTGGAGATGCCTGGGACAGAAGTTTCTGCATGCAATAATGTTCTCTATTACTGTACTGTGATCCTTCCACAAACTTAAGATCATGCTTATTTTGTTTTAATTCAATTTATAGCCTACCTTTTCTCCAGGCACATGCGTGGTTATTCCCCCACACTCAGATTTTATCCTCACAACAACTCTGTGGCATAGATTAGACCAAGAGATAGAGACTGGTCCATAGTTACCCAGTGAGCTTCATAATTGTGTGGGGATTTGAACTCTGGCCCTCCAGGTCCAAATCCAACAATCAAACCACTACACCATGCTGCGTCCAACAATAGGAGTGGAGAAAATGGGATCATGGCTGGGGAGGAATGGCCTAAACTTCCAGAAATTGATGCCAAACTGACACTCCCCCCCTTCCCACATTCCTAGTATTTCATTTTATTTCTTAAAAAATGACAAAACTGCTAATCACATTTTTAACACAATGTATAGCAAGGCCCCAAAGGTAACAAGGCAGGTAGCAGGTACTATTTTGCAACTCCACCCTTTTCAGCAATTCCCAGGGAGATGCAGCTTGGGAAAAACCTGAATGCTCTGCTACCACCACCAAATTCTAGTGACACCACCTTACTACAAAAGGCTGAATGGAACAGTATCCATTAGCAATATACTTTGACTTAATGAAAGCTTCACTGGAAAGAATCAGCCAGGGAATATATTTTTCTCTCTAACCTCCTACTTCATTTTTTTTTCAGCTTTTGGCCAGACACTTCAATATATTGTGCAGCTCCATTTATCACATTCATCTGCACAAAATAAAGGAAGACTTTGTTAAATTAAGACTCTACACTTAGAATCTGGGTTTCATTTATTGCTTTTGGAACAGGAGAGTCTGTGCACTAAAAGGAAAGATCATTTCAGACATGTGTGAGGGAAGGAAATTGAAGGCTATTGTTTCTACTTAATGGCAAACCACAGTTTGCTGTAGTGTCTGGATTTTGCAAACTATGCTTTACTTAAAGCAGGCATGGCCAAACTTGGCCCTCCAGATGTTTTGGGACTACAATTCCCATCATCGCTGACTACTGGTCCTGTTAGCTAGGGATGATGGGAGTTGTAGTCCCAAAACATCTGGAGGGCCAAGTTTGGCCATGCCTGGCTTAAAGGAAACGGTGTACTGTGGTTTGCCACTAAGTGGAAGCTGAGCCTCCCAATCCCCTTGCCTTGCACTTGGGGCAGGGAGGAAAGAAGACATGCCTTATTGTCCTCATAACAATAAACCATGGTTTATCATTGTGTCCGAACTGAGCCAGTGTGAGGAGATCCTCGCCAAGCCTGTGGTGACCAAGATAGCTATAGAAACAGATCAGCAAAGCTGCCTGATAAGCAGGAATGGATGACTTACTTGGTGCCTCCAGTCCTGGATCTGTTCCAAGCAGCATGCAGACAAGAATCCTCCAAGGGGAAATGCATTCCAACTAATCAACAGGGCTTATTTTCTCCTTCAAAGTCAACCCTGCTGTGTGATTCATAAGCTTAAGCATGGTACAATTTAAGAAATAGTAAACATTGCACAATGTTTCCCCTTCAATGTATTTCAGAAAGTACTTTGGTGAAAAGATTGGACTGTATTTTGCCTGGCTTGGCGTTTATACACAAATGCTTATTCCAGCTTCCATTGTGGGGATTATCGTGTTCCTGTATGGCTGTGCAACAGTGGACGAGAACATACCAAGGTAACATACACATTTGTGGGTTTCCATCTTCCACGTGTTCAAAACGTCCTCATTTCCTCTTATGACACAGGCCATGTCCAGTCTGCTCAGTCATGCGCAGGCATGAAATAAGTTTATCATCTGATTACAGCTGTATGAACTGTGCAGGTATATTAACTTCTCGCACATAGCTAACACTGCTGAACTCAAGATAAATGTATAAATAACATTAGATGAAAGTATAAGCGTTAGCTTATTTCATGCCTGTTGATGAGTCTTGTACATATAAGGGGAAAGTACTGCCCCAAATCCAGAGATGCTTATATACAAAAAACTATTGAGTGCTAATAGGTACTCAGCTTCCATGCACAGAAACTGCTTGACCATTTCATAGATGGGAGATGAATTAATTTTGAGTATCGAAATATCTACACCCTGCTGAAATTAGAAGCACTAGTAAGCTTATGCCAAGAACAAACTTAGTTGGTCTCTAAGGCACTACTGGACAACTTTTTTATTTTTTTTATTTAGCTTGTTATATACAGTGATATTCTCTAAGAATGAGGCTTCAAGGCTCTGTATGCATTTACCTGGGAGTAAGTTCCATTGAAGTCAATGGGACTTCTGAATATACATACAGAACTGTTCTGCATGAGGTCCAAAGCTGATAAGATGGGAGTTTTACTAACTTCACTTAATGATCCATTATATGTAACTTGCTGCCATCAGTCTTGAAAGCTTGCATACTCTGACACCAACAGGTCTTATTCAGGAAAAAGATATCAGCTTACTTGCCTTATATCTCTCAAGAGTCACATTTTCTGTGGCTGCTTTTTAAAGCTTTCAGATCTTTAATTGAAAATAGATCAATATAGGGTACAGGAAATAGAAGGATGCTAATAATGTATATTAGTTAAGTGCTGCAACTTGCGACGCAGTTCTAATTTATGGGAAATGTCTGTTTTTCCTCAACATTTTTGTTTCCTTGTGGTATCTGGCTGATGGAATCGCTGCAAAGATTAGACGTAAGGGGTTCAGAACTTAGTGTGGCATGTGGGAGGAAAGAGTTTCCTTAGTATAGACCAGGCATAGCCAATGTGATGCTCTCCAGATGTTATTGGCCTACAAACCCCGTCAGTAAGAATGGCCAATGGTCAGGAATAATAGGAGTTGGAGTCCAGAAACATCTGCACTGGCATCCCTGGAACTAGTCTTCTGAAATGTCATTCTCTGAAGTAATCCAGTCCAGAATTCTAAAAGGTGTCCAAATGCATAGCAAACAAACAAATTACCAAAATACATAGTAGATCACCACTTAACCCTTTCCCCCATGACTTCTCATATTCCTTGAAGCATGAGTTTGATTCTAATGGTCATTTTTATTATTAAGCATCATAGTTCAAGAAAAACGGTTACACATTGGGAGGAGTTCTGGAGAGGCTATGAGCTTATCCATACTTGCTCTTGTCCTGCTTCTCTTCCCCAGAGAAAACTGCTCTCTAGTGCTCACTCAGAACAAACAGCAACCCAATTTTCCGTGGATTGCTGCTTGTTCTGATTTAAAGCTAAAGAGCGGGTTTTTCCTGGGAAAGGAGAAAATTGCCCAGCCCCATGCCTAGAAAATGCTGGTCAAGTTGAAAACTGCTTGGACGTATGCTAAAAAGTTGAAGGGAGTGGGTGTCAAAAAAACCCTCAACCAGCCTGGAAATGCTTTTCTCCTTCTGCAAATTGAAGAGGACTAATGGGATGGGAAATGCGTTTTGCAAAGCATTCTGTTACGTACACATGTTTAAGGGATGGCACTGAAAGCAGGTCTTCAGAGAGATGTGCTGCAAATTAAGCTCTGAGTCCATGTATACTGCGTACATTTGTACATAGTGAGGGTTCCTCTGAAGTCTGTTTCCAGAGAAGGCTCACCCTTGCCCTGTCTTCCTCACTCCTATAGAAATGCCTGCCTAAACAAGTTCTTTGTGCCATGAAGGTACCAGGAGATAGGAGTCAACCTGGGGCAAATTCCATTGAAATGCCTAAACTGCCTTGACTTGTTTACTTGCTATAATTCCTAGACGGAGGGAAATTTAGTGATAGGCAATGGTCTGGTACAGAAATAATTTATGGAACATGTACGTAAATGGAATGAGAACAGGTTACAGAGCTGGTGTTTCCTCCCTAGCCGCAATGTGAATTTCTTCCTTCCATCTTATGGCTTTCTATCTGCATTGTGCTAGCCAAAGTTAACATTAACCTCAATTATCTTTAACTGGTGTCTGGAGACCATATTCATACCCTGCTTTCAAGCTCTGGTTAAAAGCAAACGCTGGCCAGTATTAACCAGGGTTAGTGTCAGTGCAGCAGTAGTTAATGCTGAAAAGGGAAGGAAAAGGAGAATGCAGGGGGCGGAGGAAAGGTTGAGGGAGAGCACAATTCTGTGGCCTGTCCCAGTTTCCTTAACTGTTGCTACATGTTAGATTATATTGGCCACTTTACATTGACACTGGGCCAGTATAGCTCAGTAACTACAACAACACTAGTTGCGTCTCAGGAGAATGGAGTAGAATGTCTTAGGGCACTGGTGTTCTGCAGGCTCCTAGGTGTCCGGAAAAGACATTTCATGCCCTAAGCATACAATATTGTACCAGCACAAAAATACTGAGACCAGTATGACATCACAAAATGCAGCAATAGCAGAGCCACACCAGCATAATAGACAAACATTTAAGGGCAGAGTCTCTATAAAGGAATCAGTGCTGTTTCCCTTCTTCCTTTTTTTGTACTGTAACTTCATGCAGCTAATACTGTCATATAGGCTGCATATACACTATATATTTAAAGTGTACAAAGCTATAGCTCCCAGAACTCTTAGCAAACTTCAGTTCTCAGGATTTGGGGTGCATGTTTTCAATGTATGGTGTATAAACAGCCATAGGTAAGTCTGAAATGAGGAGGTGGATTCATGAAAAGAGCTTTTGGCAGGTCAGTCAGGTGAATATACAATCTGTATAAATTACAGATTGGGACCAGGGGAGAAGCAGGACAAGAAAACACCAAGTTTGAAGAATGGTTTGTATTTACCTGACATGCACTGTTTGTTTTCCCTCAGCATGGAGATGTGTGACCAGAGGAACAATATTACTATGTGTCCCTTATGCGATAGAACCTGTAGCTATTGGAAGCTGAGCTCCGCTTGTGCCACATCTCGGGCAAGCCATCTCTTTGACAACCCAGCAACTGTCTTCTTCTCAGTCTTCATGGCTCTGTGGGGTAAGAATGTCTGCACGACTTTGGTTGGCCCGGGCATTGGCTGCGGTTTTTAATCTGCTTACTTGCGGAAGGAAACAAGCAGGAGGATAAATCAGTGTTTATACAATTCAACAGTTAATTATCTGTAGATCCTCCCCTTTTTTCCTTCTCCCATAAAACTGCCACCCTTATATTTATGTTTTGAACTGAAGGTTAAAATAGAAAGCTGCTTGGATGAATATAAAATGAAGCATTTGTCATAAAACTGCTGCATGGCATGTATAGATAGCATTAAGGGGATTGCAGAGCATGCCAACAAAATCTATTTGCAGACTTGGCTTCCAAATTAGACCATTGGAGCAAAGATTTATTGTTGGGGGGGCCGTTCTTATAGAAATGGCCTTTAACAAAGTACGGTTGAATAATGACCAAGCTGCTAAGTGCATTAGTGTTATCAATAGGATGCTGTTTGTACCTCTCAAGGTGTCCTTTTATTTTTGAGGGGCATCCCACTTTTGCAAAGAGCCTTCCATGATCCAGGTACTGAGATGCTGTAGCAATTGAAGGCTATGCACCAAGCGGATTGTGTAAAATGGCAAAAAACAACAACCCTGAGATCTAGCTATTAAAATTCAAAAAGAGTAAGGATTTGCCTTCATAGCATGACATGATCCTGAATGTGCAATGGGGGATCTTGCACATGCATTCTCACACATGCAACACATACCTGGGATAATGTGATATGAATGTTTGCACATAATGAAATCTATTACACCTATTCCAATTTGGAGGTGGTGTTGAATGCAGTCCATAAGCAAGATGCTCCCATAGAACTGTATCACCATTATTGCCTGGGTGGGTTTCAGTTGTTGCAACCTGAGGGTATAGACAAAGTACTTAAAGACATGTGGGCCACTAGCACTTGTTTGCACGATTCTTTCCTGTCTTGGCTGATAGTATCTAGCCATTTGGCTAATGCTGTCTCCACCCCTTCCTTGTGTGTTTTTGCCTGGCTAAATTGTATTCTTGGACGATGGCTTCTGCTTGCCTGCATGCACCATGGACAGATGTTTGTCTGAAAACCTCTGGCTTTTGTATGGCCAAAATAAAGACTTGTGTACAAAAGTAAGAGTCACATCCATTCACACCCAGATTCCCGCCCCCCCACCCCCCCAGCACACACACGTGGTTAGGACCCCAGATCACCTGGTCTGGGCTGATGAGCTGTAGCTGTAGAAAAAGTGGGATGGTGGCAAGGCATGGTAGTGCAACTGATTTCCACTGTTGAAAAAGGGGAGTGGATTATGGAAATGGAAACAGTGGCCCGGGAGGACTCAAGGAAAGCCAGTGTGGAGTCAATAATGTAGGAATATTGAAGAACACGTATGTAGCAGCAGCAGGAGGAGCAGATGGTCTAGTAGAAATCCATTATAAATGCACTTTAAAAGTGTCAAACACTTGTTGCTGCGTATGCTTGCAAGAAGGCACTTGTCTAAGATGTCTGCACCCTGTTGCCCCACTTTCAAATATTAGATATATGGAGAGTAAAGTACAGCAGCTTAGACAGAATTTGCAGCAATTATTCTTACCCTGCATGAAATTGTAGTATGGTGCTTGTGTTTGTTTTTAAATTAAGATAATTGCCTGCCACGTAGAAAACTTTTTCATTATTGATGACATGTATTATGCCATTTGATATGAGAAATGCAGTTCAAGTTTCCATTTGCTCAGCTGTACAGGGAATCAATTTTTTTCCTATTAAAATGCATTTCAGTCAAGTTACCTCTGTGAGAGTTCAGGACCTGGCTTCTTCCACCGCCACCACCCCTTTTGACTAAATCATCATTTTTTTTATACTGCTAACACACACAACTGTATATTTTACTTAATAGGAGTGGGGTGGTAAGGGGTGTCTGTGTGATAATGGCAAGCTGAAATATGGACTGATGGAGTTTAGATTTAATTTTATACTGCAGTCAGCAAGAGGGAAGCCAAAAAGGAAGGAAGATGAATCTGAGCAAAACAACCTATGCCACAGAGATCGATGATTTGTTATCATGTAGAGTGGCTTGTCACATTACATGTATTGAGAAATGTGATATATAAGCCAAAGCAGAATGTCGTGTCTTTAAATAGTCTTATCCCTTCATCCAGGCAATCAAATATCCATTCTCTCCCTTTCACCTTTCCCTCCCTTTCCAATACATTTGCAAGTCCCTCAGTCTAGTCTCCAGATACTCAGAATATATGATACACTGAAAACAGCACTCCTCTAATCAGAAGTGGCCATTGCCTAGTCTATTAGTCAAAACAATCCTATAGACCAGAGTGGGGAAACATTAGCCCCCCCCCCCATGTTGTTGTTGGTTTGAAATCCCATCAGCTGCAGCTGTTGAATTCAAGAAGAAACTGGGCTGAGTCTATGGTTATTAAATAAAGATTCTTATTTTAGAGTACTTTCCACGTCCACACTTGCATACAAACTGGTGTTCCACCTTCCAGAATTGTCTCTAAGCCCTGTGGTGGACTAGTCTAGGCTTAGGCCAGAGAGCATTCTGGAATCCTGGGTTGCAGGGATGATTGTAGGGACAACCCCGGTACATTTTCTGTTTTTAAAGCAGATTTTGATCTCGTGTTATGCTACTTTTCTCCACAACCGTAAGTGCTAAAAATATTTCCTGCTGTTATTTTTGTTTGTTTAGGGAAAGAAGAGACTATGCTATCAAATTTTATGTGGCTTGGCATGAATTATATGGCCAGGCATCACTTTGACCCTTCTCTCCTTCTCCTGTGACAGTGGAGAGCAGTATCTCAAAATCACTATGAAGAAGTGTGCATGCATACGAAAGCTCATACCAATAACAGACTTAGTTGGTCTTAGTTGGAATTATTTTATTTATATGTTTTTTATTTATATGTTATAGTTTTGGAGCTTCTTCATTTTGTTTTTTATTATTTTATTTTTACAGAGACGGATTGTTCAGCTTTGTGTTTAATTTTTTTGCCATTGGTTACATTGGGAAGTCTGTATGTACATACCCATACACACACTGTATTGCTAAGTTGGCTATTTCTAGCACAGGGCAGTCCAACATGTGACCTGAGAGTAAGCAAAGCTCAGGGTTTTGGAAAGGAGACGTGAGGGGCTCTGATACGGTCCTAGAGTCCACCATTTTTCCTTCCCAAAGCCTAGTTAGCACTTTCCCAGCTTTGGGAAGGAGGTGGGTGCACTCTGGGTACCTGCCAGAACCTTGCAACTTGCTTAACTGGCTTTGGGAAGGCAGCATGAAGGTTGGGGGTCATCAAATTTTGGCCTCGCTTCCGCCCCCCCCCCCTCACGTGTGCACAGCAAAGTAGCATGGGGCCCACAGGTCTCATGTCAAAGTACTGTTGCAGTCAACTTTGTGTGAAAAGTTGGACCACCCTGCTCTTGCATAAAAAGAGGACCCAAATAGTTTTCTGTGTTTTATGTCATTTTAACCATGGTGGTTCAGCTGCAAGCTAAGCATTGTAAGCTAGTGCAAAGGGAAGTCAGATTTTTAGGGAGTATATATGAATAGAATGTCAAGCTCAGTAGCTAACAGACTAAATTGCAGTTTGTAATCTAGTAATGAAAATCCTAGTCCTTGTTCTTGCCCCACACTTCCTCTCTGATATTTGCTCTCTAAAGCCTTTCAAAAAATTATGTTGCTATCACTGTGACAAATGCAAGTCTTCCACGTCCACCTTGAAGAGACCAACCTCACAAGTATAAAATGGAAGGGAAACGTGTGTGTCATTTTGAGCTACTTGGTACAGGGCAAGATTTTATCTTATTTTTCAAAGGGTATGTATGTCTCTCTAGGTCTCTAGTCTAGTACTATCCATTCTGACTTGCAGCAGCTCTGCACGGTCTAAGGTGGAGGCTCCCATTTTCCCCATGAGTCTGCTTTGAGCTGAAGCTGTGCAGGGAGCGTACTTGGGGACATTCTGCACTCAAGCGCATTCTCTCCCACTGAGCTATGGTTTCAAGTGGCAGCCTGATGGTTTGTGGCTGTGCTCTGTTCTCTGAGGCCATGGTTGCATGACATCATGACAAAAATGCATGCACAACCAGTGGTTTGGAGAGTAGGGTTTAAAAAAAATGTTTTACTGCATGGTCCACACCCAAACACAAACATCCAGCTACAAAGACACATCCTGATCATCTCCTTGGACCTAGCATATCTGCATGTTAGAGAGTGATACAGTTCCTTTATGGCTTTGTAAGCTAACGCTGTAAAAGAGGGATTCCTGGTAGAAAGAGAAGTCTTTCATTATCCATAATTCTCACTTTATATGCATGTACCATTCAGCAAGTATACCAAGCATCCCCCAAAAAGCTATCAACAAGCTACAGAAAGCCAAAAGCACCATTTTAAGGATTATACTTTTTATTATATATAATTATGATGTCAGTGTGCAATGAGTTTCCAAGATTTATGCACAGGAGATACAGAACAGATTAACAGAACTGAATAAAACATGATTAAAATATGTTGGCAAATTCCCATTGTTGCTGCGTAATTAAGATACGTGGAGACCTTGCCTAGTTCCTCCCATTTTCCTTTTCTCAAGGGTTTTACTGGGATCTCAGTACAGCTTGTTGATCACATCTGTTAGCAGTCACTTCGGAGCAATTCCCCTGGGGTTAGGCTTTCTCAGCACGCTTACTTCTTTCACAATTACTTATTTACTGTGTAGTGCTGGTCTGTTCCCAGTACTCAAATCCATGTCCCCAGGGCCTTCCCCAAGCTCAGTGGCACATAGATTGATGTACACAAGCTGTGTTTGCTGCAGCTTAAGAGTTGTCGCTGTGCCCCTCCTTTATAGTAGCGTCCCCATTGAAAATGAAATTATAGCCACACTCTAGGTTCCAGCGCAATTACTGCTTTACATTTCCTTCTTTACATATTTTCTTGTAAGTCATTTGTCCAGTTAAGCTGAAGTGCTTGGATTTAAGATGATTTCACCTTAAGGAAATCTGCATAAGTCCCAAATAGTGCTGCCGCTGAAATTTGCAAGTAATGGAATTGAGGATTGATGCAGAGGTTCCAGCAGCCCCAAACATATTATTGCAGCTTCGGGCTGACAATTACTTTATCGGGAAGGTTTTCCCTGTGATCACTCATTGCAAATGCTTAACAAAAATTCAAGGTTTTATTAATATTTTCAAACAATAGGGGGGAAACCCAGATAATAGATTGCCCCTACAGTCTTATTTTCATGAAGCGAGGGGCTAACCTGCAAGAGGTGGGTGCTCCAATTCATGTACGTATGTCTTATATTTATATCTTGCCTTTCCTCCAAGGAGTTTGAGGCAAGGAGTCATCCAGCCTTTTGGTGTGTGTTGTCAGCAGTACGCTGGTGACACACAGCTCTATTTCTCCTTTACATCTGCAGGTGTGGCAGTGGATGTGCTGGACTGGTGCCTTGCTTCAGTAATGGATGAGAGCCAATAAACTGAAGCTCCATCCAGATAAGACTGAGGCACTGGTACTAGGTGGTTCCCTAGGCTGGATGGGTGGAAGATTGCCTGCTCTTGAGGAGGTTACACTCCCTCTGAGGGAACAGGTACATAGCTTGGGGGTGCTCCTGGATCGCCATTGTCACTTGAGGCCCAAGTGGCCTCAGTGGTGTGGAGTGCCTTCTGCCAGCTTCGGTTGGTGGCCCAGCTATGCCCCTATCTGGACAGGGAAAGCCTAACTTCTATGGCCTACGCTCCAACAACCGCTAGGTTGAATTACTGCAATGCGTTATACGCAGGGCTGCCTCTGAAGACGATTCAGAAACTTCAGCTGGTGCAGAATGCAATGGCCAGATTGCTCACCAGAACAAGACGGTTTGAGCGTATAACACCAAACCTGGCATAACTGCACTGGCTGCTGATCAGTTTCCAATTCGAAGTGCTGGTGTTGACCTACAAAGCCTTACACGACTCAGGGCCTCAATACCTTAAAGACTGCCTCCTCATACAAACTAACCCAGACCATGCACTTGTCATCTGAGGCCTTCCTCTATGTCTCCACTCCCAGAGAGGTTCAGAAGGTGGCAACAAGGGAATATAATGTAATGTGTTTCTAAAGTTGCACACCTCCCTGAGATCTTTTGATAAATGGTGGTGGTGGTGTGTGTGTGTGTGTGTGTGTGTGTGTAATAAATAATTTATTGCTCCTACTATTTACCCACCCTTCACCCTAAGGTCCCAAGACAGGTGACAACAATTTAAAATATAACATGCCAAACAGTTTAAAACAAATTACTATCACAAAAGTGAGGTAGGTTCCAAAAAGACACATCTCAGGTGTCAGAGAGCAGGTTCTTCCATTCCCCAACATTGTTCTCACAAGAAATGATGCTTTAATTGAAATGCTTAGAAGCGTATAAAGGTTTATAAGTTTCTGAGCATTCTCACAAGCACTATGTCAAATTCTAGAGTTAACCCAGGCATAGGCAAACTTGGCCCTCCAGATGTTTTGGGACTACAATTCCCATCGTCCCTGACCACTGGTCCTGTTAGCTAGGGATGGTGGGAGTTGTAGTCCCAAAACATCTGGAGGGATGAGTTTGCCTATGCCTGAGTTAACCAGTCAATCAGTCAACCTGCCTATTAGTGAGCTAGATTCCCTGAAGTCTCCCCATCCCTTTGCCTGGCGTAGGAGAGAAGAGGGGCTCTGTGACCCATTTCAAGCATGAATCCAGATTTGGGAAACATGGGTCTGGGTTGACAAACAAAATGGACCACAGCTTTGGTTGCAAGTGGGGGCATTTCTATTTTGAGCCATCCTCACCCTTTGTACAGCTTGAATATTAAACCCCTCTTGAAAATTGTGGGTTAATAGCCCAGAATTCCTTGCTTGAGCCTCCATGGATGCTAATCGCTCATGAATAATTGGGAACACTTATGTTTAAATGAGATTCCCATCAGAGCTTGAGACAAGTGAAACACACATACACAGCCATGGGGAGAGGAAGGCAGATTCTGTGGAATTGGCAAAAGGAAAAAGAGTGGTAAGTTGGCTGAAGGCTTAATGGGAGCTGAGACATTTGTCTGGGGATCTGGTATGGCATAGTGAATCTTCTGCCTTTTAGGAGTGCCTCATCTTATGTACTGCTTATATATTTGTAAATAAAGTCAAGGCAACTTTTATTTTGTTTTATTCCTACAATATTTGTAAATGAAAATTGCAAAAACATCATTAAGTGTCCTCTCGTGTTTAGACTTACTAGTAACCCAATGTTATCAAATCAATTACAATTATTTACAATCATCAGTCTTAAAGGCAGTAGGGCAGGCATGACCAAACTTGGCCCTCCAGCAGTTTTTGGGACTACAATTCCCATTATCCCTGACTGCTGGTCCTGTTAGCTGGGGATGATGGGAATTGTAGTCCCAAAACAGCAGGAGGGCCAGGTTTGGCCATGCCTGCAGTAGGGTCTTCCATTCTACTTTGGGCTTTGAAAGAAATGTTTTAATTTATTTGGAGAGGAAAGAAAGTAGTGTGCTGTATAGCATATGTAACCATCTCTGGTTTTGTTAATGGAAACCATAACAAATAGCAAGTGGTAGAATTAGCCTGCTCTTCTTAAGTATTTTTTTTTTCTTTTAACCACCCAGCTGCTACATTCATGGAACACTGGAAGAGAAAACAGATGCGTCTCAACTACAGATGGGATCTGACTGGGTTTGAAGAAGAGGAAGTAAGTTAATTTTGTTATGTGCTATTTCATTGGTTGCTACATCTGCCAAATGGTCTTTCATTTTTAGTTGTTGACCCATTGGAAAGGAAAATCCTGCACATATACTATTTCTAAGTTTGGGAAGGGTGTGGTAGTACGGTAGCATGTCTTGTTACCATGGAAGCATAACGTTAGAGCTATAAAATGAGGGTCACGCCTAGTGTTGTGGGCATTAAAACATATATAGCTTGCAAATGACTCCCTTGATACAGGAAACATATTAAGTGAGCACACCCATGAAGGAGAACGGGAGGGGGAGTGTAAGAAAAAATTGTGTGATTTGCTCTGTTTTGAGAATAATTCTCTCCTAAACGCAGGGTGGCAAGTACTTCAGTTGTCTTTTCTGTGTGAGCCTAGATTTTTAAACTATAGCTTGTATTCAGCATATCAAACATTGATTGGAAGGTAAAATAATTCAAGACAGCAAATTATGTAGAAAATATTAGAGAGCACTGACATAATTTAAGAACTGCAAAAAGGAAAATGTTGATTGTTTTGAAAGAGTGTTTTTCTGCTGTTTTCCTTTTGTTATGTTTTAATGTTTAGTTTTTTCAATTTTCCCCCTGAAATGTAAATTTCCCTAGAAATAGTTTATAAATCAGTCCAGTGTTTGTATAATCCATCCCTTACAGTTCCATTTTCAATAAGTGAATAAATACTGCTTAAAATACTGCTTTAAAAGTTTTATAAGGAAATCAAATAGCTTTTCGGTGTTAGTTGTGAGCTTCTATTTATAAAATAACTTCTGAGCTTCCAAATTAGAATTGAGTGTGTTACTGGTTTCAATGGCATGTCACGATGAACCCTACGATCTAGGTCACGCTGAAAGGAAACAAACCATAACCCCTAATTTTGGGATCTGAACCAGGGATTGTTCATTTTACTCCTAACAAACCACTTTCTGTAGCTTACTAATCAGGGTTTGCTGGAATAAAACAAACCATGGTCCCTTGTTCCTACATAAAGCTAAGCTAGGAATCATGATTTTTTTCCTCAGTATGCAAACGGGAAGGACATAAGCGCCTAAGAAAAGTATGCTCATGACCAACATTTACCTATGTTTGCTGTGACATGCAAACTGGGCCACAGTGGATAAAGTTACTACACTAAACTAGGTTCAAGACAGAGTTGCATAAATTTTTGAGGTGTTTAGTAGCCTAAACAAGAGCAAAATGTGTATAGGGAGCTTGAGGCATGCACATACACCCCTGCATGTCCTGCCCCACTCCTTCACTCCCACCATTTGCTCATTCAGCGTGTCTGAAGGGAGTTTCAGAGCACATTCAGCTTGACCAGGCACAAGTGTAGTCCCACAACATCTAGAAAAGGCATAGGCAAACTCCGGCCCTTCAGATGTTTTGGGACTACAATTCCCATCATCCCTGACCACTGGTCTTGTTAGCTAGGAATGATGGGAGTTGTAGTCCCAAAACAGCTGGAGGGCCGAGTACTTAGAAGCCTCCCTTTTATTACCTGCCGTATTATTGCAGGAAAATTGGTCATTGTTTTTGCCATTGCCTGTTCAGGCTGAATGCCTGAAGAGGACTTCTGTGGTTTCTGTTTGGATGTCTCAATCACTGCCTCTTGCAGTTAGGAAAGGCTCATGAACCTAAAGGCTTTCTCTTTTTCTGACTTGCCACAACTTCCCTCAAATTTATTTTTGGAAGGTTCAGTTGGTGGGTTTTGCTCACACTCGGTGTAAGATTAGAACCACACCAAATATTTTAACCAAAACAAGGTCATTGAAGTCAGGAGTAGAACGGGTGTGATTAAGGAGAGGTTACTTAATCATTTACCCTGAGGCTACTCCCTTCTCTCCAACAAACATTCGCATTTTGCAATTGTCCTATCCCTCCACTTTCCTTTTTAAATTTATTTTTGCACTGTGTGCTCTACCTCTCCAGGGTTAGAGGTCACATCTCTCATATTTTAAAACTGATGAGCAGACAAGGTTCCATTGAACTGTTGTGAGGATCTTCTACTACCATAAATCACAGCTAGTTTTGGCATAACATAGCACAGTATACAGCAAACCCACAACCTATGAGCATTTAACTTGTGCACGTTCAGCTTTATGCACTTGGCAAACAAAAATATATAAATAAAATAAAATATGAAATTTCAGCTTTAGGTGTGATCCCCAGAACCAGAACCCCTGTGTAAGTTGAGGGCTTACTTTACAGTTAAACAAATCTGAGCTGAGTAAACCAACTGAATCTGCATTTGAAGGAAAACGATGGTTCTGAAGCAAATGCATACAGAACTTTGTTTTTCGGTTGTGTATATGTGTGTCATCCTAGGAATCATCTTAGAAGAGACATTTCCTCTTTTGTGAGAGAGCACTTTTTAAAGATAATGTTTGCCAACTGCAGTGCTTACATTAAAATGTTTAAAACACTGTACAATTAATCAGTGGCACAATTTTGTCTATCAAACTAAATATTCACTTTAGTGTAATCATTAATTAGGGCTGTGATAACGGAATATAAGGTGGGTCATCTGCTTCCTGCAGATGCCCTCAATGTCAAAGGTGATACATATTGAAATGAATAAATATAAATTACAGCCTTAATATTTTTTTGACCATTGTGTTGAAAGGTCTTCAGTGACATCAAAGTGATCTAAGGCCCTGATCCTGTTGTTTGCTTGCAAACATGTCGCTGGGCTAACATGAACCCCACATGCATACCTAGGATTGAGACGTAACCTATTGGATAACAATGGGAGGATGTTTTTTATGGATACCATAAGACAACTGTTCTTTTATTTTTGGTACCTTGTTGTTAGCTTACATGAAAGTGGAAAGGATTAACTGTATCCTTCTAGTGGCAAATATCTTTCAGGGTTATGTTCAGTGTTCTCTGCAATGGTAACAGCCTGTGACCTGAGATAACTGCTGTTAATAGAATGTATTTTACTTTTCACTTAACACACTCCAGTCCCACTAATTCAGCCCTATGAGCCAAGCTCTTGAGCATGCATTTAAATCCTGCTGAAGAGGTTAAATAGTGTGAGACAAAATCCCCAGGAGCTTCTCGTCCCATTGAAATGAACACTGGCTGGAACTCCAGCGCACAACTGTTCTTTCCTGTAGTTGCTGTTTATTCCATTGAAGGTTTAATCACATGTCACCATCCAGACTGTATACCACCATGTTACTTAAACTCATTCATCTTGATGCAATAATATGTTTCCTTTCATGCTACCAATATAACAATATAAATACAAAAGAAGACAGTTTCCCCAAAGATGCAGCCATGTCTCTTCTGATTCCTTCAGCCACATTCACATAAATAAAAACAATTGTATCCAGTGCAGAATTGTGCAACAGTGAAGTAATTTTAATTTTTATGTTTGTTTGTGTTTTTTATGGTTTCCTGAAGGAGGCAGTCAAGGTTTGGATTTATTTTTATTTTTATTTATTTTTTTGAAATTTCTCTACCTTTTTGATCTGTTGAGTGGTGAAAGATGCCTTCTGATCTCACCTCATTCTTTCTTCCTAGCATCTGATTTCCTTCCACTGCAATGATTCTTTCTTCCTATACTGTATATATATATATCCCTGTTGGGACTTTTTCATATCCATTCCCATATCCATCTAATGCATTTTTAAGGCACTTTCTGAATCTTTTGGCTGTCTCATTCCTTCAACTTCTGATTATTTTCCACATATTTTTCCAGTGTGTTTGGCAAATCTGAAATGCATTCTTTTGGCAAGACCGATCAGCTTAACTGATAAGAAAGAGCATCTCAGGTGTCCATGAACTGAATGCTTAAACTCAAACCACCTTACTGCTGTCCCAGCCCCTTCTTGGGTCATTTATGGTAACATCAGCTCAGATGAACAGTCTTACAAATGGCCTCTGTGCAATGACTGAAATGAAAGGTTCCAGTTTAAAACGAATTGCAAGGCTGCAAATCAGCACATTATGCAATATAAACCATTTGCTGCTAGAGAAATTGTTGCAGGGTTGTACTTGATTTGCATTGCTGCTGGCCATAATCCTGCCTCTGTCCCATCCCTAACTGTGTGGTGCAGCTGCTGTGTCATATGAGAGAGGAGCGCAGCCAATCTCGCAGCAGCAGTGTCACCATCAAGGCAAGGACATCAGCTGAGCCAGCAGCATTGCAGATTATAGCTTAAGGTCTTTAGCTACAATGGCACACCAACAGAGAGCAATGACATGAGCAAGCATTTTAAATTAACTCTTAACATTTTATTTTTCAAATAAGATTAACATTTAATTTTTTAAAATTAAATTACACTGGAACCTTTATTTGTTTTTGTTCTTGAACATTTGAATGGGTAGAAAATGGGTTTCATGGCTCACTAGCCTATTGACTTATTTGCAGGATCACCCCAGGGCTGAATATGAAGCTAAAGTGTTAGAAAAATCACTAAGGAAAGAATCCAAAAATAAAGAGGTAAGCTAACAATGTAGATTTTTTTTTTATTCGTAGTTAAGGTTTCCCCATTTACAATGACATACAGTAACAAACAGCAACTCTCCACCTCCATTACCATTCTTTAACTTCACATATAAAGAAAGACAGATAGAGATGGACACCCAAAAAGAGAGAGCAAGGACAGGAGAGCAAGAGAGGGTAGCTACACAAACGGGGGAAACCTATGACCTTCTAGATCAGGCACAAGCAAACTCTGGCCCTCCAGATGTTTGGGACTACAATTCCCATCATCCCTAGCTAACAGGACCAGTGATCAGGGATGATTGGAATTGTAGTCTCAAACATCTGGAGGGCCAGAGTTTGCCTATGCCTGTTCTAAATGTTGTGGGACTACACCTCCCATCACCCCTGACTATTGGCCATGCTGGCTGGTGCTGGTGAGAGTTGGGGTCCGACAATGTTTAGACTGCTGTTGCTTCAGGAAAATAATCTGAGCTCTCTAGGGTTAATACAGATGTGGGTTCATCACAGGCATAGTGACCATAGGTATTATTTTAAATTCCAATAATTCCTTAGAGCGCATGCAGCCTTATTCTGTGCATGTTCTCACACCTAAATCATGGTCCGTGAATAGAATAGCAGCCAGAACAATTACGGAAGCCTGTGAAAATAGTATTAATATATGTGCACAGAATTGAACGCACTATATTGGTGTTTCCCAAAGTTCTGATAACTGGGTCTTTCCCTCCGGAATGAAAATTGGAGGTATACTTTAAAAGATCTACTTTTAGAATGTAAAAGAATAAGAATTGCTTTTTCTTGATGAGCTCACTCCAGGGGACCCTGCCTTAAATCTATTATTAGAAGAAAATTGACTACATGCAGGAATACAGTGGGCAGCCTCCTCCATAGCTAGGTACTGGAAAACAGAAAAACAGACTGTGACTAGAGCGAAGGATGTATTGTACAGGGATACGTGTAAGAAAGCCGTGATTGGCTGCAGCTGTCTGTTGAATATACACTCCGTGCCAAATCCAAGCTTACCTCTGTATAATGTGTGAAATGGCCCAAGCACACCTGGGCAGTTTGCACTGTATAGTTGCCTAGTGGATCTGCATCTGGTTAATCACCATTTTCTCTCCCTCCCACCCCAGTCCAGTTATTTCCAAGGAAGCCACAAACTTCCCCCTCCCTGACCATTTCTATTTAGTAATTATTTTCTCTTGCTTCATTTCCCATTGACTTTCTTCATTTTCCAGGTTCAAGTCTACATGAGATGCCATTTTCAATAGATTTACATATGTTGGACGGGTGTTGTGAATGGGTTATCATGTGTCTGGACTGTAATACCAGAATCGGCACCTTAATTTGTGGGGGTTTTCAGTTTCATTAATGCTTGCGAGGCTCAGTTATTTGAGCCACTGCTCCAGAAAAGGAACACTCATCTTGCTGTATGGCATTGCCCTGATGTCCTGTGAAGATAGACTAGTGAAGCAGCCTCATCAACATTGGAATTGTGCTGCACTGGAAACAACCATTGCCATGTAATATTGTAATATTGTAATATTTTGACAGTAATATTTTGACAGTAAGGTTTTATCATGGATTGGTATGAGTAACGCCCATCTGTGAGGCCATTATATATCAGTGCTCTGTGTGTACCATTGCAGATATTTGTCACTTCAGGATCAAAACATAAGCATGTACTTCACATTCTAATTCACCATGGGTTTAAAACAGTTTAGTTCCATTAATTTCAGCATGATCCTAGTTTAAAACCGGGGGGGGGCAGAAACCCAAACTGGTTTATGGAATGATTTACCTAATTTTCAAGTCCTTAATTTTATATTTTAAGTGTTTCCCCTTTCTAACATCTCCAAGCTCCTTTGTAACCAAACTCCCGTACAACAACTACAGTCCTGGTTTTCTAGAAGAAGAATAGACATTTGACGCACTTTCACTGATACAGATTTCTAAGTGCCACATGGTATGTAGTAGTCTGTAAAGGTGTAGATCTGGCACTAAAATAAAAAAAAATCAACTACTACAGAATTTGTGAGAGCCAGAGAACTCCCTCACCAAATGCTCCTGTGTAAAGTTGTTGCTATTATTTATTAAATTTCTATACCATCCTCCATCTGAGGCTCACAAGGTTTACAATATAAAAACACAAAAATACATACCATAGTACCAAACAAAAACAATACCCCCAGCCCACAGTTTAAAAGGCCATAGATTGTTTAATTAGCCAGAGGCCTGAGAGAAGAAGACTGTTTTTGCCTGGCACCTGAAGATAACAAAGGTGCCAGGCGAGCTTCCCCGGGGAGAGCATCCCACAAGCAGGCGCCACCACAGAAAAGGCCCCTTTCTTAGGTTGCCACCCTCCAGTCCTCTCACGGAGGAGGCACACAGTGAAGGGCCTTGGATGATGATCACAGGGTCTGAGTTGGTTCATATGGAGAGAATAAAAGTTAGCGGGCATGGAATAAGAGGACAGGTGTTATAAATTTATAACCATATGGTTCAACAGCAGAGAGGAGTAAACTGCTCAAGTTTGCAAACAACACCAAACTGCTTAGGCTAGTGGGCCACAAATTGGCAGCTAAATTTCATTGTAAGTGTGTATGCAGTGATGCAAATTGGAACAAGAGCGAAAGTAATTTTTATGTACTAATGGGAGATAGACTGGTACGACTAGCCAAGCAAGAAATTCACAGTTTATGATGAATAGCTCAATGAAAACTTTTATTCAGTATGCAACATGGGGGGGGGGGTGAGGGGGAATTAAATTGTAGTTAACATGGATGTGGGGGCCGGAACTGCCAATGTTCTTAATATACATCTATGGTGTGAACATGATTGAAATACTGTATTCCATTCCAGTCACCCTATCTCAAAAATGAACTAAAAAAGCGAAGATCTTGCAGGTAGATCCTTCTTGGTTTCTCCACAATCTCCTTTGGGTTCCACCATTCTGAAAAAGTTCATTCTACCTGCAAACTCACTACTCATTCCTGACTCCAGGTCATTGGTTAGTTAAATGACTCTAGTCATCCCACTGCAAAATATTGTGGGATTTTGCTGATAACTTTCATTATGAAGGAGATCAGACTCTTGTCTGACACATATTGAGACACCTTAAAATAATACTGATCAGTTTTTATCCTTTGCATTGTTGTTTTTGTTGTTGTTGTTTTACTAGATAACACTGGTCATTTTCCTGTGGTTTTATTTTGTACTTTCTTCCTTATAGTAATTTACTTCATTTCAGAAGACATAGCATTGGCCCATAACAAGTAAAGGCAGCTTCTATTTGTTTTTAAGCTGTAGCGTGTCCATATTTTGCTGAGGGTATTGATTTATTTGCCTATATGAGTCAATGCTTTGTAACAACCATATTGCATGACCCTTTTCTGTTTCCTTCAAATGCCATCAGAAGGGCCCGCAATTGCCGGAAGAGGCAGCCAACAAATGGCGACAAAGAGTTAAGAGAGTCATGGCTGGGGTGAAATTGGTACATTTCATTCAAATTTGTGGAAACTTTCTGAACTATGAATAACTATAGAAAACACAAATTGATTTGTTTTCCAAACTTTGTCTGTTTATTGTCTAATATACACATATACGTATTTCCCTCCCTCCCCCTGCCCCCTTCTTCAGCACTCTTGTTGGGACTGGTTTTCCTCTTTGTTTGGAATGACACTGCATGGTTAATCCTTACATATTGACTGGTGTGGCACTTCTGCACGTGCCAGATGCTTGGCAGAGTTGCCTGCGGCTGTTTGTTTTTCCTCAGGCAGCATGCGTGTGACATGCATGTGACATTAAATGCTTGTTGTTCTTGAAGTGGCCTTCTGTAATTATATATGACATCGCCATATTAACACATCATTCCCTGTTTTCAGGCTTTAAAAAATCAAATAATCTCCATGACACAGTGTGTTGAAATACAACGGTGATCACTCAGCAGACCATGAAAATAAACAATATACAATCAGATATTAACGTTACTATATCTGAACCCAAAGATGTTGCCCAAGCCTTTAAAGGCCCTGTAGCATCAGGAGAAGGTGCTGCCACTCTGCTTCCCATTCTGTTTCTTTTTGTCACCTTTCTTCCTTGCCAAATGTAGGGGGCAACAACTAGGCTCCTAGGTGAAAAGGCCCAGGACAGAAACTCTTCTATATAGTAGCATCTGGCTTGTGGAACGCCTTCCCTAGGCGGGGCCACAAGGTTGTCCCTATCTTTGCCTAGCTATTTTGTTCCTCCTGGCTCTTGATGGGTTTTCAATCCCACATTTTAGTTTGGTTTTGTTAATTGGTGTTTTTTTAAAAAAATCTGTGTTGTTTCTAGTTGTTGTATATTGCCTTGGGGGCAGAAAAGGCAATTCATGAATACTTTTAATAAATAAAATAAACCAAAGGATGGAAGAAGGGAGCCAGTGGATGGATAGGATGGGAGATGCAGTGGTTTCATTCTGTCCTTCTGCTATGGGGCTTTTAAAGGAACTACAGCATATCTTAGTTGAGACTGAGCAGCTGTAAACTAATGCAGGCAAGACTGGTTTGACAAGTATCAAGGCACCATGGCACTGAGATTCCACATCATTGACCATGTTATTGACCATGTTTTTCTTGGCAAACACATATCCACACACACATCATGTTTCATGTTGGCCCAGTTCATGCTGTCTTGCCCTTGAGATCATCTGCAGTATATCTGTATATTGTTCCCTATGCTTGCTCAGTACCAGTTTCCTAAATTTTACCATACTCAGGAAAGTAGCTCCTGTTCCTCTGACTTGGAACAGAAAAGACAAGCCAAATGAGCATACTCCTCGTTTGCATTCTTTAATCAACCTATTTAGTATCACATTCATCTTTTCCCACAAACAATGGATTTTCATGAGTGATGGAACTTTCACAAAGTACCTTAACTTTTCTGCATTGTTATAAACGCATAGCAATGTTCTGAGGGGGGGGGGTTCATAGTGGCCAATATAAAATAGACTAAAATAGAGACAGAGATAAATGTGCTTTGACAATCCCTAAAAATCTGTGTTTTTGTAAAAAATAAAATAAAATTGCTTGGCCTCATAACACTGATAAACAAACTAGCTCAATTTGAAATAAATATTGTGATATACTGACCCCTTTATATAGCTGTAGTTAACTGAATTGACTCCACACTGTTCTGACGTTTGCCTCCTAAAATGTTTACTTCCATTCCTGTGTCTTTGCACTACTATCAAGTTATGCATTTGATTGCTTTCCTACACATCAAAGTTTGGATGACCGGCACAAATTAAAAAGAAAATGCTTTCGCCGCTACAGTATATGTGGCTATATTACATCGCAGGGTCATTTTGTTTTCTTTCATGCCATAGACTGAAAAAGAAAAACTGACGTGGAAAGATCGTTTTCCAGCATACTTCACAAATTTTGTGAGCATCATTTTCATGGTAAGTATTACCTAGTAAATGTTTACGGTTAAGTGTAATGCAAGATTTTTCAAAGGGTGAGCAAAGCTTCTGTAACATTGGAGAAGGACCAAGCTTCTCACTGACTTCTCTCAAGTCGATTTTTTGGGATGCACTTTCATTAGTCAGTTTTTTTCAGTTCATATACTGTGATTTTATAGTTGATAGTCGTGACTACTGTATCATCCCCATTATGAGAACATAAGAAGAGTTCTGCAGGATCATACCAAAGACCTCTGTGGTCCAGCATTCTGTCCTTGCAATGGCCAGCCATATGCTGCCTGAACTCCTGTGTTATTTTTTACAAATAAACATTTGAGGAGGATTGAAACAAATTCCACACACGCACACATAGACCAATACCTCCCCCACCCCCAATCTATGAAATTTCAAAGCCTTTCAGTTAATTATTGGTCACTTTCAGTGGAGCTGTATATGCTTGCTATTCTTTCTATTCCACAGTTTATCATGTAGTGTAACTGTGGACATGCTTCTCAGCTATGATTTAGTTATTTCCTTGGCAGTTCAGAATTCCCCTATAGTTTACACGGCCTTTAGGTTCATTGTTGATTGAATTACACCACCTTCTGAGAAAAGTGATACAGTAGCATTCAGAAATGGCCTCGATAATCTCAGTTAGGAGCAGCAATTTTCTTTAAAACCACGGACTGGTTCACACTACCTGCACCACTGACAAAGCATGGCCCACAACTAGGGTTGCAGCAAGGCAGTGCTTCTATAGAGGCACACCTGTGTGAGCTGGTTCCTTTACATGAGAGCTGAATATTGCCACTGCTATTTTTACAGTGGTGGCAACCTGAAAAAATGCTACAGCATAGACACACAAAGGACAAATATGATATATGAATTGGGCCCTAGGACAGAACCATTCCTCTAGTACGTTTCACTGTTAAACATTTCCTTTCAATCCAGATCTGGCCACCCTTTTTAACAATTACTGACATCTAGACATTTTTACTGACATCTGCATATTCTTACGACATACTACTTTTGTCTTTCCAGATTGGACTGACATTTGCCATTGTTTTTGGAGTCATAATATACCGAATCTCCACTGCAGCAGCTTTAGCCATCAGCTCCACTCCCGGTGGCCGGTCTAATGTTAGAGTAACTGTCACAGCAACTGCAGTGATTATTAATCTGGTGGTGATAATAATCTTGGATGAAGTATACGGCTGCATAGCCAGATGGCTGACCCAGATTGGTAGGTATAAATCTTAAAAGTTATTTTGACTTAAAGCTACAGTTTCTTTAAATGGCCTGCCTTAAAAAAGCACAATTATTTCACTTTGGCCACACAGCCAAGAACAAAGCATGTCTAGCCAATGATATATATAAAATAATCACTTGGTATTATTACATGAACTTCTTTCAGCAACTAACATTGGTTTGATTATAAAATGAGGAAATGGACTTAGATTAATCAAGAGCCTCTTCACTTGCTATGGAGAACCAAACCATTTTCAGAAGCTGAGTAACGTAATTCATCTTCATTTACAGTCATTGCTTTCTTCATAGGGACAATAAATCAAGACCTGGAAAAATGAGGTGTCCAGTTATTGCTGAGCATGAACTTCTTAGGGTTTCATCAAACACAGAATTTTCCCTGAGTTACATTTCTTGTGATCAGACCAGGCTGATGTTTCCAATGAATGTAGTCCATACCTAGGCATGACAATGCATGCAGCTCCAGACATGGAGAGGGTTGCTGGAAGCTGGAAGTTTTCTAGTTCCACCATCACCATACAGACAGGACCATTGGGATGTACCCTTTTTTAAAAAACAACAACTAAACAGATCAAAATCTTCCAAAATCTTAAAACTTAGCAGGCTCTAAAATTTAGCTATTTGAATGCTTTTTTTCAAGCACTCTTACATTAATCTTATTTACACAGAGGTTCCAAAAACAGACAAGAGTTTTGAAGAACGTCTTATCTTCAAGGCCTTCCTTTTGAAATTTGTCAATGCCTACACGCCTATTTTCTATGTGGCTTTCTTCAAGGGCCGGTGAGTTATACAAGCAGTGAATTCAATACCTTTTTCAAGGACCAGTAAGTTGCATAAGGTGAATTAAATGTTTAGCTTCAAGTGTTGTAGCTACTACTTCAAGCTGACTCTTGAGACTTTATACAAGAACCAGTGAGTAGCAGGAGAAATTAATTAAATATTTAATAGGTACCTAGGCTGACTCTGAACATTTGTTGAGATAAAGTCAGGACTCAGGCATGGGAGTGGAAAGGTTACTGGGACCCAGAGATCCAGGGGAGCCTGCCAATAATAAGCACAAAAACGCATATATTAGTGTAATATGTGTGTAGAATTGCATATAGTACTGAAAATAACAGAAAAATGCATTGTTTTTAAGCAAATTTTACAGTCAAACCTCGTTTTGTGGACGGGATCTGTTCCAGAGGCCCATCCGCAAGCCGAAAATGACGCACGCCGAAGCGCCATGATTAAGCGCTTCTGCGCATGCGCCATTTCACACTTATCTGCGAGCGGCGAACCTGGAAGTAACCTGTTCCAGTACTTCCGGGTTTGCTGCAGATATTCGCTGAAGAAGACACAAGCGGAGGCACACACAGAACAAGGTTTGACTGTATTTGCAAAAATGTGTATATTATCAGAAAATTGCAACAAAATGCTGATTAATTTCCATGACTCTACAGAAAATCACAAATTGATGCAGAAATGTGAAGAACCAAACTCAAGTTTACAAAAGTGAAAAACTGAGAGAAACAAAAATTGATAAATTCACCCATTTATATCAGGACCCCTACTCAATGAGGACTAGGAGCCCATGCCCTCCAGCTTATATAACTGGATTCAACTAATAAGTCCCACTGGTGGAAGCCCATTCAAGAATATCCACTTGTGCAATGGTGCTTACCCCCCTGCCCTGCCACACACACACACACACACACACACACACACACTTCTGCTCCTGCGTGCTCCCCACACACCCGAAAGTGGCTCTGGGATGGGGCAAGAGAACCCCTCAGAACAGAGGATAGAGAAGGGTGATTATTATGAAAGAACAATCTATAAACAAACAGACAAACAATGCTGAAATTCTTGCCCCAAGAGAACGATTGACATACCATCACACTGAATTCCTCCCAAAGATTCTATCTGGATGTGTGGGAGATGTTTTGTTCCTCTAAAATAGGCAGAACAAAAGACCAATAATTGTTTCTGAATTTTCCTAGATTCGTTGGGCGCCCAGGAGATTATGTCTACATTTTTCATTCTTTTCGCATGGAAGAGGTAACGGCAGTTCATTTTGTGCATGCTTATTTCTGATTGAGGGGGGGAAAAGATGGTGTGGATACAAATTTAACCATCTGCACACAGAAGGGCAACATCATTCCACAGAAGGCTTTTGATCCAGTAGAGGGACCCCACTGACAGAAGTGGCGAGAAAGCAGTTTTCACTGATTTTACCTCCACCCCCTGCAGCCACTTCTCACACTGTTCCAGAGGGTCCTCCAGCTTTCAGGAACAGAGTTTAAGAGGCAGTAAGAGGCACAAGGAGAAGAAACCAAAGTCTTGACATAAGCCCGTGTTACGTTACCTAGATCCCCCTAATCTATGTATCTCTATTTCTCCTTTAGTGTGCTCCTGGTGGTTGCCTAATGGAATTGTGTATACAACTTAGCATTATTATGTTGGGCAAACAGCTGATTCAGAACAATCTTTTCGAAATTGGCATTCCGTAAGTAGCCAAGGACTGAGACCATCTGCTGTAAAATGCTAGCATATCAACTTTCTAGAAATGCTATGTTGTTTTTTGGTTTATCCAAAAGGCAAGAAGACAGCTATGCTACATACTATAAAATAACATGCATTTGCTTTATTATACCATTTTCAATATTTATTATTTTGCTTTTCAATCATATGGTTCCTAGAGTGGTATACAACAGAACTTGGACAATAAAAAAGAATTCTGAATCTACAGTGAAAACAAATTAAACTAAATTTGTTTGTTAACAGGTAATAGCAGAAGCTGAAAATAATCCTAAATACTGAAAGAAATGAAGGCCTAGTTCTTACAAAATAGCTTATTAATAACACCAATCTTTGCCATCCTTAGGGACTAGTGTGAGAAGGTGTCTTGACCTCATCCCATTTACTTTTTCAGATGCCTTGCAAATATTTAGACTGAATCCAAGGAGTAGCCCTACTTACAGTAAGGCTTCTGAGGCCTACCCTTCCAATGTGCCTCTCAGACAAGGCATCTCTGAAGGTCAAATAAACTTCAGGAAGAGCCCTTGTTGCAACTGTAGACTGGGAGATGAAGCACAGAAGCCTCAGAAGGCGCTCATGGAAAGTCTTGGGCACATCTTAGGGACCCTTTCGTTCCCCTCCACAGTCCCCATAGAACTAATTTCATAAATCAGCAAATTCACGATTTTTTGTTTGGTTGGGTTTTTTTGATCTTTTGCTCTTACAAAACTACTGAGACTTTTAAAAGAGTTGCTTTTAATGTTTCCTCTTAGAAAAATGAAAAAATTCATAAGATACTTGAAATCGAAACGACGGCGTCCTGGAGATCACGAGGAATATTTGAAGAAAAAACAACGCTATGAAGTAGACTATAATCTGGAGCCTTTTGCTGGTCTTACTCCAGAATACATGGAAATGAGTGAGTGAGATTTCAATGGTTTAAACTAGGGTTTCAGTTTTTTAATAGCTTAGTGCTACCCTATACAAAGAGTAAGTGAGCATAGAATCACACCCTTAATCAGTGATAGATGAGTAATGGCCATGGTCAGTTTTAGCAGGTGAATGCGTTTTTTAAATAAATAGACTCAGTCTCAAGGGCAGGACTGTTTATTTATAAACTATTTTGGATACGATTTGTTAGCATAAGATGGAATATGTAAGAAAAACATTGGAGAGCCTTTTTCTAAGAATTGAGCAATCATTCCTTCTTCTGCTTGGAATTGTAAATTCTCACATGTTCTTGATATCTCAAAGTGACACCCATAGTGAAGTTCTGATACTATGCAGAATTGTGTACATCTGAACTACAGTCTAAACACCCTTTGCCATGGGCTGGTGGAGTTATGATTTGGATTGAGCAAAGGGTTCCTGCCACTCAATCCAGTCAGCTTCTGCCCAACAGCATTGCAGGGAGAGGGAGAGGTTGAGGCAATTGCCTTGCAGAACTATATCCTGTGCTTTAAATTTGTGATTACAGCAGATCATGGTGAAACCATGTGAAACATGGATGCTCTAGGTTCAGAACAAAGCCATTTAGTCCAACACTTTGTCTTCAAGATTACAAACAGATGCTTTTGGAAGGCTTCTAAGCAAAGCATGGTGAATCTAGTCATCTCCATATTATCCACTCACTGAACTCCTTATATTTGTACCTCATTCTCTCTCCAAAAGTTATCCCAAAGTGGCTGACTACATCAAGCAGAAACAAATACAATTAACACCAAAAGGCAAAAATGTGAACAATTACCTGACAATAAAAATGCCTTCAATAAACTTTCAAGAGATCACCAATTCAATTAACTGTATATAACTCATAAATATGCCAACAAACATGTTATTTGGATGGTGTTGGTACAGCATTTGACCATGACCAAAGGGACTGATAGAGGCCACTGCAAATAGGCACCATGTGAGATTTTAAAAAAGTAAATCCCTGGATTGGAAAATCATTCTCAGTCCATAATTAAGCAGACCTATTTCCATTCCAATCTACACTAATTAGCCCAGAGCATTTGTACCAGTTTTCATGTACCAGTTGTTGGTTTTCTAAAAACTACCAGCCGTTTTAACTTTGAAGTCCATTTTTATACAATATGTGATCCTGTTTTTCGCTGAAATAAAAGGTATTATATCGCCCTACAAAGAAAGTTGCTATCTCATGAAGTTCTAGAAAACATAAACCAGCAGGCAACCTACTGTAGGTGAACATTACAGGGTCAGCACCTACCTACATTCATATGCATATGATCTGAGAGTATTGTGGTTTCAGTAGTTAGCACTGGCTGTTTGTGGGGAGCTGTTTCCAAAATTACATTCCATCTAGAACAGCATAATATGCAAACTACACTGTGTTTTCTTTTTAATTTTCAGTCATCCAGTTTGGGTTTGTTACCCTGTTTGTTGCATCTTTCCCACTGGCTCCCTTGTTTGCGCTCCTGAACAACATCATTGAAATACGTCTGGATGCAAAGAAGTTTGTTACTGAGCTTAGAAGGCCAGTTGCAGTAAGAGCAAAAGATATAGGTAAGCAGTTCACTAACAGCACAGTAACTAGTTAATATGATTCCTTATTTATGTCACTTTGCCATATGTGATGGATGAGGCAGGACTCTTATTTTAGTTTTGTGTTTTAAATTTCAATCCTCCTTTATTCTACTAGGGAAATTCAGGTCTACTAACTGCATAAGGTGATGAGATGATGACACTGGTGGTGAAGATGATACTTTAGTCAACATTTCAATCGCAGAGCAGGGATCAAATAAATAAAATAATAGAAATATATCTATATGCGTAAAATTATCTATCTATATACGCACAAACACACAAATGGACAAAGTGTAAACAAATGGAGAACTCCATCACTAAACTAAATAGCAATAAGAACAACAGTTAGGGGATTGAAGCAGGATCTCACATATGGAGCAGAGTGTATGAGACAATACATATGGAAGAAGATAGTATTTAGAGTACTGGAGCCCCAAGCTGTTTAGGCTATGGAGATAAAAACCAGCACCTTGAACTTGTATAGTGATGTTATGTATAGTTTTCCATTCTTATGGGTAGCCATTTTAAAGTCTTTTAACCTTCTGCTTGTCTTTTCCCTCCAGGAATATGGTATAATATCCTCAGAGGTGTAGGAAAACTTGCTGTGATCATAAATGTAAGTAATTCTTTGCAAATAGTGATTGATCATGCCAATTCTTAATGTCCTTTCAGTTAGCTGGAAATGTTAACATTATAGACATCTATTGTGGTGTGGAATCTGGAGTGAATCTTCGGTTCAAATTCCCACTCAGCGCTTAAGCTCACTGGGCAGCCATGGGCAAATCACTGTCAAAGTTTTGTTGTGAGTCCAATATCTTGCTCTGATTTATTTAATTACCTCGCCCTACCCTATTTCAGCTTTCATGGAACAAAAATAAAGAAACTTTTATTCTCAGTTTCACAAGCTTTCTTTTGAAGCTCAAATAATATAAGTCGCTTTTATAACTTTCGAAACTTTTATTAACAAAGGACTATTTGTCAGTAAAGTATGGTAACGATTTTCCTGACACTGCTGTTGTTTAGTCTTCCCACTCAGGCAGATAGTTTTTCATGTGAAGCAAGTTCTATAGAGCAGGTGGAAAGCCGATAGAGAAAGTGTGAGCTGCTCTTTAGCAGATGTCAGCCTAATTTTTATACTTCGTGACTGTTGGGTGCTATCTGGAGGCTTCCAAGTCAGTGGAATTTAGAGCACGTGTCTTCTCCGTTTAAAAATAATAATAATAAATCTCATTTTCCTCACTGAGGACACTTTTCCTGCTTTTTCATAATTCTTATAGCAACCTCTTCAACAATGACAAATGTCATTTTTTGTGTTCCTCTGACTCACCCTACCCTATTTCAGCTTTCATGGAAGAAAGCAGACATGTATTGTTCTGCATATTGTCTCATAGTCCCCTTTCCCAGGCACAGGGCAGAGTTTCCTTTGCAAAAGACAGTGAGCTCGTCTTGTTGCAGTATTCTATTTGCACTTTTTACAAATGTACAGTTGTACATTGCAAGTGTGAGTAGGCCTTACAGAAACATATAAGCAACCACATAGGTAGGTGGTGTGACCCAAAAGACCGCCTGCTTCCTGAGACTGCCTCCCCTCACAAACTTCTTAGACCCTGTACCAAATCTGACAAAACTTCTTTCCATTCCTATCCTACCAGGTGAGTGCAGCTCTCATTCCAGATACCTGCAACAACCAGTTGCCCAACAGTGACTCTTTTCATCTCATGTCTAACACCTGCTTCTTAAAGGCAATAGCTCAGGGATCAGCAAACTAAGGTCCACAGGCCGGATCAGGCCCAATTGCCTTCAGGATCTGGCCTGTGGACTGTCCGTGGATCAGCATGAGGATTCTGTTCGTTCGGCCTGCACCAATTTTTTTTCCTGCGCCATTCCATTTCCACACACACACCCTCACACACACCGCGGCAGCGCCTCCTCCCTCCCCCCTCCTCCTGGCTTCCCCCCGCCCTGCCTAGAGGAGGAAGGGGGCTGGGCTGAACTGGCTGAGCACCATTTTAAGCAGCCCCTCTCCAGAGCCAGTCCTTTCGCACCGCTCATCTTCCCTCCACCACTGCCGCCGCCCTAGTGCTCCTATGGGCCAGAGAGTGGAGCAGACGAGCTTGCTCTGCCTACCCATGAGAAGAAGCAGCGGTGGTGGCGGCGGCAGCCCCAGGGAAGGTAAGCGCAGTGGTTGAGGGTGGGGAGGACGACTACTGGCCCCCCTTGCCTCTTCTTCCAGCTCCCCCCCCCCCGGTGCTGCTCCACCGGCCCGCCACAAGGTTTGAGGGACAGTGGACCTGCCTGCAGCTAAAAAAATTTGCCGATTCCTGCAATAGCTGTTAAAAGGGGCAGGGGGGAGAGTTGTTGAAACCATAACTGACCTAGGTTGTATGTTCTGTATTATGTGTCTTACTTCTCAACAAAACTAGTCACAGTCATTAGGCATATCATGTTTAGAAAGAGCCATATGGCCCAGTGACCCAGTCCGTTTTATCTTGATGCATCTAATAGCCCTGTTAAAATGGATGTTTTTGTGTAACACAGTGATCGTTTATTTATAGAGTTGGTTTGTCTTCAGTTCTTTGCCACGCTTTAAAGGGCATCCCAAGAGTCTTTCGAAGCTCACATAATTCAGCCGACATTTGTTGTTGTTGGAGTAGAGGAAAACACTGCAATGTAAAAAAAAAACTTGAAATCGCCAAATAATGATTTCACAACATACTAGCGGGATGTCCACCAAATAGTTAGGAATATATTTGGGAAGGCAGTCATAAAGATGAGCTGAAGCTAAAGCAAGTGCCATGCTAAACTTCTATTTCCAGCTGGCTTTGCCCACCCTTTTCTCTCTGGGTACCTGCTTCCTCTGTCTGTCTGGTCCTTCAAGGAGTCACGGCCATATTTGCATCTTGATGTGAGGCCCTTACCTCCTTCCCTTTTCCCCTTCAGATGTGGCCTATCCCTGTATCCATGTGTGTAAGATGCTCATCCAGTGATGGAAAAATATGTGAAACTGTGGAATAGAAATAGGCAAGAAAGTCTCCCCGCTTCTGCCACTCTTGCACTGTCTCCCAGTTGTGCTCAGTCAGAAGCTGTGTCGGTTGATGCTCACCTCTGTGTGTCCACGTTCATTCTTGACTTTTTGCTTCCAAGCTTGTTAAGCACGACATTCTTTGTCCTTTTCCTTAATGCGATATGTGTCAGTTATTAAGCTTCCAAATGGGTCTGAGTGTGGAATCGGTACATTGGATTCGGAAGCCACTGGTGGAGAAAGCTAGAAGAAAACAGCAATATTCCCTTGCAACAAAAATGGGAAACCTGTGGCCCTCTAGGTGTTGCTTGGCTACAACTCTTGTTGTCCCCGTCCATTGGCTACACTGGCTGTGGCTTTAGTCCTCCAGATGTCCAAGAACATCTGGAGGACCACAAGTTCCCCACTCCTGCTTTATAAGAATCCTTTGGCAAAGGATCGTTTGGGCCCCGAGCAAATGACTATATGTTCCCCAAATGCTCCCCCCACCCAATTTTCTGGTGGTCCCTCTTGTGCTCACACCAGCAAATCTAATTATATAAGATTTATTAATATTATAAAGAACCAAAAATGTTGGTACATTTTTCAACGTTTGAGTCTTTTTAAACAACTACTGTGTGTCATCCCCTTTATGGTATGGACATTCATTATTGTTTGACAAGATTATAATTGTTTGACAAGATTATAATAAATTTAGGTGCCCTTGATTTGTAGCATCTGCCTAGGCTGACCCAAACTGCTATTACTTTCAGACCACATCAATGCAAAGTGGTTCAAATGGCTCGCTGCACACAACAACAAATGCAAGAGGGGATTCTTAAACATACATGCCCCTTAATGCCTTAGTAAATAATAAATAAATAAATAAGTGGATATAGAACCAGAGAGAGCAGAACACTGCAAATGTTGCACTTACACTGAAAGCAGAACCATATTGAAATTAGAAAACAATGAAGGACCTATTGTTTATTGTCCACATGATGTTATGTCCTCAGCCAACCTCAATTGCTCATTCTCAATTTGCTGCAGTTCTAGAGTTCGAATATCAAAACTTCTATGGAGTGAAGAAAATCATTAATCTGCGGATTATGGCCAGAAACCAGCCTGATTTATAGCAATCCATCTGCTCATAAGCCCAACTGGGGGAGGAGACAGTTGAGTTTGGTTATGAAATCAGTCAAGCATTGCCTGAATATTGCGCTCATTGTTTACTCTTATGGCTTAGGCATTTGTGATCTCATTCACATCTGACTTCATTCCACGCCTCGTGTACCTGTATATGTACAGTGAAAGTGGCACCATGCATGGCTTCGTGAACCATACGCTATCCTATTTTAATGTCAGCGATTTTCAAGATGGAACAGCTCCAAATGACGCTATGGAGCTTGGCTACCCAGTCCAAATATGCAGGTACATACTGTTATTTCCTTAAAAGAGATTTTTCCCTGGGATGTTGACCCATTCATGCATCTCAGAAGGACTCATATTTAAGTTTCCATGTATTTAGGTTGTATGTATTTGAACATGGATTTGTGGCTACCACCTTCCATCTGCATACGAATCTTCCTTCTATATCCACGATCTCGTCTCAGTTGTCATGGTCTGAGCCATACCATTTCCTTTCCTTGACACCTTTCTCGAAGCTTGAAAACTGTCGACTTCAGAGCGTCTCCAGCTCTCCCCAACACTATGGCCCAGAAGAGTGCACCTGAGGCCTCAATGTGATCTCATTTCTTCCCATTGCACTGCCACCCAAGGAAGAATAACAAAGCTGTCTAAAACTACCCCCCTTCACTGTGAAGCATTTCTAGTTAGCAGTGTCCACACTAACAACCCCAGCCTGTTAGGGGACACATACCAGAACTAGTCATTATCCACAGGACTCCTCCATTTGTCTAACACCCACCAAACCCAGAGGCCTGTGTGAGGGCCCACTTTCCCACAGCCTTTGCATGAAAAGCTATGGCTGCTGCTTACTCCCCTTTGTCTTTATGACTGTTTTATTGCTCAACCTTTCAAATACACAGTACAGCTCAGCTACTCGAGGCTCTACTTACTACCGCAGCATCTAGTCCTGTAATCAAAGAACGCCCAGAAAGCTTGTTAGCTTGCCGTCAACCTCAGAACATATATCCACAATCCTATTATTGTTGGATATGCTTTTTGCCTCTGGTCCAAAGACTGGAATCTGAAGATCTAAACCAGAGACTAGGCTGTTCTGTCTCGTTCGTTATCCCAGTAACATGCATTGTTGAAAATATAATGGTCAGCTCCACCTGTGCTAGAACAAACTCATGACCACATAAGCTTTGGCCATTCCCTGTGCCAATCTGAACTTCTAAGCCACAGTGCTCCTTTTCATTAGGTCCCAAACCCAAATGTAATCTCCTGCCGTAAGCATCCCACATAATCTCTCCAGGATTACGTGCAAGCCACTAAAGCCAACAAAGGTAGCACCCCTTCCTTCCCTTCACCAAAATATATTTTCCACCCCACACATCCTGCTGGTGTCACTCATCTCCTAGGACAGGGGTGGGGAGCCTATGGTCCTTGAGATGCTGCTGGACTCCCACCATCCCAGACCATTGGCTGTGCTAGCTAAGGATGGTGGGAGTTGGAGTCCAGAAAATCTAGAGTGCCAAAATCTGCACTCCTGTGCCTCAAGGCTTCATTGTACCTCCATGCTCATGACATAGGAGGGCTGAGAACACCTTCCAATATACTGCACAACTCCCGGTCAATATACTGTGTTAAAATTCCTAGTAAGCTTCTCCCTGGCCTCCAACCCAATCATTTTAAAAAGTCGTGTTAACCCTTCTGCCCCACAGCACATCTTTTCCTGGATAAGATTTCCATTTGGAGTCTGCTCTTCCTATTTTAAAATGGGAGGCGGTTTATTTGTTTTATTACATATTTTGCTTCAGTCCATCCAATGAGGCAGCACTCTATGCCTTCCCCAACTGGTGGCTGAAGAAGGCAGGAATGGGTCCAAAAGGGTCTCTGCCTACTTTCTTATTGCAAGTCTCATAGGACTTCGGGTGATAAGGGCTCCATCTCATTTCTTCACCTCCCTGCCAACCTGCATCCTTTTCCCCTACCCTAATTTGCACTTACAGTAGATGGAATATGCAGGGGAGGAGCTAATGGCAAAGTTAGGTCTGTTACCAACATGATAACATCACTTAATAGGCGTCAGCCTACTTTTAGTTTTAGAAACCGATTGTGATTGGTTTTCTCACAAATCAACCTATTACATAGATAACTGGTGATAATAACATGCATTTTGAGGCTTGCATGGAATAAGCCCTTTCTGTTCAAGAAATGCCTGTGCTCACTCTCACTCACACACACACATACGTACGCAAAACTTACATGCACACACTTTCTCTCAGCATCTCTAAGAAGGCTACAACTGAAATATTAAGCAACACCAACAGGTGGATATGATAAGGGTACAACAAAGCAACAAAACTTTGGCAAAGTTTCATGCTTTTTGCAAGAGCCATACTGTGTATATTCAGTCGAGATCCCCATCTTGAATATATTGACTCTTCAGTTCTGCTTTTCAGATACAAAGATTACCGAGATCCCCCATGGTCTGAAACTAAATATGATATTGCAAAGGATTTCTGGGCTGTGCTAGCAGCAAGACTAGCGTTTGTAATAGTGTTTCAGGTAAAGTATATTCCAAAATTATTTAAGGTGGCGCTGTATGAACAGACAGAGCTTGGAAAAGAGAATACTTCGTTAATATAATATAACCCAATCCACATATCTTAGACATAAGGGTCTGACATGCCATTTTCACATCCCAGTTCTAATTAAATCCTAACATTTATTAAACCCAAGCATTTAGCACCCACATATCGATAACAATATTATCTGGACCCATTTTACTTTGGCTCCAGGTCTGGTTTTGCCACCAAAATAGCCTTAGTCATGTGTATCAGGAGAGAAATGGGGAGTATGAAAGCCTGTTATTACTCCATGAGTACTCATTGATACAAGGAGTCACTGTAGAGCTAGATGACATCTGGGGCAGCTTATGCCCAATTTTGACTGTTGTGCCAGCAACAACTGTTCTTGAACCAGGATAGCCTGGTGCCAGTAACCCATGCTCTGGTGACCTGTTTGTACTAGGTCAAATGCTCCACATGGGACTTTCACTGAAGATGGTAAAGAAGTCTGTGACTGCCAGATTGGGTCATGTGTCACCTGTCCTAGCATTGCCTTGGCTTCTTGTAAAGCCACCAGTTCCAATTCAATGTGTTGGCAATCACAAAGCCCTTAATAGCTCAGAGTCTAAGTACATAAAAGACCACTTCCTCCAATACCAACCAGGCAAGGTCTTAAGATCAATGGTTGAGGCCTTGCTTGTAGTGCCACCAATGGAGATAGATTTGGGGGGGGGGCGGTAGCCCACAGCATGACCTTGCTCTTTGGCAGCACCCCTACTATCAAACCCCCCCCCCCCCCGATGAAAGATGATTGTCACATACATTGCCATCATTTTAAAACATTTTTCTTGGCCAAGCATTTTGTACTTGAAGGGGTGGTACATTTAGCAGCTAGAATTATGTATTGTTTGAAATGTGCTTTGATAGTTTTGACTTTAGTAGTGTTTGAATTATGTCGTTTTATTTGTGGGTATTGGGTGGCTGCCCTGGGCTCCTTTTGGTGGGATAGGGGAGGACGGGATAAAAACAGAGTAAATAAATAAATTCTCTGAACCAATATTTGTTGAATTTGACTATGAGTTGAGGGCCTAAGTATTACCACTTCCCACCAGGAAATTCATTTCTGAGAAAGAAAAGGTACATGCGTTGTAACATACAAAGAGTGTTACATGTGTCTTCTGCTACAGATGTATTAGATCAGGCAGATGTTGGCCATGTGACCAGAGAAGCCAGGGAGGAAAACCGTGTGTGTCCTTAATGTGTCACAAAACAGACTTTTTTACTTTTTCTTTCTTAATCTTCATGTATAAAAAGTGACATTTAGAAAAGGAGAGTTGCATGCAGGCAGACACTGGGAAATTTTATTCATGACAGGCTGATTTTGTTTGGGAGTGGGCCTTAAATATCTGTGGCCATGTATGCCAGAGAGTTGTAAACTGCATGCTAATTTTACATAACTCTGGTTTCTAAATAATATATATATAGATCTGGCTGGCACAGGCCACAAAACCACAGCTCGCCCCTATACACGAAGCCAAGCCAGAGCACAACCAAGTGCAGTACAGCCATCTTCTCAGAAAAACTCTTCACAAAGTTCAAGAGTTCAAGACACGAAGGCTTTAGCAACTAATCCACACCTAATGACCCACCTAAGTGGGATTCAGGAAATCACTCAAGAAATCACTCAAGATATCCCTCAAGTAATTAAGGAACAAAAGAAGAAAAGGCACACTAGCCTGGGAACCTCCTCTCTGCCCAGAACATTGGAGGCTATACACCACACCTCCTCAACAGTATTTATAGGAACTCAAACACTGAGATCCTGCTCTGTTCCAGTAACAAGAAGCCGAAAGCACCAGCCTGAAGATGACGAGTGAGACCTCGTCGAAACGTCGCCTAGACACCCCAACTTTTACACGGGAAGACACCCGAGGACACCAAAACCTGCATTCCTGTACCCGTGAAAATCTACGAAAGCAAATATATATATATATATATATATATATGTCTAGCATATCAGTCCTAATTGTAGAAGTAATTCCCATTGATTTCAATCAAGGTTGCTTCCAAGCAGGCTTATTTAGGAACATGATTTATGATGCAATCTACTCAAAGTTAAGCAATGTTTATGTTCTGCAGACTTCCGTGGGACAAATTTTTGCAAATACTGAGCTCTCCGTTGTAATAATTGGGACTTCAAAGTGCTTAGTTTTGTCTGCTAACATTGGCTCTGAAATTCTTATTTTTCAGAACTTGGTCATGTTTATGAGTGACTTTGTGGACTGGATTATCCCAGACATTCCCAAGGACATCAGTCAGCAAATTCATAAGGAGAAAGTTCTGATGGTGGAAGTCTTCATGAAAGAAGAACAGGGAAAGCTGCAGCTGCTAGAAAACTGGGGGGGCAAGGAGAAAAGGAAAGGTGAAAACTGTAACAACCATAGCCCCAGATCATCAATGAGCCATAGAGGGAGTGCGTCTTCCATTCATTCATGCCATGTTGAAGTGTAGAAGAGGAAGTGGTTTTATTCCGGGGCATTCCACTCATAAGCAAGCCATTATTTAAAGGATAGGACTTGATTCTTTAACAGCCTGGTGCATGTTTAAGCATATGCAACCATTTTGCTTATATCTATGTAAGAAATTACGTTCTTACAAAAATGGAGGACCATATTCTGTTTCTGGCAAGGATCTTTTGGGGGTTTTATTTGCACAAAAAGCAATGCAGGGATATTCTTTTTTACATATATCTATATTTCATGGTTAGCTTATAACTATCACTGTTTTTATATTTTAAGAAAATAGAACAGGTAGGCTATTCTCTTGGGAATTTTACTTTAGCTTATTTATTGAAAAATGGCTGAGGGTTTTGAATAACTAGAGGCTCCCCATTCCTGATAAGCTGTATGGGAGCTTTACAGTTTGCAAAGCAAATAAGGAGCATCCTGTGGAGTTCTTCCTTGCAAGACAGAGGAAGAAAAACTGCGCTTCAATCTGCTGGCCTTTTTGCAAGCAGAAATCCTGTTGTGTTTCCTGGGCTCTATGCTGAACATGCAATATTTTCTCTTAAGCAAAAGCAGTGGCAAGAAGATTTTGTTTCTCATCTGGGGCTCACGCCTTGGGTAGAATCCAATTCATCACTTCACTCACGCCAGTGAACAAAATGGTGGGGCCATCAGCCCAGCACTACTGAGAGCAGTTTGTTTGAATATCTTTCATTCCTTCCGATGTGAAAGATGAAGGATTTATGAAAAGGGCATTTATGTTTAGTAATCCAGAGTGTCTAAGTGCACATTCCAGAGGGGGTCCAGAGGACAAGAAAGAATATTAGCAACAGCACAATTTCCCCAAGCACTGAGGGGCCTTTTTTTCAAAAGTGCCCTGAATTAAAGAGCACACACACAGCTGCTAGCAAATTGCACTGCCCTCCACAAACCTAGGAACCTAGCTGCTGAAGGAATATGTTAAACCAACTTATTCCCCAAGCAATTACGTTCACAGGTCATCCTGCTCAGTGTAGCTGGACATCCCATCTTTGATTACATCTCATACTTCCAGATACCACAGCCCCCTATCATTTCACTGACCAGAGTATCGTAACTCAAAGCATCCTTCAATTCAGCAGTTATGATGACTCAGCTGCCCAGTACCTGACAAAGGTATCCAAATATTGTTCTCTGCCACTTTCCAGCTTCTCTGCTGCTTTCAGTTCTCTCGCTCTTATCAAAGGGTTGGAGCATCTTCTCTATGAACATTTGAGGCTTTGGTTTTTTTTTACTAAATTGGGATATCTTATACAATGATGACTGGCACAAGGGGAGAGAGAGATTTCTCCCTTGTAATATTCAGGGTCCCTCAATGAAATTAACAAGCAGCATGCTCAGAATAGATATTAAGAAACACAATTGTTTCTTTGTGTGACAGCTTGTAATTCCTGTCGGCTCCAAAGAGACAGGGGGAGGGAGTGTGGAAGGAGTAGGAATGAATGGCAGAAATGGAGGATCAGCAAGTGAAATGCATGAGGAAGAGTGCATAGCAGGCTGAGTTGAGGGAAGAAGAGCCCAGCAGAGCATGTGCTGGGCCAAGGGTGTCCCTCTGCAAATCTAGTATAGATTCTGGTATGGAGTTATTCCTGAGAATCCTTGAGGATTTATTTTTTTTAAATAAAGTTTAAGATCAACAGTGCAATCCTATGCATGTTACCTGGGAAGTAAATTTTCCCAGTTAAGTACATATAGGACTGCTTCTTAATATTACCTTTGGAGTTTTGGTGAAGTGGGGATAATAGAACTCGAGTTCTAAGCTGTGTTTTGGACCAGATATTTCCACCTACAATGATTCTGTGGATGAAAATAGTCCTTTTAATTTTTCTAGCTTTTGGGACTCTATGTCCACTTTCGACATTCAGAGCAACACAGCCCCAAATACACTCTTCCCTGAGCTTACTATAAAGTTTATATTATGATGATGTTCCACCTGTTCTGCCCGTTCCAGAATATTTCTGATGTGCCTGCTATTTATTTTTTTAACATCAGGCTCTGCAGTTCCCTCATCTTGTATCGGAGGCTTCTAGCATCAACATATAAATACTTCCATGTTGCATCTCCTGCCAAATCCCCTTTTTGTGTTCAGTTTTCCCTATGACCCTATTGAGTGCCAGGCAGAAAGAAATAAGCCCGGGTTGCCTTTGCACAAACTGTTCTGGACACTTCAAAGACGAACAAATCCTTCTACGAACACCTAGCTAGCCCTCAATTGCAATTGTCACTTTACAGTTTGTACTGGGATACGGACAGCCAAGTACAAGATAGGCATGCCTCTCATCACATCTGAAGGGCATGTATGTGTAAAATTTAGTGCATGCCTCTTTAAAATAACAGCAACTGGAAGCAGATCACATGGACGCCCTTCAGACTTGATAGTAACGGTTAGCATTTATATGGCACTTTCCAGAGTACAAGAAATCTTCAGGTGCATTATGCTGTGGAAAATGTGATGAGTAGCAAGTGTACTTTTTGTATGCCATCTGCAAAATGTGAAGGGATTTTTAAAATCCCCAACAAGTGACACTTGCTACTTCCTACAGGCTGAGGGCCCAACAGCCTCATTTGGGTTTTTCTGGCAACGCATCTCCATCTCCTGGGATGGAGAAGGAAAGAAATGGGAGAATCTGTTTAGTGGCTGCTAAGCAACCATCACATACCCTCCCTACAATTTGCAAACGTTTGGAAACAAATGGCACTGGTGACAGGGTTTGGGCAGCCAAGGCACATGACAACATTCCTTCCAATGTCAGTCTCCAGGGAAAGTAACCCAAGAGGAAGCTGCGGATAACAAGTCCGAGAGCTAGAACATACCTGCCAGGTCCATCCGCTCCACAGTTATATCTAGTGTCAGGCCTAGTGCTTAGGATACGATTGCTCCAAAAAGATGGCATCCTAGATAGATAGCCCCAGTGATGCAAGTGGACACAAAGATGAAAGTAGAATCAAAAGGGCAAGCACCCTGAGCAGACCACCCCTCTTACTTTTGCCCCATATACATGAAAAGTCTTTAAATTTATTTATTATGTGTGTTCTTGGCAGGCACCAGCTCCCTCTTAATCTACACCTTCTACGCATATCTTGAGCAAAACCAACAAAGCAAAATATAGAACGTTTGCTTCATGTTACATACAATATGAAATGTTCAGATAACAGTCTTCCTAGTTATGAACTGCAGTGCATCATATCATATATACCAAAAAAAAAATCCTATGCTGTGTAGGTTGAGGATGAAATTTAGTTTTAATAGAGAACGAAAATCAATTTCATCCACAACTGCCAAAGCCTGGCATTATATTGCAAATTAACTTATTGTATGGTTTGTTGCAAAACCAAATGTCCAAGAGTGTTATATTTCAATTAAAAGAGCATTGTTGCAGAATAGAAAATAAAAGCAAAATCATCACATAGTTTTGTAGTACTTATTAGTTTTTATACAAAGTATGCAGCAAACTCATTCTTAAGTATAATTTGTCCGAAACACTCTTTATGTGGAAGTTAACAAAATGTTGTCCAACATGTTTAAAATACCAATCTAACCAAAGATTGTTTTTAATAAAGGGCTTGTTTTTGTTTATAATTGCTTCTTATACATTGAATTGCAGGAATGTCACCTTTTTATATCTAAAAAAAACTTGCTTAAAAGTCTGTTACCATTGTAGTCAGCCTTGTCTACCTTTATTGATACAGGATTCACAGACGACAATAGAAATTTTCTCTCACTTTTACCCTGATCCAACAATGGCCTTTGGCAGTGGTAAGAGCTTTTTACAACATGGGAAAGCATCTGTGCATGTTTATTGGCTATGGATCCTGCTGCCAACCTATAGGTATGGGCTTTGATGTAAATATGCAGGGAGGATGCACATGAGATGCAGAGGTGTTACCCGTTCATGGACATTGCATGTATAACCTGAATGCAAGTTGACATTCCCATCTGTCCCTTGAAACTGATGGGAGTGTTTCGCCAGATGCCATTTGGGTGCTACATTTTCATTGCATATTGCTAGTTGTCCACAACATCTGGCATCGAGGGGAAAATGTTGGGCTAGAAAGTCTTGTGTGTGATCGCCAGAACTGCTCTGTTCTTGGCCTGTAAACATAAATTAGTACATTTTTAAATGTAGTTAAGACATGACCTAGACTACACACCCCAGGTTATGCTAGGACTGGCCAGATGCACAGAGTGATATTAGCCACATCCAGAGTAGATGCATTGAAATCTGTGGATTTTATTCCATTGGGTCTATCTACCATTGGATACCATCCCAAATCCAGAGATCCCTACCTACACATAGTAGCATTCCACCAAACCAGTAGCCAGCTCTTTCAGCTTTTAATGTCCATCATCTACTCCAGGAATGGGTAACCTTTGGCCCTCCAGGTGTTGCTGGAGTTAAACGCCCATCAGCCCCAGCAAGCATGGCCCATCGCCAGGGATATTGAGAATGATAGTTCAGCAAAACCGGGGGGGGGGGGGAGCAAGGTTTCCCCATTCATGATCTACTGGACAGAGAGGGAATGTTTGAAAATCAGTTCCATCAAACTCCTTCCCAACCAATGGTCAGTATTTTTAGTATGCAAACCGATGCACAAAATATCAGTGATGAGCCAGCCAGGATAGCACATTCAGTGTTTTTCTGGCAAATGCAGAATCTTTCCCCCTGGATCAAACTCTTCTGGGTTGTTTTTTCCAGCGGAACCTGGATTTGCACAGCTCTGATTGGCTAACACCCCTGTGTTGATCATGAAGCCAACTCCAGTGATTTCTTGGAGCAGTTTTTAAAGCCTTAAAAAGATGTGGCCCTTTTAGATATACAGGAGATATAAATAATTACGCTGCCAAGCAGTGGCGTGAGCAGATAAATATGAATGAAAATGTGTGCGGCGTTAGATGTGGAGGCTGCATGTGTGTTCTTTGAAGAGCAAAATCAAAGCAGCAGAACTCTCCTCGGAGGGCAGCAACCTGTACCCGATTCTGTTTGCAGGTGCATCTGTATGCAACCTTCGAGCTGTTAGCATTGACCACCTGTTCAAAGTTCACACAGAGTGCAGGTGCCAGATGGATATTTCCTTCTGCATTGATGGGACAATATTCAAAAGAGCAATCTACATGAAGGAGGCTGCAGCCCTTTGCACACTTACATGGGAGTTGGTCACACTGAACTCATGGCATAGACATGATTCCAGAAGCCTATTTGCATGTGCAGACTATGCTTGTTGGATTGGGATGAATATGAGGGAAACAAGGCAGCAGGAACAGAATGCAGGAGGTGCCGGCCTCTTCTTTTCATGAGCAAAAAATCAATCCCTTTGTGACTTCCATCTTACTGTTTTTCTCTCTAGGTAGCCTACATCCATGTAAAATGTATCCTGAGCTATTAGTTTAACTAGAAACCAGGATGAATGTACACACCCATAGAAAATGTATATTCCATTTCACGCTCTATCAGCTTGTAATTTTATAAGTACTGTAGATGGATTGCCCAGTTTAGAATTATATGCTGAATACAAGCGATGGGAAATAAAGAAATTGTAAAGAGTTATCTTAAAATGTTGTCCTAATACATTCCTGTAAATATTAAGACTATATACTTATAAACATTCATTATTTTGAGATCATTAAATAATAATAAATGCTTTTACTTGTTTTATAGTTCTTTACTATTTTTCAATGGGGTTTGTATATAATATTGTATTACTACCTAGAAAATTATATAATGCTTGCTTTTTAAAAAAGAAAAGTAAATGCATATAAAGCTGCTTTAGTTTTTTGTTGAATATTTCTTTGTATAGTTAATATTCCTTCATTGGCTCCTTCAGGCAAATGCCATTTCACAGTACTCTATAGTCATCTAATAGGGAAAAACCAAAAACAAAGGGTTGTTGGACTTGTAATGTCAATATAAAGTGACTGTTAAATTTGGGTTGGCTTTGACACTATTGCTATATTCCTCGAAAATCTGAAGTTTTAGGAGATCCCAACCACGTAGTGTGATCTTTCTGTTGCTCTCTGAACAAAAGTTGGACCTGTTCAAAAATCTGAAGATTATTCTCTAGCTATGTCTATACCGACATATCATTGATAGAATTCAATTAACTAATGAATCCCACCAATGAAAGCCCTCACAAGGACTTCTGCTTGTGCAGCAGGACTTTCCCCCTCTCCTGTGTGCCACTTGTGCCCCTTAAGTTTGCTCTGGGGGGGTCAGGAGAACGCCCAGAACCATACATGGAGGGAGAAAAGAGGAATCTTTCTATTTGTCAAGATGCTTGCTCTGATGAAACTGTCAACATGGCACAACATGGAATTCTTCCCAATATTTATTGTGTTTTTCATTTTTGCCCCATGTTGTAGTGGTGCTAAATTTCCTGAATACATGTACTTTCTCCTCCCAGAATCACAGACTTACTGCCCCTCCAATAATGCTGAAATTTACCCATGAATCCTAACGTCTATAGCAACAACCTTCCTTGAAAGCTGCTGCTCTTCTCATGAGGGCATCACAATCATATATAAAGGATTTTTTTTTCTCCTCCAAAACATTGCACAGCTTGATCCCACTGGCAATAGTACAGACCAGTAAAGACTGTTCTTACCACGGAGGCTGAGACTAATTTCTTGTCACTGAACAAGGGACTGATAAGCACTTAAAGACTTTACGACTCTGAATTTGCAACAGGGGGGAATCCTGGAAATTACATGCTGGTTAGCTTAATGTCTGTCCTGGGAAAACTGGCGGAAAGTATTGTTAAAATAACCAAGCTTTTTAGAAGAACCAGCTGAAGCAGAGCCCATTGGGCGGCAGCTTTAAAAAAATACAAATTGCATGATAGGGAACAACGAGGAAAAGAAATGAAAATAAAACTGCTAATATAATGCTGTTATACAAGTCTATGGATTTGGAATAGTGCGTACAGTTTTGGTTACCTCAACTCAAAAAGAATGTTGTAGAGTTGGAAAAGGTTCAGAAAAGGGCAGCCCAAATTATCAAGAGGATGGAGTGACTTGTGATGAAAGATTGCATCAACTGGGACTTTTTAGTTTTGAAAAAAGATGAGTAAGCTCCTTCATCAAGTTGCCCACTATGACCCCAAGGGGTAGCACAGGTAAGGACATTGGAAAAGGGACCAGTCTATTATTATTATTATTATTATTATTATTATTATTATTATTATTATACCCAACCCATTTGCCTATGTTGCCCCAGCCACTGGGCAGCTTCCAAAAAAATACGGGAGGAACAACAAACATTAAAAGCTAAATGAACTCAGTGTAGGTTAGCTTCCTGTGTTCTCAGTCAGTCAATACTTTATTATGACCCATTCAGGTTAAAATACGGAGTGCAGATACAGTACACAAAAAATGCACTTCCTCCAGCTTAACTAAAACAATCAACCTATATGTTATTAGAATTCAAAGTGTTGGTGCTGACCTTTAAAGCCCTAAACGGCCTTGGCCCTGTATATCTGAAGGAGCATCTCCACCTCCATCATTCAGCCCGGACACAGGTCCATCTCCAAGAGTCTTCTGCTGGTTCCCTCACTGCTAGAAGCAAGGTTACAGGGAACCAGGCAGAGGGCCTTCTAGGTGGTGGCACCCGATCTCTGGAACATCTTCCCACCAGATGTCAAGGAAATAAACAACTATCTGACTTTTAAAAGACATCTGAATGCAGCCCTGTTTAGGGAAATTTTTAATGTTAAGTTTTATTCTGTTTTTAATGTTCTGTTGAAAGTCGCTCAGAGTGGCTGGGGAAACCCAGCCGGATGGGCAGGGTAGAAATAATATTATTATAGAAAAGTATCCACGAATCAGTATAGTTACATTTATGTTGGTAACGCTGTGGGCTGCCAGGTTTTCAAAGCTTCTGTTTGCGAAATATGCATTATCAAGATGGTAACTGACCTTAGTTCCAATCTCAAGCTACGGTATATGCAAGAGGAACAGCTCACTGTGGGCACCTTTCAAAGCATCAGATAAAGCTCAGATAAGCTGGTGGCTGTGCTGACTGTGGCTATCATAGTGAAAAGATATGAGGCTTCAGCTAATATTCCCTTTGGCAAGTGGAGGCAAGTTTCGTTGTCGTGCCTTCCAAGGGCTAGTTTGAAGAAGGATTTGTTTTATGAAAGATGAGCCCACATAACCTATGGAAATAAATTCACCTTTGAAGCATACTGCTAAAGAAGGAGCACAACTTTAATCTGCATGCAGGCAAGAGGCTGTTATGACAGTGTCCCGAACAGTGAAACCTCTACTCAGTATTGAAAGGGTGTTGTCTGCATGCAAGGATACCAAATTCCATGCAACAGCTATAATGCAAAAACCACACAATCTGAGTGGAAATTAAGAACTATGCTGGTATGAATTACGCTGGTTTCTTTGGTAAGTCGCTCGTGCCAAGCAGGACTTGAAAGTGGATGAAAATACTAGGCTGGAACATTTGATTACTTACACACACACACACACACACACACACACACACAATTGTTTGCCAACCTAAGCCAGTATTGTGGGAAAGGCGCTGACTTCTGTTTGTATGTTTGAACCAGAAATTACTCACACCCTGTTCTGTTAGCATTGCTTGACCAGCCCTATTTGATTTCCATAGCACTGTGTTTCTAAGATACAGCACACAAGTTATTGGCAGTCTTACTTTGTTTGAGGGTGAATAAATCCCAAGTCAACACAACTACGCCTCAGCTTTTTTAACACTTATCTGCAGCATAACATAGCATAATATACAGGGGGTTTGTGTGTGTGTGTGTGTGTGATCAATCCAATGGGCTTCCATCACAGTTGATCAACTCAATGGGCTTCCTCACCATCTTACAGTCTGGAAAAGAAAGGGAAAACACACAGCATGAAACCATCTAAAATAGCTTTAAACTGCAACGAGATTGTTAACTGTTGCATGATGCTTATCCCAGTTCCAGTGAAAAAAGAATGGCGAAACTCCCACATATTCTAGGAACCAGGAATAAACAAACTATGATTAAATTCCTCCTAGTTTGAGGAAGTGGGAGCACTAGAGTATTTTTAGATGTTTTCCCTCAGAGATCACATCTTCCCAATGGAGCTTTCAAAGAAAACCTCTCCCCTTTGTCTTTCACCCTTAAAAACCATTTATATCACTTCATGTCTGCTTACAAATTCACATGTATCCTTGTTATTCTTATTCAATTATTTCCGTATGCAACATTGGGGGGGATTTTTTTCTTTCTCATGGTGGCTTGCCAATTTTAACAAAGTTTTGATGGAAGAGTAATCTTTATAGTAAATAAATAAATATTTTTTTAGGCAAAACAACCATGAGGGGAAAGTTGTAAGGACCTTTAAAAACGTATCTATAGGTCATCCTTGGAATATTAATTACAACTTTCAAGATCCGCTCACATATTCTTGGGTAGACTTAAGACCCTGATATGTCCATTTCCCTAAAAAGTAAGGTTGAAGCAGGTGAGAAACATGTCCTGGTGGCTGAAAAGGGGTGGTGGCTCTTCTGACATCCTACCATTTTCTTAAGTGTCGTCAGTGTTGGGCTAGGATGTAGCCACCTCATATTTTCTGGTTCCTTCCAATTCTATGGGAGATTACAGATTATTTCCTAGTATGACAAAAGTATAACGTGGAGAACTGAGTTTCAGATTGGAAAAATGAAAAGAAAAAAAAAACTGGGAGAACCGAAACTGACGCATTCTTCCATCCCTGCTGTCAGCCTAACCTACCTCACAGAGTTGTGAGGATAAAAGGTGGGACGTAGGAAGCCATGTACACTATCCTGCGCTGCTTGGAGGAAGAATCATAGAATTGTAGTGTTGAATGGGACCCCATTGTCATCTAGTCCATCCCCTGCAATGCACGAATCTCAACACAGAATGGGTTATAAAGGTCATAAAGGTAAGGCATACAACAAAATGCTGTTTCTGGTTGAGCCACTGCTGCTGTTTTTCTCTATCAATGCATTCCCTAGGCTAAGCTGATGTCCTCAGATGTTTTAGACTAGGGGTCAGCAAACTTTTTCAGCGGGGGGGGGGGCAGTCAACTGTCCCTCAGACCTTGTGGGGGGCCGGACTATATGGGGGGGGGGATGAACAAATTCCTATGCCCCACAAATAACCCAGAGATGCATTTTAAATAAAAGCACACATTCTACTCATGTAAAAACATGCTGATTCCCGGACCGTCCGTGGGCTGGATTTAGGAGGTGATTGGTCCTGATCTGGCCCCTGGACCTCCTACAGACATGCAGGATGAGGCTGATGGGAGTTGTAGTCCAAAAAACATCTGGAAGGCACCAGGTGAGAGAAAGCTGCCCTGGGCCGTGTATGCATGCAATTCAAGTTACAGTGACAATTTGTTGTGCTAAAGATGTGGGGATGAGTGTGTCATTTTGTCTGCTTGCACCATAACACCAGTTTGGCTACTTGCACAACTTGGAATACAAGTTTGGGTGGGAAAGACTGGGATTCTTACTTCCAGGGCTTCAATGTCAGTTTGAAGTTGGTGGCAAAATAAATTATAAAAACAATTTTCTGTTTAGAAAAAAAAAAGTTGAATGCAAGCTCTGCAATGAAAAAGGAATTCCTTTCTTATTCATTCTTTCTGAACTGGTATGAGTAACCACCATAGTCATATCCTGTACAGCTTATTGACAGGACTGAAGATAATCTGCTCCTTGTGAATAGAAAGGACAACGCCCTTTCTAACAGAATATTAACAAACCTTTCCTTTTCCTGGGAAGGAGAAGTGATGACTCATGAAAAAGGAAAAGAAAGGATCAGGGTATCTGCTTACATTCAGCTCATATCCAGACAGTGTAAAATATACACCCTAACCATTTTTTTAAAAATCGGAATTAGAGACTTTCCATACTCTCACTCAGCAAATACCTCTGACTCCTGACAGGTACAGCTGCTTTTGCTGTAGGTCCCAGGATTCCTGGGGGGGGGGGGGGGATCATGACTGTTAAAGCAGCATCATGGTGCTTTAAATGTGTAGTGCAGAGGTGGCCAGAGAGATTTGGGGGTCTTTAACTGGTGGCACTGTGGGTTAAACCACAGAGCCTAGGACTTGCTGATCAAAAGGTTGGCGGTTCGAATCCCCACAATCGGGTGAGCTCCCGTTGCTCGGTCTCTGCTCCTGCCAACCTAGCAGTTTGAAAGCACGTCAAAGTGCAAGTAGATAAATAGGTACCACTCCGGCGGGAAGGTAAACGGCCAGAAGCGGCTTAGTCATGCTGGCCACATGACCCGGAAGCTGTACGCCGGCTCCCTCAGCCAATAAAGCGAGATGAGCACCGCAACCCCAGAGTCGGCCACAACTGGACCTAATGGTCAGGGGTCCCTTTACCTTTACCTAATTCATACACACATGTTGAAAACAAGTGACGAAAATAATGTAGCTAGCATGCCTGATTGCCTTCCTTTCTATATCTTGACTGGAATTTGCAAGAGGTATTGGAACCTATTCAAAAAGAAAAGGGGCCAATTTAATCTTTCTTCGAGGTTTCTCAAGGCAAGACTGGCCCTGCTTCTGCTAGGCCTGCTTTAGGTCAAGAGCAGATCTCCTAGTGGGAGGGAGCTACAGCAACTGCCTTACCACTGCTTACCAGGAGGGGGAGACATGGCTGGGGCAGTGCAGGTTCACCAGGAGGAGCACTGGATTGGCTGGCCTGGTGTGGCCACTGTCTCCCCCTACTGGTAAGAGGGAATGATGCTGCTGGGAGGTGAAGGCTGCTCCTCTGTCCCACCATACAAACCACTGCTGCTTTAGATGTAGGATTTAAAGAGCTAACAAATGAAATGTTTGTTAAGGAGAGATCATTTCTCCTGTGATTCAGGTAATGCCTATGGCAAAATGGTGACTGGATAGTAACTCTTCAGATGGGGGCTCAACACAGTTGAATATTTCATTTCATTTCACAGGATTTATATACCACGTAATCATCATAACCTAACTTTATATAACCTTTGAATCAAAAGGGATTTCCCTGTACCAGAGTTTCCCAAGTTGTAGTCAGTAGATCAAGCTTCATAAGGTCATCTGCAGCACACCTGTGAAGAACACTTACAATCTGAATTCTATAGACTACAATAACATTCAATATAAGAAATAAAAGAAGCAAGGAAAAGGCAATTAAAAATCATACAGCTTCCGACACAGCACAGTACAATTGCTGCAAGAGGAAGAAACTGTGTGAACTGTTGGTCTTTTTAATGGTTATTCCAAAGAAAGGAATATATTTTCTGTGGTTTCCAGTTCTTTGAGCTCCCTCTGCTGGACTTGAACAGATATTGCTAGCGGAAAACTAGACTTTTGAATGCTAGACCACGAAGCACAGAACTAAAGTGGATTTCGTCTCCCTAGTGCAACAAACCCACTTTCTTTCTTAAAACTGACTTTTAAACTATGATTTAGAATGGAAAGCAAGAAGCATGGGGGGGGGGACTGAATTTTGGCGTCGCACAGGGTGCTGCTGGAATTTGAGGCCCCAAGATCCGCCTCTGATTGTGCTTTTACGTACTGAAATCCCATTGAAAATAGTGTTATTTGCTTCCCTGTAAACATAGGAGTGAGTCAGAACATTGCTCCATCTAGCTCACTATTGTCTACACGGATTGGCAGCAGCTCTCCAGGAACTCAGGGGACATTTCCAGCCCTATCTGGGTATTCTGGGAATTGAGCCTGGCACCGAACACTGAGCCATGGATCTTGGCCCAAAAATATACACTCACCTGCACACACTGCGCTCTAAATATTTCCGCTTGGAAAGCAATGTGACTTTAAAGTGCTTGGCTTTGACTGCCCAAAGCATTTTTATCCATTGTATTTATTTACATAAATTAGAATGTGCAATAATTTTTTTTAAAAAAAAATTAACCATGTAATAAAGGACATACATTTCAGTAACATACAAGAAGGAGGGAAGACTGTACAGGTGAATTAAAATTAAGAATATGCACAAAATACAAATCCCTGAAAAGAATTTTGATTATTGGTACCGGGAGGGGGGTAGTGGTTAATCAATCAATCAATTAATAATTTTGATTGTTTTCTTTTATTACATATAGCAATACAAATGTTTGAGAAGTGCAGAAATAAAACGACGACTTTGCCCTTTTGACATCATACAATGTCCACAACTTAGAAAAGCAGTTATCCTATCTTTAAAAGACATCTGAAGGCAGCCCTGTTTAGGGAAGTGTTTAATATTTAATGCTGTACTGCTTTTAACATTTGATTGGGAGCCGCCCAGAGTGGCTGGGGAAACTCAGCCAGATGGGCGGGGTATAAATATATTATTATTATTATTATTATTATTATTATTATTATTATTATTATTATTATTATTATTATTATAAAATACAATACAATGTCCACAACTTAGAAAATAAAATGATGCAGAGCGGAGAACTGGTGGTTGCAGAAATGCATAAACAATGTTTCTGCAACGGAGCAGCCATAATTTTAATGCGGTGTGTAACAAACACCTCCATATTTTTAAGTGAAATGCTTAACTAGAAAAGCCGTACATTTATTTCTGAGCTTTCTTCTCTGGCTGGCTTGGGTCGTGTTAACAGCGGCGCTAGTTGCAAAAGCCGTGCCAATGCTGCCCCCTGGTGTCCGCGGAGCGCCCTGCGATTCTTTCCCTCGCCTCGGATTTCCGGAGAGAGGCCAGTTGCGCGGCGTGGGCGGAGGGCCCCGAAAGGGAAGCGACCTCCCTCCGGATGACGCCGGAGCCTCCGGATCGACAACAAAGTTTCAACCAGGAAGTAAGTATGTAAAGCTTTCTAAAAACTTAAGTTTTCCATTCTTTCCAACCTCCTATCGAGATTTCAGCGCCGCGCAAAAAGTTTCCTAGCGTTTGTTTTGGGGGAAAAGTTTAGAAAACAAAGTGAAAGAGAAAGTCGGGTTTTAAAAAGTTGCGTTTTCTGCCCGATGATCGCGCTAGGGTTCAAATGCATCTTTGCTAGATGTTTCTCTGCCCATTAAAAAAAAAATTGCATTAAAGCAGTATTGTATTTAAAAAGGAGAAAGGTTTCCTGAATACTGATGCCTTTAATATGGACACCCTAACTTCCCGCCTTGCGCTTCCTAGGTTTCCCAGAAATGGATCCGTTTTTGGATCTGCTGAATTTATTCTCGAGGAGCCTTTCTCCAAAGGAGCTCGCCGATCTCAAGTTCCTTTGCCGGGATCGCATTGGCAAAAAAAAGCTCGAGGCCGTGCAAAGTGGCCTCGACCTATTCAACATTTTCCTGGAACAGGAAATAGTTACGAGGACCAAGGTTGAGTTCTTGGAGCACGCGCTCAAAAGCCTGCAAAGACAAGATCTGCTGACTTTGCTCAGGCAGTTTGAAGAAGGCGCAAGTGGTGACCCGGAAGATCAGCTGGATGCACAAGAAAAACGTAGGTGGAAATGGCTTTTTTGTTTAATCGAAGGAAGTGGGCTGTGGCATATGAAAATTTGTTTCTTTATTATTGTGTTTGTAGCCTGTAAGGAGCTAAAGGTGTTCGACACCCTTACTCTGACTTTTGACACTTGAGGTGTAAATTTTCAGGACCCACCTTAGTTTTGTAATTTTAAGTTGTTTTGCACAGTTTTTAAATTTGTGTTTTAATATTGATTGCGTCATTTAATTGTTGTGACTTGACCGTAGGGCTTAGGGTAAATTCTTAATACTATTACTACTAATAGTAATAATGATAATAATAATAATAATGCTGCCTGAAGCAGCTCAGTTCACCTTTTTGCATTGCCTAACCTTCAACTTTTTGAGGGATGCAGGTGGCTCTGTAGGTTAAACCACAGAGCCTAGGACTTGCCGATCAGAAGGTTGGTGGTTCGAATCCCCGCGATGGGGTGAGCTCCCGTTGTTCAGTCTTTGCTCCTGCCAACCTAGCAGTTCAAAAGCACGTCAAAGTGCAAGTAGATAAATAGGTACTGCTCTGGTGGGAAGGTAAACGGCGTTTCTGTGCGCTGCTCTGGTTCACCAGAAGCGGCTTGGTCATGCTGGCCACATGACCCGGAAGTTGTACGCCGGCTCCCTCAGCCAGTAAAGCGAGATGAGCGCCGCAACCCCACAGTTGGTCACGACTGGACCTAATGGTCAGGGGTCCCTTTACCTTTACCTTTTAACCTTCAACTTTAGCTTCATCTTGATCAAGCTGCTATTAAAGCTGATCAAGCTGTCTTGTCTAGGGTTCTTGCTTTTAACAACTTGAAACAATTTGCTTAGCTCACTAGCCTTATTTAGGTGTTTGCACACCTGTACACGTGAGGCCTTAGAGCAGCTTTCACCACTAAAACTCCCATCAGCCCCAGGCAGAGTGGCCATTTTGACTGGGGCTGATAGGAGTTGTAGCTGGAAACAAATGGAGGCTCCAGACTGTCAGAGGGAGTGAGGAGGAGGTGCATTGGCAAGCCCACCCTCCAGTGTTCCCTTGTGCATGGGCTCATATTTAGGCCCTCACGTGTTCAGGACTTGTGGGGGCTTCTGCATACATTTGACTGAATAAAGAAGCTTCCCTATGATTGAGAGTTCTAATAATGCAGGCTTTATCATGATGCTTCCAACACGCTCAGACATCCTCTTCAGCCCTTCACACTGAACACTTGAAAGTCTGAAGAGGAGCCTCTATGTAAATATTGGGGACAGCATTTGTATGTGCACCTCTGCCTCCTCCCTGCTTTAAGGCTTTGTGTGAACCCCTGAATAGGGCCAATGCCATCTGCATTCCAGAACTCCTCTTAAACTTTTTTTGCTTTAAGATATCCTGCAAGGAAAAAAGATGGCAACTCTTTTCCTGTTTCCCAATATAGAAATAAACAGACACTTTGTGTGTGCTTGCAGGAAATGATGTTTGCAGGCATCGCCAAGCTGCTGATCAGTGGTGCCTGCAAAGCATTGGGCCCAGGGATATCCAGTATTCGACAATCAGCTGATCGCTGCTGGCAGAAGGCAGTTAGAAACTCCTCTGAGCTATGGCCTTTTCTGAGCTTCTCAAATCTGACCAATGGGCCTGATGGTTCTCTCTCCCCCACCTCTTCACCATTAGCCAAGTTTGACAGATGAGTGAGGCTGCTCACTTGTCCATCACCTGATGTCACAATGGCAGGTGATACACACACATGCAAGCCTGGTTTGAAGTCAGAGTGTGTGGGCAAATGCACCGTGCACAAAGTACCAGCGATCAGCTGATTGTCAAGTACTAGGAATCCCTGAGCCCAGTGCTTTGCATGGGGTTTTGCAGGCAGCAGCAATCAACTGCTTGGCAATGCCTGCAAACCTCATTTCATCACAGCCAAGTAACTGCATGTTCCACTCCACATCTGGCATCATGTATGATGTCAGGTGTAGGGCATGTGGGTGTGGCTTGGCCGAAAAGACCTCATGGGCCAAATGGGGAGGCCTGATGGGCTTATTTAGGCCCCCAGGCTGGAGGCTCCTTACTCCTTAAGTACAGTCAAAGGTTGGCCAGTGAACTTCTCGCTGGGTATGTAGATACCCAGAGGCCCTGCACACCTCAAGGTGAAAAATGGGGTTGGCTGGGTGGCAAATATGGGAAGTAGCACCCAGACTGGAGTCCTGTCCTATCTCTTGAGTGTTACACCATAACCCCAAGTGTTTCACAGTAGGACAAGTAGGAGGGTCAAGACAGAGTATTCTCTGGAGTATGGCAGGAGGAGCGTTAAATGGTCCATTGTGAATTAGCAAGTTGACGCAAACTATGATATTTTTTTTTTTAGGTAAGCTGGACAAAGCATTTGAGATCATATGTGATCACGTTGGGAAAAACTGGAAAATGCTCGTTCGAAAACTTGGCATCTCAGAAGTCAAAATCGATAGAATTGTAACCGCCAATCCATATAACATGCATGAACAAATGATGCAATCGCTTCTAGAGTGGCGGAAATCAAGGGGGAAGGAAGCAAAGGTTGACGATGTAATAAAAGCCCTCAAGAACTGTCATATGAAACTTGCGGCAGACTATGTTGAAGAAGCTTTGCAACGGGAAACTGAACAATGAAATCAATGGGAAAAGATGACATGAAATGGAAAATTAAAGACACAGTTGAGCTGTCATTAAAAAAACCAAATTGGTTGGGGCCTGTGGCTGCTATAGACAAACCACTTACAGAAGTGCATTTGCACTTAACCTTGCTTCGTTCTTTCTCTTCTTGCTCTCTGCTTTGCTCCAAGACTGATTTATGGGTCAATCTGAGGGTCTCAACCAGCAAGCTGGGAGGTTGGCTTATGCTAGCTAGCATCATGTAGTCAGGATGTTATACATTCCCAGCACAAAAGCTGAAAAGAAGAAAACACAAGCACTCCAAAACACACAGCCCATAGCAAATAGATAGCCCCTCCCTGAAGCATCCAGTACTGGGATGGGAAATGGGCCAGACTGCAGGCTGGATTCCTTAATCCTCCACTCTCTGTGGGCCACCTTTGACAGGTGGAACTACCCACCAGCCAAGTCAGCTGCTATTACATAGATAGCAAGTGGCACCACACCTGTCAGAGTTCACCTGAGCAGGAGCTACAGTAGCCTTCAAAGATGGGCTTTCAGAGCCAATCAGCTGAATTCCAGAGCAATATCGCACGTTCTCGCCAATTGCTGGGCAGCAAGTAGGCTCCTACATTGGTCAGGCATATAGGGAGCCAATCCATTTCCAGAAACAGGAAAATACCGCCATGGCATCCCTCTTCCCCACTACATGCAATGTGTGGGATACCATGAAGCTCATGCAGAACAGTGGTTCTCACACCTTTTTCTCTGGGCCACACATTCAGAATAAAAATTTGCTTGCACCACACCACATTTTTATAAGAAATCCATTGGGAAACAAAAAAGAAACAACAACTAGCAGTCCTTGATTTATAACATAGAACACATGATCATGGGACATCCAGAAAGTAAAAAACAATGCAGCTACATAAGAACATGAATTATTCCCAAAATATGATACTGGTTGTTCTTGAATCTCCCCGCCCCACTTGCCATCCTCTCTTGCCATACCCTTTAAGAACCACTGCTGTAGAGCAACCTGGGTCTCTTGTGTGAGAGGCCCCAGGTTTAGGCCTGGATGTGAACTCTCACTGGGTGCAGCTGGGAAGAGTACAAACAGGCACACTGGGGAGAATGTTGTGGCAGCCAATCGGGGCGAGTTCTGCATGAGCCAGCATCCCATTTAGTGAATAGCCTGCCTCCAGGTTGGTTTTACCATCAACCATTGCCTCTCCCTGGCCCCTGCACTTCTTTCCCCATGCCATAGCGTTCACCGCAGTACTCATGATCGCCTCAAGAGGGTGCCACCATCCCTTTACCCTAAACTGGAGTAGCCAATGTAGAGCCTGCCTGAGGTTGTTAGACTTCAGTTCCCATCAGCCACAGCCAGCCTGGCCAATGGTGAAGGATGATGGGAGTTGTAGTCCAGCAGCATCTGGAGAGCCACAGGCTTCCCCATTCATGTCATTGGAGCTCCTGCTCTTGTCCAAGCTTACCGTGAACCCGGATTGCCTGTGCTGTTTGTAGCACTGTGTCACAAACTGGCTACCCAGGTGACTTTATAAGTACTTTGTGGTTGCTTCCTCCAGCAGAGGGCCACCATATTGTTATTTCTGTCTAGATGGAAAAACAACTATTGAATAGATCTTTTTGGAGGGGTGGGACCATAGCCATTCAATGAACATTTGACCGGAGTGGCGGGACTGTATGTACTAGCCCTGTGCCCAATGCCATCTTGCCCCTCTGGTAGCCACACATACAGCATTAGTCAGAAAGCACCCAGCATGTATACTGTTGTACGCACCAAGTTCTTGATTGTGAAGGAAAGCGGTATGTCTGTACATGTTGGGCCCCAGTCTGGGAGCTTTGGCTGGTGCACAAGGCATCAGCGGCTAGACTGCTGATGGGGCAGATGGACTGCCTAAGCTCATATATCCCCATTTGATCCTTGAGATCATCTGGAAGATCGCGGTTAGTTGTCCCCCATGTTACAGAGGCCCCACCGGCCTCGACCAGAATTTGGACATTTAGGGTTAGCCCGTCTCAAGTGGAGATTCTGCAGGCTTTCACACTTTCGACTTTCAGGCGTCCCTTGAAGGCTTTATGCTGACAGCCCTGTGCAGTTGTTTAACATTTTCTTGAGTAGCCAATCATTTTAATGTTTTTTTCTGTTCTGTTCTTAAGTACATAACAGTAATACAATGGTGCCTTGGTTCTCAAACTCAATCCGTTCCAGGAGTCCGTTCAACTCCTGAAATGGTTCAAAAACCAAGGCACGGCTTCTGATTGGCTGCAGAACCTTCTTGCACTCAAGCCGCGCCGGACATTCGGCTTCCAAAAAACGTTTGCAAACTGGAACACTTACGTCTGGGTTTGCAGTGTTGGGGAGCCAAAACGTGAGAGTACCAAGGCGTTTGAGAACCAAGGTACGACTGTAATAGATAATACGTTGGCTATATAGCCATATCCACAGTGTTCAAAATTAGCCAGGCACATTTTGCACCTGGTTAAACCACAGAGCCTAGGACTTGCTGATCAGAAGGTCGGCGGTTCGAATCCCCATGACACGGTGAGCTCCCGTTGCTCGGTCCCTTCTCCTGCCAACCTAGCAGTTTGAAAGCACGAAGTGCAGGTAGGTAAATAGCGGGAAGGTAAACGGTGTTTCCGTGCGCTGCTCTGGTTCGCCAGAAGCGGCTTAGTCATGCTGGCCACATGACCTGGAAGCTGTACGCCGGCTCCCTTGGCCAATAAAGCAAGATGAGCGCCGCAACCCCAGAGTCGTCCGCGACTGGACCTAATGGTCAGGGGTCCCTTTACCTTATTGACCACTTGCGACCAAGTGAAGATGCCCGGGTGGCAGGATGGCACCTGGAAGTGCATGCCTGGGGATCCTTTGACCTGGACTGTTTTCACACACTAGTAGCACATCTATCCATTGGATTTCATCTGCACAATCAGAATGAGTTTCAGGAACCAAAAAGCAGTATTGAAAAGTACAACTTAGGAGCTGCCTGGCACAAAAATGGCAACTAGGCATTTCTATTTGGCAACTGTAACCCCGGTTCAAGGAGCCATTTGGCGCCTACCGTAGCTTATATATTTGAGTTTCTTTCGCTGCTTATCCATGCGCCTTCTGCAAAGGGGACCTGCCCTTGCCCCAAGGTGCTACATTTCCTTTTCACGCTTGTGCAGCTTGAAAGATTGCCGGTTAACTGGCGCATTCTTTGTGTTTGGCACTAGGAAGGAATTGGCAGACCCTGAATCTAGCGCTGAATTTACAAAATAACGTTACAAGACAGCAACATGTAGCTGACGTGCTTTCCGCTAACATCTCACACACGGCTGGCTTTGTTGCTTGTAAAATTGGCAAGTTAATACTTGACTTCAGCTGCAATAAACTTTCTCGGGGACTCTACCACAATTTTAATTACTCTATTTCTGAGCTATGGAAAGCAAATCTCACATGAATTTCACATGAGTGCTGTGGACATTCTCAAGTACACGAGTGAAGAGGCAATCCATGGCTTTTTCTTTGATGTTCTGCGCATACAATTTTCAGTAACTGAACCGTAGCTGAACAACTTTTGGACAGAGGCGATCTGTGTAATTAAAGACTCCCATCGTACAGAAAAATGAATGAAAGTGGAACTAGCATTGAGATCTGTCATTTTGTGGTGTTTGGGTGCTGAATTTGAATGCCTGGAAGGATTCCAAAAGACAAGCACTTTATTTTTATTTTTTAAAGACTCTGAAAACTATAGTGATTGTTATGTAAAGTAAGCTTTGACTCCCCTGTTCTGAACCACCAGCATCATGCAGTCAGAAAGGCCCTCAAAGGTCACAGCCACAGGCCATTGCCTACAATCCACTACTATGCTGTCCCTCATAGGTGGACATCCAGCCTCTATCACACTACAACTATAGTGAAAGCTGTGTGCTTCTGAATACCGGTTTCTGGAAACCACAGGAAGGGGGAGTGCCCTAGTGCTCAGGTCCTGCTTGTGAGCTTCCCATGAACATCTAGTTGGCCATTGTGACAACAGGAAACTGAATTAGATGAGCCATTCGCCTGGTCCAGCAGGACTCTTGTGATCTTATGACCAGCCAAGGAAAAGGGGAATCCGTTGGAACTGACATACCAGTTGTCTGTGCCCAGGGCACGTTCCTGTATGTGCCTGTGTCATTCCTATCAAGAAGGCTGGGTGACTTATTTGCTTCTGGCTGGGCTTCTGTGACACTTAAAAGACAACACGAGGCAATTCGGCATGGACAGTGCTAATCTTTGTTCATTTTCATGCCGGTAAACACTTGCTGAAATTCTGCTTGACGTGTGGCTGTTCAAGAAGGAGTTATAGTAAAAATAAAATAAAATATAGCAATCTTAATACAGTGGTACCTCGGGTTAAGTACTTAATTCATTCCGGAGGTCCGTATTTAACCTGAAACTGTTTTTAACCTGAAGCACCACTTTAGCTAATGAGGCCTCCCGCTGCTGCCGCGCCGCCGGAGCACAATTTCTGTTCTCATCCTGAAGCAAAGTTCTTAACCTGAAGCACTATTTCTGGGTTAGCGGAGTCTGTAGCCTGAAGCGTATGTAACCTGAAGCGTATGTAACCCAAGGTACCACTGTAGTAAGGTTAGATAGAAGGGACTTTGGTGGGTGGGAGCTTCTCTTACAGGATTCTACTGTAGAAATTCCCTCTAGTGGGTTGCCACCAAATTTCCTAATTGTTAGTTACTGCTACTTATTTCTGTTGCTCACACGCTTAAACTGCTGACTTTCCCTGTTATTCTCTGTAAGTCACTGGGGAGAATTTCCCCTCCCCTTTTTTTTCATCCTGTTACAGCAGCCTTTTATATAATTGAAAACAATTAACATACCTTGACTCTTTACTCATCCTGCTCCTTCCTTTTCTGAAGGCGTTTTCTCAAAGCAGAGATTTTGCTGTAAGCGAAGAACACCGGAAAGAAATCTAGGCAAGAATCCTTGTGTGTTTTGTTGCAACAGAGTTTAGAAATGACCCATTTCTAGGGGCAGATCTGTTGGTTTACCTACATTCCGCAAATATGTCTCTTAAGATTATTATTTTTTCTTAATATTAAAATAATATTTCCAATTCTGTTGGTTGGTTGTTTGTTAGTTTGTTTGCAGCTTCGGTAGCAACATCTCAAAAACATAGATGTGCAGTATGCCAAAACATTAAAGGTCTAGTATTCAGCCAATCTGCAGAATTCTCCTTTCTCTAACCCAAATTTCTGTTAACTTTGACCTTGAAACAGCAGGCTATGCCTTATGTGATCCATCCCTACACAATAGAAATTTTACTGGCATCCTTGGCAAATGTAAACTTTGTTTTTATTTATTTTTAAGAAAATCTTAAGACAGTTGGATGGCGCCCTGTACACCTTTTGGGGGGAGGGCAACTCCTGCAGCCAAGCTGGTGCCAAACGTATTGCTCTGCTATCCTTTGGATCACATCAGGGAGGCTGAGAGAGGAGTCTTGTCGTCTGGGCAGCCCAGGAGCTCCCTACACCCTGCCCAGGCTTGCGCTCTGCAGAGGTCACTTTGGTGCTGCTAACACAGCCTTTGACTTCACCACTGGAGGCACACTCCAGTGTCTCTTGAGACAGAAGGATGCTAATAATAATAACAACCGGCTTTATTGGCTTTCAACAAAATATAAACAAAATGCAGAGTTTCCCCCTCTTCCACCCCCTCCCAAACCCTGGAGCAGAATGTTAGATAGGAAATTAATAATAAATATTTAGTTCCAAGACTGCATTTGGCTTTCAGCAACTAAGGTACCATAGGAAGCTCTGGGAGAAGGACTCCACTGGCAGAGAGAAGGCCCAGCAAGAGATGGGCATCTTTGTTGCCACAGGTCTTCCTACCTTGGGCATATCTGTGGAAAGTCGAATAGGTGGTACCACCAGTGGTATTCCAATAGCACAGGGGGGGCAAAATGGGGCAATCTAGGAGTCGGGACATCAATTAACAGGTTTCTTTTTTAAAAAAATAAAAAATAAAAATATTATTATTAATGTACAATGAAAAAAGCCATACATCAAAACTGAACAAAAAAAAACCCAAGTAGAAATAATAAAAAAAAATAAAAAAAAATCACAAAGCATTATAACAAAAAGAAAAGAGGTCTTTTGACTAGTCAACTAACAGGTGGCGCTGTGGTTCGAAAGCACGTCAAAGTGCAAGTAGATAAATAGGTACTGCTCCAGCGGGAAGGTAAACAGCATTTCCGTGCGCTACTCTGGTTCACCAGAAGCGGCTCAGTCATGCTGGCCACATGACCCAGAAGCTGTCTGTGGACAAACGCCAGCTCCCTCGGCCTGTAGAGTGAGATGAGCGCCGCAACCCCAGAGTCGTCCGTGACTAGACCTAATGGTCAGGGGCCCCTTCACAACACCCAAATGAGCCCTCAGGCTGTACCAGCCCTGGAATTAGCAGTGCAGTGGCAGTGGAGAAAATAAAATGGAAACATCTCCCATCCACTTCTGGCCAGATTAACCAGAGGCCAATGTCTCTTTCATATTAAATGCTAACTTGCATCTTCCCTGTGTGAAGCCAATTTCATACTCTTAAGCTTACTTTGTAAAGCTGTTGTAGAATAATCCTACTAAAAGGGAGAAGCAAATATGCTGACACAAGCTCCTTGGGGGAAACATGGAATATAAATTAATAATCTGATTATTTGAACAAACTACCTAGTGCCTTTTGAGCTCATTCAAAGGTACTGATTTTGACCTACCAGCCCTGAAGAGCAAATCCTGTGTATACCTGAGTATACTGTGTATACTCAGAAGTAAGCCCCATTGACTTCAATAACGGGTAAGTGCAGCCTAACTGGCTTTTGCCAGTGATCTCTGACTCCAACTTGAATGCCCTCTTCACATGCTCAGTGCTGTGCCTGATTTGCTAAGCAAAGGTATTCTTAATAGCTACATCACCACTTTAAATATCCTTTCCTTTTAAAACTCACCAATGCCAGATTTTTAATAAATAAATATTTGTTTATTTATTTAGCCTGTGGTTTTCTGTTTTCAGAATGTAAGAATTCTTCATTTGGGCTGGGATTAAGGTTGGGGATTTATTTAAAATATATTTTTTTTAATGTACCGTATTTTGATTGATTGCCAACTTTAAAATTGATTGCTATTCACCTCAGGCATCTGGGAGAGGGAAGAAGGAAATGTCAGTAATTTACAAAATCTCTGCAACATTCATTTTAAAAGATCTTTGTAGAAAAGACCCTTTTCAGCCCATTGAAGCGAGACATTTCACTTGCCTCGATTCTCTGAATCACCCACGTGCTTCATTTTTCTTCTAGGATTTCTGCCATCGCCCTGAAATAACAACTTATCGCATGCATGACAACTGCTCATGCAGTCTTTTCACTGACTAATTGCAGCATCGTCTTGCGCTTTTGCTGAATTTGAGCTGAGGTATTTGCGCTGGTCACAATACATTCTCCTTTCCCTGAGTGTGGCCAACAATAAATCTGAGCCTTGAAATGCCTGAACTTTTCAAAACACACAATTCCTCTTGCAATGTTTGCGAGTGCATCTGAATGTGACATCCAAACGCTACGCATATACTAATGTACACTTTGTTTTGTGTATTAAAAGTACATGTTTGTGCATGTGAATACTACTGTAGATGCATGTCTACAAAAATTGGCACCAAACACTATGTGCTGTTAAGCGTAGGGTATGCCTTAAGGCTGTTTACAGCGCTGTATATCATATTGTTAATTACACAAGATAATACTTGGCCATAGTACCTTATTTTCATATAAACACTTTAATGAGCAATAGGCAAAACTGGATTAGAATTCCCTGCATCATCTGTTCAAAGGCAAGAAAAAAATCAATGCAATTTACACATTATTAATTTTTTGACTGATGTTAAGCTTGAAGTCTGATGATCCTTTGCAGTCTTTCCAAACGCAGACAGAGCAAAAAGTCACATTGAGGAAGAAGCCTGGAAACTTTTTTCCACGTTTTGCGTAAGGTAGAAAGTTCTGCAGAGCAATCCTATGCACATCTACCCAAAAACGGATCCCATGATGTTGTTGATGTTTAATGTTTGAATTTTAATTTGCAATGTAAAACTTAATAAAAAAAGATTTGACAACGAAAACGTAATAGAACATTAAACATTGGGGTGGGGGGATAAAAAATGGATCCCATGGAGTTCAGTGGTGTTTACAGCCAAGCAAGCACACATAGGACTGCAGCTTTACAGTGCAATGCAATCTTGCACATGTTTATTGAGCAATAATTTCTATTGTGTTCAGCAGGGCTTGTTCTATGGTAAGTACGTTTAAGATTGCAGCCTGAGGATTGCTTTGTTAGTGTGATGGGAAAGCCGTTATCAGTAATGGCCAAGTAAGAACCTCTTTCATGACCAGCAGCAGAATTTGAGGGGTAAACTCAAGTCAAGGACTAAGGTTGCTGTTTACATATAATAATGCTGTTACCTCTGATTCAGAAGTCGCAGCTTCTGGGACTCCAGCATACTGAATTAACAGTAGCATGTCTAGAGCAGGCCAATAGTGGCAACAGTAGGCAGGGGCACTACAGATAACAAATATCATGTAATGCAAGGGTAGGCAACTTGTGGAGTTCCGGATGTTGCTGGACTACAACTGCCATCATCACTAACCATTGATCGTTCTAGCTGGGGCTGATGGAAGTTGGGGTCTAACTCCCAATAGTAGCTATTGGGTTGTTCTTTTCATTTTTATTATGTATTTTGTGGTTTTATATCTTGATTTTATTCTGTGAACCAGCCTGAGACCCCCGGGTATAGGGCGGTATATAAATGATAATAATAATAATAGGCACATGGGAAATGGATGACATAAAAGGTCAAATACCAGCTGAAAAAATGCCTTGCTCCAGTAGCACACATGCATTGGAGAGCGAGTTAAATAGGTTTCCTTGAGCAGGAACTTCCAAGGTCTAAGTTGCTTCCCAACCAAACACAACTTAGATGTATGAAATGAGTTGATAGGACCAGATAAGGGACTGTAGGAAAAGCCCAGTATGTAAATATTTTTAGAAGAATCTGTATCAGAATTATATCCGGCTTATATCTGATTTCATAATGGGTCTCCCTGAAGTCAAAAGTCGTAACTGGGTTTTTTGGAATGCTTCCCTGTTGTTTGCCGTTTAAGAGAAAGCAAACTGAGAGATGAAGGCAGTCACTGGGCCCAAGGCAACATTTCAAAATGCTTTGGGAAAACAGGCCTGTGATTCGTTTAGTTCCCTAGCCTCAAGGACTGGCAACAAACAAGATGGGGAATCATAGCCTTCTGAATTGCTTTGATTTGAGGAGGTGAAGTGGAACAGCCTGTTCTCTAATCCAGGGGTGGGAAGCTGGTGAATCTGAACCTGCTCGTCCTTTTCTGGATCATTTGCTTGTGGACTCCCAGCCACAGAGCAACAGCAAAATAACTTTCCCCTTCTAATTCATTTGCTGAAATGAAGAAAGCTAACCAGGAGTGGACTTTTTGTGAAAGGAATATGAGCTTAGTTCAGTTCTGGAGTTGAAAACAAAGGCTCAGAATAGGCTTAGAAGCACTTTATTCATTCCAAACAGATGTCTGGTTCGCATATGGCTTTGATTGATAGATCTTGGAGTTCTAATGAAAAACAAAATAGATTTGACAAGCCTGAAGTCTGCCCACCCTGGTCTGATCCAATCAAGGTGCATGTAGAAATGTTTACAGGTGGAACATGGAACTCCCTAATGAGACTTGCCTCACAGATTGTGACCCAGGTATGTAAACTGAATTATTCTCCAGTCGTATTGAAAAGCCTGTTGATAGTTTGTTTGTTCAATTTATATACTACTAGGATTTTTTTTTAAAAGCAAATATAAAAAACAAACAAACCCCAGAGACTTTCTACGATCCACTAAATAAAACATCATCTTCAATGCAACATTACACATAAAAATCAGCTACAAAAATACAAGGAAAATGTGTAGTAAACATAGCAAACAACTAAACAAAATATCCTCTAAACATCAGAAAGTAAAATATTACTAATGGAAATCTACTAAAAGCTGTCAATTCCACCTTCTCCATGAACTGTGAACTACTCACAAAGTCTACTGAAGCGTCACATGAATGATCATGACATTGCTAATTTAACCAGGAATAGTATGTAAAGTTGTCCTGTTTTCTTCAGCGGCTGTTAAAAGACTGAGATGAACTTCAGGGCAATGATCTGAGCCCCTCACAACTGAGCTTACGGCTTTGCTAGAGTTCTCAGTTCCAGCAGTGCATTAAAAGCATATTTAAAACTAAGTGTTGTCTTATTTTACTATTCATAACTTGGAGCAGAACCACAGTTATCAAAATAGCTGCTTTCAGGACATAGTACATCTTGTTTTGGAAACATTGCCGTAGCACTACAAATAGCAGTAACCTCCCCTTTTCCCCCTTTCCTACCCAGGAAATTGGATTGGAAAATTTTGAAAATGACACAGAGATTGGAAATAATGATAGTTCTGTGTATCATGACATGGAGGCATACTAATGCCTGCGGAGGGAAATCAAAACATACATCTAAAAGAAACCTCAATGGATTAATAAGAAAGTTTCTCTAATGCACACCTCTAAAGGTTTCTCTGTTGCCTGACAGAGGCTTGTGAGCATCTTCCACATTGTTTAGGGATGAAGTTGTTACACACTTTTGTCTCTGCAATCATATGTTAAAGTAGCTGGTCTTCAGGATCCCAAATATGGTACTTGTATCTCTACACACAATATCACTATGAATAATAGCCCTAAAATCTGTCAAAAGCATGTTACAAGCATTTTTAAAAAATCAAACTAGCCTCTTAGGCTGGGGGAGGGGAGCTTTCTACCAGGTGGGTGACTGACTACAGACTGGTGTTGACATCTGTCTGTCTCAGGGAACAATGGAGGAGTGTGCCTTTGCAGGTGAAGCCAAACTATGGGAGGTTTGAAGCACCTGCTGTGGCTGTAGAGACCGATGTGGGAGAGACACATTTTGTTGTTCATACAGAAAGGTTGGGTTATTATGTTCTTCATCTGACAGCTGGCTTGGTTTCTGTGATCTTCCTCCCTAGCCAGCATAGAAACACAAGTGGGCTGGAGCAGAAGGAACAGATTGATCTATCCCTCTCTCCTCCGCCAGCCCACTATGTTTCCATAGTGACCGGGGAGAAAGAGACTTCATTTCCTCCATAGCTAGCATGGAAACTAAGCGTGTTGGCAAAGGAAAGATGGACCACTCTATCCTTCTCTTGCCAGCCTGTTTACTCACCTGGGTGGAATTCCATGTATTCACCACTGTGGAATTCCTTGATGTCTATGATGACTAGGTGAGCTGTTCAATGCAAGGGTGGTTTGAGATGTTGCATTGGTGTGTTGTTGTAGCCAGTCCTAAGCATTCATTTGTAGGGCTTGGTCATAAATTGGCCCATAAGTTTCACCAGCAATGAAGAATAAACTAATCTTGATGATCATCATTATTAATATATTTAAGTGGTTAAATTATAGGCCAATTTTTAAAATTAAATTGGAAATCTACTGATACATAGAAGGGAAGTATTTATGTTATTAAGTTGCAGTTGTCTTGTTACTGCTAACAGCGCTGGTTCTTCCTTCTTCTGCTTCTTCTTTCACAATGTTTACAGTGACATGTCTGTATGAGGGTCAAGTGCTGAGATCTAACACATGCAGGGATTTCCCATGACTGCCAGGTTAGTAGGTTATGACATTTCTACCTTGCAACTTATGCATTTCCTTCATGTCTTTTGTTTCATAGTCGGTTAAGGTTCACATAAATGTTCCCAGAGTGCTCATTCTCATTCTCTGATGAGGTTGTTTCTGCAACTTCAGTTGCTGTCTCTGCAAGTTTGAACCTGGCTTTAACTCTTTAAAAGGTATACCTTTCTGCTTCAGGCAACAGTTAGCTATAGCTAGCTGTTTATTTCACACAGGTGTCATTCATGTTCATCCTTCATGTCGGATCCTGACATATCGCCATCCTTTCTTTTCTTCTTTTTTCACCCACAGTGCTGGAGGGAAAGTACAGATTTAAAGGCAATAGCTGGAACTTAGCCTTTCCAAAACAGAATTGCTATTGATCTGTCCAAAACAATAATGTGAAGAAAGGAGTAAATATACAAAGTAATGTAATCGGATAAATCATTTTTGGCAGCTCATTGTGTTGGGGGCATGCTTTACCTACAAGCAAGCACATTACTACGGTCGCAAATTAGGCAGTTTGTTTTCATTGGGATACTTTCATTCTTATTATTCACAGACTGAGATCAGGGAAAAGTTGATTAGTGGTTGTGTATGTTCTTGAAAGACAAGGAATCACACATAAAGGGCATGTGCCACAAGCCTTTATTATGCCAGCTGCCCTTAAACTGTCTGAGCTTCATTGAAATCAATGGGACTAAGCTAGTTTGAGTATACTGTACATAGAACATAAGAAAAGCCCTACTGGATCAAGCCAAAGGCATATCTAGCCCAGCACAGGCAAGGACAATGGCCAGCCAGATGCCTGCAGCCACAATCTGCTCACTTGTGATACACAGCTACTGGTCTATTCTACCAGTGAAGGCAGAACATAAGCATCATGGCTAATAATGACCATTGAGAGCCTTGTCCTCCATACATTTATTTAATTCTCTTTTCAGATGACAATTTTGCGAATTTCACAATGTTACTACACTGTGGCCAAAATTGTGGAAACCTTTTGGGAAAAGTATATTTCTGAGGTTTGATGGCTCATAACACCACTTTTTTGGGGAGTAATACCATAAAATTATATATCAATGGAAAGATAATTTAATGAAGAATGTAATGCAACAAAGTATGCTCAATTATCTGTATTCTATCAAAAGGTATAGCCAAATAACCAGTAAAAGGAAGCACAACTTGCTTAGGTTTCCTTCATTTGCATGTAGCCAATGAGCATGAGTGTTTAGAGAGCCAGTCAGGGGTTATGAGCCATCAAACCTCGGAAATACACTTTCCCCAAAAGGTTTCCACAATTTTGGCCACTAGTCTATGTGCTGTATGCAGCCTGAACCTGAACCTGTGTATATTTAATATTGAGCTCCATGAGGCTTTCTCCCATGTAAGCTGCTCCAAGCTTTTTTTAAAAAAAGGAATTATAGGATATAAATGGATTAAATAAAATATGAGTGTCAGAAAAGAATGCAAGAGATGGAAGTCAATTCTCCAGTCATTCAATGGGTGAACTGAGGCCAATTTTTAGGCTACTTAGAAGTTTACCACTCCCCACCACCAGACACCCGATGGGTGGACAGGGAAGTAGAAACCCGCCCACGTGCCACAGTCAAGGCAATAAACAATAAGGCCACGGTAACACAATGACAAAAGCAGAAGAGAAGCTGAAAGGTCACCACACCTGTCCCTGAAGCAGTGGCTACAATCACATGCAATGCTTGGGCTACGAACGTCATTCAGAACTTTAGAGCATTAACAACAACAAAAAAATCAGGACTTTTGTTGGGAAATTATCACTAAGTCACAAGCTCCTTTTTTGGGAGGCTGGGGCTCACATTTAATATAAACCAGTTGCTTGCATATGTTTGCAGAATGGATACAAGAGAAATGTCCTAAGTGTGAAATATAGGTGTTCATTTTTGAGAAATAATTTTAAACAGCTGTCTTTTTCTCTTTTATCCTTATCTAACAAAAGTAACATTAACCCAGCTCAATAATATGTTAGGCTGCAATTCTATCCCCACCTTCCTTGAAATAAGTCCCATGGAATTCAATGTGAGATATCTTTCTGAGTAGATGTGGATAGGATTGTGCTGTTAGATGCTAATCCTTAAATGGCAAAACCTGGGCAAATGAACACTGAGGCTGAAATCCTTTGCACATTTACCAGGGGGTTAAGCTCTGGTGAACACAGCGGGGCTTACACCTGAGTGACCATGAATAGGACTGTCCTACAGCTCTACTATCTTCTGCAGAAAACTGAGGAGGGGGGGTTCATGCTTCTAGAAATCTTCACTTCTATAATCAAGGGGATGGCATACATTTGAATGCACACACATAAAAATAAATGGGCATTTCCTTAAATATATCTAGACTCTTGTCTGTGGCTTAGCCTCAGGGTTTTCTTCTGTCTCTGTAGAGGATAATCTTTCTTTTAACCTGCATCTTCTAAGGGGAAAGGCAGCATTTAGGTCACATCATTGTACGAACAAAATAAAAACGAGTGCCCTAGGCAAAAAATAAAAATAAAATACTCTCTTCCGTTGCTTCTCAAATCATTCAAGTTTGCATGCAATGGACACTTTGCAGAATACATGTTTACTCATGAGAGAGTGGAAATAAGGTGCTTGACGTATGGGAGCAGAAAGGAAGAGAACTGTGCAAGCCAGCTATTTTTCCAATAAGGGTGTAAACTGGTTAGGGTAGCTCTGAGGGAAAATGTTGGGCGATATCAAACAAAACAGTATAGAGGGTTCATCTGAAATAATGTGAATGTACAATATACAATATTACAATATGCAATAGTGTACAATGTACAATATCACTGTACAATGTACAGTAATATTTAGCATGTATAATATATTGTCTATACAGTGCAGGGTGAGATGTGTGACTCTCCAGATGTTGTTGACCTTGAGCTCCCATTATCTCTGGCCAATGGCCATAATGGCTAGAGTGGATGGGAGCTGAAGTCCAACTTCATCTGTGGGGCAAAAAAAAAAAAGGGGGGGAGCAGAACCTACAGACATTAGGGATGGGAGAGAATTCACACTTCCCAAATATGTGAATCGCAACACAGAACCCAAAGTTTGCACTTTCCCAAAATTCTGAATCTGTGCTGTAGGTTCCCAACCAGAATATACTGTATGTACAGGAAAGGGTATTTTAGGGGAAAGTGCACAATAAGCGTGTGTTAATGAAAAATATACGTACTGTATTATATTGAGGAAAACTGCTTTAAACAAAATCACATGCAGTACAACATTGTCTCTATTCAGAGACATGTGAATGAAAATGTGTGCAGATTTTTCATTTGGACTTCTTTTTTTAAATGCTAGCCAGTATAGAAATGGGGTGAACTTAAGATTGGCAAAGAAAGAAACTAAGAGGAACCGAAATGAACACACCAGTGTGGTGTAGTGGTTAAGAGCGGTGGACTCGTAATCTGGTGAACTGGGTTCGTGTCTCCGCTCCTCCACATGCAGCTGCTGGGTGACCTTGGGCCAGTCACACTTCTCTGAAGTCTCTCAGCCCCACTCACCTCACAGAGTGTTTGTCGTGGGGGAGGAAGGGAAAGGAGAATGTTAGCTGCTTTGAGACTCCTTTGAGTAGTGATAAAGCGGGATATCAAATCCAAACTCATTTTCTTCTTCCCTAGCAGAGAGTAATAGCTATAGATCAGTATTGTTATTTTCATATTTGGGGTGGGGTGGGGTGGGGGACAAACGGAGAGATTAGTGACTTGCTAATGGCTACCTATAAGGCAATCTCTGTATAGGGGTTAGCCCAGCTCATTGCATATACTGTTAGCTGCCATACTATATTTTTCATGTATACTGACACAAAATAAGCCTACTTAAGAACCTAGATTAATATCAGAATTAAAACTCTGCTTCTGTCAAGAGCTTGTCCTCATATGCCATGACTGTCAAGAGGAAAGAAAACAGGTGTGTGTGTTTAAAAAGGAAGAAGCAAAAACGCTAACCCCTTTTCCTAAGCTTTAGGCTCTAACATGTCAACAGCTGAAGAAAAGGAGCTTTTGTATCCTTCAGTTCATTTGAACTTGATTCTATGATTGGGTTTTTGTCTTAGATATTTATCCAATGGACCTTGGATGAATCATCCTGTGCTGATGATTTGCTGTCAGTGACATAGAATGGGGTTACATGTGATTGCAGCTAAAAATATCATATTATCTTATAAACCGTATACAAAGTACAATCTGTATACAAGTGCAATCTGTTAATGAACTTGCACAGCAGAAATGAGAACAATAACAAAACATGGTAAAACCTCTTATCAGCCAGGAAGCTATTACGAAGGCATCCTTCTTTGTATTGTGTAATACCACCAAAGAGAGAGGGTGGGTTTTTCCCTCTCTTTCAAAAGATTAAGTGAAATAACCTGTTCTTAAACTGCCTTTCTGAAATGCTGAGCAGATTCAAAGCATAAAGTAATCATCCCATGCATGAGTCCCTAGAATGATCCTCTGAGCACCTCTGGAAATATTCCCCTTATTCCAAGAGTGTTACAACAACAACCCCCAGGGGTAGGTGGAAGGCAGATTGCAATGTACTGTCAGTTGCAGTAGACTGGCAAGGGCTTCCAACTCCCATTTGTGCAACAATTGGAACAGTTAAAAGGTTCCCTTCACCCCTCCATTTCTAAAATAGGCTACTGAAATAAAGAAAGCTTGGGAAGAAACCAGAAGTGGGCGTTTGCTCTGGAATGAGCAAGTAGTTAGATACATCCTATCCTTTTTTCTTTTTAAAAAAGATTTTATTTATACTTTCCAAGTTTATACATTTCATTAATTTTACATTCACTTTAACATTTCAAAGTTTGACTTCTTTCCCCCTCTTTCTGTGGATCCTTAAATTTATTACTTTATATCTTCTGCATATCCAAATTCATTTAATTTACTCATTTAATTATCTACTTTAAATATATACTCTTATGAAACTGCAGGTTATTACAATAATCCTGCCAATGTTTTTCTCTGTTTGCAATTTGTCTGTAAATATTCAATAAACCATTTACATTCTTTTATAAAAAGTTTTTTATCTTGATTTATTCTTCCGGTAAGTTTTGCCATTTCTGCATATTCCATAAGTTTTTGTATCCAGTCTTCCTTTGCTGGGACTTCTGCTTCTTTCCATTTTTGGGTGAGTAGCATTCTTGCTGCTGTAGTAGCATACATAAATAAATTTCTATACAATTGAGGTAGTTCTGTCCCTATAATTCCCTAAAGGAAAGCTTCTGGATGGTTGTTTTTTTTTACAAAGGTTATTTTGAACATCCTTTTCAATTCATTATATATCATTTCCCAGTAAGCTTTAACCTTACTACAAGACCACCATATATATATAAATAACCTTCTTTCTCTTTACATTTCCAACACTTGTTTGATTTAGATTTATACATTTTTGCCAGTTGACTCGGTGTTAGGTACCAACGATATATCATTTTCATATAATTTTCTCTTAAACCATAACATGCTGTAAATTTTATATCCATATTCCACAATCGTTCCATTGCTTGCATGGAAGCATGAGATATATCCTTAATTCTTAGGGCATCTCCACTCTCTTGTGCCTGGCTCTGGATAGTGGGTCTCAGGGTTCAAGTAAACAAAAGTGAAAGCAGACCTCACAAGTCTAATACCTGTGTACCCCTGACCTATCCCATCCTACTTCATTCACCTAAAAGACAGGCAGCACTTCCAGGATCTGTCTGCTTCCATTGAGCTGCTGTAGTTGTGGTATCTGATGCCTAGGAAGGAGGTACCACTGCCTGCCTGTTCACATCTGCCCAAGCAACTACAGCTGAAACAGTAAGTGGTACCTCAGGTTGAGAACTTCATTCGTTCCAAAGGGTCCGTTCTTAACCTGAAACTGTTCTTAACCTGAGGTACCACTTTTGCTAATGGGGCCTCCTGCTGCCACCGCGCCGCTGCCACACGATTTCTGTTCTCATCCTGAAGCAAAGTTCTTAACCCGAGGTACTATTTCTGGGTTAGCGGAGTCTGTAACCTGAAGCGCCTGTAACCCGAAGCGTCTGTAACCCGAGGTACCACTGCAGTTGGGCCAGGATGCACAGCTCCTTGAAGGCCAAAAGACTTCAAGAGGCTCCCGTGCAGAACCTTTGATAGCCCCATGGCAGTTTCTTTCCCACCAACAGGCCATTGTTATGTCCTGCTGTTGTGTCATAGCAGAGAACTGGCTGATGCAATACAGTGGTACCTTGGGTTAAGTACTTAATTTGTTCCGGAGGTCCGTACTTAACCTGAAACTGTTCTTAACCTGAAGCACCACTTTAGCTAATGGGGCCTCCTGCTGCTGCTGCTGCCGTGCCGCCGGAGGCCAATTTCTGTTCTCATCCTGAAGCAAAGTTCTTAACCTGAAGCACTATTTCTGGGTTAGTGGAGTCTGTAACCTGAAGCATATGTAACCCGAGGTACCACTGTATCGCTAATAGGCATTTATAAAGTATACACAAAGTACTTAGTATATTTACATTCATTTGTTTTTTGTGCTGGGACATAGTAAATGTCATGTCCACGTGACCACTGTTGCATGTGCAGCTGTTGCGCACGTCAGAGCACTGGCGCATCTAGCTCAGCACTGAGTGGCAGCAGCTCTCCAGGGTTTTGGCAGGAGTGTTTCCCTACCCTATTCAGAGATGTGGGATGTTGAACCTGGGACCTTCAGTGTGCAAGGCATGCGCCGTCCCGTAAGAGTAACATTACATTAATACAGTATGCATGGACTTTTGCACTGAGCTACTGCACCATCTCTGGAGCTTTGACTGGCTTCTGTCCAGCAGAATGCTGCAGTGTTATAGGAAAATGTAGGGAATACGGCACAGTATGGCCTTGACGTTTGTCAGGAGAATCTTCTGGTCCAGACACAAAAGGAAAATAGCCCTAAGACACACCGGAATGAGTCATGCATGAAATGATAAAAGCTGTCTCACATCTGTCTCACATAGTTAAGAGGAATTATTTTTACCCATTTAGGACCTACTTTTAGCAATTGTTAAGTACAAAGAAACTTGTGCAGTGCACAAACCCTAGACCATGGGCAAGGCAGCAGAAAGCCAGTGCACCAGAACAAAATGTAAGGAGAAAATCTTACTGTGATCTCAGTCATTCCTACTCGAGCTCAGCTCATGACAGCGATCAATTATAATCCACAAATCCTCTCAGCCGTGTCAGAGACTAGCTATCCACGTCCCTCTAGTATTTATAAACATTTCTTTCTTTCACATAGTGCTTTATCTTTTTATTCATTACATTTCATTTTTCAATTTCCAGTTAAGTGTTTTGAGGTCTAAATGGCATTTTTAACAGATACACCTACCCACCTGTGTAGCTTAAGTTTAATCACAGGTAAGAGTTACATTAGGGCATGGGAATGAGGATGTGGATAATACACCAATCAACTTTGTATATTATTCACATCCTCATACAGCACCCACCTGTAAGCAAACTTAAACACATGCAAGGGACGGAAGAAACTGCATATGGCTACCCTATATATGCATGCCTGCACTTCCTTCCCATTCCTCTGTGTGCCACAAAAATAATTTCAAGTTATAAGCTCCTCTTGTACTCTATAAAATGCCACAAGCACTGATGGTGCTATCAGTGCAAATGCTGAAAGAAAAGAACCATGTAGAATTCACTTTGTTTCTTCCTCTGATAAATTCATTTACGATTCATTAAGCCCACCGGAGGAGCTCCTTCATACATGCAGATATTCTAATATACACACTCACTAACTCACATTTCCCCACCTACAATATCAGAGCAGCTCCAAATGCACATCTCCCAATGAACACAAGTCAAGAGCAGGCTATGATCTTCATAGGGGATGTGAAGTTGGAGCTGCTGTGGTCTATAGTCAATAGTAAGGCTCATTTGTGTGAGCAACGAGGACGCAACTAACTTTGGATCAATCTTGTAGTGTGTCTCCAATCAGCTGGGCAACATAACATCTGTTATTTGCCAAAAGGAATTTCAACTGGAACTGTGACAAAAGCCTTTCTTTATATACTTTGGTAATCGTGTGTCCTGCTGTTTCCTGTATGTTTCCTTTCTGGTTTTCAGGACATCCGACAGCTCCTTATTCATCCAGCTGGTTCTCTTATGAGCCCTTCTTATCTTTCCTTTGCATCAGAGCAGCCTGAAGTTATGCATCAGATAAAATCTCCTTCTAGAGCAACTATCAGTTTAGACACGTTTCCCTCTTAGTTGTTGGGTTATTGTTTTTTTTTAAAAAATACTATGGGGCATGAACATCTCTGCAAAGCCCCAGTTGAAATCTTCTGGGGTTTTGGGGTCTTTTTTGTATAACTCTCTTTACTCTGCCACCTTCAACTTTTATTAATGTGGGTAGTTCCATTTTCATGTGTCATATCAAAACCAAACCAATATATCCATTCACTTTCCTTCCTTTCTAGGTGTCCTATTCAAAACTGTCTTTTAGGAATGTGTGAAGAACCTAGGGCAGTAAGTTAATTTACATACATTCAAAAATGAAGGATACATTTGGATTTTTTTAGAATGCCATAAGGACTGCTTCCCCTGGATAATTTTCTCTCCTCCCTTTCACAGAAAGAAAAAGTGTGTGCATCACACACATTTTGTGCTTTTTCCTATGAGGTCTGGTAAATGTCATATCCAGTAGAATTCAGATAGCTCCTCTTGAAATTGAAGAATTTTAGACACTCCCCACAACCATCAAATTAGAACTTACACATGAATCTTCATTATTTTTCCACTGGCAACAAAACCATCCACAAATGATCCCTTTTTAAAAAAAAATCATGAGAAGCAAAAGAATCCATTAGTGGTATACAGCTAATGTTTACTCAGAGTAGACCCATAGAAATAAATGAACATTACTGAGTTAGGCCCATTACTTTCAATGGATCTACTCTGAGTGTAGCTCAGTGGAATACCACCTCATGTTTTTGTGCCATACTAAATCTGTGATCTGTATGGTTCAGTCAATGGAAACAGATGTAAGATGTGATTTGATGGCGGGGGTGGGTGGTGGGCAACTGTGAAAATATTGTGCAATTTCAACAGCATCTATTTTTCTAATGCCTTCTCACTCTCTGGCACTCTCTCCATCTCTAGCCTGACTCCTGCAGTGTTTTGGAGGGAGGTGACTAAAAATCAGTCCTCCTGTCAGGGAAATATCTCCTTACTCACCCAGTGTTAAGATATTCCACCCTCTCCTTCTTTAGCAGAGTTTGTCTTTTCATCCAGTGAAGTAAACAGCTCACGTATATACATGAAACCAAGCCTTAACAGTAGAAAATGTAACTGATGACCTGAAGGAAGGGGCTGATTCTAGAGTACAACATTAAAGCCCCACACCCTAGAGGCTAGGTATTCCATTAATCAAATTAGCCTTCAGTGCTTTTCCTATATGCAGCACCGACATGCTCACCACTGGTCCCTCCAATCTACTCCCCTTGCAGTCTCCCAGATTGTTCCTCTTTCCCACCCACTCTCAATTCATCTGTGCAGGGGCCAGTCAGAGCTGTGGAAAGTGCATGGAGCTAGAAGAGGAAGTGGGAAGAACAGCATTCCTCTTCCGATTTCCTCCTTTGGTTTTCTGTATATTTCGAGGGGGCAGTAACTGACGTCACATGACAAAGGAGGCAATGCAGGGTGGGGCTTATGGGTATCAGGGGACTCCTCAAAGGCACCATGTTGGTGACATCAGTATGAAGAATGACCACCATTTCCCCAGGTGGTGCAGATAGGATATTCTTGACATCTTTTTGCTCATTTATCTCAGCGGCTTACAAATAACCCACCCTTATAAAACCCTTTCCATAGCAACTTCTCTGTTTTATGGACACCAGCGCCACCTCCAGAAGGTTGTTGTTTGGGGGGAGGGCCTTGGGCAAGATGCTGTCAGCAGGAAAGCCTTGTCTCACTGTGGAACAGGCCACTAGTACTATTTTGTCACTGCTCTCTCCCAAGAGAGTGGACAAAGAAGTGAGCAGTGATTGAGGCAAAGAGGAGCTCCTGCTTGTTTGCCGTTTTCTCTTCTTTGGGGTAGTGATGGGAACTTGGTTTCACTGCCATCCAGAAAGGGAGGGAAAGAGGTCAGACAATCAAATTAGTATATCCATCTCACATTTTCTTTAAACCTATGAATGCTCCTATGATGCACGTGTGAAGATCTCTTTTTCCTTTTACAACTGTCCTTCTTTCACAAAATAGGTAAAGAATAATGTTTCTAGAAAGTTTCTCAAATGTGAAGGCACAGAAAAATATTGGCATCTGAGATGAGGTACTGCTGTGCTGTCCTCCTGGCTCTGAGTGCTGCAGCTGCTCCCTGGGGGTGGGGTAAGATGAGGCAGCAGAAATACTGGGGGTGGGGTGGGGGTGGAGGCAGCCTCAAGTGCAGTGTGTGCTTGGTTGTGGCATGTGTGCAGTGCCTCACCAGTTTATTTGGTTTGCATGTGTACCCATGGGCCCAAGAAGGTTGGCGACTCCTGAGCTGCCATAAGCTACTGGTTGAAGTAAAAAGGTAAAGGACCCCTGGACAGTTAAGTCCAGTCAAAGGCAACTATGGGGTTGCGGCGCCAGTGGCATAGCGTGGGTTGTCAGCACCCGGGGCAAGGCAAGTAAATTGCGCTCCCTAACCCGGGGCAAGGCAAGTAATTTGCCCCCCCCGCTGCACTGTCCCTCCCCCAGATAGTCCCTCTCTCTCTCTCCGCCCCGCACCGCATGCCTGGCACCCTCCCCTCCACAGTGGGCGGCGACCCAGCGGCTCGGATCGGATTCGCACAGCCAGCACTGCAGTGAGAGTGAGTGAGCCAGGTAGGGGCAGAGAGCTGCGAGTGCAAGCGCCCCCCCCCCAGATGTTGCGCCCGGCCGCCCCTGCACCCCCACACTACGCCACTGTGCGGCGCTCATCTTGCTTTCAGGCTGAGGGAGCCGGCGTTTGTCCACAGAAAATTTGTGGGTCATGCGGCCAGCATGACTAAACCGCTTCTGGCACAATGGAACACCCTGACAGAAACCAGAGTGCATGGAAATGCTGGCCGTTTATCTTTCTGTCGCAGCAGTACCTATTTATCTATTTGCATTAGTGTGCTTTCGAACTGCTAGGTTTATAGGAGCTGGGACAGAGGAACGGGAGCTCAACCTGTCACGGGGATTGGAACCATTGACCTTCTGATCGGCAAGCCCAAGAGGCGCAATGTGTTGGAGTACAACACACAGGCCAATCCCATGCATATTTATTCTCACTAAATTCAGTGGGCTTTACTTCCGCTTCCAGTGGAGGAATGCCTAATCGTTAATTCTGAATTCTTCTTAGATTGTTGCAAATGCACGTGTAACAGCTGCAGACGTGACATATTAAAATCCAGGATCCGAGAAACCGACTCCCGGCCGGATTCGAGTTCAGTGCCCAAGGAACACGACAGAAACAGAAGCAGCTGAGCGTTGGTCACTGTGTAACTCATTAACCGGGGCAGTTCCCTTCCCCCACCCTCTTCACCCTTCACAAAAATGTTAATCCCCTGCGGCTAAGCCCTCAGAAGCCCCTGCTAGGAGGTATGTTTTCTTTTCCATCCTTGTACCAGATGCCTGCCAGCGAGTCCCCCCTCTTCCTCCCCACCCCCGGGGCTGGCCTTGCGCTTCCAGCTCACAGGGGGAAGAACACTGCTGGCGTGGCGAGAGGGCAGATCTCCACCAGCGAATGGCGAGAGGCAACGGAAAGCAGCCCCAGAGCCCCCCTGGTGATGATGGCAGGGTGAAGAGGCAGCGCAGCATTAGGCCCCTTCATTTAGGGAGCAAGACAGCACTGCGTTCCACGGGGCTTACTCGCGGGTAAACGTGCCCAGGATTTGCAGCCTTGGTCTCCCCTTCCCTCCGCGGGAGAGAGAGAGAGAAGTTCTCCCCAATCCCACTTGCAGCCCCCATAAACATCCCTCACAACAGTACAAAAGCGCGTGATTTGATCCCCATCGCGGGCTCCCCGCGGCGGAGTCTCGAACCCGCAGCCCCGAGCCTCCGGGGCGGGAGAGAAGGACGCGAGGCAGCGGCCCAGTCCTTGACGCGCGGTGCATTGTGGGCCACGCACTGTTGTGTGCAGGAGCCGCGGAGGCTGCCGGGAGCGGCGGGAGGCGGCGACGAAACTCTGAACGACGGCGGCGGCGGCGGCGCGGAGCAGGAGGAGGCGGCGGCGGCTGAGGGCCCGGCTTGGGAGGCAGCAGCGGCGGCCGGACTCGCTCAGCTTCTCCTCGGCTCCACCAGCGGGACCCTACCGGGCCAGAGGCCGCCGCCGCGGGACGGAGGAGCGCCGAGAGAGCAGCAGCAGCAGCGCCGCCGCCGCCGCCGTGGCCACCTCGGATGCGGAGGTGGCGGCAGGAGGAGGCGGAGCGACCTGCGGGTGGGAAGGCCGGGCTCGAGGGTGAGGGGCGCTCGCCTCTCTCCGCCGAGGCCTCCGGGGAAGGGAAGCGAAGCCCCACCTTCCTGCCCCCTCTTCTTCCTCCTGGTGAGGGGGGAACCTCCGAGGAGAAGCAGCTCAACTTCGGGCTCCCCCGCACCCACTCCCAACTTTTCAGCCGCTTCTGCGTTTTATTGGTTTCTCCATCCAATTTCTACACTTTGGGGTGGGGATTAAGGATTGGGGCTGCTCCCCCCCCCCTTTTTAAACTTCCAGGGAAGATGCCCAGAAGGGTTTCTGCGCCCCCTTGAAGCTTCCCTACCGCACACGCCGCCACCCACCGCCGCCTCTCTCTGAAAGAAAACAACCAACAACCCGCTTAAGAGGAATTATAAATGCGGGACAAGAGACCCGAGAAGCTGAAAGAAGGAAAAGTTCCTGCGCTGCCTAACGAGAGGCGGGTTGGAGGAGCGCCCTCCCAGCTCCTGCGGGAATAGAGAAGTTCTCCCAACTTTTTTTGTATCTTCGGGTTTTTTTAAGTAGCGCCATCGTGACCTAAAGTGAGCTTTGTATACTGTGCACTGTTGATTGATTGTCGGCCTAGAAGCACTGAAAACAGTTGGCCCTTTTTTTTTGGCCACACGCTTCTCCTAACCTGGCTTTTTTTGTAAGCCAGGATTAGATAGGAAGGGAGCTAGCTTGAAGACTAGGTTGTTCCGTATCTGTTTCTTTACCCCAGAGGACGATATTATCTTGCTGCTGCTGCTCCTGTTGGACCATCTCCTTTTCCAAGCAAGATTATTTATCCTCTTGTTTGCGGTTCAAGGATTATTTAATGAATGGATTTTGTAGTCAAGCTGGATGGCTGCTCTACCATTTGAAATGTTTTTGGAAATCATGCCGAGTTGCTGAAAAGAGCTGATATTGCTGGAAAATTTTAGCCTCTGGCAAAGCCTTTTTTGTTCACCGACCAAGGTAAATGAAACAATGGAAGCTTATAAATTATTTTAGTTAGCAGCTATAAAACATGAGATAACTAAGAGAAAAGTAACTACATACATTCCACTTTGATTATGTTGATTAATGCCTAAGAATTATAAATGAAGTTTTTCATTATATAATCATAAACGTATGGGGAGTGGAATTGGTCCCATTGCATGGCCCTTGAGAAAATTGCTTGCTTATGTTTAGCTCAGTCTTTATGAACATCTAAGGAAGGATAAAGGACTTTATTAGATGAACTGCTTAATTTGGTTGGCTTTAATAGAAAGTTAGCTGTTCAGTTTTGTCAGGGAACAGACACACTTATTCAGTTTTTTTTTGGTACTTTTTGTAATGCTGTACTGAAGTGTATATGTCCACATACATATTAAAACTTAAAGAGCTATACAGTCACTATTATTAAAATAGTTTAACATGTGCTTTGATGCTTTTGTATTTTGTTCCCATGGTGGCTTTTTGTGATGCATTGTAGGGTCTAGTGATGCTGTATTGCTGTTAGTGCTTTGATCTTCTGCTTGTTCATGAGGTTGCTTTTTGTGTTGTACTTCCTAAGAACCTGCCTGCTTATTAATTGATGGCGGCATCCAACTGCAAAAAGGCTCTAATGCTATTTTAATGGCAACAAATTTCTGTAATGGAGATTGTGCAGCTACAATAATAAGCTCATGTAGACAGTAAAACCTAGCTAGCTTTCATGAGGGCAGAGGGCAGTTTTAAGAACCTGGGGGTACCTATTTTTCCATATAATTGATTGTAGTTCTACTGTAGATCTTTGATTTTATATGCATCATAAGCTTGCTTTTAAGTTTTGTACCAGTTACAGGATAGGATGCATGTTCTTTAAATCATTGCATTTACATTGCTTAATAACTACTGCCTGTGGTTCTATACTTGCAATGCAGATAAGATTTCCTAATCTCACCCACAAATATGTGGGTGATTCACCCCTTTGCCTCTAATAACTTCAACAGGATAAGTGTGTTGAACAATTGTGTTAAGTGAATCTGAGGACTTTAAAGGCATTTGGTTTTGTCAGGTTATAGGTAATGTAGCATAAGAATCTTGTTAGGAGTAGCAAGTTAGAAAATGAGGTATTGTGTTAGCAGTTAGTACTAGTAATACATAGTTGTTTTATACTTAGCTCATAAACGTCATTTGACATGACACAGTTGTAAAGACACTGATAATAAACCTCCACTTCTACATTCAGATAAGTTAAAGAGGTTGTGGGGTACTTTATGTCATTGGGGAAGGCCATTGCACGTAAAAGCTCTTACTCTGGATTTGTATTTTTTGCCATGTTAATGGTATAACTAAATAAGTCTTAAATTTCATTTCAAGATGATGTGCGAGGTGATGCCAACTATCAGTGAGGCAGAGATTCCCTCAGGGGGAGGTGGAAGCCATGGTTCAGGTTCCCCCCTACAGTCGGATGCTGATTCCCATTTCGAGCAATTAATGGTATCCATGTTGGAGGAACGAGATCGCCTTTTGGACACACTGCGAGAGACTCAAGAGACACTAGCATTAACACAGGGTAAACTGCATGAAGTTGGTCATGAAAGGGATTCTCTACAACGACAGCTTAATACTGCACTGCCACAGGTATGTTTTTTTAATATCTATATAAACAAGCAAACTTTGATATCATTAAACTTTAGATCACTGTCTTCAGGAATTAACATGCAAGTTAAATGAAACACTTTAAAGAGCCCATAGCATGATTTTTTCCTTTGCTTAGTGAAATAATATAGGAAATATGAGACAAAAAGTTTAATGTGAGCAGAAAAACTTTGAAGGTTGCTTATACTGCACTGCTGTTGCAGGATAGACTCTCAGAACCTTGCAAATTTAGCTTTAGGTGGCTTTTTTAGCTTTTTTAGAAGTAACAGTTTGTAATCAAGGTGGCCAGCAAGATTTCTAAGGCTAGAATAAGCAAACCTTTTGTGTAAGGTTTGTAATAGTGTAAGTAGAGTGGTGGTGTTGTAGTGTAAATTGACAGAATTGATTGGCATTAAAGGTGAATTGCTTTACTCTCAAAGATATCTAGGGTTCATCTTTAGAGAGGTGGAATTAATCACATATAGAATCTGAGCAGCAACTGGAGGGATTATAAATTCTAAAAAAAACCTACAATTCTGGTTGTGCCCCTATTATTTCTTAGGAGGGGAGAGAGTGGGAGAGGGAGAATCTAGAGGTGTCAAACATAGTGAACCACTGTTCTTCTCCATATTAAGAAATTGTCATCTTGATCATTCTCTGTGCCAGGAGAGAGCTGTAGCAGCAGTCATAGTTTGCAGTCAGGTTTCTATAGATCAGAAAACAAGCACATTATGGCCCCACCCCTGCACCCTTTGTGTCCTTTTCTCCTGTCAGAGGCTGGACTATCCTATTAACAGCAGCTGCCAGACACTATTCTGTTAGGCTCTCTAGCAAAATAGTGAGCCACTCAAGTGCTAGGGTATCCCTTTCTTTCTCCTGATAAAGAAAAAGCCCAGCCTACCTGTAAGAGTTACTGGTCCCAGGATATGCGAGCGTCAGAGCTCAGTGGGGTTTTGGATCAAGTTTGTGGTCACCAGATGTAGTTGACGCAGAAATTTAAGACTTCTGTAATATAGAATCTCTCCAGTTAATGCTAGGAGAAATAGCAGCAGATGATTGATCTTTAATAAAAAGGTAAAGGACCCCTGACATGTCAAGTCCAGTCGCGAACGACTTTGGGGTTGCAGCACTCATCTCACTTTACTAGCCGAGGGAGCCGACGTTTGTCTGCAGACAGTTTTTCTGGGTCATGTGGCAAGCCGCTTCTGGCGAAACCAGAGCAGCGCATGGAAACGCCGTTTACCTTTCTGCTGGAGCAGTACCTATTTATCTACTTGCACTTTGATGTGCTTTCGAACTGCTAGGTTGGCAGGAGCTGGGACCGAACAATGGGAGCTCACCCTGTTGTGGGGATTCGAACCATAGAGTACATGCAAAAGGTCCCATATTCAGTCCCAGTATCTCCAGGTAGTACAAGGAGAAACCCTTTTCTGAAACCATGGAGAGCCACTGGCAGTTGTTGTCAACAATACTGCACTAGATGGATGAGTGTTCGGGTGTGACCCCTAAATGGCTTGTGATCCAACAACCTAAATAGAGAGCCTCTGCCAATATCAACTGATCTCAGGCCCTATGATTGGCAGGGGAGGCAGGAAATGGCAATAGCTCTCCATGGTTTCAGGTAAGGGTCTTTCTCGGTTCTACTTGGAGATACTTGGGATTGAACCTGGGATCTTTTGCATGCAAAGCGTGTTCTCTTCTCTACTGCTGAGCTATAGCCCTTCCCATTAAAAAGTTTCTTATGTTCCTTTCTTAACTGAACCATCATACCTACTTCTGAGATTTGGATCTGGTTAACTACTTGTTGCCCTTGTGCTGCTTCAGTATTAAGTCTCTTCAGATTATTTGGTGTGTGTTTTTTTAAGCTGCCACTTAAATACTGACATATGTGTTGAGCTTTAATGGAATGCAGAGTCTGCAGAGAAAAGCTCCTTATTTTGGCTGTAGTCTTAAATGAGAACACAATGCATTTGTTATATATAATTGTTAGAAGAGGATATTTAAGGCTTTCTCTCCCACAGGGATATGTTTGGAGAGGGGGGAGGGTGTATCAGTTTAAGAAGTTACTTTGGAGACTGCCAGAGGAGAGAAACAATAGGATTTTATTTTTGTTTGTATATGTGTAAATAAAGAAGCAAATAGCCCAACTATAGCCAACCTCTTGTCAAGTATGCTACAAGTTGATTCCACTGCATAAGACAATACCTCTCTAATAATTGGCATGAGATTACAGTAATATGTTTAACAAACAGTCTTGTGATACCTTAAAGATGAAGTAATTTATTCTGACATAAGTTTTTGTGGACTTATTTGTCTTAAAGATGCAACAGGACTCTGTTTTTGTTTTAAGAGACTAACACTTGTACTCCTCTGGACATGGAACAAATTATACATCATTACGATTTAAAATATCAGCACTCAAAAACACCACAAGAAAAGCAAGAAAGCAGAAATAGTTTTTCCTTATGTTGGGTCAGATCAGAAAGTAAATAGTCCCTGTAGATCAGTGTAACAAAGGGTCTCAAATCCAGTTTCACTGTTGCTAACTAAATACTGAAAATTGAACCTAGAACCTGATTATATTCAAAGCCTGAACATGGTGAAGCCACATGGCATTCTTGCTTGCTGTAGAGATTGTTAGAACAACTTTATTTAAAGCAGAGATGGGGAACCTGATGCTCTCCAGATACTGGGTTGCAACTATGTGTCATGCTGGCAAGGGCAAATGGAGTTGGAGGTTCCTCATCCCTAGTGTAGGGATAACTTTCATAAATAAATAGCATTACACTGAGAATATTTGATATATTGTTTGCTAGATTCTAGCATTTGGACTTCTTTGGATGTGCATATGGTTGGCTTAATGAAAGTTGAAGATTTAGAGAGGCAATCCTATTGGTTCCTCCCTCCTTCAGAAGGAGTGTAACCCCATCAAGAACAGGCAACCTACTATCCATCCAGTCTAGGAAACCACGCACTAACAGTGCCTCAGTCTTAAAGGCAAGCATGTTTTTAAAATGCTTGACAACAGGAATGGAAATGCTTCTCCAGACTAATTTCTGGCCATTCTTTTCAAAACTTATTCTTAAAACCAGTGTTAGAAACTGAGTTATGAAACCTAGGAGCTAAATGGCACCGCAAACCTAGGTTATGGGTGCAACAACGGAATGTCTAGGCACACTTTTTACAAGAACACAAAGCTGAAAATGAATGAACTGCAACTAAAATATTATATTCATTTTCCATATGGTCTAGTCCTCATCTGAAGACTTCAAAAAAACAAATAATAATAATAATAATAATAATAATAATAATAATAATAATAATAATATTTTATTTATATCCCGCCCTCCCCAGCCGAAGCCAGGCTCAGAGCGGCTAACAACAGTAAAAGTAATACAGCATTCTAAAACCAATTCATTTTAAAATCAATTCAAAATCAAATTAATGGCAACCATTGGGCTAGAGTTCTATAAGGATTACCAAAGGAGGGGGTCAGACTGTGCCTTGGCCAAAGGCCTGGTGGAACAGCTCTGTCTTGCGGGCCCTCCGGAAAGATGTCAAGTCCTGCAGGGCCCATGTCTCTTGTGACAGAGCGTTCCACCAGATTGGGGCCACAGCTGAAAAAGCCCTGGCTCTGGTTGAGGCCAGCCTAACCTCCCTGTGGCCTCCAAGATGTTTTTGTTTGAAGACCGTAAGGTCTTCCGTGGGACATACCAGGAGAGGCCGTTCCGTAGGTATGAGGGTCCTAGGCCGTATAGGGCTTTAAAGGTTAAAACCAGCACCTTAAATATGATCCTGTACTCCACCAGGAGCCAGTGCAGCTGGTATAGCACCGGGTGAATGTGATCCCGCGGCGAGGACCCCGTAAGGAGTCTCGCTGCGGCATTCTGCACCCGCTGGAGTTTCTGGGTCAGTCTCAAGGGCAGCCCCATGTAGAGTGCTTCTCCTGCCCGCCCCCCCTAATATTCTTAAGACGGTCTCTTCTCCAGTCTTCAGAGAGTGGCTGGAAGTGGGGCGGCAGAAAAAGGCCTTACTTTCCTTCCAATCTGCAGCTTTAATCTGAAATCTTAGGCACAGTACTGTGCTCAGAGCTCAGAAACTGCTCATGCTAATGAAATTCCTTGTCTCAAAATGCTTCGAACAATGGGAATTTTGAACGCTGCATAAAGCCTAGGAAATAAGTTGATGGGTGAATCAAATTCACATGTCTAATTTTAACCTGGACAATGTGTCATGTTGTTTGGATACTCAGCTATTCGTTTCTTTAATATATAGAGGAAAACGACACGAGGGAAACTTGAGGCAACTTATCTAACTTGGTGCTCAGTGCCTAAAGACTACATGTTTTCATAATCACATACAGCTAAACAAGCAAAATAACTGACTACCAAAATAAAAAGTGGCAACAACTAAAACTGTACCCATTACCTCTTGAAATTAAGTGAAAATCTAATATGTATTGAATACATAGGTATGATATTGGGGGTATGTGTTATTGTTGGTTAGTGCATGAAAGTTAGTCTTAAATAGTTTTTATGTGTTTGGCTCTACAGCGATACATTTCACAACTAAATACATATTTATTTAATCTACAACACATGGTGTATTTCTGCACCTGTACTTACAAGCAGAGGTTGTTGGAGGCCAGGGGCAGGAGTCTTGTTAGAATAAAGTTATCAACTCAAACGAAAAAAGCAGATAGTCCCTGACGGGGCCTCCTGGCTGGCTTAGACCTCGGAGGCCTAGGGCAAGTGTACCCGGCTGCACCTCCCTGCATGGACCTGCTTACATGTGAATGAAAAATCAAGAAAATTATTTTCCCCCTCAACATGCAGTTACTAAAATAGGCTTTGGAATTAGTGAAACAGTTTTTAAATTGCAGGCATAGAGAGTTGCACTTCTTTATAGGCCTGCAGGATGAGTAATTTCAAGCAGTACTGATTAAGTTGTTGTAAAAGAAATGGTCATAATTGCTGTTACACGAGTAATTATAGTGATTTGCTTGTGACACATAACATGAACTCTGCAGAAAAGAATGTTAAAATGTAAAAGACTTGAATGCCCTTGTATCAGTGTCCCTTCATGTTATTCTAATACTGTAGTGCAGAACATGCAATACATTTGTCCAAATAGCTTTTAATCTCTAATATATTCTAAATTACTGAAAAAGTTTCTTAGTGTAAGCTTCCAATGTGGTCTTCTTTTAAATAGTTAAGCTGGTTTTTCCCCCAGAATTTGATTGATTTGTTTGATTTAGAATTTCTCCAACTAGGCTTTGCTGTGAATTTTTGTACCCTGGATAAAGGTTGAATCACAGAGAGCAAGCTGTTAAATGTAGGAACTCGTTTAGGATTAGCCTCGGTGGCATAGATCCCTTTAATGTTTAGGCATATTCTCCCCTTACCTACACAAGTTCTGATGGGAAAGAAGACTTTTCTGTCCACAGCCATCAACAAGTACCCCAAAATATCTCTATTTAGGCCTACACAATGCCATCTAAGCTGTGAGCATGCTGAGGCTGCCCTGTGGTATCAATGTACAAGCTACAAAAGTTTTGCCTGCTTCTAGAATCGGTCCCTGCCTGTTTTCTTTCACGATGGCTCAGGTCAGCATTAATTGAGCTCTCTAAAACTTGTAAACTTCTCTATGGTCATGTGGTATGCTTTTGCATTACAGCTGTTGTTAAATAACACAATTAGAAAGAGATATGGAATACACTGCTTTGTTTCTTGAAGAGGAAGAATCTTTTCACAGAGGTGTGGGCCTCTCCCACTGTTGATGAGTAATCCACATTCTTAAGAGGCTGGAGCAACTCCCCTACAAAAAAAAAGTTACAATATTTGGGTCTTTTCAGTATGGAACCTGATAAAAATTCAGGACAGGCAAAAGGATGTAGTTAGTACTTCATGTAGTGTAGGAGTGGGGAACCTTTGGCCCGCTATATGTTGCTGAACTTCAACTCCCACCAGCCCCAGTAAGCATGGCTGATGACCAGGGATGAAATGAATTTAAGTTCAACAACATCTGGAGGGCCAAAGGTTCCACACCCCTGACACATTGCACAGGTAAGCCCCCACGGGATGTAGTAATGGCCACCAACTTGCGTGGCTTTAAAATAAATGCTGGCAAATTCACGAAGGAGAAGACTATTGGTGTCTCCTGATCACAATAGCTGTTCACTACCTCCAGTATCAGAGACTGTATGCCTCTGAATCCCAGTTGTTTGAGAGCATATAAGAGAGTGCTGTTGTACTCATGTCCTGATTGCAGGAATCCCATAGATATCTGATTGGCCACTGTGGAAACAGGATGCTGGATTAAACGGCTCTTTGGCCTGATCCAGCATATCTCTGCTTACATTCTTGGTACATGCAGATGTTGTTCATGAGCGTAGAGCAGTAATTCCCAGAGCGCCAGGCAGAGGTGGATCTACTATGAAACTAATGAAGCTTAAGCTTCAGGGCCCCTAATCCCATAGGAGGCCCTGAAGTGACTTGAGTCCACATTGCTTTAAAAAACGGGGTCTAGTAGACCCAATTTGAGTCTCATGACTCAATTTTGTGTTGTGTATATTACAACAATCTCAAAGTTTGAAAGTCAGCAGCACAGATGTTGTAAAGGTGTGGTGATCTGTCATGGAACAACTCTATTGAAGAAGATAACAGTGGTTACCCAGACCTTGTGGCTGGTTGTAAAGGGACCCCCAAAGCGTTAGGGGCCCCAAAATGTAGGTCTGCCACTGGTGCCAGGGCCCAGTAGTGTGCTATGAGAAGCTAGTTTTTGCGCTATGAGAAATCAAATATTCTTTTAAGCCTAAGGAACCCAATGGCATATTCAGTTCCCTATTTCATCTTTGCAAAATTGACTGCTCTAGCCTTGCCTCTTTCCATTTGGCCTCCACAGGTCATGTAATCCTAACATTGGTTCTAAATGCATTTGGCCAATTCAACACCTCCCAATGTAGTGAAGCAGCATAATTGCTCATACTTAGAGGAGGCTTTCTATTAAGTTTCTGCATGAGTCACTGTTCTAGGCATGGCTCCTTCTAGTTAGGTGATAATCCCAGAACTGTGAGTCATGCAGAAATGTGTAAAGACAGTTCCACTGATGGTGTATAATTCTTGCTCTTAACTATCTATAATGAATGGACCACCAGCTGTTGATGAATTGCAATTTAATCATTCATCAACATTTGCTATGCCGGCTGGGGCAGATACAGGATGTAGTCCAACAACATGTATGGAGAGCAACAAGTTGTCCACCCCTTCTCTAAAACAATATTTCCTTAGGGTGCAAGTGTAAAGTGTTCTAATTCTAGGAGAGGGGGAAAGAAGTGGCTCTTCCATCAGTAGTTTTGTGAAGCACTGGGCCAAATATGGAAGTTTAAACACAACATTTATTCTAGCTATTGTAGGTATTACCGTACATTATATTAGATGTTGGAGATAAAAATGATTATAGTGATGAACGCAGTCTAAACCTTACACCTCCAAATAACTACACAGCTTGTTTCAGGAACTGTTCCTGCTGAAAATTTTCTTGCTTACAAGTATATAGGGATGCTAAATTGAGTACATTTTGAACTGCCATGAAAGAGGTGGCTAAATTCTTGTTTATGAAGTTGGAGGTTACAAAATGCATTTGCATTCTAAGCAGTAATGAACTTGAAAGCTGTAAATGCAGACGGGAGTTTACAACTTACAGGGTGGCCAAGTTCTTTCAGTAATTTGAAGATTTTCAGATGTTATCTGTGTCAACACCTAATTGCAATATTTAAAGCACATTTCCCAATAAAATGTAATTGGTTTGCACCCGATTTAGAATGTCATCATGCATTGAAAGCTGCTATCACTGGCAAAGTTGTATGGCTCCTGTCTTTTGCGAAAAAACAGCTAGGACAAGGTATTCTTAATTCTGCGTCCCCAAACATTGAAAACATCAATAAAACATGTAACCAACCTCCTGATCACAAATGCCTGATATTGCATAACCCTGTAGCAGAATTCTAGATCTTCCTCTCTCAAAGTGATGACTCTTATTTTTTGTACTTTGGAACAGTTCATGAGCAGCTTATAAGTCATTGAAGTATTTTAGTTGTCATCCTTCTTCTGCCTGTTGTTTTTGGGAAGCAAGTTTTGTTTAATGTAGTTTAAATAATTGTTGTATTAACAAAACTTTAGAAGTAGCACTAGAATCCTTTGTCTGTTCTTTGTCTCAAAGTATCATGTCAGCTACTCTGTTCCTCCTGTAGATGTCTAATTTTTTATGTGCTTGATAGTGGGCATTGCCTAGGATGGCTAGAAACAAGGAGCTACATCAAAAGTAGCTAGACATACCAGCAAGCACTTAAACACTGCATTTTAAAATTATTATTTTTGTATTTGGCAAGTGTTAAATCTGCAGAATGTCCAAAAGTTTAATTCCAGAGTGCCAGCTAGCATTATTGTATTGAACAGTGTGTGCTTGGCATTACGCAAAAAAAGGTTCTTGTTTAAAGAAGCGTATACTGTAGTTCAGCAACATTTACCTCAAAATAATTTAGTCTTCAATATGCATATAATGGTCATTGCCTTTTAATTGTGATATCTCAGCAAAAATGCAGAATTCTAGTGAAATCTGAAAAAAGAATCTTAAACAACTGGCACAGGGAGTAGAAGGAAAAGGTATCATGAGCGAATGACAAGTGCTATCCCAGAACAGTTAATTCCAGTTTTGTCAGGAGTGAAATGCAATCAATGCTTTTAATTACTTCAAAGAATCATTGAAAATTAGGTGGGCCGTTGTTGTTTTTTCCTACTCAGAACTTGTTGAAATAGAAGTACTGGGCATTTTATTTAATATGTATATTCTACTTTACAGTGTGCATTGAGCAGAGCTGTGATTTAGGGAAAGTTCCCTGCTCACAAGTACTGCAGATAAATGCCTACAGCCTTACAAGATCAGCTGCCAACCAAAACACACTATAGGAGAGTGAATGTTTCTATTGTGAAATCCTGGCATACTTTTCTCCATGGGCCCCAGGACCATTCGATTTCACTGAGGGGAACTGTGGAGAAAAAGCTTAATGAGAAATTCAGAACTCTTGGTGCTGAAAAGTCAAATGTAGGCCACTAGAATATGTAAAGCATACTTGTTTCTAGAACGCATTCATAAGGAAAAATGTAGCTGCCACAGGCATTTTTTAGTAAGTTTTCCAATAGTTTTCCATTTGCAGTGGTGAGAGGATTTTTGAGAGGATACCTCTGGCCATCAAATAGAACAAGAGGTTTTCTGTTGATCAATTGACTAGGGTTTTTAAAACAGGTTTAACAAACAAACAATTGTATTGCCAAACAATGTTTTGTTTGGTTTTTTAAAAGGCATTAACATTATGGGAGCAAAGAAGATAATCACCAACAGGTTAGATAGCTATGTTAATTACAAAAACCAAATGCAGTGGTACCGCAGGTTACAGACGCTTCATGTTACAGATGCTTCAGGTTACAGACTCCGCTATCCAGAAATAGTACCTCGGGTTAAGAACTTTGCTTCAGGGTGAGAACAGAAATTGTGGCGGCACGGCGGCAGCAGGAGGCTCCATTAGCTAAAGTGGTACCTCAGGTTAAGAACTGTTTCAGGTTAAGAACGGACCTCCAGAATGAATTCAGTTCTTAACCTGAGGTACCACTGTAGCTGTTACTGTGAAACAATGACATTAACAGGGGTCAGGGTAGTGTACATGGACCTCCCACTGTCCTGTTAGTTTAATAGTTGGAAAAAAGCTATGGTATAGGTTAGGTTGAGCATGTGATTGCTGAATGAGTAATGCCTGAGTCAATGTTTAAATGCAAGTGCTCCTGTTCCTAGCCTTATACTCTATCCTCTAAGTCAGTGGTTTCCAAAAAGAGGGGTCCATAGTCCTATCCCTTGCCTTCCCCCCAACTAGTTTTTTGTCATTTTGTGCATTTTTTCAATATATTGGCCAAAACATTTTTGAAATCACACCACGATAACAATTTTGACCCAGCAATACGCAGCAATATATTGCTTATCGCGCGAGGGAGAGCGGGGAAGCCGGTTTCAAGGCACCGCTGATCTGAACTGCCTTCCCTCACGTTGAGGGAGACCAGGGCAGCTGATCGCCCTCACTTCAAGGCACCGTGGCACTACCATCCCCTGGCACTGAGGTGAAACAGTGTTTCTCAGTCAGCAGGAAAGCAGTAGCAGGCACAGTGGATATGCATCTTCACTGGCTGTCACTGCTGGCTGCCCCATGGACAACGGCTTGATCTCCGCGGCTGCTCCTTCCCTCATCCTCATGCCTGGAATCTCCAATTTCATACATCATGATATATCAGAATACTGCAATGTTGAAAATGCTGCTGATATATCACAATGTTGAAAACCAGATATTGCTCAGCCCTACTCTTTTTTTTAGTGTAACTAAAATCCTTTGCTTATTAGGGGCTACCCACATTTTGTTCAGAAAATGGCTTTGCAGAGGTAACTACCATAGAGTTATCAAAATTTTCAAAAGTAGGGAGTCCGAGGCTTGGCTTTTGAAAAAAAGGGGGTCCTCTGTAATCAGCTAATTAGGAACCTCTGCTCTAGGTAGTAATAACTGTTTGTGTTCTTGTTTGAATGTACTATACAGTGGTACCTCGGGTTAAGAACTTAATTCATTCTGGAGGTCCATTCTTGAGCTGAAACTGTTCTTAACCTGAGGTACCACTTTAGCTAATGGGGCCTCCCACTGCCGCCGTGCCACCGCTGTGCGATTTCTGTTCTCATCCTGAAGCAAAGTTCTTAACCCGAGGTACTATTTCTGGGTTAGCGGAGTCTGTAACCTGAAGCGTCTGCAACCCGAGGTACCACTGTAATGTTATAGTAGGTAGTGGGAAAAGATTTGCTGTGCTACTGGTTTTGCCGCTGAGTCTTTGAATTCTAGAGGCTGTGCTCCCTTTGCTATCACAGGCAGCACAGTGAAATACAAAAGGTCAGCTGACATCCAAACAGTGACATTTTTGGCATATTTGATTATATTTGACTGGTATCAAATAGAGCAGGGGTCAGCAACCTTTTTCAGCCATGGGCTGGTCCACCATCCCTCAGACCATGCGGTGGGCTGGAATATATTTTGAAGAAAAAAATGAATGAATTCCTGTGCCCCACAAATAACTCAGAGGTGCATTTTTTTAAAAAAGGACACATTCTATTAATGTAAAAACACGCTGATTCCTGGACCGTCCACGGGCTGGATTGAGAAGGCGATTGGGCCGCATCCAGCCCACGGGCCTTAGGTTGCCTACCCCTGAAATAGACTGTCAGTTGTCCAGTGTGTCAATCCTACCCTAGCAGCAACTTTGGCCTGTGTTATAGCTGGAATGTGTTGTGGGAAAGCATGTTTGATTATATGATGCTTCCTGGAATTATCTAATTTGTATGCACAGCAGTATTTCAACTGTTCTACAGTATGTTTTTTGCTGTTCATTTTGAAAGAGTCCATTTTTAAAAATAAGTAATTGATATCTTTGTGTTCTCAAAATATGCTTCATGAGATATGCTTATTTTTATCTGTAAAGATAAAGTCAGAAGTCTAATTGAATAAAAATATGCAAAGCATCTGCAAGCAGTAGAATGACACATGGTTCTACTGTTTGCATCTGGTGTAAATCCAAGAAGTACCCTTGTACAGATGACTGTCTCCAATATGGCGTCAGAAAGTGGTGGGAAGCTAATTTAAGATCATTCATCTAGTAGTGCTGTCATTTTCCAGTAATGTATACCAAGCTTTTGTACTGGAAAAAACATTTGTATCCAGAAGTGTTGTAATGCTTTAGTTACAGAGTACTACAGTTTCAGTAAAAGGGACCCGGGTGGCGCTGTGGGTAAAACCTCAGCGCCTAGGGCTTGCCAATCGCATGGTCGGCGGTTCGAATCCCCGCGGCGGGGTGAGCTCCTGTCTTTCAGTCCCAGCTCCTGCCCACCTAGCAGTTCGAAAGCACCCCTAAGTGCAAGTAGATAAATAGGTACCGCTTTATAGCAGGAATGTAAACAGCGTTTCCGGGGGCTGCGCTGGTGCTGGCTCACCAGAGCAGCTTCGTCACGCTGGCCACGTGACCCGGAAGTGTCTCCGGACAGCGCTGGCACCTGGCCTCTTAAGTGAGATGGGCGCACAACCCTAGAGTCGGACATGACTGGCCCGTATGGGCAGGGGTACCTTTACCTTTACTACAGTTTCAGTAATCCTAAAACTCAATTTCCAAGATAGCACGAATGAAGAATGTTTAAAGTAGTTGCCATAAATACTCATAAAAAATTCAGTCAGAAATATGAAGAAACGAGTCCCACTCTTTAGGTATAAAGAAATTTAGTTGAGTTAAATATTTTTACCTGCACATTCCTCAACTTATTCTGTATTATGTCCCCACATCAGTCAAATTGAGGAAATACCGTATTTTTCGCCCTATAGGACGCACTTTTTCCCCTCCAAAAATGAAGGGGAAATGTGTGTGCGTCCTATGGGGCGAATGCAGGCTTCGCGGACCTCTCTGCAAGCAGCGGGAGTGCTCCCGCTGCTTGCGAAGAACTGCCTGCATGCTGAAGCCTGCGAGCGCTGAGCTCTGCGCGTCCAGGCTTCGCGGAGAGCTGCCTGCCTGCTGAAGCCTGCGCGCGCTGAGCTCAGCGCGTCCAGGCTTCGCGGACCTCTCCGCAAGCAGCGGGAACGCTCCCGCTGCTTGCGAAGAGCTGCCTGCATGCTGAAGCCTGCGAGCGCTGAGCTCTGCGCGTCCAGGCTTCGCGGACCTCTCCGCAAGCAGCGGGAGCGCTCCCGCTGCTTGCGGAGAGCTGCCTGCATGCTGAAGCCTGCGCGTGCTGAGCTCAGCGCGTCCAGGCTTCGCGGACCTCTCCGCAAGCAGCGGGAGCGCTCCCGCTGCTTGCGAAGAGCTGCCTGCATGCTGAAGCCTGCGCGCGCTGAGCTCTGCACGTCCAGGCTTCGCGGACCTCTCAGCAAGCAGCGGGAGCGCTCCCGCTGCTTGCGGAGAGCTGCCTGCATGGCGCGCTGAGCTCAGCGTGTCCAGGCTTCGCAGACCTCTCCGCAAGCAGCGGGAGCCAGCGCTGGGCTCCCACGGCTTGCAGAGAGCTGCCTGTTTTGGGGGCTGGGGTCGAGGGAAGCTCGAGCTTCCCCAACCCCGCGCCTGGGGGGGGGAATAATTTTTTCCCTTTATTTCCCCCCCAAAAAAACTAGGTGTGCCTTATGGGACGGTGCGTCCTATAGGGCGAAAAATACGGTATATTTTAGATTTCACTCAAAATGTGTTTCATTCAGTCAGTTAACTTTGGACCTGCAGTTTCATAATAGAACACTAACATTTCTAAAGAAGATCTATTGAAGCTTGACAATCATCTCAGTTAAGCTAAGGAAATCTACTATTGTAAATGATCTTGCATGTGCTTATAACTGGCTATGCATATTTGAACGCTCTTGTAAATGATCTTGCATGTGCATATAACTTGCTAGGCATATATGAAATATACAACACAGGATGTCGTTTATTGCTGAAAACATTACAATAATTTGTTTTTAGTCATCATAAGAAGCATTGTTGCCTAGCTGGCAACATAAGTGTTTTGAAATACATTGAAAAGAAAATATTGCTTTGAGTTGCATTCTATTCAAATGCTTGACAGAATGGCATTTCCATCCAAGTTCTTGTTACACTTTTACAGCTTGTTCATATGTGACTAGAGAAGCTTTAGGGTCAAAGTAGATTGTTGTTAATTTGCTAGTGTATTAAACGTTAGGTGGAGTATAATATAGTTAGCCCCCTTGCACTCATGGAAGGGGTTTCCTTCAGCAGATACCAGATCGAAGGTGCAGATTAAATCTGGCTGCTCATGAGTCTCCCATTCTAGATGCAAAATGAATGGTATAAAGTAACACAAAAGAAGAAGGGAAAGCATGCATGACTTTTAAATTTAGTCAAAAGGCTTTTATAATCTTAGATTCTAGATTTTTTAAAAAATGCATGTTTCATTGTTTTCTGCTCGTAACATATATCATATTTTCGCTCTATAGGACACACAGGACCATAGGACGCACCGGACCATAGGAGGGGGAGAACAGGAAAAAAAAATCTCCCCCTCTCTGCTCAGCGCCCCTTCAGCAAAGCAGTAGGAGAAACAGAGCCGCTTCCATTTCTCCTGCCGCTTCGCTGAAGGGGTGCTGCGCAAAGAGGGGGAATTTTTTTTCCCTTGTTCTCCCCCTTTAAAACAAGGTGTGTTCTGTGCGTTCAAGGTGCGTTCACCTGAAGCCTCCAGAGCCCAGTGGGAGTTCCTTTCGACCTGCTCTTTGGGGCTGGCGGGGGGAAGTGCTGCTTGCCCCCACCGCCAGCCCCATAGGCCAGGTCGGGGCGCGCCGCCTTCCCGCTGCCCCCTGAGCTTGTGGGGCTGGCGGTGGGGGGAAGCGTTGCAGCCTTCCCCCCCACCTTCGTACAGCCTTCGTAGCCTCTGCAGGGCTGTCCTGCGGAGGCTTTGCGCAGCCATCCGCAAGCTAGAACAGCGAGAGGGAGCGCTCCTCAGCGCTCTGTCTCCCTGTTCTGGCTTTGGGCTTAGCCGCGCAGCCTGCATTCGCTCTATAGGACGCACACACATTTCCCCTTAATTTTTGGAGGGGAAAAAGTGTGTCCTATAGAGCGAAAAATACGGTACATACTAAAAAGATGCATGTATCTTTGGTTAGATTTTCTTTATTTACAAAAAATATTTATATAGCATGTCATTTAAAAAAAAAAATCAAAGCAGTTTAGAACAGTAAAACATAAAACTCTACAATATAAACCATATTAAAAAGTTAAAAACAGACATCAATTAAGCAATGTGGAAAGGTGTATTCAAACTGCCTATGTGGGCCTGGCAGAATAGAAAATTTTCAGCATGCATTTAAAAGTTGTTTTGTATTCTTTGTTTTATAGAATATATATAATAATGTTATGTTACTAAGCAATTTAAAAAAAAAAAAATTACAACCCCCCCCAGCATGCATATAAAAGTTGTCACAAAAGGTGCCTGCTGAATTACTATTGGCAGAGTATTCCGCCAGTGATCGGGGTGATGGAAGTTGTAATTCAACAACACTTGGAGGCTAACCCTGTCATAAAATGTTTGTTAAATAATGTGGTCATACTACTTTGATGAAACTACATCTAAGTCTAAGAAGCATTGCCATCCAAATTGGTATTTGTAAATTATATGGAATGTGTGTTAGTGTTTTCTATATTAAAGTGACAGGCCATATATTCACACAGATGGAATGTATATGTACACCCCACCCTTCTAATGCATAGTCATTACTTAGGACAGCTTGCCGCAGTTAAGGTCATCTATAGAATACAATAACACTTAATAAAATAGCCATTTAAAGTACAAGAGAGACAAACTGAGCAGATAAAATGGTCATTAGATAGAAACATTATCTACTTAGTTGGAACAAAAGCCTTCTGAAACAAAAACAAAAAATCCTGAACTATTCAACAAAAATAACAAGGGGGAGTCCAGCTGAATCTGAAAGCTAGACTATAGACAAGAAATATCTTGGAAGTAGGGGCATGAGCTAAATCCTTTATAACCTCAGTTAGAATGGAAGGCCACCACCTGTACAGCAGTAAAGATCAGTCTTGTTATATAAACTTTCTACATAGGATAGCTGAATGAGCTCCACAAACGCTTTCCTGATTACCTTCTTGATCTTCAGTGTTTTGTTATGCAATCAGAAGTCTGTGGTGCGACTGAAACGGCAATATAGGATACATCCCTATTCTAAATGAGAGGTGGAAACCTTAAGCCCAGCTGCTGAATGTGACCCTCCAACCCCACCCCACCCTTTACGTGGCCCTTGGAACTCTCCATGGGCTGCAACTCTCACCAGTCTTTCTTCAAACCCTCCTTGAGGCAGGTGGGTGCATTTAGAAACCCCTGGCTTCTGTGTGGCTGGGAGCTATCTTATTGTACAAAGGTTAAGAGGCATATCCATTATTCTACCCACTTTTGCCTTGGACCACACACACACACCTTTGTCTCCAGGTTTGCCCATTATTCTCCTAAAATATGATCCTTAGACTCCCCCCCCCCCAACTTAGGGCTTGTTGTTGTTTAGTCGTTCAGTCGTGTCCGACTCTTCGTGACCCCATGGACCAGAGCACGCCAGGCACTTCTGTCTTCCACTGCCACCCGCAGTTTGGTCAGATTCATGTTTGTAGCTTCGAGAACACTGTCTAACTTAGGGCTAGGAAATTATTTTTCCTAAGACAATCCATTGCAAGCCTAACTATGACCATAATAAGAGAAGGCAAGAGTTACAACGTGCGGCCAATGTTTGTTGTAAGTGTAGCGCTTGTCCTTTTCTGGTTTTGATAGATCTTTGAGCAAGATCCCCCAAGTGGGGATACTTCTTCTGGCCTTCAGTTACTGTTGCTCGTACACTAACCCTCTTTCTTCTGGTCCAGTCTAGATAGCTAGCATGAGAGAGTGACAAGGTGAAGTGGAGATCACTCCTTTTCCCCTTGTCACTGCCTGCTCTCTTAGAGAGGACTGATGGCTATGCAGCAACAGCAAGGAGTAGCAGAACTGGACCAGAAAGAAGCTGCTGAGGCAATAACCTTGGCAGGTGTTTGATGACATGGACTCCTGACAACAAACATAGGGTAGAACACACATTCTGTTTCCACCAGATGTCTTCAAAACTCAGGAGATGTTTCTCTACCATAAATCAAAGCGAGGAAGGTTTGACTTCCAGTGGTTAAGAAGTGGGCAGGAAGGTCAATTGTTAATCCTTCTCTTTCTGGGGGTTTCCCCCCCCCCCTCCCCCTAGCAAAGGCTCCTAGACTGTGCTTCCATCTAGAAGTGAGTTTGGGGGATTGTAGTTAAGTGAATAGTGAATGGCTTCTTTGCTAGCAGTCTCAGCCTGCTTTAAAATGGAAAACCTATAGCTGAGTTTTGCAGACAGGCAGTGGAGATGGAATGGGTAGGCCTGCCCTGAAATGTAATGGCAATGCAAGATGCACTGAGCAGGGCTATTAAATTGAACAGAATGGTGTAGTAGCAGGTGGAAAATTCATTTTGCTCGGTGGTGGGAGACAGGAGGACTAATTTGCTAACTTTATTACTAGCATTAATATTCTACCATTCTCTAAAAATTGAAGTTGGTAGAAGAGGTGAGAGTAGGATTACCTTAGCATAATGCTGCTTTTCTTTTATTTGTTGCCTAACATGTAATGCATTTGTTTGGATGTATTAATAATGAATTCATTCTTGTTTGCTTCGATTCTAGGAGTTTGCAGCACTTACTAAAGAACTTAATGTTTGCAGAGAACAACTCCTTGAAAGGGAAGAAGAAATTGCAGAACTGAAAGCAGAACGAAATAATACAAGGGTTAGTTAATTATCTGATATCATTTTGTTGCTATTGCATGCAATGTTGCTCTTGACTTTGCTTTTAAAATTAAAGGGGGACGTGAATGGATAGAACCTTAAGCTATGTTCTTACCTTTCTGAATATGGTGCTTCTATGTGACATGTATGTTTGGGATGTGCAAGGCTTGAAAAAATGAATGAATGAATAAATAAATATATAAATATATAAATTATATAAATATACAACCATCAAATCAAAATCAGATAAGCCACGTATTGCACTAATAGGGCAATGTATATAACAAGTAAGGTGTTATATGCAAGCTGTATTGAGCTAAAAATGCTGCAAACGAGGAAGTTAGTAAATGAATTGTGAGTATGTATGTGGAAGAGGAAGTATAACAGCCCAAGGATGACCAAACAGTGTTATTGCCTGGTACAGTGGTACCTTGGAAGTCGAACGGAATCCGTTCTGGAAGTCTGTTTGACTTCCAAAACATTCGGAAACCAAGGCACTGCTTCCAATTGGCTGCAGGAAGCTCCAGCCAATCAGAAGCTGCGGAAGCCACGTTGGACGTTCGGGTTCCAAAGAACGTTCGCAAACACTCACTTCCGGGTGTGCGACATTTGGGAGCCAAAACGTTCGACTCACAAGGCGTTCGGGATCCAAGGTACGACTGTATGAATTTATGCTGGGAAATGTAGTAGAGTGGCTCATGGGTGCATGCCTACTACATGGGTGGGAATGGATATCTTCCTTTTGTACCTACATATTCCACACAGTGAATTTTGGTATTAATGCAGCAAATATGACTCCTGTGTGATAAAGTATGAATTTTTCCTTACCATTCAAATGTATTTTTCTGAATGCTGAACTTAAGAGTTTCAGAATGAAATCATAATCATAAATTGCCACCAGGTATGATTTCTTGCCAGTATTGCCCATCGTAAGCTTCGGATATAACATTATTAGCTAACGTACTGTTTTACTGAGTTCTGGAAATCCCCAGGAGTACAACCAAAAGCTTGCATGTTTGGACTGGTAGCTCTTGGAGATCTCATCATCTTTACTCCTCCAGGCATAGTTTTGAGAATCAGCTTGAATTTATATTTGGTAGTCAGTGCCAGTAGTTTATTTATCTGACTTGAGGAAAAAAGAAAACTTTTGAAAATGTCTTCCTATTTTTTTTGGTTAGCAAAGTACATGGTTTTTTCCTCAGTTGAATTTGCCATGAAACTTTCTGCTACACAATTTTTCAGGCAGTCAAAGTTAAAAGAGATCATTTTAAAGACAAACAGAATTCTGTAACTCATGTGGTCATAAACAATCCATCATTGTGGGTTTGGGGTGCACATTGCATCATGATTTTATTTTCAAACAATAGCATAGTGTTTCTCTTCAGATGCTTAGAATGGAATTCATCTGTCTTCCTCATCTAAATTTTCGTTATTTTTCAGCTGCTGTTAGAGCATTTGGAATGTCTTGTCTCCCGGCATGAGCGATCTCTTAGAATGACTGTAGTAAAGAGACAGGCTCAATCTCCAGCAGGCGTTTCTAGTGAAGTAGAAGTTCTCAAAGCACTAAAATCCCTATTTGAACACCACAAAGCCCTTGATGAAAAGGTAAATGTACTGAGTGCATTGTTTATTATTTGAGAAATGTATAATAAATGGTTATGGCAAACTAATTAAGCGCATTAGTGTAAAAACAGTCTGCCGTTCAAAATTACTCATGTAAGCAATAAATGCAAGTGGAAAAAATAGCTGGCTGACTTGTAAAACTTGTTTGTCTTGGTAATAACTAGCTTACCTTTGTAAGTTTACCTTGTTATAACTAGCTTGCCTTTCTAAGCAGGTGTCAGCCAGTGAATTGGTCTTCTGAGGCAGTCCCCTTGGTAAAACAAACAGAAAAAGTGAAAATAACATTTGCCTTCTACTTTTGTTCAGTTGAAGCTTGATAGCACTGCTGTCTACTCCAAAATATAGATGCCAGGAAAGTGGTGGCAGTGTCAAATTGGAGTGCAACAATCTTTTATTATGGTGCCTTCCCAGTCCCTTTTCATCCGTTTAGTTCAACTCTCCGTTCCCCTTTTTGCTTCATTCTGTTTCTTCCTCCCTTTTCCCCAGCTTTTGGTATGTGCATAGGGGAAGAGACAGGAAATGAAAACACTTTAATGCATTTGGGTGGTGGGTGGGATCTGTGCCACTTTTAAATTGTGACATAGGAAAAAAAAAGAAGTGGTAAGAGCAGAGGGGCCAGCTTAGCCTAATACTGTTAGACGTATATGCTGTAATGCAAGAGAGAGCTTAGCTTCTTCAAGTCCCCTTCCTGACTTCTTTCCCTTCTGAGGGTTGGGACACCCTTCTGAAAAGGTGGGCTGTGATGTAGGGGGCTGAGGGGAAAGGGGATCACTGAAAACAGTGGGTCGTGAGGGAGATGGGGAGGCAGGGAATTCATCCAGTTGCCTCCTGTGTGCTTTTTCTATGGATCCAGTTCAGTATGACTATATGACTGTCCATCAAACAGTATGGATAGGCATTGTGAAATTTGAAGTTAAGCAGTTGAAGTCCCAATGACTTCAGAAGAGACTTATCCTTAACTTTGGTTGAACTGTGCCCTTATTTCCCATTTCATAGAGAACGGTGTTCTGTTCAGTAGCTTCCATCTCTTGCTTTTGGGAAGTTCTGGGCATTTAGCCTTTTGAATAAGCAATCTTACTCAGATCTTTTGAGTAAGCAGTCTTACTCAAATCAATAAACAAGTTCATTTATTTCAATTAACCTACTCTGAGTGTGACTAACATCAGATGGCACACCTGGTCTTTAAGCAAATATTTCATTAGTAGAAAAGCCATGGACGGTGGCTTTGATTGTAGGGATTGTGAGCTGAAATTTGCTCATGGAGTAAGACTTTTGATGTGGTGTAGGGATTGTAGGTGGGTTGGGTTGTGGAAATGAGAAGCTTCTACATGATCAAGATTTACCCTTATGCTTGGGCTTTATTGGATCCAGACCCATAAGGTTTATACAGCGTATTCACAGGTGACATATTGATTAATTGAAACTTTTATATTTTAATTGTTATAACAACCAATCTCTATGCTTGTTTAGTCAAGAAAGATGAAATACAATATGATAAAATTAATATATTTAAAATCAATTCATCCTATCTAACCATGATATTGTTACCAGTCCACATTTCTGTAGTATAGCTAATACTATACTCTTAAGCTTGTCTGAGCCAGAGGTTCATTGCCTGCAAATGAAATAGGAGTTCTGAATGTATATTGGCTCCATATTGATTTTGCATAAGCTGCTTGTTGTTTGGCATTCCATTGATATTGGAAGAAATGTTTCGGTTGTTACTTCATTGTTTTTAAGAATTAAAGATAATGTTCATTGCCAAAAATAAATATATAACTGCATGTAAATCAAAACTTCTGCACAGTTTAGTTTTGGAATTGCTTGTGTTCACACCTTGGCTCTATCTTTTTTAGGTAAGGGAAAGATTACGAGTAGCACTTGAAAGATGTAGCTTGTTGGAGGAAGAACTGGGTACTACACACAAGGAGGTAGGTCATTTCTTTAAAACAAAAACTCATCTTGTCATCTCTGAAGGAGCTGTTGACTTTTTGAGGGGCCCAAAGAACTATGACTTGAAAGGAGAGGGTTAGAATCAGTGAAATGCTCCCATTGCATCTCTTGGTCCTGCTGCGAATTCTAAACACTGATTCAAATATTTGTGAAGCAGTGTGTCTTCATTCATTCACTTTATTATTTGTGTACCGCTTTCTGACAACTCCCCCCTCAAACTCAAAGCAGCTTACAACAAAGAAACGGATGCATTTCAAACACCCCCCCCCCCATCACAGCATAGGAAAACTATAGCATAGTAACAATTTCATAATACACAGCAAAACAAAAATATAATGACATACCCAGAAACACATTCCTATACTAGAAATATATAGCAAGATTACTTAAACAACATGCAGCATTCATACAAAAATAACAAGGGAGTTTCACAGTTTCACCTTAGTCCTAGAAATTCCCCTCCCTTGATGTTGCTCATAGTCCCTCTCCTGCAGCAGCTTCTTCGAAGGCTTCCTAAGGGCAAAGGGTGGGGTAGCTAGAAACACCCCTCCCTGACTTCTGCTGGATAGGGACTTTGTGCAGCTTGGTGATGTTGGGAATACGTTTTCCATGGAGTCTTCTCTCTAAATGCAATCTTTTCAGCTGTGGACATGTCACTGCAAGGTTTCAGTCAGTCCTAAGAGCCAATTCACCCAACTCCATTCACTTATTAAGTAAATGGCAGTCATAGATCATTTGTTTTGCAGAAGGTTTCCTGTCTGACAGTTGAGTACTCCTCAAAGGCAAGCTTACCATTTGACAAATTATTTAGAGGAAATATAATCTATTTAGATTATAGAAATCAGTCCCAGTTCTGCTTTAAAATTGAGGGTGGTAGTATATCTGTTGCCTATTCATAAATGCAGAATTTCCATCTTTGCAAATGTTGTTAACTGCTCCTTTTTAAATTTCTGAATTAATATCCTTTATTACCATAACTGAAACAATACTTTAATTTCATTTTCAGTTAATGATTTTGAAAGAACAGAACAATCAGAAAAGAACTCAAGCTGATGGGATGCCTGATGTTAATCATGATCAGGAGAATGCACCTAGCACTAATGGGAAGGTAGGTGGAAACCTTGGTCTTGTAGGCACTGTTCACTCTTCATTTCTGGGGAAATAAATCTTAAACACAGTGTGGGTCTCAGGTGGACCTACACCATCATCTCATTCCGATGAGAAAGTAGTGAGTGAAAGCAGCTTTATACAAACATCACTTAAATGTGTTATCTCTGTCATCTCCCGATCAAACACTCCAAATCTTTTCAGGTAATAGGTTTGTGGTACAGAAAACACCATTTTTAAATAAACATGGTTTCAGTTTGATTTACTCATTGTTTCTTGAATCTCTGGCAATGAGACCAGAGACTCATCCTTTTGAATCTTTTCCTCCTAGGAAATAGTAAATGAGCAGACCTTAATCATGCCTGAATTATGATAGCTTTAACTTGAAAAATTATGGTAGTATGTAGTACATCATATTGTACTGGTCTTCTAAAAATAATAATTTTATTTCCATATAGAGATCTTCCAATGGCTCTCTAAGTCATGATGAAGACCTTGCTAAAGTAATAGAACTTCAAGATGTCATAGAGATGCAAACTAAAGAGCAGGCTCAAATGAAAGAACGTATAACGGCCCTTTCTAACAGAGTAGCAGAACTGGAAGAAGATCTTGATACCGCTAGGAAAGATCTAATAAAATCTGAAGAAATGAACACAAAGTTGCAAAGAGATGTAAGAGAGGTAAGGAAATGTCAGTTTAAAATGTTTTGCTTGTGACTTAACGGAAGGATTGAGCAAACATGTTTTAATAAACTCTCAAGTGGAATTTTTAAACTTGTATTTATAGTTGGCTGTATGAACTTCTGTTCAAAAATTCTCTTTTTTTCTAGGTTTTACATGCAGTGTGAATCTTGATCTGGCAGCCATATAAATTAATGTTCTGATCGGGGGAAAATCCAAGTCTGTTTTTATTAACTTCTGCATAGGCTGGCACCTGATTAATATGATTACTGGTGGATCTTGAAAAGATGAGCACCTCCTATTAAAAGGGCTAAAGTAACCACATCACATACTTTGGTATTGAGTATATACATAGACTAGGGATTCAAAGAACTATTTAGGCTTAAAGCTTACAATTACCCTTGTGAATCTTGACTGTTTTGCTTGGAACAACCTACAATTATTCCTTATCACAACTTCTTTTGAAGCACTCCTCATTTTCCAAAGCATATTATCATAGATTGGAAACTTTTGCAAATCTTGATCTTGAACTTGTTAAGATCAGTAAGAATTGGCAACTTGCATAGTGTCAAGACCCACAAAGTAAAATAAAGGTGCAATTATTTCAAAGGATCTTTTGATCACTCTTATATTTCCATGCCTGATTTCTCAAGATAGTCTATTAAACACACTTAATGAAGAGAGACTATTTAACACTTAGGGACTATGTATTTCCTTAATCTCCTTACAATTTTTACAATTTAGGCAATGGCTCAAAAGGAAGATATGGAAGAGCGAATCACAACCCTTGAAAAACGCTACCTCGCTGCACAACGTGAAGCTACATCCGTGCATGACCTCAATGATAAACTTGAAAACGAAATTGCTAATAAAGATTCTCTGCACCGACAGGTAGAAACTGTTAATTATAAAGCAAAACTTTATCGAGCTGTGATAGCTCCCCATAATCTGCTTAACGTACTTGATATGAGAAATATGAAAGAGACAACTTTGCAGCAGTGCAGGTAGAATGCCATGCATTCACAAAGAATTAAATAACTGGTTTTATGCAACAGTTGTGTGAGAACAAGGCCACTTGTGCAATTGAGCTTTCCCACCATGTACTCCCCCAAAAAACTGCTTCTGGGGTGGGGTTCCTCAGGAAAAAAAGGGTTGGAATATCACCTGGGGGACAGCAGCAGGAAGAAATAATCTAAGAAAATTTGCCAGCCTTGCACTTCAGTAAGTGACTTGCACAATAGGTAAAAATATTCAGTTTGCTGGTGATAATTAGTTATATCTAACTATAACCAGAAAAATGGCTTGTATACTGCACAGATGGCCATGGGTAAACTCAACAGAGCATGATATTAGGAGCTTATTTTTTATTTTAAAAATTGTACCCTGTTGTTTACAGTAGCATTCCATCCTTGGTTATTTTTGTAGTGTACTGTATGTTGGAAATGAACTTCTGAATTTCCATTTGAAACGTGTATACCATGTTCACATGTTGCTCATGAAAATTATCTGCGTTTGTGAGCAGTGCTGTGTGCGAGACAACTTACATGATCTTGGAAGCTAATAAAAACTATTCCCTACAATTTCACACAATTTTTCTCACAACATGACTGTTCAGTACCAATAAAAAGAGCTTTTGAAAGTAACATTTGGAAAAATATATGGAGCATTAGTTATAAGTAAATTAATGGTTTTCTTGCCTTGCTAGAGTGAAGATAAGAACAGGCAGTTACAGGAGCGACTGGAACTAGCTGAGCAAAAATTGCAGCAGACTCTCAGAAAAGCCGAGACTCTGCCAGAGGTGGAGGCTGAACTGGCTCAGAGAGTTGCAGCACTTACAAAGGTAGGGCTGTGATACTTTGTACTGTGAAAAACTGTGTCTTCAGCGGAAACAATTTGTTTTTAGTAATTTAGTTCTAATCCCACCCTTCACCCCCAGCTGGGTTAACAAAATAGCTTGACATAGTGCTTTATATTTATATGATTTCTTAGTTCTGTAACATAAAACAATTCATGTTTTTATAGTTTGGAGGTTGCTTGAGCAACTCTTGTGTCAGCTGTAGGTGTTGCATTATAAAGTCCTTCTGCATTTCCTGGTGGAGTAAACTTATATCCGTAAGCAATGTTATGCCCAGTATTTACAAATGGATTATTGGCTGCCTTTTACAGTCTTCATGTTGTTGTTGTTGTTGTTGTTGTTACCACCTTTTCTGTTCCTTATTGTCTTTCGTTACCTGACATTTGCCTCCTGGGAATTCTGCAGCTAAATTTGCTAAACAGTTGGAACGTAATCCAAGCTAAGGAAGGTCAAATTTGTACAAGGGATGCTAATCCTTATTTCTCTATGCATGGCTTTTTTAAAACCATTAAAATGAAAGTTAGTAGGAAAGAAACAGTGTTCAATGTATTTTATTCCATTGCAGTGTGTGAACAGAAATAGCAGTCTGCATAAATCACAAAATTCTCATTTGCTAATAGTTTTTCTGGGTGAATTTTCAAATTTTAATTAGCAGTATGATTTATAATAGGCTGAAGAAAGACACGGTAACATTGAAGAACGATTGAGGCAGATGGAAGCCCAGCTAGAGGAGAAAAATCAGGAATTGCTAAGGGTATGTTAAAGCAGTGATGACTACCATCTCCCCTCACCCTCCTTCCAAACTTGAAAAAAAAAAGCAGGTTAGCAATGCAAAATGTAGGCTTATATTCCTCATAAAGTGAACTGAATGGGCAAGCTTATATCTTAGCTGGATACTTGAAGTACCTGCCTGGGCCTTGGATGTTCAATAGCACTGGTGGGTGAATTGGCCTCTTAGAACAATGTCAGCTCCTATACCTAAATTTTTAAATAACAAATTAGAGAACATGTTTAGTGAAAGGACCTCTTGTACAACTGCTGTCAAAATTATCAGTGGCTGAAAGTTCTGGAAGCTATCATAATAAATATTATTCAGAATCACATTGCTATTTTTTTAGGGCAGGCTCAGGCTTGAATCTGGAAAAGCAAATATATATTATGCTATAAATTAGAGCATCGTGAAAAATATGTATAGCCCAATAACTTTGGGACCTTCAGTATTTCTACAAATTAGAGACAGAAAAAAGAGTTGGCTTATGTGATTTTTGCTTTTGGATGTGTACAAATGCTTATAAACTCACTTTGTTTCTTATTATGCCCTTTTCCCGCACATCCCAAAATCTAGGCTCGACAAAGAGAAAAAATGAATGAAGAGCATAATAAACGTTTATCTGATACCGTTGATAAACTTTTGTCTGAATCCAATGAGAGACTTCAGCTTCACCTTAAAGAAAGAATGGCTGCCCTGGAAGATAAAGTAATTGTGAATGTTATGAATGTTGCTTGAAATGCAACAGCAGCTTCAGTTGTAGTTTACCAATTTATTGATGGATATTTAGCCTTCTGTTTATGGCAAGACAGAGAGCCAGCGAAAGAACTATATAAACCGTGGGGATGTCTAGTGCACAGCTGTGGTAACACTACTACTTTGTTATGGGCAGAGAAACTTCTCCTAGGAATATACCTTTTGTGTTAAGTGTGTTAAAACAGCGGTGTGAGGTTCCTGCTCTGCAATCTGTTGCTCTTTTTACAGCTTTGTCTACTTGTAGATAGATGGCTCTTTAGATGGATGGATGGATGGATAGATCTTTTGTTAAGCGTATTTTATTATACACCACCCTGGAACCAGGTGATAAAGAACTATATGTAGTTCTCTTATATTAATGTTTATCTTATTTAAGGAGAGTGTACAAGAGCTCATGTATCTTAAATTGAGCCAAAGAGGCAAACAAGTAGAGTTAAACAAGCAGGTGCTCACATCTATAACTTTTTGATAGTATTTAAAAACTTTAAAATGCTAAGTATTGCAAAGGGTCACATTCTAAAGTCCTAATGAACTTAATTTTGTTCCAGAATGCTCTTGTTCGTGAAGTTGAAAATGCTAAGAAACACGTTGAAGAGCTTCAGAATGAAAAGGTATTGACTGAAAATGAAATGCATTACTTTATAGCATGGTTGTAAAGCAGTGAAACAAAATTAGGCATGAGAAAAAGAATAAACTACCACAACTGTTAAAAAAAATGCCTGCTTCGAAGTTGATTGTACCACAGATCATGCTGCAACAGCCCAAGGATCACTAATGCCCGGAAAGCATACATCTGTAATGGAGTCATTTTTTGTTTAGACATTCCCAGAAACTTGCTGAGGTTTTTTCTCTTTACAGTAGGGGTGGCTAACTTCCAGTTTGGGGCCTAATTACACCTCCCCCATGTAATTCTTTCTGCCCCCCGATGTTGGTGGAGGTAGCAAAAAGAAAAAATGTAGTAGACGCAGTACTAACATTGACATATTGCCCCTTCTACAGTCATCAGATTGATCATTTGACAGAAGAGGGGTCTATAACCCCCTTCAGATAATCTGCATGGATTATTTGAGGAGGGGGAGTTGTGCATGTGAGAGCCTGAGGTGGGTATACTTACCATTGGCATATGGTTCCCTGGAGGGTTGGCCCAAAGGTAAATGTGGCTCTTGAGCCAAAACTGGTTAGCCATCCCAGCTGTTGGGGTGCAGGGAGGAATAGACCCAGTCCCCTGTCCTTTGAAATATCATAGTTATTCAGAGCCATTCTAGAAATAATAAGTAAGTGAGGGACAGTTGACCAAAATGGTTTTTGAAAAAACTTTTCATTGAGATGGGCCTTGAACATTAGAAATTCAAAACAATACTAACCTTATGAACCAATGTATGTGATTTATGTTTTGAAAAGAAATATATAACAGTAAAAGGAATTTATTACTTGCTTTTCTTTGTAGGATCAACTGGTACTAAACATTGAAGCAATGAGGTCTGAAAATGACCAGATGAGGATCAGAGGCCCTTCCCTTCATCATAGGTATAAGTAACAACACATATGCTTTTCTTCATTATAAAATATTGCTAGATGAATGCCTGCATCTAAATTACTGACATTTGAGAGAGTGTCTCTTATTAATGCAAAATATGGTATCTGCTCTGGTTTCAGTCGACCACATCTGGGTAGTGTGCCAGATTTCAGATATCCACTGGCACCTTCAGCCATAGCTGACAATCAAACAGATTCTTATAGCACCTCAGTGTTAAGGCGTCCACAAAAAGGACGTTTGGCAGCTCTGCGAGATGAACCTTCAAAGGTATGAACTTTTTGTTAAAGCACTCTTATAATAGCATGTTTTAACACACAGTTTTTCATCTCAAAGCTATATGAAGCCTATTGAAATGATATTTATATATACAAAATAAGGTCCATATTAAAACAAGTTTGAAGATGTTCTTGACTATCAAAGACTTGAGGGTGGATCAAAAGTACTACTTGCAAAATGTGACTTAAAACTCTGTGACTTTTTGATCCAGCGGAGGCTTTCATGAATGGAAGGGAAAGGGAGGGTGATTGATTGACAGGTTTCTTTTGCAATTTCCCCTTTCTTATGCAGCCCTCCCATGCTATTCTGGACAGTCCCCCCAAACCCCACCCTGGTGGGGCAGAGGGAAAGAGGAATAAGAAAATAAAATAAAATAGTCTCGTTCTCCCTTGTTCACAGAAGCCTCTGCTGGGTCAAAGAACTGTCCATGAACAGAATAACAGGGTAGCGCAAACCAAAAAAGGGGTGTTACTATGAAAAGAAGCAAAAAGCATACAGAAGGAAAAAAGAAAATGATTTACCGTATTTTTCGCCCTATAGGACGCACTTTTCCCCCTCCAAAAATGAAGGGGAAATGTGCGTGCGTCCAATGGGGCGAATGCAGGCTTTCACTGAAGCCTAGAGAGCGAGAGGGGTCAGTGCGCACTGACCCCTCTCGCTCTCCAGGCTTCAGGAAGCTATCTGCAAGCCTTGGGAGCCCGCAGGAGTTCCCGCCGGGCTCCCAAGGCCTGCGGAGAGCTGCCTGCATCCCGAAGCCTGGGGCGCGCACCCCGGGCTTCGGGCAGCTCTCTGCAAGCCTGGGGAGATGAGCACGACGTCGCGACGGTCTCCCTAGGCTTGCAGATAGCAGTCAGCCCCACGCCTGGGGGGGGGGGAATAATTTTTTTTCTCCCCCCCCCAAAAAAAACTAGGCGCACCCTATGGGTCGATGCGGTCAACGGGGCAAAAAATACGGTATTACTTATCTAATTTGAACCCCTCTGGACCAAGGAAACTCAGATATGTAGACGTTCCATATGAAATTCCTTTATGAAGGAACAGAGTGGTCTGATCATTTTCTTTTTCCTACCAGCTAAAGCTGTGCACCTAGTTCCAAATGCTGGATTTGAATTATTTGTGTGAAGTAATAAATAGATGGCATTGCTGCTTTGACACACTGAGTTAATTGTGGGAAGCTGGATTACTGAATTTTGGGTGTCCTTCCCCCCCGCTAATTACTGTTAGGCAGCTAGAATGAGGTCATGACAAAAACAAAATTCTCATCTAAAAAACTGAAGTTTCCAAAGCTATTCAAGAAACTTAAGTAATGGAATTATCTTTTGTTTCACTTACATAATGTTGCATTTATGTACTATATCTTGATTTTTTATAATCTATCTTATTCGATAGAAATAATAATGACTATGAACATGATATTACAATTATTGTTTTGGTTTTATTGCATTCTTAATATTGCTGCCTTGATGGATTACTGCAGCATGTAAGTTAAGTCTTAGTGATTTTATCTGTCTATCTTATCTTATCTATATGTTAACTGAGAGAAATTTGCAATTAAAACTCAGATCACATATATTAAACAGGTTCAGACTCTTAATGAGCAAGACTGGGAGCGTGCACAACAAGCAAGTGTGTTGGCAAATGTTGCACAAGCCTTTGAGAGCGATGTTGATATCTCAGACGGTGAGGATGACAGAGAAACAATATTCAGCTCAGTTGACATCTTGTCACCTAGTGGTCAGGCAGATGCCCAGACTTTAGCCATGATGCTTCAGGAACAGTTGGATGCCATCAACAATGAAATTAGGTACAGTATACATTTGTATCATTAACTTAAATTTCCACTATTTGATGTGAGAATGTATTCTTCCTGTACGTCTAGTTTGTTTACTCTCATTTCTTTTCGTTCACAGAAGTTATAGCAATAGGTGTGTTTAATTTACCCAGTGCTCTTCATTTGCATGGATATAGATATGATTTTTCTACATTGTCACTTTGCCAGAGTTCTTGAAAAATTAACTCAATGTGATTATTTCTAACTGCTGTGGTAGTAGCATGGCTTCTCCAAACAGCATGAATCTTTACTTTTTCTTAATGAAGGATCATGTCTGTGAACACAGAGCAAAAATTTAAGATCTGCTGTATTTGGTTATTTTGTGAGTGTTGAATCATTTGCCTTAAAGACAAACAGCAAATTATTTTTCATGAAAAAGAGCTTTAAGTAAATTTAATGTCCCTACCTAGCTTTAATAGTAGCTGCCACTCTTGAAGAATTCCCCCCCCCCCCCGAAAGGGATATATATGCAGAGAACAGTGTAGGAGGCTGCAGGCTGGGGGCAAAATGCAAAAATAGCCTCACAATCTTATTTCCTCACAGAAGTCTCTGTTAGATCAAATACTGCATATATCCATGAAGGGACAGTGTTGGATGCAGTCCCAAATGAGTACCTCTTCAGTAGAATTCCAGTAGTAATACTGTACCTTTCATGAGGACTTGTAAAGAAGTACAGTGGAACCTTTGTTCTCAAACTTAATGATTTCCGGAAGTCTATTCAACTCCTGCAACCGTTCGAAATCCAAGGCGCAGCTTCCGATTGGCTGCAGGAGCGTCCTGCACTCAAGCGGAAGCTGCGTCGGACATTCGGCTTCCAAAAACCGTTTGAAAACCGGAACACTTCCAGGTTATCACCATTTGGGAGCTGATTTGTTTGTCAACTAAGCCGTTCAAGAACCTTAAACTGTACCCTTAAACAGCTTATCATACTTGAGTTATTGATGAAAATAGCAAAAGTTAATTGATGGCAGTGAAGCTTTGATAACATTGGATAAAATGTGCGTCTTGTGGCAGATACATTGCATAAAGGAATTGCATTCTTTCTTTCTTTTTAGACTGATACAAGAAGAAAAGGAAAACACTGAGCAGCGAGCAGAGGAAATTGAAAGCCGTGTTGGTAGTGGGAGTTTAGAGAATCTTGGCCGATTTCGGTCATTGAGCTCTCTTCCTCCTCCCTTTCCTGGTGGCTCCTTTTCTGGCTCCTCTCCACCTGGCAGTGGTCGTTCCACCCCGCGACGAATGCCACATAGTCCTGCTCGAGAAGTGGACAGACTAGGCATCATGACGCTAGTAAGTGTCTCTGTTTTCTTTCCAGGGGGAAATCCCTATGATTAGCTCTTGTGTTGTTCCCCATTTTTCTGTGTGTCTTGTATTCTTGTGTTTGTATACTGGTCACCTTTATCAGGAGTTTCAGACTATTTGCATGTAGCATGCAACCACCTAACCCACCCATCAGAAGTTGTCTAGTGTATGTTCAACTTTGACACCTCCCCCACATGCACACTTAATTTGGAACGGAATGTTGGAAATTTACCATGAATGTTAAACATGAGTTGAGTCCCTGGGAGGTGTCCAAGGCTACATCCTTCTAGGTAGAGATAAAAGATACAGGTAAAGGACCTCTGGACAGTTAAGTCCAGCCAAAGGTGACTGTGGAGTGCGGTGCTCATCGAAGGAGCTGGCGTTTGTCCACAGACAGCTTTCCTGGTCATGTTGCCTTGACTAAACTGCTTCTGGTGCAGTGGAACACGATGAAGAGTGCCAGAGTGCACAGAAATGCTATTTACTTGCACTGGTGTGCTTTCAAACTGCTAGGTTGGCAGGTGCTGGGTCAGAGCAATGAGAGCTCACCTCATTGCACGGAGTCAAACTGCCAACCTTCCGATCAGCAAGCCCAAGAGGCTCAGTGGTTTAGACCACAGCGCCACCCACTCTAGGTATAGAGTTGCAACTAATCACATTTACACTGCACTCCACTCTTACCTGGCTTTTCCATCACTCTTGGCTTCCCTCCAAGGTCTCTAGTCCAGGGCCTTGGGTACTCTTTTTGTTCTTGCTTGTGCTGTTCCTTTTCCTTATTTCTACAATGCATTTTGCTCAGCTTTGACATGAAAGGTTCAGCAGGGGGAGGGGATTGTGATTCCCATTTCCTACCTTTCAAGCAGGAGAAATGAGAATTTACTTGGTCATCTCCAAGGGACTCAGCTCAAAACCAATGTTTATGGAAGGTTTCTGACATTTTGGTCCGTGGTAGAAGAAGCAGAAAGAGCACTCTACTTCTGTCCTTTATTTATGTGGCTTTTAGAAAATTACTTAAAAATAATCCCTCATGTTAAAAAAAAGTCATTTATAGCAATGCTTAACTAGTGTTAAGAATCCAATTTTTAAAACTGACGTGTGATACTGCAGCAACAATACATGAAGGTAATTTACACTCCAGAGTGATCCCTTACTTATGGTTAAGGTATTCCATCCATTATGTCTGCATCAATCTTAAATGCTGCTTTCCAGGGTTATGCGTAAATATTTTCAGTTTAGAGAAGTGGTCTGTTTGAGCAATGGTTTCATGAGTAGGTTAAATAGAGCATATGGCTTGTCTTCTCCCGGAGAATGTTTTATAACTGCGAAAATCGTCCCATGTGTTCATGCTTTCTAGTTTGAATAATCAAAATACCTGCTTTATCTTAATTTCTCTTCTTTGCATGCTTCTGTCAGCCTAGTGATTTAAGGAAACATCATAGAAAGGTAACTCTTCAGCCATTAATCTCTGTGGAATCTTGAACAATAAAGTCTAGTATAATTAAACTGTATTTTTAAAATGTAAGTGGTTTTTGATCATCATGACCAGAACAAAGAGTTCTCCATGCATACCTCCACTGCTCTCTTGCTTGCCAGGTGTGCTCATCTCCCTATACTATTTCTATGGTAACACTTTGCTATTAAGGGAAGGTGGGGGACAAATAAAGATATATGAAGTCTACACACCTGCCATTTAGAATGTCTTCCCTTCCAGTTGAAGAGCTATGTTTGCATTGTGCATAGTAGGTATTCCTTGTGTATTTTCTCCATGGCTGATTAATCCCCTTACAATCCCTGCAGCAGTAGAGCAGATATTAGAACAGGTAGAAGTTCAGTCCTATTCTTCACTTCAGGTTTCTACCAAAGCAAAGTGGGAAGGAACCTGAGCCATGCCAGAAAATAGTACATGCATACCATCAGAACTTGGAACAGATGCTCAAAGCATGTCCACGGACAAGAGAAATCCGTTTAAATACCCCTCTGAATTCTGGGCGTTGACTTCAAAATTAGTCTCAGATTCCACCAAAGTCTATTTCAAATGCTTATAACTGCAAGAAATATGTGTTCTGTGTAAACTGGCAGACCCTAGATAATACATGAACTTGGATTGGTTAGAACAAGATATTGTATCATTGCATACAATTTTTCTTTGTTGAAACAGAAGCATATAGATGTAGCAGCTGTTGAGATTATAAAATCTATAACACCTAAGACTCTTTACTGTGAGTACTCTGCCTCTTAGAGATGAAGTAATACTTAAATTGTTTTTGTTTGCAGTCTCCAGTTTCAAGAGAAGAAGTTAGAGATGACAAGGCTACAATAAAATGTGAGACCTCACCACCCTCTTCACCTCGATCTCTGCATTTGGATAGAACCTATAAGGGTGCCTTGCATACAGTGAGCCATGAAGATTTAAGAGATCTAAGAAAGTAAGTTATGTTTAAATAGAATATAGCTAAACTGAAGACTGTCATCCTATGTTTTGTCACGTAACATAAAATCAGTATATGATATTGGCTTTTTGGAGTCCTTGGATGCAAACTCCTAGTTTCAGGATTTCTCATTGACTCCCAACAGCTCATACTGTGTGTTTCCTCAACTTCCCCTTTCTCCTCCTTGGCTCCCTTTCTCCTCAGACTTCTACTTCCATTGTTTGCTATTTAGTTAGTTATTTACAGAATTTTATACCAGCTATTACTGTTTTTGGGTGGTGTACAATTGAAACAGAACAAAACAGAAAATAGAATACAAACAGAAAATCCCGAAGACACTTTCACAGAAATACTTGTGTGGACAGACTAATTGGGTTGAATATAACCCAAAATGTGTATAGTGCATATTTTTATAGACTTAACTGTATCTGCTCTACAGTTCCACAGGTTCTCAAGATGGACAAGTAAGCAATCCCAGCAGCAGTAATAGTAGCCAAGATTCCCTTCACAAAGCCCCTAAAAAGAAGGGGATAAAATCCTCAATCGGGCGCCTATTTGGTAAGAAAGAAAAGGGTCGACCTGGACAGATCAGCAAAGAGAGCGGAGGACAAGGTTGGTGCATTATTGTACCTAGAACAGAAGGCACAGCAATTCTCAGGCTAATCGTTGTATAGGGTATAAGGTAAAGAAGTCCTAGCTGTGTGGTATGCAGATTACACCTACCTATGCTAGTATAGGCATAAGTGGAAGTTGGCTTCCTTGGGTATGCCGATGTCTGTCTCAGCAGAAGTCCAAAATGCAAGGTATTAGATCTGAGGCAGATGACTGTGATTTTTCCAGAACTGACCTTAGTAAGCATTTTATATTTATTTGATTGCTGTTCAAAATACTACTTGTGCTGCTTATCACGTAAGCACCATTGTCTTGCACCTCACTGCCATGAGACCCCAAAGCAGTGACCAAGCAGTCCCTGGCCTTTGCCTACCCATCTGGGTCAATTCACAGCATCCACCACTGAGTATGTTAAGGAGACTAGGGGTGGGCTCTTAAGTAGATGGATGGATTTATTTAGAAGTATTTCCAAGTGGTGTATAAGTAGTATAAATCGGCATACATCCTAAAGATGTAGAAAAGCAGATAGATATAAAAATCCAATGATACAGGGTTCAATTTTACATATCAAGGAAAGTCCTTTTGTTCAATTGTTATGTGGCTTTGAAATCATCAGTTAAAGTAGCTGCAGGAAATTGATAGCTACAGGAAATGTAGGTGTATCAGTTTCTACTACAATCATAATATTTTATTTATTACTACTGTGTTTATATCCCACCTTTTCTCTAAGGAGCTCAGGGTGTCTCCATTTTATATTGATGTTCATTGTCTCTTGGTAAACAAAGGTTTACTGGCTTTTGAACTATACAGTTGGAACTTGAGAGTCACTTCCATAAAGGAAAGAGTTCTTTTTGCTCATAGGACCAACTGTGATCCACTGGAAGTTCCCTGCTGGAGAAAGGGTCCCCATCCACTAATTCCATCTTCATCCCTCACCGCTGTCTCTCATTCTCTTCTGGAGAGCCCAGTTCTCCAGAGCACATTTTCAGGGGGAAGGAAAATGGGCAAAAATTGCCTGCCTCCCTCTGTCTCCTCTAACGCAAATGTAACTGCTGTGTCTTAATTCTGGACCCTGCCCAATGTATATATAACATTTTACACTGTTGTACTGCAAACAAACTTGTATGTTGGAAATAAACACAAATGACATTCATTACTGTAATTCTGCTGCGTGCTAAAGTTAATTCCAAGAAGTACATGACAGGTTTTTTTCATTCTTGCAGTTAGTGTAATGGAAGCAGACAGTTCAACTCAGGATGGCTTGGGACTTGGAAAATTGGGAGGACAAGCAGAAAAAAATAGAAAATTGCAAAAAAAGTAAGTTTTAACTTCTCCTCAGTTCTGATATCCAAACAGTGAATGTTCTGCAAACTGTTGCTTCAAGTTAGAATTGAATTTTCCTGTTACCAAAAATCTCAAGAAATCAAGAAAATGGATATAAAACTATGACAAAAAATCAGGTTTATCTTAAGAAATGTCTGCTGTTTTCCTTTAAATTATGCATCTTTAGTGAACCTTTAAGAATAGCTAGAGTGAAAGATGGCTATACTGGATTGTATCCCGTGCTGCTGCTGAGCTCAAAAAACAGAGTTCCACTTGCACAACTTCCCCCTTCTCTCTCCTGCAGCCATCGCCTCCAAATCTGCTCCAGGGTGTGGGGGATCCTCGGGAGTAGATTTTAGGGGCCCATAGGGAGAGAAGGGGAAAGTCCCAAATCCCCATGTCTGTATGCAGTTTTCCCATAGCATAGCATCATGATTTGGTGAGATTCAAAGTGCCTTTATGCTGTTGTCTTTTTAAAATACTGTTTCCTGTTCATTTTATCACTATTATTATATGATGCATTGGGAACTGAGAAACAGCTGTAGGTTGAAATAATAATATAAATAAATAATCTTTGCTGGTACAGCGAGTCTCAGGACCTGAGTGAATAACATGGGTACAGAGTGGGACAGGGGAAAGGTTGTTAGAGGAAATTCATTTTGTGTTATCCTGTAAGTAGAAAAATAAATACATTGCTCGTCTTATCAGTCAGTGTTCTGTCTATCTTTTATTCACCCATAGTGCATCACCATACACTATCATATTCACTTTTATCTAAATTAAGTGATTTTCAAGTTTTAGTTTTACATTTTATTTTCTTTATTTCCTTTTAAATTTTCCATTTGGTGTGGTAGTGCAAAATCAGGGTAAGTTGATTTTAATTTAACTTTTGCAGAATGTGAATGTGTGATGTATTGGGAAACTCTTGTTTAAAAGATTTGTGTTAAACATCAGCCATTACCTTTTTGAATTATTTTCCTTGCAAGATTAATATTAAAGAATATTCTGCTGAAACATTTTCAGCAAAACCCTGTCAGCATCTTCATGAATTAGGTATAATTCATGAATCCTGCCATAACTTGTCATGTGCTGTCAAACAAAAATTCTTGACATAAATTCTTTTGTCCTAGCATTTGATTTTAAACTGTTTGAGTTGATTTTTTTTAAAAAAATTGTATTGTAGAACTGTACTTTTGTAGTGCGTGCTGTTGACAACCGAAGAAGAGTGAATCTGTTAGGCTACAGAACAGTCAAGTTCCTCAGCTCATCTACCATTATACTCCCTAGCATTTTCACATACAGTTTCTCCCTTCACTGTGTCTAATGTGTATTTAGAAAATGAGCATATGTTTTAGAGTAGAGAACATGCACTCATAGTCATATAATAAAATAAGGTAGAAAATAGTTTCAGCCCTCTTCTGCTTTGTTTTCGAATTTTAAGGGATGGTACTTCTCAAATTGTGTTAGGAACCCTTAGAATCCTCAATGTCATAAGAGGTCTTAAGGAAAAAGATCACTAATAGACTTTCCCAAAAGATAGCATTTCCCACACTGCTTAAAAAATCAGAACCCCAAAAGAATGTTGCATGCATTTACTTAATATACTTGTCAGTGGTTCTTGGTAACAGTAAATACAGGTTCTGAAACCCCTTCATATTGAGACTGCCCAAACCTTTCCTGTAGAAACTATTCCCCCTAGGTAGTGCTTCTCTAGTGCACCTGCACATGATAGCTAATTTAGACCAGGAGCTTCAGCAGTGTAATGGATTCTGCTTTCCAAAGGTCTGGTGCAATCCATTATTCTAATGTTACTTTTCTACTTATCTCATGCAGTGTGCTTGCCATGCTGCTGTCGCTCTTGGACAATTTGCTGTGTTCCTAGAGTTGCTGAAACAAAGGGAGAAATCGCTGGAGGATAATCAGTAAAAATATAAGCACTTCACAAGTATATTTTGCTGTTTTTTAAAGGCATGAACTGCTTGAGGAAGCCCGGAGGCAAGGTTTACCCTTTGCTCAGTGGGATGGGCCAACTGTGGTTGTCTGGTTAGAGGTAAGGAGTCTTTACAATAATAAACTCAGTGCAGCATGGCTTCTAACTTGAAACTTGTAGGTGATCCTCTTCCTGTTTTTCTCCTTGCCAGTTGTGGGTTGGGATGCCAGCCTGGTACGTAGCTGCTTGCCGTGCAAATGTGAAAAGTGGTGCTATAATGTCAGCCTTATCTGATACTGAAATACAACGTGAAATTGGAATCAGTAACCCTCTACATAGGTTAAAGCTGAGACTTGCCATTCAAGAGATTATGTCACTAACAAGTCCATCTGCTCCTCCTACATCAAGAACGGTAAGTTGGAAAGCAATGATGTCTCTTAACTAAAGAGAAGCTAGCATATCTTTTAGAATTTTGCATTTGTGGAGGTCTGCATTAAAAAAGAAAAATATAATAAAATAAAAATAAAGTTAGGGATAGTTCTTAGAAAATGACAAAATGAAGTGACCTGTTGAAACAAGTTTGCAAAACGTTATGGTTAGTAACTGTGCTTAAAAACGTAATGACTGCAGGAAGAATACCAGTTTTAGGCAGGTCCTTGGGATCATTTATGGCATGCTAAGATTTAAAGGCATGTTTGAAATGTTAGGCAACACTAATATTTTTAACTAGATGTTTGTTACTATAAGCAGGGGTCCACAATTTTGCTCACCATGATGAGTATCCTATGTCCTTCTGTTGAGCATGACAAGCCTCCAGCCTCCCAAATTTGGAGCTGGGGAATGGGGCAAGTATCATCCACACAGTACTGCTCCTTTTCTAAGGCTTTCCAAGCAATTTGGAAGCACAGCAGCAAAGCAACCCCCAACCCTCATCTCAGTTTAGAATATTTTGGAGCAGAGATCCTTTTGTGTTTTTGGCTCTGGAGAAGAGGTGTGGGGCTTGATTTTACTGTGTTCTTCCAGGACACTTTGAGTACCTTGTATAACACAACACAGTTTCTGGGACTCAAAAGGGAGGAGGGGATTCCTTTGAAAGGCACCCGACTTAGATTGGGGATAAAACCTGTCCTGGAGGAAAGGCAGAGTCCTGACAAGTCAAACCTTTGGTTGGCTACCAAGGCCAGCCAAAATTTGTGAACCCAGGATTTAAAGATACAGTACCACCCTATTTCAGGCATGTTACATGAAATCAATCCCCTTTTAAAAGTGGAACTAAAGGAAGTTGTACCTGTGTTGTTTTCTTGTGTGGGGTGGGGGCACATGTTGAAGGCAGCTTGTTTTGCCTGCCACAATTGAATCACATTTTATTATTTATGTCTGGGGTGCAGAATGTCAGCCAGTTCAGTGGGGCCTTGATAAATACTGTGCTGTGGATGTGCATACAGATGCAAATCTGCATCCATATAGGCTACATATGTACATCTCATTGTGGGGCTGGAGTGAGAGTGATGGTGACTGCGTCTTGTGAATACCTGCTATGTTATTAGAGTGATTTGAAAGAAAACTGACTGACAAAGAATAAGCAGGATCCATTTCATGTTAGGATCCAGAGTTCCTGTGCTCTTGGAACAATTATTGCCACATATGCTCTTGGCTTATCATAAATATATGTTATGTATATTTATGTATTATATTATGTATAAACTTAATCTGATTGCATTCTATATAATTTGGTCTCAAAAGCAACCTGCCTAAACTGAGGTGGTTCACATATAATGCCAGCCATGATTTGGTGTTACATGATTGATCTTCAAACTCTGGTTTGCAATCCTGATTTGGAGCAAAGGCAAGCCATAGTTTTTCGGATGTAACAAAAATCTATGGTTTACCACAAACCTGTAAGTGCTTTGGAGTGTGCAAGGAGAGGCATGAGTACACAAACACAACTTGTTCAAGTACTGCCAACCATGATTTGGCATTGCATGTGAATTGGCACATAGTATACAAGGGGATACAGTAAGTTTCTTCAGATGGATAGATGCACTCTAAGGAACTAAAATGAAGTATCCCACAGTATTACTTGGCACTGCTAAGTGTAAGGAGTACACCCAGAAGTCATATTATGAGGAATTATACTTTTTCTAATTTTGCTTAAATACAGGGTATACATTAAGTTATTATTTGAAGGGAAATGTTTGCCTGCAGGCTTGCATCTTACATCAGTCTGTACTTAACAATCTAGAAACCATTGCTTTTGCCCATGCCTGCTCCTTATATGTACCTGTTGCTTATATATTCTGCAACCTTTCCTCTTTGTTACTGCTTTCCTTTCATTGGATGTGATTGGTTCACTTTGGGGTCATATTAGACCACAGGAAATGTCTGGGTAACACATGAAGAAATGGAAAATCTTACATCTACACCACAAACGGTTAGTTATAGCACTGAACCTTTTTGTGTTTACAGTGCTTTTCCCACTTCTTGAGTGCTTGAATCATGTGCCTCTTAATGTCTCTGAAAAGAGTAGAAATATTAATTCTTCTTGGTTATGGCCTATTTTAATTACTAACCTTCTCTGAAATGTATAATTATGCTGTAAAATGTTTTTCCACCAAGGTCATCATGGGGTTGGGAGAAATTATGTGCATTGAAGGCAAAATCAGTTCATTGATTTTGGAATTCTTAAGATGTTGCCTAATATTTTACTTGGGTTTACAGCTAAAGGCTGCTTCTTGTGTGGATAAACTAAGCAGCATGTGGTGTTTCAATTTACACAAGGGTATAAATATATTGAGAAATTCTTATGTACATAACTTTGAATGCATGATGCTTGCATTCCTAACAATTAGCATGCCATTATTTTGCCTTTCCATTATGGCCACATTCCAGAGGTGTCATTTTATGCACAGAAAGGACTATGTACATTGTTCATTGCTAGGATACATATACTAAAATGTGACATAATTTTATTATGTATTTTGTGGTTTTATATCTTGATTTTATTCTGTAAACTGCCCTGAGACCCTCGGGGATAGGGTGGTATATAAATTCAATAAATAAATAATAATAATAATAATAATAATAATAATAATAATAATAATAAAAAATAATTATTATTATTATTATTATTATTATTATTATTATTATTTCAACAGCCATAATGCTTGTTTTGATAAGTTTATTGACATTAAGCCTTCTACAGGTTTGCACAGTTAAGCCATTTGATTATTTTTTGCACACTGGACTGCGGCCATCACCTTGAATTTTCTTGCATTACTAAACTTACAAATACTAACATTTGTGTGTTCTTTTGCTTTTCTAATTACGTAACATCAGGAAGATGTGGAAGGAAGCTGGGCTCAGGTTGGAGACTTTTCTTTTAAACCTTCTGTGTAAAACATCAAAGTTTATTTAACCATAGAAAAGTTTTTAAAAAAAATACATTGAAAAACATTTTTGAGGGGAAATTAATGAGTAAATATTTCACATGTTAACTCGCCCAAAATTTATTTTGAGAAATTATTTGGCATGGAGGTTGGCATTATATTACCTAATTTTGAGGCTTGTTCTCCTGGGGTTCATCACCGGCTTGTGATAGCACAGCAACAAAATGTGTGCCTTTTGCTGATTTTTGTTTCTGTCACAACACATTCAGATTCAACTAAAATCTGTTTAAATAAGTTAATAACATCTTTCTAACAGCAGCCACTTCCCACTTTGGGTAGCTGGCCAATGCCAGTGATTCACATTGTAAACACGTGAAGGGATGGCTTCACATGACATGGTAAGCCAAAATACGACTTCATTGAGGCAGTGCAAACATGCAGGGGAACTCAGATCTCATTTGCCCCTCCATACTCATTTTTACAACTGCACCATGCTGCCTAAGCTAAAGTTTGGCTTTAGTGTATCATCCAAACCAGGAATCATGGTTAAGTCATCCTCTCACTAACCATGAGCTGTAGCCAAGAACAAATTTCTCTGTAGCTCGTGGTTAGTCAGGAGAGAACTTAGTTTTGCTCAGTGCAAGGCAGCAAAATGAAAGTCCAGAGGAGAGGAAAACAGCTCCTCTGCAAGAGCAGGTTCTCACAGTCTTACCAAGTCATTGTTTGCCCTACCCAGTTGTGCAAAGCAGCTCAAAGTTTGAAATGGGGAATTGAAATGTACCAGGAAGCTGCAGCCCTGGCACTATCAGAGAGTTTGACGATGTGCGTCTTCAAATCATTCTTCGCTGTTCACCTAAATAAATGCTAGTTGCTGTATAAATAAAGTGTGAAGTGGTTTTAATTTTTAAAACATTGCTTTGCATCTTCAGTAGTTGCAACCTCTTTCTTGTGTGAAACTGTAAGGCACTGACTAAATATTTTACACCTTCTTATTTAAAATTACACTTCAATGGTTTTCTTTAAATAGACCTTAGCCTATGGTGATATGAACCATGAGTGGATTGGCAACGAGTGGCTTCCCAGTTTGGGGCTCCCTCAGTATCGCAGCTATTTTATGGAATGTCTTGTGGATGCTAGAATGCTGGACCATTTAACTAAAAAAGATCTCCGTGGTCAACTTAAAATGGTTGACAGTTTTCACAGGTAAATAGATTTAAAATAGTCTTTATTAACGAGCATTTGGTCTGTGCATTTCAACATACTTTCCTAATGCCTATTTCCTTTTTAACCTTTTAACAGAAATAGTTTCCAGTGTGGCATTATGTGTCTGCGGAGATTAAATTATGACCGAAAAGAACTTGAAAGAAGAAGAGAAGAAGGTTTGAATGAGATTAAAGGTAGCCATTTTCTTTCCTGGATTTGACACTGTTTATGAGAAGTATATGAAATCATGATCCTATATTTTCTGTTGGTTGTAAAATCTCCCAAGTTGCAAGTATGTTCAATGGTAGATTCATGCCAGTGTTATATTTTGTATAGAGCTGGTGTTTATGGGGTCTAGCATAGTGTTGTTAGGTCCTGTGTTCAGAACGTTTTGACTGCATACTGGAGCCACTAAATCTATGGTGTGCTACCTAAAATACCCTTGAACTGTTAACAAGTGCCTATATTTCTTTTCCTTCCTAAACAATTATATGTACAACTACTGGCCCTATTCATTTGTGAAAGAAGGAAGAATATGTGCAGTAAAAAACTAGTGCTGTTCTGATCTCTCCCTTGTGGTGCAATTTAATGGGGCAAGATACAGGTATTCTAAATAGTACTTACTCTCGTAGTTGCAAGAATAAATAATAAAATAATAATAATAATAATAATAATAATAATAATAATATTTCAATATGCTGCCCATCTGACTGGTTGCGCCAGCTATTCTGAGTGGCTTCCAACAAATTAAAACACAATACAACATCTAACTTGAGTGGAAATATTTAGCCAAAGGGAGTGGGTAAAATTAATATAATAAAAGCGCATTTGCAACTCCAGTGAGAGAGAAATGCTAGGCATCAAAAGAGACTGGAATAGCTGCACAAGGAGCTTTGAGGTCAGATTTCGAATGCTATGGATGTTTCTGTTTCTTTAAAGGATACATAAAGTTTGCTAAAATTGTGTTTTAGAGACTACCGTGATTAAACAGTATTCAAATTCTTGAAGCAAACAAATGCAAAATAATTAATGTTTAGAAATATTTGCCTTGAAGTTTTTTAATATTAAGAGCTGTATCCAACACTCAATGAGCAAACACAGTAGATTTCAGTTCACACAACAAACTGAGCTCCTGCAATGATATTTGGTCTTCCTTTCCTCCCCTACTGCTACCTATGTGCCTTCAAGATCTATTCCAGAGTGCTGGGGAATGCTCTGGAACAATTTTGGGGAGATTACAGGGGTGAGGGGAGAAAGGTTTACGTCAGTTGCCTTGTGCAATGTTAGATTCCACCCAGTGTCTACAGTGTTGAAGGAATATTTCATAACCATTATATGCCAGTATCAGACATTTAGCTGCTTCATACCTTCCGTATTTACAGTCCCATCTGTATTTGGTGCAGAACAATACAAACTGTTGACAATGTATAAAACACTTCATTTGATACTAATTTTAATCAAGTGGCAATGCAGTCCCAACATTTATTTCTAAGCTTCAGTAGTATGCAGTACAGGAACCACACCTGAAAGAAATTGTATTTTATATATATTGTCAACTTTTTAATAACTCATAACTTTACTTCCCCCCCTACAGATGTCCTTGTCTGGAGCAATGACAGAATGATTCACTGGGTGGTGTCGATTGGTCTCAAAGAATATGCAAATAACCTTATAGAAAGTGGAGTTCATGGCGCACTTGTGGCCTTAGATGAAACTTTTGATTACAATGCATTAGCTCTTTCTCTACAAATTCCCACTCAAAATACACAGGTAATAATGCAGAAATAATTTGATGGGGATGATTCTTACTCATTATCAGAATATAGCACTGAATAATAATTTGTAGTGTGTGGCATATTTTAACCCTGAAATACTGTATTGGTGTCAAAGAGCATAATGAATCTGTGGGATTGGGATTTAACGTTTTTTGAAGGCAGAAGTGGGAAAACATATGTTGACTCTTGGTGCCAGATATTCAATATCTTATTCATATAGATTCTTCAACTGTAACCCAAAAGTTTGAAATAAGTTTTGCTAATTCTTGTTCACTTAGGCTCGTGCTGTGCTGGAACGAGAGTTCAACAACCTTCTAGTTATGGGCACAGACAGGAGGTTTGATGAAGTGAGTATTTTGGTTTTTAGTTCTATGATTCCATCCAGACTTATTAGAGAGCCAGTGTGGTGTAGTGGTTAAGAGCGGTAGTCACGTAATCTGGGGAACCGGGTTCGCGTCTCCACTCCTCCACATGCAGCTGCTGGGTGACCCTGGGCCAGTCACACTTCTTTGAAGTCTCTCAGCCCCACTCACCTCACAGAGTGTTTGTTGTGGGGGAGGAAGGGAAAGGAGAATGTTAGCCGCTTTGAGACTCCTGAAGGGGAGTGAAAGGCGGGATATCAAATCCAAACTCCTCCTTCTTCTTGTACATACAGCCACCATGAGTTAATGAAATCCTGCAGCAATTCTTGGGCTCAATTATGGGGACTTTTAACTGTAGTGTGTTTTTGGACTCCCCCTCCCCCAAAGTAGCACACTAACCAAACTACAAAAGCGGTCAGGTGTGAATAACTTTAGGATCATTTACTTTAGGTGGCAAAGTGCCCACTTACCATGGGGAGCAATGGAGGTGAGGTCAGGGCTTTTCTAGAAACTGAGGTTTAATTATGGTTATGCAGCACTGGAAAGAACTGAGCAGTCATATAATCAAGTAAGCCTTGATTTTAAAAAAGCAGACTAAACATATAAGAGTGAACAGGGACAAATGGAAAGGTCAAATTTTATAAGTGTTGGTTCATTGTTGTTCAGTATCTCAACAGAACAGAGCACAATATACACCCTCCAACCCCTCTTGGAGATCTATGGATGCTATCCCTGGCTTGCTTTGTTTATGAGACAGCTGAGTTTCTGTAAATTGTACTCCTTCTCAATGAATTTAAATAGTTTCTTGATTTTATCTCAAAAAGGATGATTAACTATTGAAAGGCTTCCTAGAGGGAGAGCACAAGAGGGTGAGGAGGAGGAGTTGTGGGATGAATGGTACAGCTGTGCACTGTAGCTTTCTGCTTCTGAGAAGAGAGCTGGTCGGAGGGGAATTCACAGAAGGAAAAGGCTTAAAAAAGAAGAAGTATAACATCACCTTGTCTTTCCTTCCTTACGTTCTGTTGGAAATGCCAAAGAAGGTGATGGTGATTCAGTGAGGTACAGGACACACCAGGAGGGAACTTGCAAACTGGGTGAGGGACAAGGGATACTCAGGGAAAAGGGGAGTGGTCAGTGCCAAAGGGAACTCAAATTCAAGGGAATTCCAGCATTCCAGAGCTGTTAAAGCTGAGTGGAAAGAGGCTTGATTGAACGAAAGAGTAGCCCTGCAAAGGGAATTTCCAGGCACACAAAAAGGAAAGCCAACTGTCTTGTTTGTCCTTGTTTAACAAAAAGGTAGTAAGCTTTTCAAGGTTTTTTTTTGTTGTTGTTTTTTGAAGTTCAGTTTACAATACTGCTTGTGTTGTTTATTTCTCAGGGCTGTAGGTAGCCAATTAATAGGCACTACAGCGATTGAATTAGAACCATAGGAGAACTGTAGTCCTGGAGATCTCAAGCTATTTGAATCACTCTCTCGTCCACATCAATGAGAATTTTGTGGGAAACTCACAGCTTGATTTGTCTGTCCAGCTAAATTTTTGCTTAGCTTATTTTCTCAGACAAAGCAAAAAGGAAACTGTTCAATGTACACAAAATGGCAACATAATTGCCCTTCTCACAAAAGGCTGCAGAAACGTTTTTTTTCTGCATTAATTTGGAATTCAGTACTGAATATTTGTAATTAATGTAGTATCTGCAAATTCCTATTAGACGGGGGAAAGATGAGTAAACTTCTTTCCTTCAGATACTGACAGCCATGGGAGTAGATAGTCTTTGAAAAAGATGCATGAATATTGAATTTTTATACCGTATTTTTCGCCCTATAGGGCGCACCTGCCCATAGGACGCACCTAGTTTTTTTGGGGGGGGGGATAAAGAAAAAAAATATTTCCTCCCCAGACGCGGGGCTGGGGCGGGGGAAGCCCGAGCTTCCCCCGACCCCAGCCCCCAGAACAGGCTGCTATCCGCAAGCCTTGGGAGCCCGGCGGGAACTCCCGCCGAGCTCCCCAGACTTGCGGATAGCTTCCTGAAGCCTGGAGAGCGAGAGGGGTCGGTCCGCACCGACCCCTCTTGCTCTCCAGGCTTCAGCGAAAGCCTGCATTCGCCCCATAGGACGCACACACATTTCCCCTTCATTTTTGGAGGGGAAAAAGTGCATCCTGTAGTGCGAAAAATACGGTACATCACCAATAAAACAATCAACAACGTGCAAAATATGTGGTTTCAAAGCATCTAAGAATCTAAATCAAAGCACAATGTTCTGAGCCCTCTTGAATATCATGGTTGTGTTGTATGTTAATCATATATTAAAGTGTATTGCATTTCTTTTTTTCATGTTCAATCTTTGTTACACTTGTTAACTTGATAGGATGATGACAAAAGCTTTAGACGAGCACCTTCATGGAGGAAGAAGTTCAGACCAAAGGACATACGGGGTTTAGCAGCTGGATCAGCAGAGACTCTCCCTGCAAACTTCAGAGTTAACACCTCAATGTCTTCACCTTCTATGCAGCCAAAGAAGATGCAAATTGATGGTAATGTAGTGCTTATTTTTTTTAAGCATGCTGATGATTTATGCCTGAGGTTGTAAGTGGAATCGTCTGCTTTCTTTGTATGGGGAGCGGGGAGGACTTAACCCTGTGCATGACTTTCAGTAATGCTTTAATTTGTCAGTGAATGATGGCAGCATTAGTAATACTATTTCAGCATTAATAACTGTTGACTTTCTGTGAGATCTAATGAAGCAAACTTTAGGATTGTCTTCAAATGGTTTAGAAATCTTTTAAAAAAACATTTATCTCTGTGTGGTAATGGAACACATCTGAATCTATTATCCATGTAGCACATAATGCAATATTGTTGCATGCAATCCACAAAGTATTATTGCTGTACGTAATCCAGTTTCAGCTGAGCTTGTATGGTGTTCTTCTCCAGTCCCCTTGGTGGATAGGTATTATTCAACAGCTGTAAGTGGTAGATTCTACCAGCTATGCAGGTCTTACTAGAAAACAACCTGATTCCTTAACACAGGGTGGGGAGTCTCTGGCCCAGATGCGCTCTCTCAATAATGATATTTATTAGCCAAGACAACCAAGGCAGTTTCAGTGATGTGACCAGGGCTAAAGTCAGATTGGAATGGATCCAAGTAATTGGCTTTTCCAAGCATTCCTAAGGCTGGGCCACCATCACCTTCTCAAACACCTTTCTCCAAAACGGTATATTTGCCACTGGGCAATAGTTTTAATACTCTGGGTCCAGGGAGGTCATCTTAACGAAGGGACACAGAGCTGCCTCCCTCAGGGCAGATGGGACACCTGCTATAGTGCCCTCTCTCATGTTTTATAGAATTGTAGAGTTGTAAGTTACCAAGAGAGTCATCTAGCTCAACTCTCTACAATGCAGGAATCTTTCGCCCAATGTGGGGCTCGAACCCATGACCCTGAAATTCTCTACTGACTGAGCTGTCCCCTTTCCTTGACCTCTCTTCATTTTGATTAGTTCTTTTATGGGCTATGCTAGTCAGGTATATGGTCAGTATTGGCACAGGAGCATAAGGCTAGGAGTCACCTGACCTTAAACACCTAAGTGAGAAGCTGCCATGTGAATATAGCTAGTATGAGGCTTATAAATTCATGACCCCAGGCACCACATTGAATGCTGTTCCAGGGATAAATCTGTTAAAGAACCTAGGAAGCTGTCTTACACCAATTCAGAGCATTGGTCCATTAGTATTGCTTCCAATTCCTGAGGCCCTCTGCACACAAAGCGTGTGGTTTGCCATTGAGCTATGACACTTTTCCCAAATTTGTGATTGGGGCGTGTGGTTCTTTTGACCTACTTAGGAGAATGGAAGGTATATGCTGGTGTAGTTTGGTGGGCTGCAGCCAATTTGACAATTATCGGTGGCCCTCAATATGCGCAAGGTTTTCCCATCCTTTTCATAAAGTGGCTTACAAATACAAAGTAGTGAATATGTAGCCAATTATGTTACATTCTGCGTAGCTAACATTTTGTAACTTTATGTTGTTACTGTAACTGCATTGATATGTGATTCTAATACTAACTGCATGCTGTGTTCTGCATGTCTTCCTGATTGTTGGAATAGGCAATGTATCAGCAACACAAAGATTGGATTCTGCTACAGTAAGGACTTATTCATGCTAAAGCCTTTTATTGGTAAGTAACAGTGATAGCCTCATTGTGGTGCATTGATGTTTTTAAAGTTACAGTATACAAATATAGGAACACATTCTTGACATCTTTCTGGTTGCTGTCTGTGGCATGCTGAAGTCCACATTGATTCGGAAGATGTCCCCCAGAACCACAAACTGCTGTCCAGCCTCATGAATTTCGAAAGCAGTTTTGTGATTCAGCCAAGCAGCTGTAAAGAGGAAGCTGGTGTGATAGTCCACATACAGCCTCAATATATAATCCCCCTTTGAACAGCTGTCACACCTAGTCCCCAAACTACTTTTTAAACTTCGTAATTTAGACATAAGTTTGAGTTCTGTGGGGACACCTTTTGAAAGGCTCTGGGCGCAGGAGTCACACCCCCTTCTTTATTTATTTCTGTATTTCTGTTGTCTTTGTGAAATGGGCAGTATATAAATATTTTAAATAAATCTACATTAGATAAATGTAAAAAAATAAATATTTCCATGCGCTGATAACTGTACTTTCAGCACCGGGCTTTCTAGTTTGTTTTTGGAAGATTGAAAAGGGGGAACTTTTATGTAATGTGCAAATAACTTGTATTGGGGTTTGTAGTATTGTAAGTACAAATACATCTGTATACTTCAAAATTTTTATTCTGTTGTACTGGGTAAGTGAATGAACAAAAAGCCATGCAGGACGCTGCTCCTTACCCTTAAAATTCTGTCCAGCCCTTATAATCCTGCTTTAAGGAATAAAGGCTGCCTTCATGGGTATAACCAAGGGAAGGCAGGGGGGCAGCCTGGCTACGCCCATGGCTAGATCAGCCTCTTCAAGTAAATGGTTTGGTTTTTGTTTAAAATATGTCTGCCTTAATTATATCTTTGGGGAAGACAGTGCATGGGAATACATAACATTTTATTGTATATAAGACTGATTTATAAAATATTCCATACAACTGATCAGCTTTTGGATGTAGAGGAAAAGGGAAGTCTGGGCAGAGTTTGGTTTCCCCCCTTCCTTTGCCTGACAACCAGTTGGCACTGTGAGAGGCTTTCACTGCCTCCCTTGATTGAGGCTGTGAAAAGAGAGTAAAACTGCATGTAGTCTCCCCTCTGTGCTTGTCATTCCTTAGATCAGAGAGATGGTGCATACATTTTCCCGACTTGACTTCTGCAACTAACTGAGTCTTACTTTATTTTCAGTTTATCCCCACTATTTCTACAGATGACCTGAAACATTTTGAATCAAAGACCGTATTTTGGAAACAATTCAAATCTTTAATCTTGTTAATACTTGTTAAATCAACACTTTGAAATATTTTATTACAGAGTTTTTAATTAGATGAATTTGTGAGTACTATAGAGAAAGTATTTTAGACTTAAATGTTTCTTATATTTATGTAAGTGTATGTGAGTCTTATTACTTACCTTTGTATTCAGTCTATAAATCAAATTACTGCCGATTTGTTAATTTTAGTCTCTTCAACTGAATGTACTGTAATGCTTGTATCTACCCCTATAAGCAATGTAGGGTTTTTGTAAATTATGCAGTTATTGTAATTATCAGTAATACGTTTTTAATAATAAACACAGGTGAAAAGGATTTTACTATCTTTGTAAAGGTATCCTGACTCAAGCAGTATATATATTTTGCCATTTGGAAAATGCTAGCTAGCTCTAAAATGTTAAATAAATCCCATTTTTTTCAGAGAAGCATATGTTTATTAATAAAGTGGGCATGGTTCCTGCTTCTATTTCCGTTCATAACTCTACTTTTTCCACCTAGCATATGATTTTAATGTGGCTTTATTTAAGTCTTCTGTTCAATATAACTTGCTTTAAATGAAATTCTAAAATGTGGGATTTATTTGAATACTATGAAATGTGTGTGAGACCTGGTGAGCTCATTTATAACTACTTTTTGTGGCTATATTTGTACAGTCTATGTTCATTGACTGAGCATAAGCCATAAGCGGAAATATTTTCTCTTAACCGAGGATAGCTCCTAATAGTACTCAATAGGCAACAAAGTGCTCTCCTGTATTTTGATGTGAAACTGTTTTTCGGAAAAATACTGATGCAATTCTTCTAAGTGGACCAATCATGATGCGCAACTGTCTCATGACAAAAATGCTGATGGCCCATGAGGCTAAAGCGTGTAGTAGTGCAACTATTAAAAAGGCCTTATTTTTCTTACGCCATCTTTTGCATATATTTATAAACTTGTTTTAAATTCTGGACAAAAAATTAATTGTTAATAGCGTTAGCCATTTCAACCAATATAAGTAGAAAATGCATCATTCTTTTTTTAAATAGCATCTTTAAGAGGCCAGCGAGGAATGAGTTCAGATTATGGTGCATTATTTATTATGCAATAATATATACAGCATGTCTTTTTCTGTTTTGGTTTTGGCTCTTTTTAATTGTACGACTGAAATTCATTGTTACCGTTTTGTTGTTTTTTTCTATTAATCTTTTATGTGTACTTCTGATTATGTAACAAAATATGTACAGACTAAGTACTTTTGAACTATTTTTATCACAGTATTATTTATTGCTTTCTTTCAATAAAGTACTGAAGCATTTTTTTCCACTGCCAACAATGGCGCTTGAAGTGTTTTGAAGTGAGATTTCAAGTAATTAACTGATGTGGATGAGATTTCTTGTGAAGCATCCAGTCATGTTCCCCTTTGCTGAAACCAGCTTTCCCCAGCCCACATGCCCTCCAGATGATTTTGAAGCACAACTTCCAGAAATAGACTACAACTTGGGTGAGGCTGGTTTAAACGGAGGCAAGTCCCATAACCTTCAAGACAATTAAGCTACCTGTGGTGTAGCACAATGTGGTGTTCTAGTAGCTTTGCACTACAACTCCCATTCTCCTATTGCCCATGCTGGCTGAGGACTGATGTGAATTACCCAGAACATCTGGAAAGCACCGCCTGTGCTGTGTCACAGTCTGTTTACGTTCCTAAAGTGTAGCCCTACATTAGATTGCGGCTTTGATGGTTAACTCCATTGGACTCCAGTGCAACTTCGCAGTAAGCCTGCATAACAATGCATGGCTGAGCACCTCAGCTGTGTGCAGGAACCCTGCTGATGAAAATTTGTCTCAAAATGTGCCACATAAAACAAGCATTTCCAGAATGCTTCAGTAAGTAGGTTGCTTTTAAACCTTTTGAAGTTCACCCCACAGTTGAACTGATGAAACTGCTGTTGCCTTCTGCCATCCTCTTGTTTTCTAAATGGCTGCTTAGCCCTGTGACCAGGAGCTATTGTCATGTAATCTAGGGATTATCCCCCCCCCCTTTCCCCCCCCATCTATGCTATTCTAGCACTTTAGTGTAGAAACAGATTAATATTTCTGGTAGCTATAGCAACTCTGTGTTGAATGTGCTTTCCTCAATATTGAATGATAACAGGAACCAGCCTCGGTTCTCTCTGCAGTCATTTCAATGCAGATGAATCACACATTTCCCCTAGCTTTTCCTTTCCATCTCAGCGGTTCACAACTTGCCGCTCGCATTTTGAGGTGCAAGCACAGAATCAAACGAAACAGATGTTTGCTACCCTAGAGGCAAGGAGTTGCAGCTTCTTTTCTTGCAACTCAAACCCTGGAAAGGAGGAAGATTAATGTTCCCAGCAGTTTCCCCTTTTAATTCTGTATCAGTATCTTAGACCTTGGGTAGTCAGTGTGGTGTCTGGCACACTGGCAAACTCCCTCAGTAAAGATGGGAGCAAGGTACTATGACCAGGTTGAAGGCACGTTAAAATTTAAAACACCTCCCGACAATAATTATTGAGAGGTCAGAGATTCTCTGTACATGGTAGTGTTTACTAATGCAGCAGCAAGGATTCTTTATATAAAGGAAAACCTGAGGCCACTTATCCCTCAACCAGTAGATCAAAGTATGAATGAGGCATGTTGGAAACAAGACTGGAATTTTGTTTATACACATTCAGTGAGGGTTAAAGCTCAGTGATTACTCTGGGAAGGTACAATACTTTGTTTCAGTCAGATCACTTTACAGAAGTAATTAAGAACTTTACTTAAAGCTTTACTTTAAACCTGTTTCTAATTAAACTAATTGTTCCAAGAATGGTTATTTACTCAGCCAGTAAAACACTTTCAGACTCCTCCTAGAATCTTTTCCTTCCCCTCAGAAATAATCTGGGTTGCCCAGCCTAGCGAAATCCTGACCACCCAGCCAAGCCTTTAAAAGCCTAAAATCCACCTAAGCGCTACCTGACCATTTATGTCAGGTTCTCTTCTTCAACTCTCCACTCCCTCGTGATTGGTCAACACACCCCCCCAGCCCTGACTGGCTTCTGGGTCTCCAGGAGGTTGAGCCAAGGCCCAGTGTCCATAAGTGTCCTCCAGATAACTATTCCTATCATCCCTGACCATTGCCCATGTTGGCTAGGGCTGGTGAGAGCTGACTTAGATCCTCATGAGCCTTTCCATCACTTGAGATCTGGCTGGCTCTTCTCTCCCCATGCCATAAGAAAAGTTTTCTGCTTCAGTTTTGTAGAATATTCTCTCCTGGGAACAGTGATGCTCTCTGGGCCCTATTCAGCAGAATGATAGACACACAGAGAGAGCAGGGCTAGATTTGCACATTTTGAAGCAATGCGATGAAGCAAGCGATGGTGCTAATACTTGGAAATCTTGTTGAGGTCAGCCACAACAGTTTTAAGAGAAGCTTTTAGAAACTTGCTTTTTAGCATATAACAGTCATGTTCCAAATTTCATTCGGCTATAAATTCCATAGATGAAATTAAGTTGCTTTTCTAGACTCTTCTTCACATTTTTGCCACCATTAAACTGTATTGTGAATCACTGCTCTTCTTTCCCAATGGTGCAACATCTCTCATTTACCCTAAAAAAGGTCTATAGGAAATTGTATCCTAGAACATTTTTTTTTAAGCTGCAGGTTTCCAAAGAGTAGAAAAGTGTTCCTTAACAGTTTCCAATACATACATACATGTTTTTAAGCAGTCGGTCTCTGCTCTGTGCCCCAAACATGAGTTTCCAACATCATTGCTATTATTTGGAGTTCAATAGACAACTTTTTTAAGCTATAGAAATGCCATTTTTAAAGCACGGATCTCTGAAGTTTGGACTTGCAGGTGGTAAAAAGAGTGTTCTGTTTACCTCTTCTTCCCATGCACATGCCTGGCAAAAGCAGCTAGAGTGCTTCTCTCTTCTACAGGAGCTTGGCTGGGGAGAAGGGAAACAACCTGAGGCAGAAAAGTGGAAGTGACCCGTTATTCCAGGTCAAAGACTGTTGCTTTTGTCCTCCCTCTGCCGAAGCCCTGGATCCCTCCAGCTCCTTTCTTCCTCATTTGTGATGGCCCTACACAAACGGTCATGTGAGGCTGTAATTTTGGGGGCAAAGTGCCATCAGTATGCTAGTGATACTCTGCTCTATTTCTCCACAACATCTCAATCAGGAGAGGCTGTGCAGGACCTGGACTGGTGCCCAGACACAGTGGTGGGTTGGACGAGGGGAAAAAAACTGAGCTTTGAATCCCAGTAAGATGGAGGCGCTGTGGGTGAATGGTTTCCTGTGTCTGAGAAATTGGCCAGTTGCCGTCCCTGGATGGGGTTGTGATTGGAGGCCTCGGTGGCTAGGAGTGGCTTCTGTTTGCTTTGACTGGTGCAGCAACAGGCTTGGGATAGCTTGTTGCACCTTAATGTTCAGGCATTAATGACTTCAGTATTGGATTACTATGCAGGACTTCCCTTGTGCTTGGCCTGGAAACTGCAGCAGGATCGCTGACAGGAGTGAGACCCTCTCAGCATATCTTGCTCAGAGATCTGCAGTGGCTGCCGGTATGTTACCAGGTCAAGGGCAATATGTTACTGCTCTCAACAACTCGGGGCCAGTTTTCTTAAAGGGGGGGCCTTGCCTCATATGTGTCCAGTCGGCCACTTCAGTCTGTGGGACTAGTGCTTTTACAAGTGCAATACAATGTTCATTCCACGCTTGCAAGAAGCCAACCTTTCAGTGCTGCAGCACCTACACTTTGGAATTCTCTGCTCATTGATATTAGGCAGGTGCATTCTCCAAATGGTTTTCCCGTGCCTACTAAAAACTATTTTAGTTCCAGCAAGGCTACCCAGGCATGTAATCTTAACATGCAATTTTAATGCCTCATTTTAGTAAGTACAACGGTTTTAAAATTACAGATGTTATTTTAAAGCTTATTTTTTTATGTGACTTGTTATTAATGATTTTTAAAAAATTAATATTTTAGGCTATCTACTGTAAGCCGTTTAGAGGTCTTTTGTACTAGTGGCGGTATGCAAATTTTGTTAAATAACCCCATGCCCATTTTAGCTGGGAGCCAACCCCACTCAGATCAGTGAGACGTGGTATACTTTTGGATCGACGTTGTGATCCAATTGCTAGTAAAATTTCCCGCCCACCCACCGGCCTGGGTTCCCCCACTCCCACCCTCTGAATGGCAAAAGCCATTACACGCTTCGGTACGAAACGATGCTCCCATAGCGGGCTGGGGACCCGAGCAAGCGCGTTAGAAAGAGGCGGCGCAGAGAGAGGGGTCCGGGAGCTTTTGCATAGGCGAAGCGAGGGACGCATCGCGGGGTTTCCAATATAGGCGACCCCCCTTTCCGCGGACTTGCTGCAAAGCCCGCCCGGAGCCGAGTGCCAACCACCACCGGCAGCTCGCTTTAGTCCTCTCCCACCTGATGACGCGCTGTGATGAAAAACAGGAAACGGGATCTTGGGAGAGGCGGAAATTGCAGCACCAGCCGAGTTAGGAAGCCCCAGCAGGGGAAAGCGAGGAGACGCTGCATCGGGAGAGGAAGGCGCCTGGGCAGCCAGGAAGTGGGCTGGGAACAAAGTAAGTGGCAGGAGCCCGGCCAGGTGCTCCCTCGCGCCGCTCGCCTTTTGCGCCAGCCGCGGGGAGGCTCCTCGGCGCAGCAAGATCCGCAAGCCGGGAGGGTCCCTGCCGCCCGCGATCCGCTTGCTCGTAGCGGGACTCGGGTCTTGGCTGGAGCGGGGAGGTGCTGCAGCCGGGCGTGGGGGCTTAAAAAAATTAATTTAAAAAATCAAGTGGGGAGGGGGTGCCTTGGCTCCGATTTCTGCGCCACGCGCAGCATGGCCATCTCTGGGATCTAACTAGGGCATCGGCGCTGCAAGGTGGGGCCCGTACCTGGAGCAGCCCAGATTGAGATTTGTGAGGGGAGGAGGAAGGAGAAGAGTCGTATAGGGAGGGAGGGAGTGGGGGCTGGGGTGCCACATGGCATCTCCGTGGCTGGCTTGGGTGGGCTGCCTCGCTTTGATCGCCCTTTGTTCTTCGATGGCGAAGAGGCAGCTGATCGAAGGGGGCTGAGCTGCTCTTGCTTCCTTGTCTGGGACGCTCATTCCCGAAGGGAGGGGAGCGCCTTCCCGGCTCGCTCTTCCGCTCGCCGGGCGTGCCCGCGCTCCGTGCCTGCTCGTGGGGGCAGCATCGTGCTGGAGAGAGGACTGCCCGCCCCCCTGGGCAGTTGGCATGTTCCTGGGCGCATGGATTGCAATTTAGGCTAGTGGCTGTGGATACGAAAACTGGATGGGCTTGTCCGGAGTAGGAGAATATCACTGTGTGGTGTGTGGTGTGGGATCTCAGGGGAAGGAAGTTATTTGACAGCTTCATCTTGGGGGTGCTGCTCCCCGCAGGCTTAAAGCTGGTAAGAACTCTGGCAGGGTGACCATCAAAATAACCCGTAAGTGTCTCTAGGATATGAAGCTGCCAGGTTCACCCAGCAATGGTCCACCTAGCTCAGCATTGTCTACATGCCTTGGAAGGTTTCTCCAAGGCTACCTGGAGATGCTGGGGATGAAACTGGAGACCTGAGTGCCTAATAGGCACTCTGCCACTACGCTAATAGCCCTTCTCTTTGTCCTGTGATTGAACCCCACCCCCACCCACTTCTTAGCCATTAATGCAATAGGGAGATGCACAATGATTTTCCTGGAGCATTGAGGGGATGCCTATTTGCGCTTGTTAGACACATTTCCTTGTTTATAATTATCGAAAGGCCACGGCACGTGAGCCAGTAGTTTATGGAGGCAGTAGGTCATGAGCACTGCTGCAGATCATGTGTCTGAAAACTACTGCCTATTCTTGTTGATGTGTGCCGGGCCTACCCTTGTCATCCTGTGATACAGTGTGCTTTCGGAATCCAGATAAGAGCACAGTTCAACTGGATGCAGATACTGTCCTTTGGAAACGGCTTGCAATTCTGTGGTTGTTCATTGCCTGTGATTCAGTCAGTCACACAAAATGTTACTCATGGCGCAGGCAGAAGTTGGACTCATTCATTCTTTCGTTCTGAAGTCCACATACCACTGGACTATCCACTGTTTCAATGAAGAGTGCTGATTGAAGATGTTTATTTCTGTTGTGGTCATTGCTTTGCCTTTTCAGCTTTGAATCTAATTGTCTATGTCTCACTCTGTTTTATTTCCTACCTCATTGCACTTCCTAGAGCAGGACTGGCAAGCCTGTGCCCCACCCCCAAATGTTCCTGGGCTACAGTTTCTATCAACCTTGACCATTGGTCATGCTGGCTGGGGTTGGAGAGAGTTGGGAGCCCAACATTCGTTTGACCATAGCTTCCCTCATTCCTCTTTTTCTAATCAACGTGAGAAGCTGGGTCCAGACAAAATGTTACCTGATGGCCAAACCATGGTTTAGTGATCAAGAGTGTATTTATATTTTACCTAACACTGGTTGGTGGCAAACCGTTTTCCTGATATTGAACTAGTGATATGAAAAGCTTCATTTGCTCAGTATTTGCATGCCAGACTGTTTTTAAAGGCACAGAGAAGCCTGTAATCCTAAAATTAATAGATGCTGGATGTATCTGACTTTCTGACCCAAATGGCACATACAGTATATGTAGTATACCTGCAGAAATGTGTACAAGTCAAGAAACTCCAAATACCCATGAAAAGGAGATTACTGACAACGGTTAATTTAAGGTATTATTTTGAGGCCTGCTCTTTGCTCACTTAGGGAGGATATGTACACAAATGCAGTAACCTTATATTCTACAGCACAGACCTATAGGATGGGTAGCTAATGTGAAAAAATTCCTCTGAGGCAATTGGGGTTGACTTGCTACACCACTTTTTACTTTCCTGCTGTATAAAATACACTCTGCATGCCACCCTCCTTTCTTGACTACAGTCTGGATAAATTCTTTTAATGTTTTATTATGTTTTGATATGTTGGAATCCACCCAGGGTGGCTAGAGGAACCCAATCAGATGTGTGGGGTACAAATATAATAATAATACAGTAATAATATTCCTCTCTGGCTGCTGAAGAATCAGTAGAACAAAGTAGCCAGCGTGTCTGATTGTCTGAGTTCTCTATTCCCCACCCCCTTACCCCTTTTCCAGAAATTGTGTGAGTCAATGACTCATGGATAACGTTTCTCTCCAGCCTGGTTTGAAAGAAATTGGCCAGAACAGCAAATTGCATAGGAAATTTAAAGCCACTGAGCTGCTAACCATGTTCAGTGGAAAACTAGAAAGGTTAGAGCTGGAAAGGAAAACTCAGTATCTCTTGCGTCTGCAAAAGAAGAGAGGCTGAAATGTTGTCTGTTGTGCAGTACCTCTGATCCTCTCTGAATGTTGATAACTGTATGTAATCCCAAGCACACTTACTCTAAAGTGAGCCTGGCTGAATTCAGTGTGACTCACAGAGCATTGCAGCCTTATTTTTGGTCTGGTATGTTTTGTGGGGAGAGGATTTGAGCTTTATGGAACCGGGTGGTCTTCAAACTGCTTGTGTGGGCAGGCAAGAAATTGCTCCAGATTGTCCACATGTCTTTAATTAATGCCAATGGCCATTTTTATCTCAGTTGAAACTCATTTATATAAAGAGAAGCTACCTTTAAAATCACCTATTTCCATAACTGCAATAAATAACAGTAGAAGCAAAAACTATCTTCTATTGCTGTAAGTGTGCAGAGGTGAGCTGGCTAAACAGTTCAGCTTGTGTCATGCCTTCTCTGAACTGGCCTCCCTTTCTGTTGCTGGTTCACAATGTGTTTCAGATGAATGAATGAACCAAACATATGCATGCTGACTCTTACCGGAATGAATTTCCTCCTTTTCCTTTGAAATTATGCCAGTAACTATTCCTAGCTGTGGAATAATGGCAAGAGGATTCTTTAAAATGTATTCAGCTTGCAACAATGTGGGGTTAGCTAAATGTACACCCATTAGAATTGCAGTTGTTGGCAGTATCTAACCATAGCAAAGCCATTAACCAACCTTTCATTGGGTTAGAGGGTGAAGGGTGGAATCTATATATTTTTCCTGGCAATAATAATGTGATTCTTGCAGAACTATTTTGTACTGCAAGTATGAAACCTTTTTTATTCTAATGTCACTGTTTCTTCTGAAATTTCAGATGTGGAAAGCAAGCGCAGGCCACACTATCAGTGTCAGCCAAGATGATGGTGCTGATGACTGGGAAACGGATCCTGACTTTGTGGTATGGTTAGACACTTTCTCTAAATGCTAGCCATGCTAGTTAGAATCAGAGAAAAGCAAGTAATTTAGGGCTTGCTGGCGCTGTGGGTAAAAGCCTCAGTGCCTAGGACTTGCCGATCGAAAGGTCGGCGGTTCGAATCCCCGCGGCGGGGTGCGCTCCCGTTGCTCGGTCCCAGCACCTGCCAACCTAGCAGTTTGAAAGCACCCCCGGGTGCAAGTAGATAAATAAGGACCGCTTACTGGCAGGAAGGTAAACAGCGTTTCCGTGCGCTGCGCTGGCTCGCCAGATGCAGCTTGTCACGCTGGCCACGTGACCCGGAAGTGTCTCCGGACATCGCTGGCCCCGGCCTCTTAAGTGAGATGGGTGCACAACCCTAGAGTCGGACACGACTGGCCCGTACGGGCAGGGGTACCTTTACCTTTTTAAGTCAAAGTCTGAGAGTCATTGGGAGGGACATGCTTATGTTTGTACGCAACAAATAAATGGATTTAACTGGGTTTTTTAGTAGCTGGATGTTTCTCCTGCTGAAGGACTTGTTGGAAGAGGGCAAGATATGAAACTGAAATTAGCCAAAATGGCCAGTGACAGATGGGAAGAGGCAGGGAGGATGCAATTGTAGGATTTGCTGTCGTTACAGACCTTAAAGTCTCTTTCACCTCTGAACGCTCTGGTTCAATTGTAATTGCTGCTTAACCTGTTTCTCTTTCCTGTGTACTTTCAGAATGATGTGAGTGAAAAAGAACAGCGCTGGGGTGCTAAAACTGTGCAGGGATCTGGTCACCAAGAACACATCAAGTAAGCCACTTCTTTCATGGTCTTAAAACTGATTCTGGTGATAGTTTTGGCACGCTATTCCTTTTCTAGAGCAGAGGTAGGGAACCTTAGGCCCTGGGAACCAAATATGGCCATTGAGCCCTCTCCCTCTGGCCCTTGGGTCTCTTCCCAGCCACATCCTTCCTTCCTCAAGTGTTTTTGCCTGGCTGGAATGTGAATACTGAGCATGTCTCTTGCAGGGTGGAGTGTTTGCATATATGGAAACTAGCCTACTGTGCAAAGCTAAAATGCATATCTGTTGCTCCTCTCATTTTTGCCTCTGGCCCCACCCACCACAAATATTGCCCTGAAGGGAATGCAGTCCTCAGCCTGAAAAGAGCCTTGCTCTGGAAAAACAGCAAACAGCGGCTGTGCGCACGTAATGGGCCTCATCTTTTAACCCAGGGCTCTTAACCAAAGTTTGAAGCTGGTCAAGAATCCTTGGCTAAACAGGTAGTTAACATTAGCTGCTGATAATATCGGTGTCGAAATGCCCTTTAACTTTGGGTAAGGAGTTTGCTTTAGGGAGAGACTGTGGGGGGTATAAGCATGTTATCAGACAGCTCACTCTTAATCTCTTAATTGTGGTTTAGATATTAATTGCATGGCATTCTCACCAGCCCACTGCTGTCACTGTGAGGGCTCATATGTTTTTATATGTTCTAAAGGGAAGTGAAAAACTGCTTCCAGCTACCACCTTCATTGCTACATACACTGTCTCAGAAATAGAAGGGCAAAATTTCAGATCTTCTGCCCGAAGTTCTGTGCATTGCAGCCATTCTTATTTCTCTGGTGAGAGTTCAACTTCAGTCTAAGGCTGGGCCTGCAGCTGGCAAAAAACCTAACCTTATGTAACTTACCTGAATGGTAACCTAATGATCAGTTTTGAAAGGTAGATAGTATTGCTGTAATGAAATCTGAAGGTTATGAAGACATCAGTACAGTCGTACCTTGGAAGTCGACTTCCAAAATGTTTGGAAACCAAAGCGTGGCTTCTGATTGGCTGCAGAAAGCTCCTGCAGCCAATCGGAAGCCGTGGAAGCCCCGCTTGGATGTTCAGCTTTCAAAAATAGCTTCCAAACCGGCACACTCATTTCCACGTTTGTGGCATTCAGGAGCCAAAATCTTCGAGAACTAAGTTGTTCGAAAACCAAGGTATGACTGTAATGGCCTTCTGCTCTAAATATTGAAAACAAATGTTTCTTGAGCATGTGACACAGTTGAGGAACCAGTTTTCCTACTCGGCTCTGGTCATTTGGTCCGTGGTATGCTTCAAAACATAGTTTGGAAATTTTTGCGACAATTGCCTGTTCCTAAAGGCATGTTAGAAACATGGTAAGCCATAATAGCAGCATAGCCTCTGGCATTGTACACTGATGCTTGAAGTAGCTCCATCTCTGGAATAGTACAAGAATGCAGATTGCGCTATCAGGTAAGGTGGCAGGGCAGACAGCACCTGCATGTTTATTGTTAGGAGGAACAGCGTTGGATGAACGGCCCTTTTCTGAACAATGTCATGGGCTGTAAACAGGGTACATTCAAGCACTTCTGGTAGGGCAGTAGAAAATGGTGGCCCTTTGCATTACAGGTGACTGGGGCCATATGTGGAGTACTGTGCTTAATTTTTAGTCACCCATGGTGAAGAAGGATGAATTCCAGGTGGAAAAAAAGATGCAAAAAGGAGCTGCTAAGAAGGTAGCAATAAAACAGGGACTGTTAATTTAATTCTTTTCATAAGTAAATTTTTATTAGTATAAATAATGCTAATAAATAGCCAATAATAGCCAAATTATAACAATATCAATTTGCGGGACAGATAGTTTAAAGGCAGCTCCACACAGTGTGAGATATATGATACGATGGGTATAGCCTGTGACTTCTTGCACTTCGGTCAGCCCAAGAAATCCTATTTTTGCTCTGCGAAATCTTGGATGATTGATGAACTATCTGGACAGGATGGTGAAAGCACTAAAATATTTTGCATTTTGGATGTGTAATGCACTGCAGTATTAGCATTTGAATTTCCTTACTGCAGACTTCTCGGGCAGGATTCAGCTAATGAGTCCCATCAGCAGAAGCTGACTTCTGTTTGCACAACAGGGTTGTCCCCCCCCCCCCCCGCCCCCTATGTGCTCCCCAAAATTGGCTCTGGGAGGGTTGGGTGAAGCTCAAGAACAGTGCATGGAGGAAGGAGAGGAGGGATTGCTTTGTTTGGCAAGCTGAAACCTTAGTACGACATTGAACTCCTCCCCTAGGTTTCTTCCTCTGTTTAAAGCAGCAAGGTATGTGTTTGCAGAGGGGTGGGAATAATGTAGAAGGATTCTGAAACGGGTATGCAAATGGTGGTTTTTATTTAATTATGGGAGGAGTTGATGTAGTTTCTTTCTCTTCCTAAAGATAATTAAAAATGTTAAGGGCAAAAATGGCACAGGAGGCGAGAGCTAGATCAAAGTGGCATCTATTCCTGCAATTTCTCTTGTTTTTCATTGGTTTTGTCTCAAAAAGCATTCATAAGCTGAGGGAGAATGTATCCCAAGAGCATCAGACTCTCAAGGAGAAGGAACTTCAAACAGGACCAAAAGCTTCCCATGGCTATGGAGGAAAATTTGGTGTGGAACAAGACCGCATGGACAAAGTAAGTGCAGAAGATTTTGCACGGCTGATGTGCCAAACAGGGGCCTCGTCAGGCTTTCTTGGACCCTGCCTCATGCTCAAATGTCCTGTCCCTCTTTCTGCTTCTGGGTGTCTGGTGCTATTGTTGCATTCCTTTGACAGGGAACTTGGGATAGTGGAAAAGTTGGTCTGACTTGACTTGGCAATCCGTCCAGCTCTTAGTTTTGCTTTCTAATTGCAGGGAAGTGAAAAGACCTTGTGGTCATGTCCTGCTCCTGGGAAGGTGCTTAATATTTCCAGTACACTTTCTAAATTGAGGAAATGTCTACCTCATATACATAATTGACATTCATGCTGACTTCCATTCATGAATCAAGCCTTGGACATCTTCTCCCTCTCTCTACAGACCCTCACTATCAATGCCCAATAACAGAGTTCTTAGGACATCCCACAACAAGAAATAAAACAAATTCAATAACAAAACACTTAAGAGTATAAAGACAGTGGTGGTGGGGAAGTCATATTAAGGACATGAAGCTAAATTGAATTAAAAATAAAACCTCCTGCCTAGAGCTGAAATGACAGAAGGGTAATACTGCTGATAGACTTGAAAGCCGCTGAGAGGTTTAGGAGAACCCACAGGATTGAAACCCTCATGACTGCCTTCTGGGAAAGGTGATCTCAGAGGGCAAACCAAGACCACTTCTGTGCTCAAATGGGCTAGAAGGACAACTGAAATTGATTGAGAATGCTGAGGATTCTTGGCTTAAAAAGAAAAAAGGTTGTTATTGATTGAGGCATAGAGGTAGTAGGAGTCTAAAATAAGAATTGCAGAAAGCCATTGGCCAAATTTGCTAAGAGACATGTTGCCTCCGTGCTTGATATGAGTCAGTGTGGTGCCAGGTGGAATATACACACTGCAATACTCTAGGCCTGCATTGTGGCATGCAGTAAATGGCCTCTGATCCTTGCAATTCATGAAGGAGAATTGTGGTTAGTAAATCTGAGTGTGGGTTGCAGCAACCACAAGCTCTTACCTCAGCAGACAAATGATGAAGAGGAAAATCCCCAAGTATCTTAATTCTGAACACAGGATTTGAGGAACTAGCTCTTGGGTCAAGTTGAAACTACCTCAGCTGATGAAAGAGGCTATGATTTTACTAGAACTTTCTCTTTAAATCTGATCTGCAGTTGACTTATGCAAACCTGGTACAATCACTAAATTGTTTATCCCACAGTCCCAATAGATTTTGTTTCTGGTCATTGCAGTTTGGAATAGAAGCCTGTTGTACCTCCTCCCATGCTGAAAACTCTGTTATTAATTTATTTTGAAACTCAGAAATGGCAAGTTGCGCGCTAGAAAAGCTCCTGTTTGATAAGGCACATGCTTAGCATCTCTCTCCTGCTCTGCAGGAAGACAAATGTGGAGACCAAATGTGGAGGAAGTTGTTAATGCTTGATAGAGACTTTGGGAAAGGAAGAGTGTGTCTGGTGGCTTCCTGTAGGATAGCAACACAACACAACATAGTGCACACTGAAGGCACAATTTTAGCTGAATTCTCTTGCAGTTGGAAGATGCTTTCTGGTATAATAGCTGGCGCAGTAATGGCAGCCTTTATTTTATTAATACTTTTTCTTTGTAACAATATTTAATATACTGACGACTTGTATAGAAAAAAGTCGTGTAAAGCACATATACAGTCACGGTAAGCATCAAAGACCAGAAACTGTCATAAGAATCTGGCCGATCACATAAAACTTATCCAGCTGAAACAACCTATTGACATAAGTAAGTCTTCGAAAGACATCTAAAAAATAAGAAGCAGAGATGCTTGGTGGAATTCCATCAGGAGGACATTCCACACTGATGGGGTAGCCACAGTAAATGCTTGATTTATCATAGATACCAAGTGGGCCACATTCACACAAGGATAGTTCAAAATGAAGTTTGTAGTGGTTAAGGGCTATCCCTTTCCTGTGGCCTTCTTGCCTCTCTAGACCATGATACACCTAGTGCATTGGCTCCCCCCCCCCTTTGCTATTTACAATTGAGTCTGTATATATTTTGGTAAATGGAAGTACTGACTCCTATAAGCTGAGGTAATGGAATTTCTCTCTCCCCCCCCCCCCATTCACTTTTAATTTGTATAGCGCCTTTCTATATTGCTGTACACAAGGCAATTTACCAAGTTGAAGAAACAACAAAATATGCAACAAAGATCACACATCCTATAACAGTCTAGTCCATGAAATGACCAAATACCTCCCTGTCAGTGACTTGCTCAAGAGCCTTTGCACCTATAAATACATTTTGAACTTGAAATCTTATTTGGAAAAGTAAAAATAACAAGAAAGCTGGATTTTTACAATGTTCACATCATATCAACTGAAGAGATCGTGTTCATATATATCTTGGATGGGGACCTCCAGGCCACAAGCCAAACTTGGCCCACCAGCTTTCTGCATCTGGCCCAGGAGGCTGTTTCTCTGAAACCCAGCCCACCTGATGTCATATGTGATGTCAGGTGTGAAGCAGGTATAGATGAAGCTGCACAAAGCAGGATTGAACCACCAACTGCATCAGCTGATCCACAGGGAGTTCAGTCCCATCTAGTTCAGTGTGACAACAGATGACTGACAAGGAGCTGGTCCCATCCACCTGTCAGAGTTGGCCTTCTGGCATGGGGGAGATAATGATCTGGCCAAAAAGGTCCCCCACACTCCAATATACATGGAGCCAAGACTGCAATCTTTGCTTGTCTTCTACAATTTAAGTAGAAAAGGCAACCAAGGTTGAACCTTTAAAGTTACATGTTTTCTTAGAAATACAGAGCAGCCATGGTTTAACTTGTTTGAATAATCTTAAAAGCGCTCTTAATTGTTCATTGACGCCCTTAGCTTTCTGATGTCATTTCTATAGTTTCTTTGGGGTTCCACAGGGAGGACCCAGTAACCATAGTGCTTGTTCAGTTTTGTGTTGAATGAATAGGTTTTTCCTTCCTCTAGGTGGAAGTTAATTAGTCCAATGTTTATATTAAATGTGTCTTTTCTTGTTCTTCCAGTCAGCTGTTGGTCATGAATATCAGTCTAAGCTTTCTCAGCACTGTTCCCAGGTGGACTCGGTGAAAGGTTTTGGTGGGAAGTTTGGTGTGCAAGTCGATAGGGTTGACCAGGTAAACGACTTCCTGTCTTTCTAGAAATGCGTTTGATAGCTGCCTCCTACATTTTTATAGTGTAGGTGTTGATGCGGCTGTATTAAGATGATTCACATGTAAGTGTCATTTATTAATACCACTTGGGGGTGCTTCTTTGTTTAGAATATCTTGTAATACTTTTTATTGTTATTAAAATAATTTTCAATTTTTTTATTTATTTCTGCAGTCCGCTGTGGGATTTGAATACCAGGGGAAAACCGAGAAACATGCTTCTCAGAAAGGTAAAGCATTCTGAGGAGTTTGTGTAGAATTCATATTTTCTTCTTCACAACAAATGCTGCTGCAGAATTCTTTTCCAGTACAGTGGTACCTTGGGTTACATATGCTTCGGGTTACATAAGCTTCAGGTTACAGACTCCGCTAACCCAGAAATAGTGCTTCAGGTTAAGAACTTTGCTTCAGGATGAGAATAGAAATCGTGCTCTGGTAGTGCGGCAGTAGCAGGAGGCCCCATTAGCTAAAGTGGTGCTTCAGGTTAAGAACAGTTTCAGGTTAAGTACGGACCTCCGGAATGAATTAAGTACTTAACCCGAGGTACCACTGTATTTTCTTCATGAAGGCTTATGGAACAGGAATGTTAAGCCTGTCATTCCATGTCACTGTTGGCAAATGACACAGTTAGAAGAATTGACCTTTCAAATAATGAGTTGTGGCAAATCCTTTCCTTTTTTAGGGTTGGTTTTTTTTTTAAAAAAAAAAGATGGGACCCTTTAAATAAGAGGATCTTTTGTTACAAGAGACTTTCTGCAGAATATCATTTGTGTTTAGTACCTCAGTATTGAGTCTGTTCCTAACTGAATAGCCACTCAGATGGAAGCCTTATTAGGGCATTCATTTCCTTCACACGTCAAAATCATGTGAGGAGCATGGCGGTACACTGTCTAGGCCTTACCCCTAACGTATCAGATATCCTTCAGTAAAGTTACTGTAACTGTCACTATTACATAAATGCCAAATATTTACTCTTTAACACACTTCAAACCACTCTTTTCATAGTTATAAGGGTGGTAGGGAGGTAATTATTGAAGGAGGTGCCACTAATTAGCATCATCTTCAGAATTGTTCAACCGGCATCCATGCAGTTTCTGACATTTTTTCAATGTGCTCGTTTCTCAGACTACTCAAGTGGATTTGGCGGGAAATATGGAGTACAGGCTGACAGGGTAGACAAGAGCGCATTGGGATTTGACTACCAAGGGAAAACAGAGAAGCATGAATCGCAGAAAGGTTTGTTGCTTGCATTATATTCTGTGCATTTTTTAAAATTTCAGGAGCTTGTGCTATGATGGTAAATTTGTAAAATGTTTCCCCCCCCCCTCTTTAAAAAATAGGGCAGTGACTCATTTTTATAGCATCAACTCAACAAATAACCTTCCTTTTGCGTTTGAAAATTCTCACGGTTTAGCTAACATAGGAGTTCTCTTCAATCCAGAGTTGGCGTTAGAGGAGGCGAGAAGCTTATCTAGTAGATTTGATAGAAAATCTTAATACCTGGAGAGTCTAAATTCTGAGTTCCGGCTGCAGTGGTGGAAAACCAAGAAAAAGTGTCTCTTTTCAAAAGCTTGGTAATGGGTTTCCAAAAAAACCAACCAATCAACAAACCTTATATGCCTGTTTGTGGGAAATGACCTCTTCTTCTCAGTTCTCTGGTATGGGGGTGGGGGGGTGTTTGCCAGGGATAAGAGGTAGTTAGGCTTTTGTTTGCATATTTTTGTTTTTGCTGCTGCTGCTCCTTTCTGCAAAACCATGAGCAGAATTATGCACTTTTATTCTCTCTGGAAGAAACCAGTCTCTTTCTGTTTCTGTTCAGTTTTTGCAGGAGGCAGCGAGGAGCTACTGCAAGCACTTGTTCTCCAAACGGCTGTTTCTCAGGGAACAAAAAGCCACTTCTCTTTTCCTTCTCCATATTTTACTGAAAAATACAGATGAACTCGATGTCTTGTGATGTGAAAGTGTCCTCTGTGGTGGTTGGGTAGTGATGGCTCTTTCACACATGCAAGTCAGCACTGGAATACTCAGTTGGGCTGAGGGGCAGGAGAATGTGTGAACTGACCACTGCTAGCCAAATAGCTATCAATAGAAAGAATTTAGTGTCTTAGTTTGTACTGCTGTGATGATTTTTTGATTTTCCCTCTATCCCATCTCCAGATTATTCCAAAGGTTTTGGTGGTAAATATGGCGTGGACAAGGAGAAAGTGGACAAAAGTGCTGTTGGCTTTGAATACCAGGGCAAAACTGAAAAACATGAATCACAGAAAGGTTTTTATTTTAAATTTTATTCCATGAAATGGTTTTGGGTTGGCCTTCTTTAAGCCTGAGCCTTTTAGTATACTTCAGTATCCCTGCATAAACGGAAACCTTCAACTTTTAGAAGTAAAAAAATCCTCTTCCCTTTCGCTTTCTCTTTATTCGGTCTTTTTGTTTTGTTTATTTTGTTACTTTTATATCCTTCCTTTCCTTAGAATAAAATATAAAAAAATCCCACAGCAGCTGACGCCTATGAAATAAACAAACCCAAAGTTGATTACTTAAGGAAGGCTTCTGTGAGAATACACAGTTGTATTAAAGTTCTGAACTAACTTCACAGCACACAAGTTCCTTCATAAGGATTGTGTTGTGTTTATGGATGTTATGGATTTTGATTTGTTTGCCTTACTGTAAACCATCCTGTGGCTTGTGCAAACGGTGGTATATCAATCATTTCAATAAATCATCTAAATAATCTTGTTTGTACAAGTATTTATAAATGTTTATAAATACAATACCTCTGTAATATATAGATATATACAATTTAGAAGTGTAACAACCATTAAAAGCAGTATAGAACAATCATTAACATGACTAGCTACCTATGATTATTTGTTTATTTATTAAATTTATATATTGCCCTTCATCCGTAGATCTCAAAGTGGTTCATAACTTAAAAACCACAAATATATCCTGTGAATACCTCGGCTCAGACAATTTACTGCATCCAGCAGGAAATCTGGATGATAGAACTAGTAACTGCTGATGTGGCAAAACACTACTATTTTTTGTTTGTTTTTTGTTTGGTATAAACAGCTGCCTCTTAAGTTTGCACCTCATAAGATTAGCAGTATTCCTTCTTGTGCATTTCTGTTTTGTGTAAATTGGACTATAGTGAATATTTGCTGCGTTCTATACAGTAGCATTCTCAAGGCACTGTGGAGCCAGGTAGCAGAGTAGAAATTGCAAAATAAATGTCCTAAACATGTAGTTTAATTCATCTCAGTTCGCTGAGTCCTTATGACTGCAGCTTTGTGTACTACTATTTTCCCACCGTTAAAAAAAAATATCCTACTCGTACATTGAGTTGGACTTGGCAAGGGGATGAAGACCTCTAGCTACTTTCTCTTAAATATATAAATTCATTTTAAACTTCCTCCAGGACAAAAACGTTATTTCGGTAACACCTTGTGTTATTTTATCTATCTAGATTATACAAAAGGTTTTGGTGGAAGGTTTGGGGTGCAGACGGACAGACAGGACAAATGTGCCCTTGGCTGGGATCACCAGGAAAAAGTACAACTGCACGAATCTCAGAAAGGTATATACATATTTCTTGGCTGTACATATAAAGGGGTACAATGATTACCATCCTGTATACTGTACTGTATACTATACTGTTGTCGTGTTCATATAGAAGGAAGGTATATGCATCACATGATCTCTAGCAGAGGTCACCAAAGTGGAGACCTCCAGATTTTAAACTACAGCATCCCTAACCAGTGGCTGAGGCTGATGGAACTGGGAAACTTGTGAAAATATTCTTCAGAGTTTTCAGACTCAAACTACATGTTCAAAAATATTACATGGGCTTGGACCATTTCACTTGTATATTGTGAGGTGGAAAGGGAAATAGTATGCCTGAATGCTTTCCTTTGTGAAAAATGCGTTCTGCTTTTGAAAAGATGGGTATATCAGATAAAGTTTTAGCACCTTCTTCTCCTTGGTGTGATTGCTGTGTATATGCAGGGGATTTTTGGCATGGGCTTTCAAACGTGTGGCATTCCAAGCTGTGATTTCTCCCAGCTGCAATCTGAAGTAAAACAGTCTTGGGACCATAAGATTTCTCAGTGTGTATTTTGGTTCTGAATTGCATGATGTGTTCCTGAAAGTAGTTATGGGAGGCTACTCTTCAACGCCAGGGGAGTCATCCCGTGGTGTCCTGCAGGGTTTCATCTTGTCCCCCATGCTATTTGACCTCTATATGAATCCACTGGGAGCTGTCATCAGGAGATTTGACATGCCATCAATATGCAGATGACACCCACCTTTCTCTTTTTGTTTCATCTGAGTTGGGAGAGGCAGTTGCTTGGAAACAGTGATGGACTGAATCTTGGAAAGACAGGTGTTATGTGTTCTGAGTTCTTACACCCAGGAAGTGAGGAGATGGCCTGTCCTGGATGGGGTTACACTCCCCTGGGAGGAGCAGGTCTGTTGCTGGATTCAGCACTGTTTGTTACTGGAGGCTCAGATGAGCTTAGAGGCCAGGAGTGCCTTTTTCCAGATCCCGCTGGTTCACCAGCCTCAGCCCCTTTGGGGCAAAAATGACCTGGCCATTGTACTCCACGATTGGTAACTTCCAGATTGGATTATTGCAGTGTGCTCTAAATGGGGCTGCCCTTGAAGACATCTCAGAACCTTAAATTGGTTGAAAATACAGTGGCCAGATTACTGGCTCTGGCTCCATTTAGATAGCACATAACTCCTGTTTTATAACAGCTGCACTGGTTACCATTTTGTTTCTGGCTCCAAAATACTCATATTAGTGTTTAAAGACCTAAATGACTCAGCCTCTAGATACCTGAAAGACCAACTCCTTCCCTACTGGACCCTCTTGAGCGCTCAGATTGGTAGAGGGGGGCACTCCTGTTTGTTCCACTACCCTCAGATGCTATGGGGAGGGGGTGGCTCAGGAAAGAAAATTCTCTCTGGCAACCCCTTAGTTGTGGTACTCCATCCCAATAGAGGTGTCTGGCAACTTCATTATTTAGCTTCTGTGATACTTGAGATGCGTATTTTCAGGACCCCCCTTCCTTTTGTGATTTTTTATTTTTTGTGATTGTAAGTTGTTTTAATCTGTTTTTTAACATTGTGTTTTAATTGTTGCAACCTGCCCTGGTACCTTAGGGTTAGGGGCAGGTAATAAATTAATACTTTTGGGGGCTTTTTAATAGTGTTTGTTTTTTGTTCATCCATGTTGTATCTAAATATGTTTCTCTTCCTCCTGTCCTTCTCCTTCTCTCCTCTTGCTTCTTTCTCCTCGTGATATAACCTGGATTTCTCAGACTATAAGAGTGGTTTCGGAGGGAAATTCGGTGTTCAAACAGAGAGGCAGGACTCCTCAGCTGTGGGGTTTGACTACAAGGAGAAACTAGCGAAGCACGAATCACAACAAGGCATAGCTTTCTAGTTGTAACTTACCCAGTGCTGCCACTTCTACCATAGACTTAAGTTGCTCTCTTTGAAAGTCCTGCACCTCCCTCGGGCAGTTTCACGGCAACATTTCTTTCTCTCTGAATCATATCATCCCAATACATCGCCGCAATCTTTAGTTGAATGTTTTAAAGCTAATGGCAGCCATTCTTCATTATTATTATTTTTGGCAAGTGCGCATCAGGTCAGTCGTCTGCAATAGTTTTGCTTGAGTGTGGACTCTATGATATGTAAGGAGTGGACCTCTCCCATGCCTTGTGTGGTTCTTGATTCTGGCCTACAAAGCCTGAGTCTTTGCCATAGCAAGGTTGATTCTGTCCAGGAAATGTCACTTGTAATACCCACGTCCTTAAACAGTTGAGTTTCTTCCATCATAACAAGAAGCCAACATTTTAGGTTTATGCTGAAATTGATAATACTGCTTAAAAATGCAGACATCAGTGTCTCTCTCTTTAAATGCAATGGATGAAATAGCATAACAGGCACCACTATGAGATTATCTTCTTTTCTTCATGTACTGTGAAATCAACCTAGCCAACATTACATATAAATATACAGTGGTACCTCAGGTTACATACGCTTCAGGTTACATACGCTTCAGGTTACAGACTCCGCTAACCCAGAAATAGTACCTCGGGTTAAGAACTTTGCTTCAGGATGAGAACAGAAATCACGTGGCGGTGGCATGTTAAGAACAGTTTCAGGTTAAGAACAGACCTCTGGAACGAATTAAGTACGTAACCAGAGGTACCACTGTATATATATAGAGAGAGAGAGCTCCCTTGCCTCTTTCTTCAAAGGAAAAGCCATGTGCAGTTCATTTCCTAGAACTAGTACAATAGTTTCCATATGTTGCAATGTTAAAGTCATGCACCATCCATCCGATATAAAATATGCCCTGATTTGGCTGTTAGAAGGTTTGAGATTTTGTTTTTATGCAGTGTATCAGTTCAATATAAAACATGTAAATAATGTCTTCATTGAAACGTTAGGCAAAGGTGACTTGGTTCCAGTGTTTTAGGTGGATAGATAGATATATAAACTCTCTTTACATAGAATCTCCTTGATGAAAATAAGGCAAGGTAGCCCATGAGATCCTTCTATAAATAAGAAGTATTTCATTCCTTCAGTCCCCCCCCCCCCAGTGTGTGTGTTTTGTAGAAGTTTGTCTATCCAGCATTTAATTGTACTTCTGTTGTCAATCTTTAATGAGACAATGCCCTGCTCAAAGTAGACTCTCTGAAATCGGTGGGCCTGACTGATGTCAGTTCAGTGCTTTTCATTGTATCTACTAAAGACTATGGCTTAGTTGGATACAAAGCCCTCTGTGGTTAATATATCTGTGTCTTTTTGGCATTTAAAACGCTCATTCATTGACATGGTGAATGCCAGAAGTGGCGAGAAGTAAATGCTAGAAGTAGAGTAATCAAGGCTGTTCTATGGAAGTGGTGTGTGGCAGGCAGGGGTGTTGGGTCCAGAGAGGGAGAGCATCCTTTTCTTTGCTTGATTCCTGCCAACGGTCATCCAGTGTCATTTCAGCCGATGAATGTGGAAGCATGAATCTGGCCCACTGTAGCTTGCACATCTGCCGACACTTCTTCCAAAATCTTACACGTATATATATGTATATATATATTTCATCTATTGCATCTACTTCTTTTCCATTTTTTGCTTGGCTGCAGTCATTGGGAACTCTTAAGCATGCAGCTCCTTTCAGTACTCATCTGCATTTGAGAAAACTCAGAAGAGGGGTAGAAACAATCACCTACAATTAGTGTTTTTTGTCCTGTTTTTAGACTATTCGAAAGGCTTTGGTGGAAAATATGGCGTGCAGAAAGATCGAATGGATAAGGTATGACCGTAAATCAAATATTTCTTATGGCAAGGATGGGCAACCTTTCATTTCTGTCTGGGAACTGATGATGGGTGGAGCCAGAGATAAATTGTCTGCATTAAATAATGTGGAATAAATACCCCCTGACATCAGTTTTTATAATGGCTGCCTCAGATTAGAATCACCAGTCCAATGCAGAGGTGCTCAGTAATAATCCCCTCTGAATTCAATGAATAAGTATACAAAGGAGCTTCTTACTTTATTTTTTAGAACAGCGGACTAATACAGAAACTGTTCTGGAAAAGAGATCCTTTCTTAGGCATATATACATACTCACGTGTGGCTGGTGGATGATGAAAGTGCTTTTTGTTGTTTTGTTTTTAAGAAACAAAAATTGTGAGGTAATTCATATCAGCTGCAATTTTAGCAGCTCACAAGAAGTAGAAAAACATTACAAAAATGTAGCATATAAATGTCCAAATGCATAAAAAAGAGTGTTGCAACATAAAAAGTACCAGGGATCAGTTCATAAAAGCATCCTCAACCTTCCGTGCAATTGTAACCATGTCTACTCATATGTTGAGCCTTCATATATTTGTGATAGAGACATCTGTTCCCTTTGCTACCTCATATCATTGTGCACTTAAAGCTTCTCTACTGCTTTTTGAAATTGAGAGTTGCTCTTTTGGGTTCTCTGCTCAGTTGAAATTTAGCTTTGTGTTTCATTTTAATTATAAAAAATGTCAAACACCTCTTGCATCCAAGTTTTCATTTGTCATTAGATTGGCAAGTGTCAGGTGGCATTTTGCTTTGTCTGGATACTTATTAAAATCACACAGCCTTTTTATATGTTTTGAGTGCACATGTCACCTTTGAGAACATGCAGCTTGTACATGAAAAGCAACTTTGGAGCATAAAAATGACTTCTTCAAATAAAACTGTTGTGTGCATTTCTAATGTCTTGTTATCTTGTCCCTGAATATGTTTGTGACCTCATCTGGCTTTTATTGATAGAATGCAGCAGCTTTTGAAGATATTGAGAAATTGTCTTCAACGTACCAGAAGACCAAGCCGGTGGAAGCTGGTAAGGCTATATTTTAAAATGCTGAAAATCTCTGTCCAATGTTTTCCTTGTTTATGGTTTAGGTTGCCCTTATACCTGAAATATATTAACTTCTTGATGGCCTATGTGCCTAGCATTATGAGGATGACGGCTGTGAATCTCAGGCTTGTGTGCTCCTCTCTTCACGACTTACACGGCCACAAGGAGATTCCTGAACATTCAGTTTTGTTTTGGATTAACCACGGTTTAGTGTTGCAACTGAATCCCAAGTTAATCTTAACTATGGTGAATAAAAACAAGACAGCTTCTTAAATTATGGCTTGAAGGTGACTAGTTTCCATTAAGCTAAGGCGAGCCACAGTTTCTCCCAAGTTCAGATGGCAGATCAGATGTGGTTAATCTATAAATGAAAGGAAAACTTCTCAACTCCTTGTAGCAACATTTCAGGGCTGGTGGCGGTTTGTGAGCCTGAGGTTTACTGCATTTCACCCTCATAATGCCAAGCCATGCTTAAGCATTACATGGGAGTGCAGTCATTGCATCAGCATAAGTACTAAATCTCCTAGGTGTATTTAGCTTTCTATGCTTGGAATGGCGAAATAAAAATTGGATGGACTTTCTAATGTATTTTCTTTTTTGTCTGCTCAGGAAGGGAGTCATCATTTTAAATTGAACGTGTCAGCTAATCCTTGGCCTTGTTGCTGGAACGACTCCCGAATTCCTAACTTTTAAGTCAGTCATTTAGGCCTGAACTTTCAATATGTTCCAATTTTTGCAGCATCTGTTTTTAGTAGGAAGGTGAATGAGTCAGGCTTCTCAGGGGATTACATTACTTTTTCTAAGTATAAAGAATTTGCTTAGTCTTAATTTTGGTTACCAGTTAACTCTGGATCTGCATGTTGTGGAGGTTTGCATAGGAAACTGCCCTGTAAAATGAACGTCTCAATATTTCTCCTATTACAGCAAATAACAAAACCAGCAACATCAGAGCTAACTTTGAAAACCTAGCTAAGGATAAAGAGCAGGAGGATAGAAGGAAGGCAGAAGTCGAAAGAGCTCAAAGAATGGCACAGGACAAGCAAGAACAAGAGGAAGCCAGGAGGACGCTGGAAGTCAGTGAAATTCATTGTTTTGCCTCTTTCTTCCACCCTCCCCCACCCTTGAGAAAAAAGTCAGAATTGGTTTTGTTTTGTTTGTTGAAAATAATTAACTTTAAAACTTCTAGAAAGCTGTCAACTTTTACGATTCAGGACTAGAATACATATTATAAATAGGTCTGGTTATTGTTTGCTTAAAGTCTTCCTAGTTCCAGGATTCATTAATTAGGCTGCAATCCAAACTATGGATTCAAAACTGTGAGGAGGGAAGGAAGCTATTTTTAGATATTTTTAGGATCCCTGCTTTCTGGTTGTCACTGCAGTGTACATCCCAACTGATGAAGCTCACAAAAATAAAGTTCCTGCTGATAAAATGTGAGCTGTTGTCAACCAATCCCTTTGTGTCTGGACTGGACACAGAAACCTCTAGAAGCTAAACTGTTAGGACCTCCATCTCCATCTGAATTGCTCCTTTTATTGTTAAGAAACCTCTTGGTGTAACTCTGTATTGCTAGCATCCTATAGGTCACTAGCCTTACTTGTAGCAGAGACATTCAGCTCCCTGATTTCCTTGCTCTGGTGCTGGCAAGAGAATCATTGCTGAGCATTTCTGAGCTGCAGTGGGATAGAATTGGGTGCTGAAGATGGCAGGCAGGCCTCCTTTATGACCCTAAAGCTAGATCTATGACTGGGGTGCACAACTAGACAATAGAGAAGGATGTTTGCATGGGGCTGAGCAATTTTAAAATGTTCTCACCCTGTAAGGTTTGAGTTAAGCAGCTGGCAAAATGCAGAGGCAGTTCCTCAGTAAAATATGTAGAGCCAGCTGGAATAAATACACTAGAAGGGTTTCTTTCTCCCGCCCCCCGCCTCTTGGAAAGCATCAACCTCTGTTGAGTGTTCTCTGTTAAAGAAATGTAACTTGGCTGTTTCCTTGCTCCCAACCGATTCCTTTCTTCATCATATGATCTGTATCCCTGATGATGTCATTTAAATCTAAGAAAGAGAATAGCAAGGTGGTAGTTTTTACTTTTATTTCTAATGAGCAAAGATACTAGATTATTGCTCCTAAATGCCTACCTCTTTTGGACTACCTTTAAGTCCTAGAAAGTGCTGTGAAGCTTAATCTGGAGAAAATTACTAGCAGCAGCACCCAGCATGGGTCTTCTTACTGCCACCCACTCTGACTCCTGCCTTTGAGACACTGATGTAGAAAGAAATTGCCTGTCTGCTACAGAATATGCGGGCTCCGTGAAATGAAATGCAGCAGTCCTGTACTGCTTGCATTCACAACACCTGGTAACAATTTAGTGTGTCAGACCACAGCCCTGGGACTACAAATGAAAAATAAGTTCCTCTCCCAGCTTTGTAGTATGTCTTGTCTCGTTAGTGGGTTAACTAGACAAGGGAAGACTTACAGACTTGTTTCCCATCAATGCTTACTTGCGGGGGGTGGGTGGGGGTGGGGAGATATGTAGTAATCAATGTTATAGTCATCGCTCTTGTGTATTGTAATTCACCATCAGCGAAATGCACAGTACCTAAATGTTTATGGCAGGAACAATGAACAGTTCACTTATAACCCAGTGCTACTAATTTTATGTATTCACAAATCTTATATCCTGTTCTTCTTTCAACGTGGAACTCAGGACGGCCGACGGCCAATAGATAAAACAACTGTACACAATAATATATCATCTAAACCACAAAGTCATGGCAGCAACAATTCATCAGCACAACTGCAACTAAAAATAGTTTACCTCTTTGTATAAGCACCTGGCCAGTGTAAAAATATATAGTCTCCTTGTAAAAACAGCATTCCTCCGTGTCTTGTTGCCCAGACATATATTGACTTAAGTGAACAACTGAGACTTAAAAGTGCAGTGCTTAATAAATCCTACAGCAATTTCACTAATCAGCCATGGTAGAGAAATAAAGATACATACAGCAAAATAATCAGCTAATAGAAGAGTATAAAAATACAACAAATACAGCACACTAACAATAGAAAGCAAAAGCACACGGTACCCTCTTCCCTCCCTCAGTAGCAGCAGCAATGTAGAAATATGGATACATAAAGGGAAATGTGTAGGATATAGCAGATTTACCATAACTCTTGCCGTTTCCACAATTGTTTACAGTAAGCAGGTGACCACAAGTGTACTTGCTGTACGTACCTTGCTTATCTACAAGAGGGGCTGCTCTTCCTTCTGTGACTCTTTCAGCTTTCACCCAGAAGCATTATTTGACCCAAACTCCTATCCTGGGGTGCCTTTCTTCCCTAACTCTGACTATGGGATTCCCCCACCCCATTGGCAGTTGTCATAGGGGTGCTGCACACTTGTTGCTCCAGAAATGGTGACCTGTGTCACCTTTGTTGTTCCACCTCACACCAGTTGCTGTTAATTGGCATCATTGTTTCTGGGAGTCTCGGGAACAGGAGGCTGCAAAAACTCCTTTCTGATTCCCACTGTCTTGGTGCCTCTGACAGTGCTCCACCTGGCAGTTCACATTTGGTCCATCTTTCATCTCTCTGTCCTTTACTCTTAAGTCCAATCAGCTTGTCAGAAAGGTGATGTTTGGTGCATTGGAAAATGCGGTGCCTTTATGTTCCGAGGCCATTTCTAAAATAGGATCTTGAAGCCTGGTTGGTTAATTAATGCAAGGGAACCAGCCCCCCATGCTTAAGGATACAAAGGTAAAGGGATCCCTGACTATTAGGTCCAGTCATGGCCGACTCTGGGGTTGCGGCAATCATCTTGCTTTATTGGCCGAGGGAGCCGGCATACAGCTTCCGGGTCATGTGGCCAGCATGACTAAGCCGCTTCTGGCAAACCAGAGCAGCCCACAGAAACGCTGTTTACCTTCCCACCAGAAGGTACCTTACCTACCTACCTATTTATCTACTTGCACTTTGAGGTGCTTTTGAACTGTTAGGTTGGCAGGAGCAGGGACCGAGCAACGGGAGCTCACCCTGTCGCGGGGATTCGAGCCACCAACCTTCTGATAGGCAAGTCCTAGGCTCTCATCATAGTCTTACTGTTAAGTATTCTCATTGTGCCTGCTTTCTGTTTTATCCTCCTGCAGTGTGACTCCATAAGTGAAACTGCTGCAGAAAATAAGTTACCTTCCTTACAAATTCTCACTTTTTCATAGAGGGGCAAGTTAGTGGTGGTGTTGCGTGTTAAGTGCAGGTCACAAACTTCCTGCTCCTCTTGTTGTGTCATGTCTGTGCTACAGATCTTGCTTTGATCCATATCTCTTCTCCCTCCCACCCACTCTTGTTTTCTCTCTCTTTCTTTTAAAGGAACAGGCCAAAGCCAAGAAACAAACTCCACCTCCATCTCCTGCTCCTGCTCCTGTTCCTGCTCCCACACTGCAACCTGTGGAAGAAAAATTGCCATCAAGTCCAGTCTATGAGGTTAGTTTGCTAGCTATAGTCATTTAGCCAAACAGGAAAAAAGCAAAACCCTAGCTGAAGCGCAAATGCATGCTGAAGCTCCCAGGTACAATCACTGGCACCTACCTGTCAGGTAGGAACTGCTGTGAAAGAGGTCTGTGCCTCCTCTGCTTGTCAGAGGAGACAATGTTGGGCTATATGCACAAGTAGTCCAATAGGGGCATCACTGGAAGCTGCCTTATACCACTCAGGACCATAACATTGTAATAAATTTAATCACATTTGCTATGCTAAATTTGGAACATTCGACAAGGGAGAGATCATGGGGAGAAATGAGAATACGCTTGAATGAATTATCACGGGGTAGTGAAGAGCAGACTTTCAGCTGTATAATGAACAAACATGCTGTGCAATTGTATTCCCACAATGACTGTGATGCGGCTGTTGCAGTGCACCATCCCAGCTTCTCCTCGAGTCTGCCAAATTACTTTGCCAAGGAATTGATCTGTCGGACTCTCGTAAGGCACTTGCTGTGTATCTTCACGGGAAGGGCACTTGCAAAATGTCAGCTTGCAGCAGTCTCTAAAATGCAAGCAGTCCATGGGCTGTCTTCATGTGCTCCTCATTTTTGAAAACTCCGATAAGGAGGAGTTCCTGGTCCTGGGGAGGCTTCTAAGCATGTTCAGCTGAAAGCACTTAGGAAGGTCTAAAGGGGGCTTCTGTGTCAGGTGGAGCAGATGAGCATTTGGGGGTGCAGGGGGCTGGCACAGAGGTGTCCTTCCCCTGCACACTTTAGCCCTATATGCATTCATGTGGATGTGGTGTGCACTGTGTCCTGTGGGGCACCTTTATTAGCCCAACAGGGACATTCTGAGAGCCTCATGCCAGCTGTGGGTGGGGTCAGAGGCAAAACAGATGGAGCTATGAATATAACTCCCACTTTTGTACTGTAGCATATATGCAAAAAAAGAAGTTTCTCTGTGTGTGCTTGTGTACACATGTGCACCCTCTCTGTGTGCACTTTCCTCTCCACCCTATGTGCAGGCAAGCAGCAGTTCAAGAACACATGCCAGTCCAGGCTGTGGACTGGAGAAGGCCTTAAGAGTCCCTGCATTCCCCACCACCCTTCCCCCAGGCTTGAGGTTTCCTCCTCCTAAGGGAGGCAGTAATAACTGCATTTCTGTAACAACAATGTACTTGAAGTTCTCTCTGTCTGTTATGTTCTGGCTGCCTCTCCTTCCCTCTAGGATGCCGTTTCCTTTGAGTCCGGCTACAAGAATTCCAATGCAAATTACTCAGCCGCACACGAGCCAGAAACCAACAACAAAGTTGAAGAATCTGACTACCAAGAAGCAGTCAGTAAGCGGGAGCCGGAGTATGAATCTGAGACGGTGTATGAAGTGGCTGGGGCAGGAAACCAGTATCAAGCAGGTTCGTCAGCTTATCTTTTGACCTAGGAGAGAGCTCTTTGGTCATGGCTTTAGGCAACGGTAGACTGTTCTCAGATCTGGTAGTTTGAGATGTTCAGGCTAGAAAACACTCAGTAAGTGACAGGAGCTGGGAGGTAATACTTTTGAGTAGATGGTTCCTTCTTTTTCTAAAGCTATGCAGGGCTGTGTCTAGCTAATGCTGGGCAGCAGATTTACCTGGGAAGCCTCTCTGTGCTGTTTTGAGCTCCTTAGAGTAGCATCAGATACAAACCTATAAATATTTGGGGTCTGTGCTTTCTGAAAAACAAAGCTGGGGAAAAGGCATACTAGCTTGACTTGTAAGGTGTTAATGGTGTTACATATAAGGCATTTGCCGGGCCAGGGATATCTAATGATTCTAGGCATCTGAAAGTAAGTCCCTCTCGGTGGGATTTATTCTCCAGTAAGCATGTCTAGGATTGCAACCGCAGCCTACTAGGTCTTGGCTTCATGCAATAAAAATGATCTTAAATGGTGATTAGAACCTATGTTGGGTGATGCAACTGAATATGGGAGAGACCAACTTGTAAGTGTCAGACTACATGTTAGTACATGAGTTTAAGAAATTTACATATCCTTTTATTGTGTCATGCATAGTAGTAATGTGTCCCTTTCCCTTTAGATGAAACTACTTACGAATACGAAAACGACCTTGGAATAACAGCGATAGCCTTATATGATTACCAGGCTGGTAAGCAACACAAACTCTTAGTTCTGCAGTTCTGGTTTTTTAAAAAATATATATTTTGCATGGGGTTACACACACACACACATACACACACACACACACACACAATATTCTTCAAAAAGCACTATCTCATACAATGCAGAACATTTTCAGAGCTGTGTCATAAATTTTGCAGTTTTCTGAACACAGCGCACAAGCACAGGAATGGTAGGTGCGAAATTCAGTAGGTGAGAATATTGACTAAGTTTCTAACCTTTGCACCTGCTTTAAAGACAAGACAGAAGTACTGTTTTTCGGGGACAGGAGGCGGGTGGGTGTGGAGGACTCCCTGGTCCTGAATGGGGTAACTGTGCCCCTGAAGGACCAGGTGTACAGCCTGGGAGTCATTTTGGACTTACAGCGGTCCACGGAGGTGGAGGTCAATTCTGTGTCCAGGGCAGCTGTTTACCAGCTCCATCTGGTACGCAGGCTGAGACCCTACCTGCCCGCAGACTGTCTCGCCAGAGTGGTGCATGCTCTGGTTATCTCTCGCTTGGACTACTGCAATGTGCTCTATGTGGGGCTACCTTTGAAGGTGACCCAGAAACTACAACTAATCCAGAATGCGGCAGCTAGACTGGTGACTGGGAGCGGCAGCTGAGACCACATAACACTGGTCTTGAAAGACCTACATTGGCTCCCAGTACAGTTTCCGAGCACAATTCAAAGTGTTGGTGCTGACCTTTAAAGCCCTAAACGGCCTTGGTCCAGTATATCTGAAGGAGCGTCTCCACCCCCATCTTTGTACCTGGACACTTGAGGTCCAGTGCCAAGGGCCCTCTGGCGGTTCCCTCACTGTGAAAAGCCAAGTTACAGGGAACCAGGCAGAGGGCCTTCTTGGTAGTGGCACCTGCCCTGTGGAATGCCCTCCCACTAGATGTCAAAGAGAATAACAACTACCAGACTTTTAGAAGGCACCTGAAGGCAGCCCTGTTTAGGGAAGATTTTAATGTTTGATGAATTACTGTATTTTAATATTTTGTTGGAAGCTGCCCAGAGTATGTGGGCAACACCTGATGGTATCTCAGAAGCCAAGAAGGTAGGAATGAGGCTACATCTCACAGCTTTGCTATATGGCAGAGAAGTATTTTCTGCAGGAATCACTTACTCTGATTGAGACCACTGAATTTCAGTTTGTGGTAATTCGTTACACCAAATTGTTGGCCACATAGCACTCCAAAGCAGAATCCACATTGCCTTTTGGCGAAAGGGTTATTAGTTCCACCTCTAGGTTCAAAAATATATTTCCACATCTGTGACAAGAGTGAGTAGATGATAAAAATAACTGGCAACTCCCAGTTTTATGAAAGATTTTACATAAGCATTTTTGTTTTGCTCTTGGGATTTGGATTACCCTTTCTTCTGCAAGGTTTGTGTCACTCACCGTACTCGCTTTCCAGTATGCTGAGTATATTCCCCTGAGAATCCTGGCCAAACAGTCTCCCTTTTGCAATCTGCTTCAAAGGGATTTCCCTTTTGGTAACCATTCCACTGCAGGCTTGCCATCCTAGGTGATCTGGAGGACAAAGACCCCAGTGCCACAGCAAATCAGCAAAGGGTCTGGCAGCGTTCTCATGTGAATGCCAAAGACACTTATTCATCAAGCCTGACCATTAAAAAAACAGGTATCCTATCTGGAAGTTGTCCTTGGTGATGGCATGATCTGGCACACACCTGCCAGGAACAATCTTCAGGGGTTTCAATCTTGTTCTCGTGTACCACCTAGGCAAAAGAATCACACGTTTCTCATAGAATTAAGGTATTTCATATGGAAGTTTGGGATCTCGGGTGCAATCTAGAGTTGTGTTCCCATGCCTTGGGTGGAACGCATACTCTGCAACACCAACAACCCTTTCCCTCTTCATAACCATCAATGAGAACCCTGCTTGAAGACAGATTAACTAATTGCAAATACTATTATTTAGTACCTTACCCGTTCCCCCACCCCACCCCCTTTTATATCTGTATGAGATACTAACTTGCAAGTTGCTTCTGCTCTTTCCACAGCTGGGGATGATGAAATTTCCTTTGATCCCGACGACATCATCACAAACATTGAAATGATCGATGATGGCTGGTGGAGGGGAGTGTGCAAAGGCCGATACGGGCTCTTCCCAGCTAATTATGTCGAGCTGAGGCAATAGGAAATAATGTCCTACCATTTATGCCTTAATACCGTGATCATTCGTCTGATTTATTACACTACAAATCATGTTCTTTTTCTTCCGGAGGATGGAGGGGGTCTATACATATTCCTTTTATATTTAAGATATTTTCCCGATGCTTTTACAAATGTTTATGGGCTCAGAAATCGCTTAATATATTGTAACTCTCGCGTTCCCCACTTCAGCCTGTTGTCATAGGTTTTTAATGCGGTTTGAAAAGGGGGGCTTTTCCTTCTGGCCAAATTGGTGATGGTGTTCCCGACAATTTCCAAGGCATTTTTAGCTCTTTCTGATGGCAACTGCATGTCTCATTTTGTAGCTGTTTGTGTGCTGAATTCCCAAGTAATAATGTCCAGCTGCTCTAGTACTCTCACCGTACTCTCAGCTACTCATTGTCAGTTTCCCAGATCTCAGCCGTGCAAGTTTATATATATTTCCATATATAGGGAACATAGCAGGAGGACCTGAGAAGAGCTGCAGTTGATGGCAATTGCTCCATAGGAAAAACCTTTTTACATTGATAATAGGAAGGATCCAGTGCAGATACATTTTAAAAAATATTTTCTTGAGGACTGCAATCCAGTGGAGAGTTCCCTTGTGCAGCCACCATTCATTCAGTCTAAAAGAAGGTTGATGCCATTGCCATAAGCATTTGTTGTCTTGTGTTCTCCTCCAGTGGAAGCCTCCCAATATATTGGCAAAAGAAAACCCTGCTTTGCTTCTTCTCCCTGTGCCCAGAACACTGTGAGATTTTTTGGTCCTGAGAGACTTGCCAAGAAGTGACCGTTGTCATTGTCTTGCAAATAACACCCATCTGCTGCATGCAGTTCATAACGCGGCTGCCTTGAAGGTTAAAATGAGGCAATAGGTGTGTACATACATACTGGGTTTTTATGATTTGGAAGTGGGAGAAGGCTGGCTGTGTAGTAAGCTGGTTATGCAAGCATATTTCACTCAAGGAATGTTAATAAGAGGAGCTTAAAACCTTGCAGATAATCTCTACTAAGCAATGTGTAGAAAACTACCACCTTTTTTATAAGTTCAGCTGAAACTGCCAGTAACACAAATCAGTAAAAGTGTGTCTGCCTCTTGCCAAATGTTAAGCTGAAGTTCTTGCTACTACTTCAATGGGACAAGTCAAATATTGGGTTAGTCACTAATTTTGATCACATGAGCATCCCTACCAAAGACGTGTTCAGTGTGTGTGTCCTGTCCATTTCTACTTGACTGGAGGAATTCAGGGAGGAACTGATTGAGCAAGAAAAAGTGAAAAAGTCTTGTAAGTAAGCCCAGTGGAATATTAAAACAATATTTATGTAAAATGGCAGTGTACAGTGTATCTAGGAAGAAGGCCTTGGGGGTGGGGTCGTGAGGGGGGTGGAATTAACTAGTTGGGACAATCTTTAAGAAGAATGTCACTTTTACCTGATCGTTTCCTTTCCCACTGGTTTCTATTTGTCTCCTGATTGCATTAATAGTATTACATTGGGTTGGGCCGGATTTTATATGCAGTTAATCTTACCAAGTTTTGCATAGGACACCTCATAGGATACATTATTCCTTTTTTCCTTTTTTGTAAATTAAATATTCAAATAAAATTTTGGAACCATCTGCAGAGCCTGTTTGTGTGTGTGTTTTAAAGGCTTTCTCACATACTGAGCTAGTTTTAAAAAACACACAAAACTATCTCAGAGTATGTGAGAAAGCCTTGGTCACTCCCAACGCTCAATGAGGCATCCACAACCATTGGTAAGCCACATGGACAGCCCGATTCTAGCAGATTTCACCATCCAGGAAGGACTCTAAGGTCAAAGGAGCACATAGTAGACCTTACACCTTTGAGAACATTGTCTGCATCCTTGGGTACAACATAACACTGGTCAACAACAAATTTGTTGTCTGCGGTTTTTCAGTTGATTTAGGACGAATCTGATGCGCTGAATCCAAAAATCCCATTGGTTTTGCTCAATCAGGTCAAGTTTTTGAGCTATGGCCACATGTCAGTTTTTTTACGTATTTGTTCACATGTACGCTTGTGTGGAGCATGCACCGAGACTCTACGTGGGTGGACCAATGGCAAGAGGAGTCTGAACTTTGGAATTCCCATGGTTTGGAGGGAGCCGACAAACCATGTCACTGACTACTACTTCTGCGCTGTTGATGTGACTGGGATCAACAGAAAGAACCGGAGCAGCCTCAAGTATCCTGATCTTCAATCAGCACGTCGTCCTGTAGCTCATTGTGATGAAATTCCAGTGCCTATCTTCAGAGAACTTCCTGACATTAGTGACGAAGATGCCTCCAGTGTTGAAGGACATGAAGAAGAAGAAGTGGTTCTTGAAGATGATGCTCCACATCCATTTTCCCAAAAGGAGTTGAATGATCTAGTTCACGACCTCAGCTTGTCAAAGGACTCTGCCGAACTGTTGGCACCCAGTTTGAAGGGAAAAAACCTCAGCTTCTTCCGCAACAGGCATCAAGAGTACCTCCGTTTTTTCTCAGAAGAGAAGGACTTGGTGTACTGTGCAGATACTGCGCAGCTTCTGCTCAAGCTTGGAGTGCCACAGTACGAACCCAAAAGATTGGAGACTGTTCATTGACAGCAGCAAGCGATCACTGAAATGTGTTCTGCTACACGACGGCAACCAGTTTGCCTCTATACCCCTGGCTCACTCGAGTACACTGAAGGAGAACTATGAAGCGGTGAAGTATGTGCTGGAGAAAATTGGTTATGATCAGCATAAGTGGTTTATTTGTGTTGACCTGAAGATGGTGAACTTTTTGTTGGGACAACAGTCTGGCTTCACAAAGTACCCATGTTTTCTGTGCATGTGGGATAGTAGGGACCGTTCTCAGAGTTACACGAAGAAGGACTGGCCTGTGCGGGAGGAATTGGTGCCTTGCAAAGAAAGGAACGTCATCAACAACCCTCTGGTGGACAGAGATAGAATACTCTTCCCACCGCTGCACATCAAGCTCGGCTTAATCAAGCAGTTCACCAAGGCTCTGGACAAGGATGGTGACTGCTTCACTTACTTGTGCCAGGCTTTTCCAGGATTGACCATGGAGAAGTTGAAAGCTGGCATCTTTGACGGTCCTCAGATCCGTCAGCTCATCAGAGATCCAGAGTTCGGAAACTCAGTGAACGAAGTGGAACTGGAAGCGTGGAAGGCATTTGTTCTGGTAGTGAATAACTTTCTTGGCAACAATAAGGCCAGAAACTACGCAGAACTTGTCAACAACATGCTGACTGCTTTCAGAAACCTGGGCTGCAACATGAGCGTCAAGATTCACTACCTATTTTCACATATGGACCGGTTTCCTGAGAACCTGGGTTCAATGAGTGATGAGCAGGGGGAGAGATTCCATCATGACATGAAAGAGATGGAGACCAGGTATCAGGGTCGCTGGGACGCAATCATGATGGCTGACTACTGTTGGACTCTGAAGAGAGACCTCCCTGCCGCTGAGCATTCCAGGAGTTCCAAGAAACGGAAGTTCAAGCCCTGAAGTTTGAAAAATGGTGAAGCAACATGCAATTTACGTGTACTTACCTTTATCAATGCCCACCATTCAGTTTACAGTAATCGATGTTTCTATCAGGTAATCAATATATGTTGTTGGAAAAACATTTTTTCTCTTAAAAACATATTTAGGATGTTATGTGTTGACAAAAATCAGCTGATAATGCCACAAAAATGTAATCGATTTTGTCACAAGATCTGATTTTTTTCAAATCAATATAGGACAAAAACCTGACCTGATGGAGAGAAACGGATGCCATTTCCTGATTCAGCAGTGCAAAAATACCCTAAATCAGTTGTAGAAATCTAGACAACATTCAAAAAGTAAAAAATTGTTGTCCAGTGTAATCAATGTGCTAATTCCACCCATCTCTAGGTCTGTATTCATTAGGGCAACTAAATTGGCCTGGATATGAGCTGCTTTCTCTGCAAAATATGTAGCTAATACATAATAGTGGGCTCAGTGTTATCCAGCAGAGCTTTTTAAGATGGCAAGTTGCCTTGGTGTAGTAGACATGTGGAAGGTGAAGGGGACTGTGGTCTAAACCACTGAGCCTCTTGGTCTTGCTGATTGGCAGGTCGGCAGTTCGAATTCACACAATGGAGTGAGCTCCCATTGCTCTGTCCCAGCTTCTGCTAACCTAGCAGTTCAAAAACACACCAGTGTAAGTAGATAAGTAGGTACAGCTGCAGCGGGAAGGTAAACGGCATTTCCATGTGCTCTGGTTTCCATCACGGTATTCCATTGCACTAGAAGCGGTTTAGTCATGCTGGCCACATGACCCAGAAAGCTGTCTGTGGACAAACGTCAGCTCCCTTGGCCTGAAAGCGAGATGAGTGTCGCAACCCCATGGTCGCCTTTGACCGGACTTGACCATCCGTCCTTTACCTTTACCTTACCTAAATAGAGAAGCAGGCCCTAGAGCCCTCAAGGGCTGAACAAACTGGCCAGTTGGTGTGATACCCCCTCCAATCTATAACTCTGGTACACTTGTCAGGGGGCTTGTTGTCGTTTAGTCGTTTAGTCGTGTTCGACTCTTTGTGACCCCACGGACCAGAGCATGCCAGGCACTTCTGTCCTCCACTGCCTCCTGCAGTTTGGTCAAACTCATGCTGGTAGCTTCGAGAACACCATCCAACCATCTCGTCCTCTGTCGTCCCCTTCTCCTTGTGCCCTCCATCAGGGTCTTTTCCAGGGAGTCTGGGGGCTAGGATTGATGAACTTGATGATATGACTAGGACACACACACACACACACTCATTCATGTTATGTAATTTATGAAATGGTTCACAACTGGTATATATGGAAGATTTGTGCTTGGCTTAAAGTCATTTTCAAGACCCCCTGTGTAAATATATTTTAAAGGTATATACTTTTTTTGTGGGGTGGATGAAGGCAGTATAGCTGTAAATACATTTCATTCTACCTGATGAAGCTTCCTATGTTGTTTCTGTGAAAAACCTGGGGTCCATTTTGCCTGTTTGGGAGAATTCCTCATCTCTGTCAGATTTAATGATAGCAGGGGGAAAAAGAGAGAAAATAAATAATTTGGAAAACAGCGGGGTAGCTTACAGACAGCTTAATCAATGTGAATCACCCACCAACAACATGATTGTGTTTGTGTCCTCTGATTATTGTTGTATTGAAAAAGCTTGCTCTATTTTTTGAAAGTCTGTGGTATATTACTGATAGTTGGCGGCAGCTGCTGCGCAGAATAAACCCATTACATACAATGCTCCCTTGTTGCGTCTGTCATAGTTCTGCCTGGATAGGAAGCTTTTTAAAGCCAAGAACGACACATGTAACATGCAGAGTCACCTTTTCAATCTCTGGCTCCTACTCTCTGCTGCAAAGCAGCCATGGCTGAGGGCAGTTTTTGCAGCATACAGGATGGGCCCCTAACCAGTTACTTTTGCCCTAGCCAGCATTCCAGCTAGTGAGTTTGCTGTAGAAAAGGAACAGCTGTAATTATGATCTCGGGACATGATGGTGGTATTTTTGAGGATAGGTATCTTTACAATTACAGGTTCCTCTTCTTACCTTTAAAATGTACAAACACAGAGTATCTTCTGAAGATTGCAGAAGCCTGAAACTTGAAAGGATAGTCAGTGAAAACAGCCAGACCCTGTAAAACCTAGCTGATAGAAGAAAGTGCTATGAAGACATAAATCTCATATTGTAGCAGGCTGAGATCCCAAAAATGTGGCTTCACTAGTAAAGACCCTGGAATTTTTAACTGTTTCAACACAAACTTGCTTTTATTTGCTAGCACTGCCAATAAAATAAAGACTCCCTGAGGGAAAGGTTTTTGTTACATTCTGTGTTAAGAGTGAATACAACTCCCTCTGCTGTTTGTGTTCTTCCAGTACAACCACTAACTCGGTCTGACCCACCCTCCTTTACAGATTAACAGAATAAAATCCTGAAGGTTTCAATAGCCTGCGAAGAAAAACAGAGCACAATCTTGGCTGTGGTGCTCAACACTGGGAGTAACCTAGCATAATTTTTTTTTTCTTGAGAGAGTCCAGCCAATCTTAAGGCATTTCTGTGCTGCATTTTATAAAGCCCCTCTTTAAGCTGCTACTTTATTTTTAGCTTGCACAGATGGCAAGATTTAAGGGGATGGTGAAGAATGTTCTTGCATCCAATTTATTTTATATAAAGCCTTGAGGCTGAGGAGAATTGTTAAGGGGTGGGGGATGGGGAATCCATTACCCAATGTGTTTAATTTTCAAATGTGGTTTGGAACTGGGAAGAAATGAATCATGGTTTGGAGACTGCTTGCGCCTACCTCAGTGGTGGGTTTGCACATCTTGCTCCTCCATTCTTTTCTTTCCCTTGCAGTCTTCCTTTTCCCTCCAGGAAAAATAAGAAATTTCAGATTTCAGAAGTGAAACCCTTGAGGCTGGTCAGCAGGAGACTGGGCTGCAACGAATGCTTCCCAAGCCAACCATTTCTGCTTCAGATGTTTCTGTTTCAGTGGATAGAAGTAATTACTCCCTGTTAAAGGAGGCTCATATTCAAAGCCATTTTGTTTCACTTAGAAAAACTAAACTAATTCAATAAATAGACACATTAAGCAAATTGGATTTTAACATGAAAGTTACTAATGAAGAGTGTAAACAGAGTTAGCGGAAGAGAAGGGAAGTTCATAGTTGGCACCGCTACCTTTCCAAGCAGAAACATGAGCTTCCATAATGTGATTATGTTGGCCTCTTTTAAAATCAATGATAGCAAATGATTAGCGGATTTCAGTTATGCTTTTAACCAGTTGAGTAAATAATTTATAAACGGCACTGCTGGATGAAAATTGGTTAAAGTGCTTTTGAATTGTCTAAATCAACAGTTATGTGACCAGTGACTTCTCAGCAGATGGTTTAAGATGATTTAATATGACAAGTGAATATAGTGCAATCCGATGCTTCAGTTGCATGGTCTGGAGGGCTTTAGGATCTGCTCTAACTCTCCAGGGATGGAGTATTTTGGTTGTGCTACAGCCAAAGACTCTGCTGATGGATTGCCAAGGGGCTGCAAGGCCAACACACCCCACAAATAAAAGGGTAGGGGAGAAGGCTCTTGACAAATTTCACAAATCTGTTACTACTCCTGTGCAGAATGATGTAGTCAGTCAGATGGCATGAGGTGGAAGGGGAATGTGGGCAGCAGTGGCGTAGCGTGGGTTGTCAGCACCCGGGGCAAGGCAAATAATTTGCGCCCCCTAACCCGGGGCAAGGCAAATAATTTGCGCCCCCCCCCGCTGCACTGTCCCTCCCCCAGATAGTCCCTCGCTCCCTCTCCGCACTGCACCGCACGCCTGGCACCCTCCCCTCCACAGTGGGCGGCGACCCGGCGGCTCGGATCGGATTCGCACAGCCAGCACTGCAGTGAGAGAGAGTGAGTGAGCCAGGTAGGGGCAGAGAGCTGCGAGTGCGAGCGCCCCCCCCCCAGATGTTGTGCCCGGTGCGGCTGGCCCCCCCTGCACTCCCCACGCTACGCCACTGGTGGGCAACAATGCTTGTTTGGGCAACGATCAGCAGGTCCAGGCAAATCAGAAAGGAAAGGTGTGGCTGGATAGAATCACAGAATCATAGAAATGCAGAATTGGAAGGGACCTTGAGGGTCATCTTGTCTAACTTCCTTCAGTGCAGGAAACATAGGACAGAAACTATATAAGAACATAAGAAGAGCCCTGCTACATCAGGCCAAAGGCCCATCTAATCCAGCTTCCTGCTCTTCCAGCAGCCAACCAGAAGACCACGCCCAGCAGCATTCTCCCCAGTTGCAATTCCTAGCAATTCGTATTTAGAGGCCTATCGCCTCTGGTAGTGTGAGCAGGACACAGGCATCAAGGCGCGTAGCTAGAATGATGCTTAAAAGCCAACCTGGGGGATATGAGAACCAGGCCATCAGTCCATGCAGTTGTCCCTGTGCTCTAGCACCTCCCAGCCTTTTCTTAGTGGGAAATCATAGCCAGGCTTTGCACCTGGGATCTCCTGCAAGAAGAAGACATGTTGTTTCAAAGCAGCGGAGTTGGTTGTGCAGCTCTTTTTGTCCATATACAGCTGTGGGAAGGTATTCTCCCATGGTGCATCCTTCCCTGAGCTGCTGTGTCTCATCTATCCTACCTCACTGTGGTGGTTTTCGTTTGTTTGGTTTTTTGAGGATACAATGGAATGAGGGAGAACCGTGTATGCAGCCTTGAGCTCTCTGGAGGAAAGACAGGATATCAGTGTAGCAAATAAACAAACAACTGGCATGGCTGCTGGGGGAGCAGCTGGTGTTGCTACATTCCCTGTGGTTTGGTGTGCTGCCAATTCCTTCTCAGGTAACTGGATGCATTGTAAACTTGCAAGGCAGGTTCATTGGCTACCCAGAACACCAACAAACTGTCAGGCTTACAGCTCAGATTAATTTTGTTCATGAATGGGATAAGTGAGGGGAACTCATTGTAAATTACAGCGTAATGGTTTCCAGTCCAATCTCCTTGTATAATTAGAGCAGAATAAAAATAGCCCAGCATGTTTTCAGGTGTGTTTTGAAATGCTCAGACCAGTAGTTCCTGGAAAGTACAAGGATGGCACTTCATAGACTTTCTTCCACTTTCCCCTACAATTTGTACTTTGATAGAACAAATTGCTGTAGCGATTGGAATCATCTGTCCCATTGTCAGTCAAATTCTCACTAATGGATTGTGGCCTCTTTAGGTATTGCTCCTAGCATTAGCTAGAATTCATTTTGTTGGGTTTTTTTTGTAAAAAGTACTTTTGCCTGATTCTATGCAGGCATTTAATTTCAGAAGGCTTGGGCACATCTAAATCTGCATAGGGTTAGTTTGATTATATGTAAGATTATGTACTGTAGTTGTGCTTGTTTGGGAATCACAATTCTGGAACACTGTTTCTGCTCCTGCTAGTCTAATGCGTGAGATCCAGGAGAGCAAATGTACTTATACATGCAAATAAATATAGACTATTTCATGGGTGGGCAAACTAAGGCCCGGGGGCAAGATCCGGCCCAATCGCCTTCTACGTCTGGCTCGCGGACAGTCTGGGAATCAGCACGTTTTTACATGAGTATAATGTGTCCTTTTATTTAAAATGCACCTCTGGGTTATTTGTGGGGCCTGCCTGGTGTTTTTACATGAGTAGAATGTGCTTTTATCTAAAATGCATCTCTGGGTTATTTGTGGGGCATAGGAATTCACCCCCCCCCCTCAAAATATAGTGGGGTCCCCCACAAGGTCAGAGGGACAGTGGACTGCTGAAAAAGTTTGCTGACCCCTGGCTATGCACACCTATAAAATATGCACAAGCAGAAAGAAACAGACTTTGCAGCATAAGCATATCCCAACATTACAGATATATGGAAATGTGCTGTTCCAGATAGGGCTGTGTGCTCCTCAAAGCAGTTTGCTATAAGTGTAACTGTTCAGTGGAAAAGGAACTGCATGTTCAAATACACGCTTTGTACACATTTGACTTATTGTTTAAATTTAAACTAATATTCCATTAGTGTTTATTATGATTCTATATTATAAAATATAAGTGATACTAAGTATAATGTCCTAGTCAAAAACAAAGCAAAACAACAACCCTGGTTTACCTTCGGTCAGTTGTACTCTCAGCCTAAGCAACCTCACAATATTTGGGGGGGGGGCTGTGGAGAGGAGAGAAAAATGTATACCACTTTGAGCTTCTCGGAAGAAAGGCAGGATATAAGAAATGAAATAAATAAATCAAAATGACCACGAGGGTCGCCACTAAGAATCTCATTAGTTTTTTCTCATCCACTCTTTCTTAATCTTTAGGGAAAAGCAACATGTTCTGCTCACCACCAGAAGACTATCCCCTTCTTTCCTATGTTCCCCCCTCCATTGAAAAGGGGCAAGGTATCAAATGGACACATAGGTTGGGGGTGCTGGAAATGTTCCTAGCATTTCAAACCTAAAGAAAGCTTGGCATCTGAAATATAAGCCATTTGTTATGATATCTGAATACTGGATTAATGGATCTGATCCTGAGGAAGTGGGCATGTGGAGTGTTATAAACATACACATTCTTACCTAAGCCAAGCCACCTTCTCTGCATCCTGTATCTGACAAACAACAATGACCCTGCTCAGAAGTTTTTAAAGGCTATTTTGCTTTGAACCATAGACTCTCAAGCTGTTTCAAAATCAGTTTGCTATGCACCCAAGCTGGTTTTGAAACTCCCTTCAAAGTACAGTATCAAACAATGGGCTAGAGTATTACAAGCCCCTTGCATAATTACCCTAAACAGTTCCTAGATCCCACTGAGTATTCCCCATTTCCAACTGAAAAATCCATCCACCATGATGCTCCTAGGCAACCTTCTGGAAAATTTATTTCCACAAACAAAATGGCCTTCCTACTGCATACCAACTTGCTACAATGGAGACCAACTTAAAAAAAATTAAATGAGACTTGCATCCCTTCTCTTTCACAACATAAAACAGGAAATGTCACACACACACACATACACAATCCTACACACAGCTTGTTTTCTGAAAAAATATACCCAAATCAGTAGGCTCCCAACTGCATTTTGCTCTAAATATGTCACATCTACTTATTTAAATAGGAGATTCTTAATCACATGCTGGGACCTTACCACTGAAACCAATTAGAGTTAAATTGCAAACTTATTAGTCTCTGGGACAGCATCCCATGGGGCCGTAGGACACTGTGGATTTCTCCCTCAGTGGATGGAAAGCCCTGAGTTGAGCAGGCTTGCCCCAGAGATCTCCTCCAGCTCTTGCAACTGTCCCTCCACCATCACTAGTACTCTGACAACAGAGAGCGCAAAATGAATGCATTACTGGAGTGGGTAAGGGAAGGCTTTTAATCTGCTCCTTCCTTCTCCCAAGCACACCCCCAGAAGAGAGGGGCCCTAGAACAGATTTACCGTACTTCCTTTCCCATTGGGAGCAATACAAAAACTATAAACAACAACACAGAAACCACAAAGCTGATGGAAGGAAAAAATGTGGACCTACCTTCTGCTCTGTTGCCACAAGCTCACCTGAGCTTTGGACTGGGTGATTTGTCTGCCTTTAATTCTCCCCCCTTTTCGATAGCTCTGTAACTTGCAAATATGTTTATTTAAAAGATGCACCTGTTGCCTTTTAGGGCACTATTCTCCAAACCTACTTCAATGCTATATTGAAATACAAAATTTTAAAATATATATGTTTAAATAATAGGTTAGTAAAATAAATGTGGTTTTTATTTTTTAAAAAACCCAGATTCCTTTATAATTTATCGTTTGATAACTTTATAAAAATTGTGCCCTGACTTGTCAAACAACTGCCACTAGGAGTCAGCGTATCTATCTGTAAAGAGCTGGAGTTTGATACGTAACAGCGACGTGTACACTGTTAAATTAAGATCTGCATAAAAGTACAGAAATTATATCCCTACGTACTGAACAGATGTTGTACATATTTGTTATTGGGAAACAACTGAAACACAATTTTATTTGAATTTTTTATTTCATTTTGGTGACTCATCAAGTCACAGCTTTATTAGAGAGGGCTGCAAAATAATGTTTTGATTTTTTCTCTCAACATTTAGCAATTTAATTTTTTGTTAAGCTGTGCACTGATGGACTTCTTGATCCAGAATACAAGGCACTGTAACTACAATACATGGATGTTGAAATGGTATTTCTCATCAAAAGATCAACAGTTTGTAACATGATTTGTACAAGTCAGGTTCAAAGTGTCCGAGGCCCGCACTTCATCCTTGCATTTACTGCGTTCTGATGTACAATTTCAGTATACAACTCATGGTCAGTGCTGGTACTGTTCTTGAGTATTATCCTGTTGATGCAAGTCTTCACTCTGTGCTGTAAGGTGGCCAATGCAATATGTTTGAAATTAACCAGTTTCCTGAATGAAAAAGCTTTAACAAAGATGTGTAAATTACTAACTGGAACCATACCCAGCACTAGTAATTCCATAGCATGGTGCGAGGCTAGTTTTATTATTATTATTACAAAATAATAATGTGTGCAGGTATAACCGTATCTATAGCTAGATAAAGATATCCATGTATCTTGGCAGTTAGAATAACTGAATACAATTAAACACTGAAGAAAACAAAGCTACAGAATCCTTTGAATATCAGACACAATGGACATAGACCAGAAACCCATGCATGGAAGAAAACTAAACCTCCAAACAAAGCCAAATCCCATCTATTATGGAACATAAATTTCATAACTGCATTAAGGCATTTTCTTCCATGAATCTTCAGAATTTAAACCAAGGACAGGAAACCTGTGGCCTCCCAAGGGTATTTGTCCTCAAACTTCCACCAGTCCCACCTTGCATGGCCCATGGTCAAGGATGATGAGAACTGGCGTTCAGCATCTCTTGGAGGGCCTCAGGTTCCCCACATCTGACTCAAAGGAAAAAAAGGTGGGGGGAATCAGATGAAGAAACAGAAAGCTTAGGATAGTCAACATTCTTCCCATGAAAAGGGAAATGCAATCCTTCCATAGGAATTGATGAACTCCAATTGCAGAATACGAGTGACGGAAACATAACGCACTTACACCTGAACTGCGTTAGGAAATAAGCTTCTGTTTCCCGATTCCCCTTTCTGACTATAGTTCTGTATATGCAAACGGGGAGTGGGAAAGGCCTTCATTTAGCTTCACATTTAGTAAAATGCCTTCATGCAGCGCACAGTTAAACTTTGGAATACTCTCGCGCAGGAGGCTGCGATAGCCACCAACTTGAATGGCTTTTAACGAGGATCAGGCAAACGGTAAAGGAGATATGCTTGGAATAAAGGCGTCAAAATGGTCTGCTGTTAAATCTCTCGTCCAATAGGGCAGGCAATCCCTTCCTCCTCCACATGGTCAGCACGCTGAGAGGGAAGAGCAGAGGTGGGCCTTCTGTGCAATGGTGGTGCTACTTATTTGCAGCCCAGTGAGGAACGTGAGAACCTTTGAGTCACAGCCCTTGCGTCTCTTTCGTAAGGTGCCTTAAACAACATGGGGGCCTTTCATTAAACTATAATGATTTAACATCTGAAATGACAACTAATTGTCCTTTGGGAAGCTCAGAACACTGAAATCACTACAATCGGGGGGGGGGGGGGGAGATTGCTAAAACATCCATCAAACTCAAATCACCCTTACATAAACGTGTGTTCTCTCATATTTCTACAACACACATTTCTCATCTGAAATTCGGATTTGGAATCCACAATAATGATAAGTACTCAGATATCTTGTGGGAGCTAAATTAAAGGTAACTGGAACAGTTTTTTAAAAAAGAAATATTAAACAGCAAGTTTTGGCAACTCTTTTCAAAAACAAAAGATTCAGACTGTTCTTACTGTTTGTAATCAGAACCACAACCTTAGTGCAATATTATATTTATTTCTTACAGTAATTTTGGTTGCCATACAAGAGTAGTAAGGATTAGGGAAAGTGCAAGTTACAGGAGCTTGATTTTGTTGTCATCAATTTGAAATAAGAGGAATTAAAGCACAAAAATTACAGCAACAAAGATAACATGAACACAAGTTGTTACACAAACTATAGCGAGAAACATTACTATCTAGAAAATAAAATAAATGTAATGGAAAAATTATCAGTATTAGAGGCTCATACACAGAGTCATTGCCAGATCAACTGGGTAATGCTTGTTTGTAAAGGAACTCAGAATCAGAAAATCACTTTTATTAACTTAGGTACCACAAATAGTTAGCTTTTGTGATATGTAAATTCTGTAAATCAACAGTCACATATAGTCATTTTATAATATATGAATCAAAACTTAAAATGTTCCCAGACACCCAGGGAATAGAGTCTGTGCAGTTATACACAATTTACATCTTGTGTGATTTTGGTATTGTATACACAAATATTACAGAAACTAGGCATGTAAATGCAATTTATTTAAATTACAGTATATAAACAAAAGTTGTTCCTAAAACCTGGAATATCATTAACAAGATTATCTCTAACACCTTATTTTGCACCATCATAGTAGCAGGAGATTAGAAGGGCCATTTCTGCTCCCAACATTTTCAAAACTGATAAAAATGCTAGGAGGCAACTGTATCTGTTACTATTGCTTTCTGTGATAAAACCATCAAACAGTACTAAAGACTACTTCCTCTTGGCAAAGGTGTATTTTATTGATAAAAGCAGTTCCTTGTAGGCCCTATTACTCTTTCAATCGTAAGACACAATGTAAAAATAAACTATTTCATTAGCTCTTTGATGTTTAAATCTCTTTTCTACTAATTCTATTGTACCTACTATGTAAGTGCCTGAAAGAGATACGTATCTAAGAGACCCCTTTTAAGAAAGGGATTACCATCACTTGTAACTTCGGTGTACACCATCATAAGATATTCAACAGTAAAAGGGTATGATTAACAGCAGCTTAGAAATAATTCTCTCTATTTTCTTTTCCTACCATGTGTCCTGTTGCATTTCCTGGCACATATTGTAGAGGTAACACCAACTGTATTCAAAGAAGCAAAAAGGAGCATGGCATTCGTGGTTTATTTACTGAATTCTGCAATATCACCAAATGGAAGACAATGATGGCTGAATTATCATTTCCTTTTTTTACACCCCCACCACCACACAAAAAATATTTGATGGCTTTTCGTAGCCACTGAATATATGAATGTCATCCTCTACATAATCCATATAATTATGGAAATTTCAGGACTTTTGCATTTAAACTAGATTTTAATTATAAGGTTACTTGGAACTTTCAAATGCAAATAGGAACCTGTGAAGGATACAACAGATGTTAAGTCAAAAGACCAGTTTTTGCAGAAAGTGAAGTGGGGGGAGAAGAGAGAGATGAATATTAGTTTTCATAATTAACCACTGCATTGTTAATTGTAACCATGTTTGAAGAAACACTCATCTTCTGAAGAAGTTCTAGCAAAGATAGAAAATATAACACAGCTCTGCTGGTTCAGATGCATCCAAATGAGGTTGATTTAAAAAGGTCAAGACTTAATAATTATTCCACAGAAATAGTAGTAAACCACAAAAGTTTTATTTTATTTTTTTAAATTTCTAGCATTGAAGTGGCACAAAGGCTGCCCAGTAGACCAGCCACTTATATTCTTAAAATATTGTGCTTATAAACTATCTGTACAACTATTTAAACTTGCAGTAAAGAAAGATATTGAAATTGCTAAATTTTATGTACTAGTTCTAGACCTAATTAGACACTTCGTTGTGAGAAAATATAATTAGAGATAGGCTGGGACGTATTAAGGAAAGAATTTAGATGCCTTCCAAAAATATGAGGCCTTCTGAAAGTTAAGTAGTTTGATGACTGAGTAACCACATATGATTTAACCTTCTGTTATAGGCTGAAGTCTTCAGGAAGGCGGGAACCACAAAATTCATAATGTGTATTACTTACAGTGGGAGAGAGAATAAGCTGGGGGAATACTGCTAATCTCCATAGGCTACAAAATCTCTAAATATATATCCCACAATAAAGACTATCATTCTAAGTATGCATTCCAACCAATCCATAGCGATTTCATTGGTTTTCAACTCAATGTCAAATTCTCCTGCAATGCTGCTCTAGTTCATGCAACAATGCAGAAGTGAACTTTGGGATTTTTGATTTTCAGTCAAACTGAAGCCAAAGTCAAACTGAAGGTGTGCCAACTTTAGGCAGCTGACATGTCTTTGGCACCCTGAATATTTGTTGGAATGGGGTTGGGCCCTCTCAACGTTGAGTGGCTGGCTCCTCCACAGCACTCGGCCTCCTCCAGGTGTTGTGATGTCGTAGTGCACATTGCCTGTGACACGACATGTGTGTGCCATGCAAGACATCACACGTGTACAAAGCATGCCAGAACCCCTCAATCTGGTGGGCAACCTGGCGCCTCTGAACTGAAGCTAACTTGAATTTTCAGAAGTTGTTCCTTGCATCTATAATAGGTGCCCACCAGGTTTCTGGAAAAAACCTGCATCTTGCTTATAGTTTCAGTTTCTGCAGGCAATTGCGTTTAGATTTTCCTCTTCCTGGTGCCATAAATGACCCACATAAAGATACACTTCTGCATGTAAAAACAGGCTTTGTGCCACGTGGATTCAGCAAGAGCAGAAAGATGATCTTTTGAGATGGAAAATTCCACCCTATGCACAGTTGTGAACATAGCTTGTGCAAAGGTTTGTGCATTCACATGCAGAACTGTAGAAACAATATATATTGTTCTTTTATTTATACTTTGGATCATAGCAGTAATTGAGTCTATCGCCACACGTGATCACTTTGACACAGCAAAAGCAATCGGTGCATAAAAATACTTTTCTTTGCATGAACAGCTCATTCAGATCTGAATCTAACTGTGTGGGAGGGCAAAAATTAATGAAAGCTGTGTGACTAGTTACAAAGGATGACAAGAACTAAATTCATTAGAGATAAACCAAGGAATGTAATAAACAAGCCAAAAGGATGTCAGAAAGTTGTTTGTATGTTTTTTGAAATCTCTGCTTCTACAACCCCACGAATGTATTGATTTTTAATTAAAACCAGTAAATGAAAAAATGAAAAAATGTGAATGCTAGTATGTTGTATGTTAGTATGTTGTCTAACTGGCAGAAGTGAGAATCAAAACAGGAGGACCTACAGGAGCCATGGAACTGAGTGCAATGGGCATGTAGAATGATTGGGGTGGGGAGAGCAGAAATTGCAAAAAGAGCTGGACATAATCCTTTATTGTGAAAGGAGAAACACCAATATGTTTCAAACCAAAAAGAAACTGGCACAGTATTGTTCAGGCAGAAGGGCATTTCTGAAGGGCAGGAAAACAATTCATGAATACCAAAGGATGAATGTTATTCCCATGCCCCATAAATAAAAATACTGTAATAATTTTAGAAATTATTTCAGTAAGACCAGAGCTTACACACACACATATATATTTTTTTAAATTAGCATTTCCCCCCTTTCCTTATTCTCTCCCCTTTCTTCCTTCCTCTTTGAAATATATAGTCCCTTTAATAACGTACATTTACTTGGGGCTGCTCCCGGGCACCAAACTTACAATCTACACTCTTGCATATCAAAAACTATAGCAAACCAACTGATGCTTCAATTTAGTGGTACTCTTGGGGAGCCAAGGCATTTGGGGTGTTTCAGTACCAGCCCATCTCTATTTATAACAAAGGTATGTGAGGCAAGCGCAGCCATTCTTATCTGTCCAGTAGCTGTTTCAAGGCTCTTTCTATGTTCATTCTGTGACCAACTCTAGTCACTCCAAGGTCTATCAAGTCTTCCTTCTGAAGGTTTGGTAAGTGAGTGCCATCTATTTCATTATCCATAAAGGTCTCTTTATGTTCACCTAAGTTTAAACTCTCCAACCAATCTGCCACATCTGGCTTGGTCCACAGGTGGACAGGCTTAGTTGTAAAAGGCTTATTTGATATTGGCTGTTGCAAGATTGAGGGAGAAGGAGACCTGCTGCGCCCTGTGTTCAAAGCAAAGAGGTCCCCCGAAGGAGGCTGGCTGGGTAGGCTAAAAACATCAGAAAGTGTTGGAGAAGGAGATGCAACTGGAGCAGCAGCAGTCAGAGGAGCTGGCATGATGTCCTTACTTATTTCTGTTGGTGAAACCACTGGGCTTGGAGCATGTCTTGCTCCTGGTGTCCTACTATCATAGTCTGGGGATCTGCTCTGCAGTGTGATTGGCTGGCTAGTCCCAGGCCGGACAGTAAAAGTGATGGTTGAACTTCGAGTACCTGAGACAGTGCTCATGACTTCTGTGCCCCTGAAATAAACAAATAAAAATGAACAGGAAATATTCAGGCTCTCCACGTATTAAAAATACAAATCAGTTCATTGCTAACTTATGACACGATTACGTATTAATTATATATATAAATGCCAAAGAGATACCATACGACTTTATGAAAACAATAGTGGCAGAAAACTATGAGCAAGCTTTACAAATATTTTAAAAGTCAAAGACAATCTCAAATATGCTGCTAAAAATTAACTCTAGCCACTGAATCATTGCCCCAAAGAGCATTATGGTAGCAGAAGGCGTTTAAGTGTGGTGAATCTCACAAGACAGTTCCAAAACTGGACAAAACAACCAAGGATGATTTTCTGTGTCATTGTTCTAATTTGTTGCACAGATGATGCACTAAGGAAAGTACATCTAAGAGATCACAGCAGGGTACAGAAGAGGAGGCAGTTCCCAAGGTAAGTTATATGCTGAAACCAGTCTTGCTAAGCATAGGCCAGAATCCTAGAAGAACTCAGTTCTGATGCTTGGGAACTTTACCTTCAGGAGGCAGACCAGTGTGTTTTGAACTAGCTGAATGCTCTTAGTACAGTGACCTGGCTCACCAGGGGTAGTCCTACGCATTGGCAGAGCAAGCCAATTGGGTGCCTGGGGCGGCATGCGTGCGCTGCACCCAGGGGCAAAGCCAGCCGCCTACGGGACAGGGCGAGCCAGGGCAGGACACTCTGCGGGGCCTCCGAGGAATCTGCCTGCCTCCTCCCACTTAGCCGCCCTACAGCTGAGGGGAAGGCAGTGGGTGGACTGTTTGGGGCAGCACGGCGCCTGCGGGTTCCCAAGCCACCGTGTCATTCCCAGACGAGATGCGTGGCTCGGGGGTGCTGCAGGCCCCGCAGTGAGTGCCACTCGGCATTTTGTCGCCCCCCCCCTTAGTGTTGACACCCGGGGTGACCCGCCCCCAGGACACACCCCTTCCTCCGCCCATGATCCTATGTACAGTATATTAAGAGACCAGAGGTGGGGCAGATATTTGCATACCCACATAGTAAGTCAAATAAAAGAGAGCTGAAGTCTCAAAAAAATCCAGAGAAAATACATTTTGCACCCAGTGAATCAAATTTGGTGAACAGCTACTGCACTCAAAAACACGTTTTGAGAGAGTTTTATCTTGGAGATGGTCTTGCTGACATGCTTTGGTTCCTGACAAGTAACCCTAAGGTCTATGCTTAGGCAGGGTGGAAAGCAAGAGGGGTTTATCAATAGGTAACTAAAGGATGAAAGACACACATATGTATCAATTGCTCTGAAGATCTGCCTGCCTGTTTTAATGTTATGATCAGGGCTGGCTCTAGACACATCAAAGAAGCGTTTCACTTTAAAGCGCTGTAAATTTAAACAGGGAAAACAGGTAGAGAAAAATGGGACTCCACATCGCCATCTGGTGACACAATGTTAAATCGCACACACAACACATATAAATTGCTTTTTCTTTATCAGTCTAGCAGAGTTCTGGGACTAAGAGTAAATGAATGTGTATGGACTATAGATTTTTATTCATCCTTACTTTTGGCATTTCTGATGAATCCTGTTTTATTAATATACAAAATAATGCATTTTAATTTTTTTTAAGGCTAAAAATAAGGAAGAGCAGCCCCTGTTTTTATTTGTCAAAGCAAGATTCTATTACAGATCCAGCTCATCTGAAGGCTCTTTTTAACCTGGGGAAATCTGAAATCTGACTAACACTGCTAGTCTCCCACGTTCAAAGGAAGAAAATGATGAATGTGTCAAAATGTCTTGGGCCAGCCTTGGTCACAGTTTATCTCCCCCAGACAAACCATGTGTGGTAAACCATATAATTATTTGATAAAAGATCACACTTTGTCTGGAATGAGATAAAGTTTGGCTTAGCATTATGCAGGTCAATGGACGGAAACAAGTCTTGCCTGCCCCAGGTTTGCATGCTTCCCCCTTCCCTCTCTGGTGTGGTCATAAAAGGGAGTTCAGAAGTTCATTTGTGGCACAACCTACATAGTAGTAGTACAACTAATGTATGGGACATCAGAAATGTCAAATTCCTATACAGAGAAGCAGAAGGAGTGATTTAAAGTGCAGCATGGATGGGCTAGTATTAATAGCTCTCTGTATGGATAAAGGGAATCAAACAGCGAATCTTCCCAACATGGTAGTAAAGAATTAGCAAGAATACGAAAAAATGTTATTTGTAACTAAAGAAAAGGTTTTCTAAGGTCAGTATTCAATTTCTGCAGAAATCACTGTAAATTACAGTGGGTAAAAAAATAATTTAAAAATTACTGTGGATTCTAGAATGTTGATTGTTAGAGCTTGTCCACACTTCCAATTTCCCCATCACTTTCCCCTGGGAAAACCCATGGTTTAATGCTGAATTGGAACAAGTGGCAATTGGGCTTTCTGCAGATTGCCATGTGTTCCAATTTAGTAGTAAACCATTTGTTTTTCCAGGGCAAGAGAAAAACCTCTGGGCATAGCTGTCAATTTACAGATTTGAAAATAAGGGATCAGCAGCCAAAATAAGGGATTTTAGTCAACCAGCAGCCAAACAAAGCCTCAAGTGGTGGTTCCCACAACGCAGCAACCCAGCAAAGGGGATGCAGCAAGGAAACACACTGTCACCTCTCCGCTGGGAAGCGCTGAGCAAAGGTGAGTCCCCAGGCAACGCGGCCGATTTGATCGGCACAAAGCATGCAAGCTCCACCCCCCAGTCGTTCTTAGACTCCTTATTGGGTGAGCAATGCAGCCAAGCAACACAGTTGGAGCCTCCCTCCTCCCTGGCTGGCAGGGAGGGAGGGAGAAGAGCTGCTTCCTTTGAAACCCGGGAAATTTAAGGGACATCATCAATAAGGGACAGCAGCGGGACACGTTGCTGGGATAAGGGACTTTCCCGCCAAATAAGGGATGGTTGACAGCTATGCCTCTGGGACCTGTGCTTTCTAGGCATGGAACAAGCAGAATTGTGGACAAGCCTTCAATCTCTAACATCTTGTTTTACATTTTTAGCAGATTGTTATCTCAGAGAATAAAAAGACTAAGGAGATGGGTCAAAATGTGCACAGCACATGCAGGCTCCTTTCTTCCTTTCTGTGCATTGCTTCTGGCCTTATCACATACCAAACTGCATGTCTATAGTGACAACATGCCTTTGATGGCATGCTAACGAACAGGACAATGGGGTATGGGTTGGTTTGTACCACATTCTCTGGCACAAAGGAAAACATGTCTCAGACTTTAAAATGTACCCTGAGGAGACTTTGCCCATGAAGCTATTTAGGTGAATGGGAGGAAGAAGACAACTTGGAAGTATTTAATGCTGCACTTTCCACTGCCAAGTTGGAAACATCTGTTAAGTTTAAAAAGTAGCTTCTCTCTCTGACAGAAGTGCTGCAGGAAAAACGTCAAATACGAATCACCAGCGCTTACAATTCCCAGCATGTCTAAATAGTTTCTTTGAATTTGTGATAATTATTTTACAATCACAGTGAGAGAAACATTGGTCAAAGGTTATTGATTTGTAATTCAAACACAAAGGACCTGAAAATTTACCCAAAATAATGATTTATATTTAAAAAATTACATTAAATGACATCCAGACCAAAGCTGTGCATTTTATTTAACATAGAGCAGTCAGGGATTTAAAAAAATCTTTCAGAAATAAAAAATTACTAAATTGAGCTATTTAAAATATTGATTGTCAGAAACGGGGAAAGAGTTTCTTCTAGAAATATCAAACACATCCACATCCATAGCTGTGAGAAATAAAGTATCTGTTAGCAACTTTGGACTACACCCTTTTCCGTAAATTGTCAATAAGCGGTTATTAGACTAGAGACAATTCTTTCCAACTAAATTTACTTTTCTAATATGGCTTTTTATATTGTCAGGAATATATATATATGAAAAGCTGGCTCTATTAGGAATAAGCATACAGTGATATTTTGTTGCAAATATTCACTTCCTTTGATTCCTCTGATTGCAATACACATTATGTTGTCTTAGATTATTTCACAATATGTAATTACTGTGTCACATCACTGAATTTTCCCAGGAAAAGCAGTCTGTAGACATGAATTCCTATTAAGTTATTTTGAGCCATTTTAATAGGATTTAAATATAGTACTACATTTTAAACAAACGTTTACTAGCAGTAGGACTGGGCGATATATCAACATGCCCAAAACCAGTTTGAAATCCATATAGTGATATCAGTTTCATAATTTTTGACCTGGCAATGTATCGTGAATCACAATATGTGTGCGCGCGCATGCATGCTATGAAAAAATTACAGTATGGGAAAAACCATGAAGCCAGCCAATGTCTCTACATAGCTCCATCCTTGTTTCAGACATTGTGATATATCAGTATATTGCGATGTTTAGCTTGTGATATATCACAATGTTGAAAATCAGACATTGCCCAGCCCTAAATAGCAGAAAGCTTCAATATACAAGGTGGTTTTTTTCCTGCTACAAAGAACTACATGGACACAAGAGTCATTTATATGCCAAAATGTTGCCCAAACATCTTTTTAAGATGTACAATGTGATCCTATGTATGTTTACTCATAAGAAAGTTCTCATGAATTCAATGGAATTTGCTATTTAGCAAGTGAACTAAGGACCACAGGATGTAGAGCCAAACTGTACATGATGTTCATCTTTATTTTAATATGCATTTTAAATAATTCAAATAATAGCCACCTGGTGTGGGGCTTATAATGATCAAGATTGCAGCAGTCGGTGGGTGGGGAGAGTGAGAGATTAAATTATTATTTCCCTGCTGGAGTCATGACCAAAATAATACATTTGAAGCGGCTGTTTGCATTGGGAGGAAATCCTGAATTTGTGTTGAAGGTCTCTTCCCCCAACTTCTGCAATCAGTCCCCTTTCAAGTGGCTGTCATTTTGCAGCTCAAGCTGTCTTGCTCTGGCAAGCAACCTGGATGCCGAATTCTGCACGTGCTGAAGTTTCCAAACAGTCTTTAGTAACAGCCCTACGTATAATGCGTTGCAGTAATCTAACCTAGCGGTTACCAGAGCATAGACAACAGACGTTAGGCTATCCCTGTCCAGATAGCCACAAGCTGGGCCACAAGCTGAAGCTGATGGAAGGCACTCCACGCTACTGAGACCACCTGAGACCGCTCTTTCAGAGGGAGTGTAACCCCATCAAAAGCAGGAACTCTCCCATTCATCTGATCCAGGGACCATCCACTGACAGTGCCTCTGTCTTATCTGGATTGAGCCTCGGTTTATTGGCTCTCATCCAGTCCATAACTGAGGCAAGACATCAGTCCAGCACATCCACTGCCACACCTGCAGATGCAAAGGAGAAGTAGAGCTATGTGTCACCAGCACATTGCTGATGACATACTCCAAAACTCTGTATCTCCACTCAGGGGTTTCATGTAGATGTTAAACAGCACAGGGGATAAAATTGAACCCCAAGGAACTCTACACTGAAGATTCTACAGGACCAAAGAGCAAACCCTGGCATCACCCTCTGGAAATGACCATTCAAGTAAGACCAGAACCACCACAAAGCGGTGCCACACACCCCTAATTCAAACAACCACTCCAGAAGGTTTATAGTATCAAAAGCCACTGAGAAGTTAATAACTGACTGGTAAACATTTCTTTCCTGACAGAGATCATAATGTAGTTTCTGTGCCAAAGCTGGGCCTAAATGCTGCCTGAAATGGATCTAGAAAATCAGTTTCCTCCAAGAGTGCCTGGAACCCAGAACATCTCACAGAAGAAGCAGCTGCAGTGTAGGCTTCTGAGTTCTGGCAAGATTTTGGTGGAAGCCGGTTGCTACCACTTCTCTGGGAGGGGAACCTGGAAGTCAACGCTACAGACATGTAACCTGGTAAGCCATGCAACCCCAGCTTTGGTGGGAGGTGGAGAGGTGGAGTCAGCAGATGCCACCAGTAACACAAATTCCAATCTATGTATCTCTTAAAGGAATAGCAGTTCCATTACAACCTGATAGTCTTCAACCCAGCATAATCTCCAGCCCTCCAGAAGTGACACTCGGACTTCTGTCTTGCCACTATTGTTCCTAGGCCCAATCTGAAGTTTTCATTGGCTCTTGTTTTCTTAAACTCCCATCCCTTCCCCACCCATCGTTTCCTCAGACCTCTGCTCTTTAATGCACTGCCTACTTTGTCCCACTGCTTTAGCCAATCTGCTGCATGTGCAGATTCTCCACAACATTAACCTCTCTTTCCCCATAGACCTTCTAGTCCTTAAGCATTATGCAATTTCTTCAGAGGTCCTCCTTACCTCAGGAAATATTCTGACAACACTGTTTCCTTGGCAGTTGGGAAAGTGCATGAGTTTGCACCAGCTCAGCCAACAAATACCAGAGGCTTCTCTATCATCATAATTATGTGCGATACAATTATAGACTAGAAGAAATGGCTGCCTAGAAAATCTCAATATGTGAAATACAGTCACCTGCACTGCTTATTGATACTTGTTGCCAGTTCACAACGCTACACTAACTGGCAGAATTTTCTTGGTGTATCTAGATTCTAGATAAGTCTTTGCCAACCTGCCCATGCTGGCTGGGGCTCATGGGAGTTGTAGTCCAAAACATATGGAAGGCACCAGTTTGATGAAGGCTGTTATAGACCTAACAGCTACTTTGTTACCCTACATTTTTCTTAACTAGCCTACTTAGCTCTCCTTCTACAGCATATGTCAGGAGTGACATAAGCTATGTGAAGTTTCTTCAGAGACCACTTTTGCCACAGTTCTGTCATCTTTGCACCTTACCTCATTCTTCGCTTACTTTACTTTCAAGATTGTCCTCCTCAGAGCCTTCCTTCGGATTCCTTGCCTCTAAATTTTCTGTCCATTAACTTCTCTACAACCCAGGACCTATTTTCAGTCCTAAGTCTGCCCCTGTGCAACTTCTTACTCCCAACCAAACTGACACTCTCCCTTTCCCTCAGCAACCTGAACAATAACTTAATCGTTCGTGCCAATAGTTCATGCCACCATACTAGGCAGTGGAGGTTGGTCCATTGGGGTTAATGGGCATTGCCCATCAACCTCATTCTGCTCTCAGCCACTCACACCTGTTTGACGTTCAACTTTTAACCAGTTAGGGGATGGCTCTGCCAATCACTGGCTCTGTCTCTATCTACTGTTGGTCACCTGGCCTTCTGCCCCATCATTCCCAATGGGCACCAGTCATCACTGACACTAGGTAAGTGGCTTTACTAGTACAATGCAATATAAATTAAGCATTTGACTGTGTCATTGATTTCAACAAGGCTTAGACATGGCTGAATTTTATCCTTTGGCTCAATTCCTCATATTTTTATTTATTTATTTTTTAACTACACACTAACTAGAGTTAAAAAAAATTTAAATTAAAATATGAGGAATTGAGCCAAAGGATAAAATTCAGCCATGTCTAAGCCTTGTTGAAATCAATGAGTTGGAGTTGTTGGAGGCAAATTTTCCCTGGCGGCAGATGACAGAACCACAAGACTGGTGTAAAACACTCAAACAAGAGTTTTATTATGGCTATACAAACACAAAGCATGTGGGTGTTCTCTTTCTGCAGGCAGTTGCAAACTGCAACTTCTTCTCTTTATACACGCCACCAGCTGTGCCTAATGAGCCTGGTAAACCACACCCAGAACTCATAGAAAACGTCCTTAAAGTTACCTGCACCCTTTCCCTGTTTCTTGACGAATGATACCTAACAGGAGTACTATCTGGTGAAAGTTATGTAAGAAAGGGTCTAATGTTGAAGACCTATGGTGAATTTTAAAGAATGGCTACCACTTCTGGATAGGAGAAATATCTAATCCAAACTATGAATGAAAAACGAACAAAAAGTAACTAATGTGAACCAATGCATGGATTAAAAAAAGAAACAAACCCCAAATAAACCCCCTTTGGTCGTCACTTACTTCATGGCACTTCAGAATGCCCCTCTTCTGTTAACGGCAGTCATGAGAGCAAATAAAATGACAAAATGGAATGACTGAGACACTGTAGAGTTACAAAGCAAAAGCATCTGCAAAATTGGCCGACAAACAGTTAACAAGATGAAGTGAAAGTAAAGGATGTAACAAAGTTCAGCTTTAAAAAAAACACCTCTCTGATTGTTGGGTTATTTATTAAACTCTAAGGTTATGAAGTTCAAAGGGGACCAATTCAACATCTGCCAATGCATATACTCATCTTCTTGATTTACTTTTCACTTACCTGTCTGGGGCAAAATTGTGTTGACAATGAAACATTTACAACTCAGTATATTAATGCATGGCAATGAAACACTTGAATACCTCCTGGATTCAGGAAGGACTGAGGACACATAGTAAAAAATATCACTAGCGTACAAAAGAGTGTCAGAAGAACAGAATCTTCCCTGAATAAGATATTAAGTCAACAGTTTCAGGCTGGCAACCCTGCAACTATGGTTAAATCTCAGTAACACGACCGTTAGACCAGTAACATCATTATGGATTAGAATAAACCTCCAGGATAACAGATGCTGGTTCCAGCCTAAACTGTTGAAGATGCTTTCCACCCCTTTCTTTCTCTCTTCAGTTACCTCCTTTACTCTATTGATACAGTAATCATTCAGTGGATACTTGATCATTCTGTTTTAATACAACTGTTTGGTTCAGAGGTAGATTAACCTGCTTATTTACTTGCTAATGTATTTACCTGCGTATTTATGAATGGGTGGTGGTGGTAGGGAGTACAGAGTTTATAATAAAAGCTGGGGAGCTCAAACAGCTGCTCTCTGATAATCAACAGGCTTTTGCAAGGTCTTTATAATTTGCTTTTTGTATGATTAATTTAACAAAGATTATGTGGCAAGGACACCCAATTTCTTCCCATAAACAGCTTAAAGCAAGATGGGAGTACAAAGAACAAAAACTAAACCATCTGCTCAGGGACTGATTTTTTTATGCTTGTCATTTACAGATTGAATTCAGCTAAGGACTTAATTCTTTTATTTTGGCAATTTTACTATGCACTTGGTTTTGATGGCATAATTTCAACACACACACACACACACACACACACACACACACACGTCTTTGAAATTCATAGTAGTTGAAATATATTTTCCTCCAAAGGGTGGAAAACTTGTTTGGAAACATGCAAACTTTTAAGACTGGTATAGAGGTAGGCTGGTTATATCTTTTCAAGTGTGTGTGTGTGTGTGTGGGAGGGAGGGAAGAAGAGCACTCTTAATTTTGCCCTTTATACACTTGCCTGGAGCAAGAAGCAATTGCTGAATGTGTGAATTGCTGGGTGTGTGTTTGTGTGCATGTAAATTAGTGAGAGCACTCTCCAAAAGCAATTTTCAAGGCTTTGTACACTCTCAGAAAACCACTGTTCTACCACAGCTGGTGGTGCCTTCTAATGCACACATGTATGGGTGTAGCCAGGACTTTTTTTTGGGGGGGGTGCAGAACCGATGTGATTGGCCAGCTAGTTAAGTAATTCTGCTGCTTTACTGCCCGCCTTGACTATGCCCATGCCTAAATCAATACAATAAATCGTGGTTTCAGGTGTTTTTGTGAAAAGAAAAGAAAAAAAGCTCAACAACATTCAGGGTGTCCTGGTTTTTATTTCTTGAAATATGACATCAAAGTCAATAAGGAAAAAACCCTTCCATTGTTCAAATATCAGTATATGGAAGTATATAGATTTTTATCTGTAGCACTTACAAACTATAGCAATGCGGAAAAATAAACAGTTTTCAGGGAAATCTGTATCCAAATGATACTACAAGATAAGCTTGTAAAATTGACAATGACATAGTCAATATAGAGTGACATCCTTTTTCTTTAAACTACCTTAATTACGTCTAGTTTAATTCATATGTTTTAGCTATGTTATATTTGTTATACCCCATTAGGGAAATCTGATTAAAAGGTGAGTGTACTGGCACCATAGGAAAGACTCACACTGATACAATTACTGTGAAGTACCTTAACATTTAAGCTAGTTTATAATTGGGACTTCCACTGCCAGCTGAGTGGACAAATTTTTAATAAGTATGCAGCACAGGAAGAAATTACCTTAATTTGCTTATTAAAATTAAATGAATCTTCATACTAAACTGAAAGTTGTAAAGTTAATCAACACTCCAGTATACTGTTAGGATTGCTACATTTCCTTACTGAAAGCCACAAATGTCATGGCAAATTTGGCTGCCAACTCTACATACGCTTTCCAATATCATAATTTCCAAATACTGCTAACACACACTGAAGACACACAAACCATACTGTTCACATCTCTACAACAAGCAGAAAGCTAGCCGACATTTTGATTATTACTTAAACTTCATGATTTAGCAAGCTCTTATGGATATGACTCTCCATGCCTTTGGATTTTTCTCACTCTGTGACCTAAGCCAAGAACAGAAAGAGTAAATCCTGTGGTGTTTTAGCTCCCTCCATTGAAACTAATGGAAACCATTGTTTTTTTTGGAATTCCATGTGCACCTCTGAGTGTCAACAGTCCCCTGGAACAGGGAGAGCATTGTAATTTATAGAGTAACAGAAACTTAGCAGTACTTTTGATATTACAAGTTTGGTTCCGATTCGGCCTTTTCTGAACAGAAGGGCTCCTTCCATATATGGAAAGGATCGAGATCCAGAGAAGATTTCTACTGGAACTGGAAGAAATGGCTGAGACCCCACTTCTTCCCATAGCCACAACACTGTTCTGGAAGGTCCACAAATCTTCTGGAGCATATTTTCAAGGGGAAGGGGGAAATTAGTAAAAAAAATGTGTCCTTCCTACACCTAAAAGTTATGTTTTATAAAAAGGCAGGAGTGAAATAAATAAAATAAATACTTTACAGAGAGTACACCTTATGAACCCTTTGCCTATTCACTGGTAAATCAGATTGCTAAATGAAAGGGAAGAACAAATAAGAACTGCTAGATTCACTAACAGGAGTTTAATTTTTAGGTATCCATTTGTGGTTTAGATGTTCACTTCACTTAATACATTGGAGAAGCAGCACAGCACCCCCCCCCCCTCTTTTCAACCCCTAAAGTAACATGATATGGAAGCTCCACATAGAAATTTCATCACTGCCCAACTGGTATGTCATCCCTAGTTTGAGTGAGAACTGACACAAGAATTGAGTGTCTGTGCACATAGGATCCCTGTGGATCATTTGAATTATACAATAAGATGTATGGTAATGGGCAGAGGGACTCATGACAATTCTCTACCACAGGCATGTCCAACTTTCAAGAGACTGAGATCTACTCTTACTGAAAAAAAAAAAAAAGGCAGTGATCTACCAAAGTTGTTGAGCTTTCTTTTTTTGGGGGGGGGGGGTTTCCACGATCAACCGCGATCGACCACAGACCCCACGCACTCTACCAGTAGATCGTGATCTACCTGTTGGACACCCCTGCTCTACCACATAAAACCTGTCCCCATGTAGCTGAAGCTTGAACTTTGCTAGGAAACAGGTCCTGGTAATAATAATAATATTTTTTTATTTGTATCTTACCCTCCCCGGCCAAAGCCGGGCTCAGAGCGGCTAACAACAGGTAAAAATAGGCACATTCAACAACAGGTAAAAAATGGTACATTCAGAGTTTGGGGTTTCTTACACCACTCTACTGTTCCGCTACCATGGGTCGCCACCTTCAGTTGAAAGTCCTAGAACCTATCACAGCAAGTGCAACAAATCCAGCCAAAGGCTCCATAAATTTCACAATATTGAGTTTAAAAATATGTCTGTCAAATGCAATCTTTCAGTGGTACTGGCTGTAAGGCAGGTGGTTGAAGATGGGATGCAAAAGCTGACCCTCACCATATACTACCACCATGGAGAACATTTTTGTTAAAAAAGTTTTTAAAAAGTAATGTATTATTCACCATGGCAATTGTATGCTCTGATGAAGAGGAGAGGATGACAGAACTCTCACATTTTTAATAGCTGTGTAGAAAACGAAATTTTGGAAAGTGCAGCTGCTTTCACCCCTGCATGATAAGATGCACACGACAAAATTCCACAATTGAAAGAGGTGCAAGAGCCCTTCTATCCTTTGTCTCTGGCCACCCTCGAAAAGACTAAAGGACAGGCTTTGGGACTACTCTTCTTCCAACAATTAACACCAAACAGCTCAAACAACGAATTATTAATGTACGTTGATCGCTTTACTGGAACAACTGAATGTGGACAGTGTGAGAACTAGATGCTAGACCAAATGCGCCACTGGCATGATCCAGCAGGAAACTTGATTTTAAAAAATGAAACCAGAATATGGTCCATTAGTGCATCTCCTTGATTGCATGTGCTGAAGTCCATGCAATAAAATAAATATTTTTGAGATTAAATGTGTCACTTTTGGTTTTTTCTAAAGTTGCATTGGAATATTTGTTATCAAATAAAGGACAGATTTTTATTTCATTTACTAAAAAAGCATAGAGAGATTCTGGCTGGGATTCAAAGGTGTGAGCAGAAAACACTTCTACATTTGCATGTGGGACTGCTGATTTCTCTCTTTCCTTGCACCTCCAACTGGATTCTCAGGAGTGCTTTGTTGGAGGTTGTAATGGATTGCAGCAGGGAGACGAAAACCTTGGCAAATACATGCAGCGCCACATGTAGCCCTCTGCATTGTAAACTAAACATATGTATCATGCAAAATAAAACACACAAAACTACTCAACACATTCTAAATAAGACAGCTACTACTGAAGCAATATCAACGTGAAATTAAATCAGAACTATAACCAGTCAGCTGTCACTTAGAGCCACTTTGAAACCTTTTCATTAAATGTGGAGAAGTTAGGGGTAAACCATAAAACACATAACTAGGGTTTCTAGAAAGGAGAGGTGAAATTGATTCTAGCAGCATAGTAAAAGATAGCATATTTCAATACGTGTTAATATCATAAACAAAGAAGGGCAAAGGTGAAAAATGATAATAGCAATTAATGTATTTTGTAGATTTTTAAGAGCATCAAAAATTAATACTGGAGCATTAATACCATGAATTTTAAACATAAGATTAAAAGGTATTTAAGACATTATTAATGAAAACAAAGGCAATTTAAACTTATGGACACTATAGACAAAAAATAATTTAGTTGCATTTACCTTGTACTAAGACTTGCTGTTTTTATTCCTGGAGGTGACTCCAATCCTTCCCCTGGCTTTGATGATTTCTCTCTGTTCATTTGCTGCAGTATTGAGTTCAATTCACTAATGACATTAGCCTTTGGGCCTGAGAGAACTGGGCTTTTAACCTCCGTTACATCACCCCATAGCTTAGAGGTCCTTTGCTGTACAACTTTAGCCATACCAGGCTGTGCGCTGATAGGAGGTGGGGGTGGGGCAGGTGGAGGAATAACAAAACTATCTACAGTTTCTTCAATTAGCGCATCCTTGTAAAGTGCATTGCTTTTGTTGATTATGGGCTTCATTTTTGGCTTAGGAGGTACTGGGGGTTTGTCCACCAGAAATGTTTGCCCATCTGCATAGACTGTACAAGTATCCAAGTTCTCACCACCTTCAGAGGATAAGGTAGAGATGCTGGACACAGTTGAGATAGTGCTGGTTGTCTCTAGGTGATGGTCACTACTGCTTCGACTGTCCACCTCTTCAATCCCAGAGTCAGTGACGTTATCAAAATTTTCAGGCGGTGGTAAAAATGAGGCAGGCAAACAGTTTGAAAGACCCACTGGTTTCTTACTGTCTATTGAATTTGAGGGTTGAGTAGGATTGAATGAAGCAGGCGGAGTTCCATTTTTTCTGTGTTTGAGCAAGTCTGTTAGTGCAGAGCCTGGGACAGAATGGTCATCAGGGATATCAAAACTGTTAGCAAATTCTAAAGGCGGTGGTAATGGCTCAGTAAAGATGAAATCTTCATCAAGATCAACAGATGCTAAAGGGGGTGGAGGGATACGGAACGGTAAAATGATTGGATCATCAACGGAGCCAACTGCTACAATAGTTTTGCAGGGAGATGCAGGTAGCTCAGGCATGTCAGCTTCATCTAGTCCACTTTCTGCTGTTTCTGTACTTTCCTGCGCCTCTGGTGGAGGCTTTTCAGTATCCACATCTGTCTCGGCACTTTCCTCTTCCTTTTCATCAGGGGTCTCATTGGACTGTGCTGTATCTACCGTATGAACCATGAGCAAACCAGCGGACTTCTGCTGTGAGGTATCCACAATATTGATCAGCATGTTCTTCTTTTCTTCAGGCCTCCTCTCTTTCCCCGTATCTGTCTCATATTTGTTCTCCGTCTCCTGCCGCCTTAGTGGACCACGCGTATTTTGCCTAGCAATTGTAGCTGTCACTGGAAATGTAGTTTCGATGTTGGACCTCATCTTTGTATCTATATAAAGGGGTTTATTAAGGTCTGCTTTGCCAGATTCTCCTTTCCCTGGAATTTGCTGGGTTTGTTCCTTCATGGCTCTATCTCTGGCAGAAAGGGCAAGGGCTAAAGGTGAATTTGGATCCAGTAATTTCCCTGTGAGTGGATGAACATAGTTATCCAAACTGGACATACCAGCATTCTGAGTTGCCAACACATTATTTTCTGAACCCATGGATGTTGGGGTTGAAGGGTTTGGTGTCCTTGCATCACTTTGATTACTTGATTCACTGCTATTAAAAATATTTTCAGGCTCTCTAGGTGCTGGGACAGGAGATGGTGATACAAGTTGCCTAAAGTTGTCTTCATTACCAAACATTCCCTCATCACTAAACTTAGACTGTCTCAAACGTGGCATTGGAGGCGATAGCCCAACATCCTCATCTCCCAAATCTGTGGAAAGGAAAGCTGGAGAGTTACGCCTGGCTTCTAATCTTTTCTCCCTATCCCTCACTGCCCCTGCAATGGCTGCTGCAAATGGACTACTGACAGTCAAGTTATCTTCAGGTCTGAGCTGTCCTGGTTGCTCTGAAGACTGTGGGTCAATTTCCATGCTGCTTCCTTGACTACTTTTCCCACTACTGCTGGTAGATGGCTCTTTAACAATGATAGTTGGAATTGGAATAGAGCAGGTTTTTTCTGGACTATCCTCAACATTAGATTGTTTCACTAGCATTCCCTTCCGTCTTGCTGGCTTGGCTGGGACATACACTGCTTTGCTTGCTATTTTTCCAACTTCAGAGTATGGGTTCTCCGGCATCTGACCTCTCTTGTTTCTGAAGCTTGCCTGAGTTGAGGCATTTCTGCTATATAAGTCCTCAGAATCTAGAGAATAACGGTCCATCTCTCTCCGGTAATATATCCCTTTGTCCCTTATCACCGTTCCCATATTTTCAGATCTACCTGAAATAGCTAACTTTGCACCTGAATTCTGATTAAATGCAGGCTTAATTGTCCCATATATTCTAGACACTGGAGATTTGGGGGAGTTGTAAAGAGAAGGAGATGGAGGTGGTGGTGATGGAGGTAAAGACTGTGGAGGAGGAGGGATATCTTCAGAGGTGTCTGGCATGGATAGACTTCTGGTAAATTTTAGCATGGGAGGAGCCAAAAATTGCCGTTCTTCCTCTGTTATCCCTTTAAAAAAATCACAAGCTACAATTTTTAAATTGCTCTTGAATTTTAATTATCATCCATTGTCACCAAAGACATAGTAAACCAGGTACAGAAAATACTGTATTATATATTACTATGCATGGTTTGGTTTTAGAATATGTCTGCGACTAGATCTTCAGTTTACATTTTGGCTTGCCTCAGTGTCCCTATGCTGATCTTCCAGCATTTTCTTACATACATGTGCACAGAGAATTGTGCATCCCTAAAGTAATGTTTTTTTATGAACTGTGCATAAAAGGAAGTTGTCAGCCAAAAGCTGTGAAAGACTGGAAGAAGAAAGGAACGGAAAGCTTAAAAATAAATAAATGTATGCATGTCGGCATTTGTGAATAGGTGGCCATGCATGAAACATGATAAAACAATGTTTCTACATGGGTAAAGAGAGTGGATAGAGAGGCATTGTGAAACAACCTTCCAAACAAACGTATGTAACTTTGGAGTGAGATTGCTACCTGTTGTATGAGGTGCTAGATTTCATGCTGGAAAGCTAGACGTGAAGCACTAACCAGGGCAGGTCACAGCATGAGGCAATGGCTTCACATGCTACTTGTGGTACTTCCTGGTACAGACAGAGCAAAGAGATGCTCTCCGTACACAGACAGTCTCTGAAGTAATAATATAGCTGGCTTGCTGGTTTGTGTTCAGGATGAAACAACAGCAGCAAAAGGGTCTATCTAAGCTATGGGCTGATTGCTCTTCCTTGTAATAGCTGATAATATACATTTCTTTCACTGTATTTCCCGTAACTATTTTTATGTAGAGAGTTGCAAAGAATAACTTCATTATTTCACCAGGGAACAGAATATCCCTTCAAACATAAAGGAGAAGAAAGGACAAGAAAAACGTTGCCTCTCAGCTTTAACTCCCATATTGCAACCTGCTCTAATTAAAGTCTGGTGTTAAATGTATCTTTTCGGTTTTTGCTTGCCATTGCTATTACAGCAAGAATAGCAATTGAAATTGTGGGGAATAAGACCTTTGACTAAGTTTCCAATATGACTAAAACAACATCATTTTGCAGAAAAATACATTTCCATAAAGCATATGTTGACTCTGTTTAACTTCCTCATTGTACAACCAAATACTTCTACAGCAAAATGGACCAATTAATATATATTTTCCTAAAGCTTTCTGTCATTATTTTGAACAAAAATACCATCTTATCACATACACACAGATTATAAAAACACAATTTTAGCAAAGAAGAATGATTTCATTTAAAACTAACCTCTGAGTAACTTTTACCAATATAGTCTTTTAAAAAATTCTTTTTGTAGTATGAATTTGGCATTGTGATATAAACAAAATTCTACACATGGAAATCAGAATGCTAAAACATTTTCAAATGTGCAAAAGTAGATGCTTTTGATTCAATAAACATAAAATTTAAATGTGTATTAAATTTGCTTTGTATTTTACCATACTTTATAGAGATTGTCTGCTGTTGGTTACTTCGTTACTTATTAATTTTGTAATTTATAAATGCATTTTGTATGCTAAGAAATTCTGATATTAAGCAGTAAATAAATATTTGAAATAAACAAGCTAAAAAGCAATGAATTGCCTAAGAAATTGTATATTTCAGAGAGCACAAATTCCAGTTGTAATATTCAGTCAATGTTACTGCCAGACACTGGCCTCAGTGGCATTGCAATGGGGGGGGGGTGCACTCCTGGTGCCACATCTCCAGGGGTGACAAGGCGGCACCCCAACGCTGTGGCGTGAGCAGCCATCACGCTGCCACAGCCGCGAACACAAGCACGCCATGTAGCGGTTTGCTGGCGGTGTGGTGCCCGGATCCTCTGCTCACGGCTGCAGCTGCATGTAGAGGATCCTCCGTTCACGGCTGCAGCCGCAAGCGGAGGATCCCGGGACCCTGCCACCAGCAAACCGCTATGTAGCGCTCTTGTGCGGCATTGCTATGTACGGCGCATGCGTCGTATGTTGTGAAGCTGCACATGTGTGCTACGTAGCGACGCCCGCCCCTGGGTGCACATCATATTTGCCGCTCCGAGTGCCTGAGTGGCTTCCTCCGCCACTGACTGGCCTGGTTCACATGTCACATGATATCTTAGTTACAGGTAGCTATGGTTTAATGTGAATGTGCTGCTGCATGCTTCTAAAAAGCAGAGGTGCTTTGCTCTTCCGCTGCTCCTGCTGTGCTTCCGGGAAACAAGCCATGGTCTGGTATGTCATGTTGTCTAAACCTGGACTCATAATTTGTTTTCCCCAAGCAAAGCCTAAGCGGTAAGCCAATAACAAACCTTGGCTTCTGCTCATGGTTTATTTGGATAAAAATAAACCATGAACTTGAGAGAAGCAAAACCACAACTTGTTTCAGCAGCAGCAGGAGCAGAGGGGGAGGAGCAAAATACCTGCCATTTCTCAAACATGCATCTGCATGCTACTCTCTCACATTAAAGTACAGCTTATTTTATGGTCCAATATGACATGTGAATGGGCCAGTTTGTTCTCACGCAATGGCTATTTGATCAAGACTCAAAATCAACCCATGAACAAATGCATTTGAAGCAAACACTGTAAGCAATTGTTGAAAATAATGAAACGTCGCTTGTAGAAAGTTTCATTTTACCTATTGATTTTTGTCTTCTCACGGTACCTCGTGGTACACCCAGAAACGGGCCTTGGGAACTCCCAGGGACTGTTGGTGGCATCACAGCAATCCCTTGTCTCTCATACATAGACTACAAAAAACAAAAAGAAAAAATAATTGTACCTGAAGCCATAATTTAATGTTCTGTTTCATTCTCACATATAAGCCTAATTTACACAATACCTTGGGCAGTATGGTTCCATGTCTTCATTGTCACTTTCATGTCATTCTATCATCTGTCTGTCTGTCTGTCTGTCTGTCTATCTCTATCTTTATCTCTATTTCTATCTCTATTCCTGACCATGTCAGGAGGGACAGATTGCATACTGGTGATTGGGGCAAATGTGAATAGTGTGGTTAGTAATGATGTAATTTGGCCTAGGCAGATGAATTATATGTTACTGGTGCAGAACGGTAACATTTACAGCAGGTAGTGGCAAAATACATGCTACAATTCAAAGAAACATGTCAACTTGGCCATAGCTTTGATATTCACTTCAAATAGTAAGTGACAATTTGGGAAAAAATACATTATACTCTACACAATTTGACCATTATTTTGAGACATCCAAAATATTTGTTTCTTTGGATATTTGGGAAATTGGGCAGATTATTTCTATATTACACAGGAAAACGGCAACACAAAAAGGAAGGTTTGATAAACTAGTGAACTATGAGCTTTTGCTATGGAAGGCTTTATATTTGTACTCAGCTGGCAAAAGAGAAGGCCATTTCTATGGATCACAAGTTTATTTCTTACAACTGATCTTCTTCCAGAACTGTCCATACCTGTCTGCCACATATGATGGCTCACAAAACCTTTCATAGTGGCATCAGGTGTTGCAAGAGGCCCTCCCTCAGTCACTTGCAGTAGCAAAGTTAAACATAGGTAGGGGAAGGATCTATTCAGAACCGGACAGCTGGGATGAAGGAAAACTTGGCTAATGGTACCAAATGGATTTGTGGACTACAGTTGAACAGACATCCCCTTTGAAGAAAAGCACTTATAGGAAAGGATTGTTATCTTCTTCAAATGGTGGTATGTGCTACCGTACACATAGGTGACCAGAATATTGCAAAGTAAGAACTGAGAGTAGAAGCCATTAATGTAGAGCAGGTAAGGCACCATTCAAAACCCTGACTTGTGTCTGACATCAATTATTAGATAATTATCCTGCACACCTCTCCTAAACATCTCAAGGTAGGAAAAGGAATATAAACAAGTAAGCCATAACATGCTATCCAGAAATCAACAGGTCTACAGCCACAATGCGCTAGTATTCAGCTCTGGTATGAACAATCTCCCCCCCACCCGGAAGAAACAGAAGTATATTGTTAAGTCCCCGTGACGCCTTGATATACATGGTTCCTTAAGGAAAAGGTATGGGAATTGAGGTCATATCCACAGAGGACTGGCCAGGTGGTACAAACTGGTGGACAAGAGTAGAGCAAAAGACTGCAGAATCTGTCCCTCCAAGGGTCTCTTCTTATACTAGGCCTGCATGACAGTTTCTTGTCTGCACCTTGGTATATGCCACTTGTGTTGACATCAAGCAAAGAGTCGGAGCTCCCGGGACTAAGGAAGTTTAGCAGTGCACCCAAGTATAAGCAGGAAAAGGAAACACTCTACAATACAATACAATCACATTTATTCAAAAACCACAGAACAGAACTAGAAACTTGTTTTCCTTGTTCTTTTACAGGGAGTAATAAAGAGATAACAACCTAAGGTATACTGTGAAAGGATAACGTCTTCTATTAGAAGACCTCACTAGTCTTCTCAGGTGACCTCAACAGTCCACAACACATTGACCTCAATCTTCTTTCTCTTCCTCCCCCACAACAAACACTGTGAGGTGAGTGAGGCTGAGAGATTTCAGAGAAGTGTGACTAGTCGAAGGTCACCCAGCAGCTGCATGTGGAGGAGAGGAGACGCGAACCTGGTTCACCAGATTACGAGTCCACCGATCTTAACCACTACACTATACTGTTTTTTATACAGTCATACCTCGGGTTACAGACGCTTTGGGTTGCGCAATTTCAGGTTACCGGAATGGGTTACTTCCGGGTTTCAGTGCTTGCCTAAGTGCTAAATCACGCTTTGCGCATGCGCAGAAGCGCTGAATTGCGACCTGCGTGTACACAGACACGGTGCTGCGGGTTGCGAACGTGCTTCCTGCACGGATAACATTCGCAACCCGAGCGTCTACTGTATGTGATTGGGTCTCACGTTTTTGGCTGTACTGGTGTACCTCCGGTTATGAACATAATTTGTTCCGGATGTCTGTTCTTAACCCAAAACCGTTCTTATCCTGAGGCGCACTTTCGCTTATGGGGCCTCCTGCAGCCGCTGCGTGACTTCCACTCGTATCCCGGGGCAAAGTTTGCTACCAGAAGCACCTACTTCCGGGTACCGGAGCTCATAACCCAAAGTGTTCGTAAGGAGGACGGTACGTAACCCAAGGTAACACTGTATTGTTATTTGGAGTGAGACAAAACATGAGCCATGGTCACATACAATACTACAGATACCTTCAGAAAAGTATTGAATGCAGCACACCAACAGCTAACTAACAGGCAATTTGTAAGACCAATTTTGTGTGCAAGTATGTGAGAAAACTATGCACATAGCTAGATATTTCTTTTGTTTCCACTGCAGTGGCTCACACTCCTGAATTTCTCTCTCTCTCTCTCTCTCTCTCTCTCTCTCTCTCTCTCTTTCTCTCTCTCTCTCTCTCACACACACACGCCGAGCTTTACTTAAAAATTCACTTTTTTTTTTTCATTTTAATGATGGATTTGGGACTGTCCTCCAGTCCAGAACCTAGACTCAATTCTTTTCTTTAAAAACAAAACAAAATACACAAATAAAAGCAGCAGATGTATCATAATCTATTTTCCTCCTGAAAGAAGAATACAGCACATCTGAAGAAAGCCCGTCTCCACTCCCCAACTCCCCCCCCCAAGTAAAAAATGCTTCATAGAGGAAGTAGATGCTAAACAGCTGGAATTTTACGCAAGAAGGAACAAGAGCACTGAATAACATAAATAATTTTATAAGGCATAAGTAGTGCATAGAGAATAAAAGTGAAAATGATTATTTTGCAAATGAACAGTGAGAGAGATAAGAAGTGGGGTTCATTCCATAGCTTTACTGAAAGGCCAGCTCTATCAGACACTGCCTGTCCCTAAACTGATTCCATTCCGCCTTGTCATGATAATAACTACTATTTAAACTTTAAGAATTGGCCTCTGAGTTTCCCCACCATTCATCCCCTGACACTTTTCCTTCTGTGCTGTTTCTTTTTTATTGTAAGCTGACAGACAGGGACTATCTTGATTGTATGCAAGCCACTCCCGGAGCCTCTTGGGCTGAAGACTGGGGTATAACTTTTCTAAAGAAAATTAAAATTAAAAAGATTTTTTAAAAAACAATGGGTTGGGGAAGAAAAGTTGAGGTGGACAGGTGGACAGTCTCAATTCTTCAAAAATATTCTCAAGAGATTATGCTTCTGTCCTCTGGCACTTTACTTTCTGGGAAAAGCCAAACATCTGCCTCAAGCACCTGAAAAGCACAGAATCAGAAGTTCCTGAAGTGTTACTAGGAGCCACAGGATTCAATGCCATCTTTTGCCCTGCAAACTGTGACTGAAGGAGATACAGTTCAGAAACAGTATCTTTATACAGTGAAATAAACTGCTATCCCAAAAGCTTACTGGAAAAGGGAAAACTTTAGACTAGCTAGAAGTATCAAAGCCAGAGCTGAGCAAGACAATCAGAAGTTTCATATTTCTTTGCCATGCCTTCCCTGAGGGGGAGAATATTTATTATTCCATCCAACTGAGGTCATTACTTCCTGTATGCTGTCCATCACTAACCAGAACACACAGCAATCCAACAAACAGCAGGTCGGTTTCTCCCCTAATTCTTTCTGCCTCAGTAGGTGGGGAATCAAGAGTAGCGGATGCACACAACTTGTACAAAGCAGAGCCTTCCACACTAGTCGTGGTATTTGAACTACCGTATTTTTCGCCCTATAGGACGCACCGTCCCATAAGGCGCACCTAGTTTTTTGGGGGGGAAATAAAGGAAAAAAATTATTTCCCCCCCAGGCGCGGGGTTGGGGAAGCCCGAGCTTCCCCCGACCCCAGCCCCCAAACAGGCAGCTCTCTGCAAGCCGTGGGAGCCCAGTGCTGGCTCCCGCTGCTAGCGGAGAGGTCCGCGAAGCCTGGGCGCGCTGAGCTCAGCGCGCGCAGGCTTCCGCATGCAGGCACCTCTCCGCCAGCAGCGGGAGCGTTCCCGCTGCTAGCGGAGAGGTCCGCGAAGCCTGGGCGCGCTGAGCTCAGCGCGCGCAGGCTTCCGCATGCAGGCACCTCTCCGCCAGCAGCGGGAGCGTTCCCGCTGCTAGCGGAGAGGTCCGCGAAGCCTGGGCGCGCTGAGCTCAGCGCGCGCAGGCTTCGGCATGCAGGCACCTCTCCGCCAGCAGCGGGAGCGTTCCCGCTGCTAGCGGAGAGGTCCGCGAAGCCTGGGCGCGCTGAGCTCAGCGCGCGCAGGCTTCGGCATGCAGGCACCTCTCCGCCAGCAGCGGGAGCGTTCCCGCTGCTAGCGGAGAGGTCCGCGAAGCCTGGGCGCGCTGAGCTCAGCGCGCGCAGGCTTCCGCATGCAGGCACCTCTCCGCCAGCAGCGGGAGCGTTCCCGCTGCTAGCGGAGAGGTCCGCGAAGCCTGGGCGCGCTGAGCTCAGCGCGCGCAGGCTTCAGCATGCAGGCACCTCTCCGCCAGCAGCGGGAGCGCTCCTGCTGTTTGCGGAGAGGTCCACGAAGCCTGCATTCGCACCATAGGACGCACCCAGATTTCCCCTTCATTTTTGGAGGGGAAAAAGTGCGTCCTATAGGGCGAAAAATACGGTAAGTGCTTCTAAAGTCATATCAAATTCTATGAATGATAGTATTTGTGAAATAGGTGGCAAATTTGTCATTCTGGACAGAACATATTTCTTGGTCTGAGCAATATTTCTGATGGGAAGGAAAAGAAACACACCATACTGCACTGTAAAAAAGGTAAAGGGATCCCTGACCATTAGGTCCAGTCGCGGACGACTCTGGGGTTAGGAAGACATTTAAGTTCATTATGTGTGATCCTTGGACAAGATCTGATTCAATATTTAAATCTATTTCATATCTAGATACAGTCCCATTGTACAATGACAATAAATAATGAAGAAGGTTTTGATGTTGATTTCAAAGTTTGGCAATTAGCCATTAAAAGGGCATTTGTAATTTTACAGAACATGAGCTTATAGAGGTGCCTCTCATTTACTTCAATGGGACTAACTTCCAAGTAAATTTTCCTAGGAAATAAATCTTAATCCGTTACAGTGAGGAGTGTCATTCCAGAAGGTGATCATGGGCACAAGTCAGCATAATTAAGGATAAGTGTGCAAAAAGAAAAGGAAAGCTTGGAGGATTATCCTCTACTATTAGGAATCTGGAAAGATCTTAATTTAGTCAAAATAGCAGAACTCTCAAGTACATTTACTCACATTCATATCTGTAGCCGAGGGAAAGCATCTGCTGGAAGGTCGTTGTTTAATTGTTGCCACTCTTGAGTCCACGGCTGCATTGTCTGGAATTCTTGATGGCTTGGAAACTGGTACTATTTCATCAACTTTATCTGTAACACAGAAATATTTGCTAAAATAAATCTAATTTGTCCAAAGACTGAAAATCTAAATAATGCAATGTGAAATTAAGAGTTTAACTTTTTTTAAAGATGCAAATAAAAAGGGGATTTTGGCAATTTAACAAGGCAATGCTTCAGCATCGTAAGTCGTGCAAGCCGAGCACTTTTATTGCTGCTGCGTAACATGCATGCTTTAGTTTTAAGCCTGCATGCATTTAATGTTTACTTAGTGTGACTCGAAAAACAATCCTCTTCTTCAAACCTTCAAAATGTGAAGGGAAAATATCTATATAGAAATGGAAAGAAAACCTTTAGAAATTTTACACCTCTAGAGCACTATTCCACACAGTAGTCACTAGAATGCTAATGAAATTTTAGACAATAATAGGTATTTTTAAGTGCTCTTTATGCTATTACTTTGTAACCTACTCCTGATGTCAGGCTATTAGACAAAACGATTTGGCACTGCTATAACAGCACTTTTTAAAGTCTCTTAAATATGCAAATACTTAATTTTCTATGGACTTCTAAATGTTAAATGAATCATACTTAGGTCCAATGAGTCAAGTTTCAAATCTTCATTAGAAACTTTGCTATAAGCCTGGCAATTAATATCTCAGGGCTAATTCTCATGGCCACGTTGTTAGTAGCAAGCCACTTTCTAAACTCTGGAGTACTATTTTCCTATTTGCCTATGAGGAAGTAGTCATGAAACATTTTGACCACAAACTCAGATGGTGTTACTGTTTGCCACAAATGTTCAAAGAGTGTGTTGAGTGATGGCCATCAAACTGTGATCTCAAAGTCATAGTATGACCACTTCACTATGGACAAAAGGTAGGAAAACTAATCTGAGCTGGATAAATAAAAGCAGCCCGTCACAGACAAGGTTATGAAGAGAATCAGCCCTCAGTTTTAAGTGAGCTATAGAGGCCAACCACACAAAATTTATCTCTACCCTTTGTAGCACAGGGAAATTTGGATCCAATAGGCACAATGCAGAATGCGACAAATTACAAACACAAACCAAAATAGAAGCAATCGATACAAGTGATTTCCTTTTAAGATGCAAGAGGAATGTTCAAATCTAGAGTTAGGCAACAACTGGATTATAGCATTATACAATGGGTATCATCCCTTTGTATTTATGTTGAAACTGAGTCATTTTACTGATCTAAGATCACACATCAATTCATCCTCCACACTTGGAATAAGAGCCAACCTTATACTATAAAAAATAGTCCTATATTCTTTCTTTGCCACACCTTCAGTATCAATGTTCAGAGAATGCAGTCAGATTATATATATGCAGTGGTGTTTTTTTAACATTTAGATTATCAAAGCAAAGTTAGCAAAATATTCATCCTAACCACAGGGCCCTGGATACTCAGCATATATGCATACATAAAAAGTTATGTAACAACTGGAAGAGACTCCACCAATTTCTTTTTTTCATCATGTCCGACAACTGAAGTCTTAAAGGCATCATACTTCCCAACTGATTTTTCTAGAATTAAATACAAAATACCTGCATTGCAAACTGCTTTAGGAAGAAAGAGAAACTAGCCCATTAGTTACCAACTCAATACAGTCACCTCAATAATTTTCTACAGACAATTCCACCCATGCAGAGTGTTGAAATGAGAGATTGTAATTATATATGTAGAGCATATTCATCTCTTAAGAGTGTGGTTTAGAATGGTATATGGGAAAAGGAAAATGGATTTTAATGTAGCACATCTAGTTAAATGCAGAGACGCTTCCTGAACCAGAGCCCTGTGTGTGCTGCAATGTGCACAAAGAGCCCCTGCATGTGTGGGTTTCTCAAATCACAGCAGTGGATGGAAAAGATCTATGTGCATATCTCTATGCATGTGATACCAGAGATGCCTCGACTACTGAAGTGAATGGAGAAGATCCTGTGGCTGGGTGAGATCAGAGCCCTTGTGCCCACAAGGGATAGCTGGATCAGGGCAATGGTGTTTATAGGAATCACTGTTAACTTCTCTACCTGTGAAGAAAACTGTCATAGAAAAGCAGATTCTTAAGTCACTGAGAAGGCTCAAGATCTACTGCCAACATCATGGAACTGGACAATGCTATAGATTATTTGTAAATATCAATATCTTTCAGTATTGTATTTTTTTTTTTTGCCTGCTTTTTAAAAGATTCAAATGTGATGTGAAAGATTTATACTCAATTTAGCAGAAATCTGAATTCTGTGACTAAACCTTTCCAATTTGCAGTAAAACATAAACCTTACAGGTTTCATCTTTGACATTTGGGTATGCTGGTATATCCACCACCAAGAGGGAAGATTTTGTGTTATGCCTCTCTAGTCCTGTAAATGATGCCACAAACCTTTTGTGATCAACAGTGAAAGATTTTGAAGATGGGAAGTATTTGTTACTCAATGTCTGCAAGTAATGTAATATTCCACATAAAAACTCATAACTTTTGTAACTGAAAAGACACACGTAGCCATATTTCTAGCCAGACAATGAGAACTACAGGGAAATAATGAATAGGCTTTGACAGATACAAGAAAAAAGCATGGGTATATTCACTTTGAAAATGATAAAAACCATGCATACCTCCATTATTTTGCAAGACAGTATTGGAAGTCTGATCCAAGCACTAGATCTGACTACAATATCAGTTTGCAGGTATCCACTAACAAAATCTGATATTGCCACCACACATTAGGTTAGTGGGAAACTCTATCTTTTGTTGATCTTATTATTGTCAGCTCATTTTTCCTTGCCCTACAGCTTTTTCCACTCAAATGGCAGGTATTGCCACCCTTTCTAATCACAGATAGCTGAAACAAGTTGGAATGGGGAGGGGGCTTTGTATATTACTGCAAAGAATGAATTTTGTGCTGATTTTTTTTTTAATCGCATACTGAAGTTGGGATGCAGTATAACCCAATGAATTAAATGTATTAAATTTAGGGAGGAAATCTGGACTTTCCAACAATGGTTATGTTTGAACTGTAGTATATTTGTCAAATTCTGAATACCCCCCCTCCCCAATTCCATCACACTTTTAGAGTGACATAATGCAAATAAACACATCTTCATTATATTGTAGATCTAGGCTGATCTCAGGATGTTTGTGGAACTCCATGTATTTCCCTTTTCAAACATATTAATAAAAGGCTAATTTTCAAAGAGCTCTGCAGCTTGTTTTTGTTTAGGACTTTGAAAGCTACATTGGAACCTTAACAAAATCCATTGGTCTGGACTTGCGTTTCATACTTGCTTGTGACACTTCCCCTTGGTTGTTGTTTTTTAATGTAATTTTGTAGGAATGTGTATTCTTGCATCATGATTCTTACATGCTTCAATTTGAAATGTATTTATTTATAAAGGCATCTATATATACCATATTTTTCCGTGTATAAGACTAGGTTTTTTTCTTAAAAAATAATGTCAAAAATGAGGGGGCGTCTTATACATGGGGCCATCTCCCCCCATTTTCTTAAATCTGAGTCCCCCAAAATAGTCTTATACATGGAGGTGTCTTATAGACGGAAAAATACGGTATATTATGTTTAACAAACAAACAAGAAATAAAACAGGCACAGATGGGGCACAAGTGGTATGCAGGTGTGAAAGGTCATCCCTGACAGACCGGGTGCATTTAGAGTTTATGGTCAAGACAGCACACCCATGACAGCTCATCTCTCAGGACAGATACCTGAACCGTACGTTGTGCCTGCATGAGGGGTTAGCCCACACTAGCTGCATTTCACCATTAGCCCAGTCACTTAGCAAAAAGCAGCCACAAGCAAATATTTCACTAAGAAGCATATTATGGCTGGTTTGTACTGCAGCAAAATGCTTCTTGCTCTCAGGTTTTCTTCCGTCTGAAACAATAGTAGGTGGAAGAGATGGCCCACATGGTCCACAGCCTGTTTAGATACAGCCACAAACTTGGATTTAGATATGGACTTGATAAATATGCTCTCACAAATATGCTCTTTAGGGAATTTAGCTCCAAAGTGAAACTGGAAAGTGAAGCAGGGCCTACACTGTGCCTGTAACAGTGGTGGCGACCCACAACCCAGTTTGGTGGTGAAAACAGGATGATCTTGAGTACCACTCAGAAGCCACTCTGTATTCCTTATATGCATCTAGATGCTTTTGTGTCCCGCTTTTTAACCAACCCTCACAGAGGCAGTCCCAACAGTAATAAAAATGCTCTCCAACCCATGTGCATTAGTTATCTGCCTAGTGTGCTAGGACCACTCTTAGCATCAGTAAATGAGGTGGCCTAAAGGAAGAGGAGAGATTTTCATATTGTCTGCAATGCAAAGCTGTTATTTAGGCATTGTGGCACAGAACGCAACAGCGTGTTATGACTCTTAAATTCTGAGAAGGTCTGGCTACAAGGAAGGCGATTGCTTTGATCTGTAAGTGTCTGTGATAGTATTAGGGATAGTTTCTCCTATGATATTTCTTTATGTGATTCACATATAATAAATGCATTGCTATTTTCCTCTGTTTCTAAATCTCCAAACTTCCCCATGGGATAACAATGTTGCTCACCAAACCATCAGTTCAACAAGGAAGGAGCTTTTGAAAGTGTAGTTCATGTGCCTAGATAGGTTTGCTGGCACAGTTTTTGTACAAGTCACAAATGCTGCAATATAGTCCTGGCATGTTGCTTATTACACAACCCAGCCAAGATATGTAATTTCCACAAAATAGGCAAGAGATTAATCTGGTCAGACCCACAGAGGATAAGATTATTATCAAAAAAGGCACTTACAGGCTAATCCCAACACCTCAGGCCAGCATGCCAGAAACACCAGGCAAAGACTGATCGAACACAATTTCTGAGGCGAATATTGCCAAGACCCACATACTTACCAAAAACTCCAGAATGCTTGCTCAGAGGGAAAGGGGGAAGGGGGGATAATGGAAAAAGAAAACTCAAAAAACAACTGTGTCCAGAAATGATTTGTATTTGTAAGAAAAGCAATGAATGTCTGGCACAGTGTAAAAAAATGCTCTCATGAAGCTGAAGTGAAAGAACAGAAGCAAATGTTCTTCAAATACCAGCAGCACACATTGTTAACAATGCAAATATAAACTACAAAATGTAAGACTAATCTAGTCAGCCAGAATACAATGTTAGCCAAATGTAAAAATGGTCAAGTTCTGCCACTCATGGCCTTATGGCTAAGAATTAAAAGGACAGGCACATTAAAAAAAACCCTTAAAAATACTATCACTAGTGTGATAAATTATTTTTTCTTCCCTCCCCCCTTTGCTTGGCGCATGGGCATGGGCAGCGAGGCCCTTTCTGTTATGGCTCTCTGCATTCGGCCACTGCGACGAGGCAGTGTGGCTTGCAGTGTTTCTTGAGAGTCATTAATCCCTTCATCCCTTGGTAAGTATCCAGTGGGCATTGCCACTGCATCCTCACCAGTCCACGTTGAGGCACTCGTTAACTCAACATGAGGGGTGGCTCTTTGGGAGATACGTGTTTCAAGGACCTGTGTCCTTGGTTGTTTGAGGAAAGCTAAAATCTCAGACAGGTAGTTATGGATGGCTCTTGTGGATGTAGCCACAATGCCTAGCTGCAGCTCCATCCGGCCCATGGACTGGGACATGAGACCCATGGACTGTGCATGCTCTCTCTTGATATTTTCCAGCAGCTGTACAATCCTACTATTGGTTTCCATTAATAACCTCTCTCCCTCTGTCAGCTGAGTTTGCCCTCTCCAACCCCGATCCCTAGGGACAGGCTGAACACCATGGTGCTCTTCGTTCATTTCATCATTTCCCTCCACAGGAGAGTCACTCTCATATTGGGGAGTCCTACTGAGAGACTGATCCCCAGGAGATTGTATGTCCATTGTACACTGCGGAGTCCGCTCTGGTGTTGGAAATCCCTCAAAATCTTCCCCCAGGTTGCTGTGTGTTTCAGATGATGACAATGGCCATGGCCAACTCTCTGTAGTTCTGGCTGGTGAATCTTCATCAGAAGCTGGCACTGAAGATTCTTGCTCTTCTGCAGGTGTGGATGGTGAACTTCCTCTCTGGTGCCTGGGCTGTCCAGAAGATCCAGGAACCTCCCCATCTTGCTGCCCAGTGACATCTGGCAATCAAATAGAGGAGCAACAACCACTGTATCTGAGGCCAGGCAGATGGAGGAATCTACATACATCGGACAACACACAGAAAGAAGCCAGTTGGGAAACCAGAGTGTTTGTGTTTGGGCAAATAGTTGGGCAGACTAAAATTTAGAGACTGAAAAGTGCAGGTGGCACTTCATAAAATGCACACGGTGCTGCACCCATAACACATACAACTGTACTGGATCCCAAAGAACATCTTTCAATACACCTTATTGTGATTGTGACAGTAAATGTCTGTGAACCTAGCAAAAAGCTCACCTATGCATTGTAGTGATGTCACAGTCAGAAATCTCTGTGATGAACTTTGAGTCAACTTTCCAAGCGACCTGAGCTTCCTGTGGTGTCAGATGTGCTCCACCACTGGCTTGTGTGGCAACTTTTGAAGCACTGCTTGCTATCTTCTCTTTTGTCCGGCGTTTCATCTCACCCCTAAACTCCTTCCAGAATTATTGCCACAAAATCTGTGTGGCAGTCAATCAAATTTATCCTGTGAACAATGTCTCTTAGGTCTTCTGTATGCATTCATTTCCTTTTTGTTAATATTAAACTGAAAGTAATTATGCACAATGGCATTGTTCACCAGGATGCCTTTTGTTTGTCTGAAGATAAATCTTTCCCTTGCACTTGCCTTGCTGACTGAGTACTTTTATAAAGAGTTATATAACACGTGTACAATGCAGTTTACAAAGAAAGGTCAAGCATTAAATAAGGGCATTTGTCCATGTATGTTATTTAAATTCACATCTACTCTTAAGAAAATGTATCCCCAAACACTTTAAAATGATTATATATTGCATGCACTTCCTAACTAAGCAGTTACTTTATGCATTTATATATATTATGCAGGCTAATGAAGAATGAGAAAATGTCCTAGGTTGGGGGGAAAAATAAAGTAAGCCTTCTGCCTCTGGGACAATTTACCCATTCGTATTTATCTGATATGTCCTCTCAAATTATCATAATAATCACTTATTCAAAGTACATTTCCCAATCTTAAGCAAGATTTGTGTGTGAACAGCATGACTCTCACTAAGTCTACCTAGTGAACAAGAGTAACTACTACTAATCATTCCTGGTGAACTGGTTGCTCTGTGTGGTTGGTGCTAAGTAATTTGCACCTGCTTTGCAGAATCTCCAAATGAATTTGTATTTGGTTAGGTGTCACTCCTGCTCATTGACACACACCACATGCTGCTCTTATGAACTTAATTTGGAGTTGTGTATTTGCACCAGAGGGACACGGGTGTATATATGTGTCTGATTTGTAACAGTGTTCCTTATTATTTCTTATCCTTTGAGATCATCCATCTTATTTTAGTGGGAGAGGGATGTTGGGGGTGGTTCCTAGAGAAAACCATGGTCTCTCTCACCACTCCAAATCCTGAACCCCTCCAAGCATATATTCATTTAAAGGGCCTTGTACATTTCATGATTCAATATAACTGAATATTTAATCTCAACATTAATTACGTTGTGAGCGCTAATAATTTCTCCATCTATTAATTAACATATTCACATTCAAAGTATTCACACCTCTTTGTGTTTGTTTAGACTGTCCAGTTGCATGTTTATGGAAAGTGAGAATGAAACTGTTTGTATATAATATGCATGAGTTCCTTATGAAAATGGATGTGGAGACAGAGCGGCAAGCAAGCCTTGGATCTTCCACTGCATGGATACTTTGAAAAGGGACTTCACGAGACAATTTAAATGTAATACCTGCTGCTTTTGCACTTTAATTCCCACCTTTGCTCCACCAGCCCAGCGACAGCTGTAACCAGTGATTCCTATATCCCTCAGATAGATAGTGTAGGACCACAAAATCCACTTTTCAAAATTCTCTGCTAGGGTACACATATAAAACAGGGATATTTTTAACCACATGAGCAAATGTCTGTTTCAAAATTCTAACTGAACCTCTAGAGCAGGGATGGCCAGCTGAGGCCCACGAGCAAGATGTGGCCCAGGAAATAATTTTATCTGCCTTACTCCCTGCTACATTTTAATCAGTAATAACATTTTATATAAAAAGGAAATTATTTTTTTAAAAGGTTGTGTGAGAAGCCTTTCACGTTGTTAGCTGTGCAAATCTATGATTCTATCTCCAGGTTTTGAATGCAACAGCCCAAATCATGATCCAGCACACATGCACCATAACTATGAAACCGCTTTTCCTAGGTCATGCTGAATACAACTTCTGACTAGTTGCGAGAAGGTCCAATTGGACAGCAAAATATACTCCCCTTCCAGGAATGGAATCTAGAGAACTGAGTGGCCGCTTATAATGCAGAAGTTGGCCATCCCATTCTAAAGAAGGGATATTATTATTATTGGATATCATTGATCATATGAAGCCAGGCATTTTTCATATTTTAAAACTCTTTGTCTGAACATTTACAATAGAACCAAATGGAAAATAGTAGACCTGATAAAATATAACCTGTCCCACCCCCAGCTGATGTGTGAACATTGATATACAAATAAAATAATATTTTGGCATAGTTTGTTATTTATGTTGATGGTTCATTTGCCATTTATTGGTGAATCGAGTTTCCTAACTTGAAAAAAAAAATCCTTATTGCTCAGAAACATTTTATTCGCTGCAACGTCTTCCTAAGCAAATAACTTCAGCCTTCCAATCAGAGAGATTGGCATGTGTGGCCAATCACACAAATAACAAACTGGGTAAACAGTTTATAAACAATCAATGGACTTAAATTCTGACACTGTTGTCGAATACTTATGAATCATGAATACATTCAAAGAGGTTAAGATGGGTTGTTAGACTAGCCATTAACAATGAAGGGGCTGAATCAAGAGGCAACATTAACAACAAAGAGTTCAAGCATCTCTAATAACTAGGATTTACAGCCTTTATTTAATATTATTATGGGGCACAGAGAACCTTAAGCTGATTTTCATTCAATGCAGAGCAACTGTGGCAACTTGGGACAATGGTTGACATCACTGTGTTATATGCATCAGGCTCTGCTTGAAAGGTCATTTTCTTGCTATCTGCAAGTTGGCCTGATAAAATTCAGGACTTGGAAGTTGTTAAGATGATGGCACCAGTGCTATGTTGGTGGTGTGAAAGAAGTGCATTTGGTAATATGGAGACAATGGAAATTTGGTGTGCCTAGAAACTGTGCTGCTCAGCAGCAGGACTGAATGATCAAATGACTTACTCTTCTGCACCATGTGACTAGAAATATTAAAATCAAGTTAACTTCTCTCTTGAATTAGGTGCCTTGATCTTGCATTGTTGCCTAGTTCTTCACCAGGAGCATACAAGAACTGCACTGCAAGGATCAACATGTAAACAAAATCAATATTATGTATTTATCTTCTAAATACTTTTCATCTACAGATTTGGTTTCATTACGGGGGCACAAATCACTAGCTTGTGGTTACACTCAATGAGATGTAGAAATAATAATAATGAAAAGAAAATGAAGCAATTATTTATGCCCAGTGCAGATGCAACACTGTTGATCTTTTACTCATGGTTAAGAGACTGGGAATAAGCTGCACATAAGATCACGCAGGAGTTATTTACTGAGCTAACCGTAATGCTAACACTAACCATGATTAACGCTCAACAGCTTTACCAGGGTTTGCCAGCTTATTGAAGCCTTGCTTCAAATCCTGATTAATGCTTAGTGAAGTCAAGCTTTTAACCATGCTTAGTACCACTGCAGATTATTTATTTATTAGTCTCAAAAATATTTGTCTTTCTATAGGAAACCAGCACATAAGCTGACACTACATAAAAACATGTTAATACAATTGCAGACAAAATGTGAGACTCTGAAATGAATTTAAAATAGGAACAAATAAACCAAAGCAGATGTAATGATAAATATAATTAAAGTTCAAAGGAGAAAGAGAGGAGAAAGAATGCCCGAGACAAAAGGAGACAGAGGAAAGAGAGGGTTAGATTCAGACCTGCTGTTCAACAAATCGAAGGCCTCTTTCTATTCACAAAAGCAAGTCAATTCCTGCAGAGGCTCCCGTAGGTGAGAGGAGGAAGATAACTTTTGATAGTTCCCCTCTCCCCCTCCATACCCATATCCATGCTGTTCCAGAGGATCCCCCCCAATCCTCGGGAGCAGATTTTGGAGAGCACAGAAGGCTCCAGGAGGAAAGGAAATATTGAAAATCATGTTCCAGCTTCCACTTGTGGGAACATCCAGTTTGCATGGCTGCCCCCTCCCCACCAGGGAAGGAGGGGTGAATGAAAATCTACATCAGGAACAGGACGGGGGAGGAATAAATATCTGCATTGGGATCTGCTGTCCATGTGGATCCTGCCGCCTGAGTCAGATGCCTCACCTTGCCTCATAGGTGGGCCGACCCTGCCAGTTTGTGCAATTCTGCTCTGCGCAAACCTGTATCCAACCCAAGGTATCTGCGCATGACCAACTCCCACTCTCTTAACCATGGTTAAGAAATCAGCACCATCATGTCTGCACTCTGCTTCAGACCCCAACACCCTTACATACTACATCTACCTAACCGAACAATGTATTTTTAAACCGCTGCTAACTCAATCGTTTTCTTTCTAGACATACAGTGAGTTATAGGGTATGTGGATGTGTGGCTTCCTATACTATGGTTTAATCAATATTACCTGGTTGCATTTTGTTCTGGCATGCCTACCAGAGTTCTCAACTATAAAGATGTATTTGAAAACAGACGGAGAAAGGGAAAGCAAGAGGACTGTGCCAAGAGCCTGGTAATTTTTGGACCGGGTGCTCTTTTAGATTTTCATTCCATAGTGTTGTTGTTTTTGAATTAAAAACAAAAAACTCCAGACAGTGTGTTTGGGTTCTTTTCAGCATCTCCCCTATAACATTATTTTATTTGTCAACTGGCTGAATTTTTTAAGTGTTGTGTGCAAAGAGGCAGTGTTAGACTTCTCACAGTCCCTCTCCTCAATGTGATCAGATGCCTCCTTCGTTTCTGTGATTTAGTACATCTGTGTCATACACCTGGGTGTATTGTTCTGACACCTCCATGTGCATGATACACCTCATAATTTTGTGTTCACTAATCTTAGTTTGCCTACTCCCTGCCCTGAAGAATAAGCTGCCTTGGACAGGATGTTTGTCAAATGTTGCCAGAAGTCAGGACTACACCAGCTCCATAGATGCTTGGGTAGGATCATGGTGCTGGCGTACTGCTGGCTCCTTGAACATGGTTATCATGCTTCTAGTTTCTCAGTGAATGTAGGATACCATTTACAAGTTATTCATGATATAAAAGCTACAGAAGAAACACCAAGGACAACTTAGTTCTAGGAAGTATATGGAAAGAGCACAGGCTACAGTACTTATAATAATCAGAGGTTTCAGCTACAAGAAACATATTTAAATTGATTCACTGAAAATAGTTATCTCTTTATGGCCATGTTGAGTCTTACCTGCCACTTGTATTGGCAGCTGATCCCTCCCCTGGGAAGTGCTGCTCTCAAAGACTCCTTCCTTTTGAGATCCCACCAGATTTTTCATCTCCACTACTGGATTGCTTTCTTTTCCTTATATATTCTTTCCTTTCCCCCCATATGAACAGCTGGATTGCAGGAGTAGGTATGATCTTCTTTGTTGCCAGATAACTGGAAAGTTCTTTGGGTACAATTAAATACAGCTAGCAATGCAGCAGCCATAGTAGCACGCTTGAGAAAGTTCTTGGAGCCGTGAATTGTTCCTCTGCACTTAGGCCCATGTTTGCAGCATGCCCCTTCTTCTTACTGTTCAAGCTGCTTTAGATAGGATGAAAGTTTCTGAATACCTAAGACAGATACAGATAGAAACTGTGCCATGCACAATAGGTTACATCAAACTGGGTGCAACATCCATTGCACCTTCATACTGTGGCTTCAACCACATTATTAACTTCAGAAATGAACCATAACCACTATTTTTCATGTGTGTTGTTCTTCCTCCCAGTATACCCACCCAATGTACTAATGAAAGGACGATACATCACATGCTATGAGATCTATATAAAAGTAGAACTTGTGAAGCGTTCTAGCACATGTTCAGTTTCCCCACCAAAAGACACACAACTGACAACCTGAATCTTTAGGGGTTGCCGATCCCATGGCCTGGGAGCCATTCACAAAATGAAAAAGCTTCGTATAAATTCTACCATACAGCAGTGCAAAAATGCATATTCTGAAAGGTGTTGTGTGAATCTGCATTCAAGTTCTAGACCACATGTCTCATGTCAGTGTAAGATTGCAAAATCCCAAGCGAAGTACAATTCAAGTGTGCTTTCTCCTTATTCAGAGCAATTAAAAAGAAAACTATTCCATGTTATCTAATATGTGTTTGAAAGAAGCTAAAACTTACAAAAGGTACCTGCCTAAATATTAGAGCATAAATGTACATTAAAAAGTCATTTGTAAATTCTGTGCATATTTAGCTACTGATGGCTTTTGAAAGCACTCTTTTTGGCAGACATTGCAGATGCAAAGCAATAAACACGAGCATGTACACTGCAGAAGAAGTACTGGTAAGTTGTCTCTCAACAGCTTTAGGAGGGAAAGGGAGAAAGGCATGGCAGGGGGGAAAGAAGAGGGCATATGGCGTGTGATAAAGGAATAATGTGGCATGTTTCAACCAAAGTTAAGAATTTCAAGTCCAACTGATTTCAACTAGGAAACATATGCATGCTTCCTTAGAAGCAAATCCCAGTAAGTTTACTTGAGCTGTGCACAGGACCACAATTTTAAACATGTATTCAATTCACCCACTAAAATCAATAGGACTTAAAACTACTTTGCTGTGGCTGCTGGTATCCATGACATTCTTTGGACATGTTAAATTTATGATAATTTAATATTGTTGATTTTGTGGGTGTTGCTAATTCTCATTAAGGCAAAGGAAACTTAAGCAATCTCTCACTCAACTGAAACATTTTCATGTTAATAATTTCAATAAATAATAATAATAATAATAATAATAATTAATAATAATTTTTATTTATATCCCGCCCTCCCTAGCTGAAGCTGGGCTCAGGGCGACTAACAACAATAAAATAATGCAACATTCTAAAATCATTTAATTATAAAATTAATTCAAATCAAATTGATGGCAACCATTGGGCTAGAGTTCTGTGAAGATTGCCAAAGGAGGGAGTCAGGCTGTGCCCTGGCCAAAGGCTTGGTGGAACAGTTCTGTCTTGCAGGCCCTGCGGAAAGATGTCAAGTCCCGCAGGGCCCTGGTCTCTTGTGACAGAGTGTTCCACCAGATCGGAGCCACAGCCAAAAAAGCCCTGGCTCTGGTTGAGGCCAGCCTAACCTCTCTGTGGCCTGGGACCTCCAAGACGTTTTTGTTTGAAGATCATAAGTTCCTCCGTGGGACATACCAGGAGAAGCGGTCCTGTAGGTACGAGGGATCATCAGAATATGGCTTCAAGATTAGCCAAAAAACCCCAACAACAGTAATGGTACTTTGGAGTGATTATGGCCAGGAGCCAAATACATCTGTGCTGATGTGATTGAAGTGCTTCTGTAAACACGTGAGATACTGCTGAGTTTTGCTTTCAGCTGCGGTCCTTTGCACTATGCTAGATACTCCACTGGACAATCATCTAATCTTCCTAAGAGGCTTCTCAGGGAGACACCGAAGGCTGCTGTGAAGTGTGGAAACCGGAAATCTTGGTGTACACAGGGAAACAAGGCAGAAATTTTGAATTTCAGCCCAATATAGTCACCCAATGTACTTAAGAGCAAGATATAAAAGTGACAGCTTCAAATGGAAACTCACTTCACTTGAAAGTGCTCTCCACCTTGTTGTGGGGGCTGTCCAACATAGATCTATTCCATGTCTATATATACTTTAATTTAAAGTCTACATTGACAGGTAAATTGAGATAGTTTCTCAATGCATTGTGTACGTGTATTAGACATGGCATCTCTTAAACAGCTGACTAGCATTAAGATGTAATTTTAAAATTAAGAAAAAGGATTTTATAGCCTGATCTATAACTCAGTAAACCTTGAATATTTGCATATCAACCAGTATGGTTTCACTGACTAATTCAAAGATTGAAAAAGCACAAATTCAAGTGTTTAAGCTTAGATTGGTTCCAGAAAAGGATAGTCATGAATGGGAAAAGCAAGGGGGGAAATGTTAGTGCTGTTTGAAATGTATGTAAGATTAACTTATTTGATTATAAAAAGAACAATTTTCCTCTTTTATTATTACATAAATTTTATTTGTTAACAAAGTTTAATAAAGCAAACTTAAAATAGTTACGGGTCAGACAGTTAATTACATTTGCTCACAAGAAATAACCACTGATACCATATTCAGTTTGTGGCTAATTTATTTAACATTTGCAAGCTTTTTACAGATGCCAAAAATGAATGCAATCGAATTATTCTTATTTTATATGACATTTTAAGACACAAAACACAGATTCTCTCCATATGTGAAATGTATAACATAAAAATGTTATCTCAGGGGAGTCTGATATTTTGTACATAGAAATTCTGTAATTTATGAAAAGAATGCTACTAAAGATGAATTGATGGTATCAAGATAAAATAATCTAAATCTGGAATCAGACATAATGACTCAAATTCAGACACAAATCAAAGCATGATGTGATGCCTGAATTGATAACACATAGCCTGTGATTATCCAGCAAATCATATAAGAAACCATGGTATGAACTGGTCTTGCAAGCCATGGTTTCTGCTATTATGGTTTAGCATGATAGGAGGTCTTTCCTAGGGTGTGCACGATGCAGGACAAAGTACATTGTTTAACTTCCATGACATTTTTATACAGGTGAAATTCAACTAAACCAGGAGGTAGAGAAACCACAATTGGATGTCTTGAGAAAACATCTGTAAGACACCTAAAAGCTAGTGTGATGTAGTGGTTAGTACCAGAGCAGAATCTGGAAGACTCAGGTTCAAATATCCACAGAGGAAAGAAGCTCACTGGGTGATATTTGGGCCAGTTAGTGCTTCTCAACCTAACCTATGTCACAGGGCTGCTGTGAAGGGAAGGGCAGGAATCATGTACTCTACCTTGGAGGAAAGGTGGGATACAAATGTAAAAAATAAATCAAATAAAGCTTTTAGACAGGTGCCTGAGTTTGAATCTAGAACTCTATACAAAGCATTTCTAGGACATACACCTTAACCACTTACTCTATAAGATAGCTTTAGTAACAGCAAAATGTAGAATTGATATTCTCTTTTCACACCTTTATTATTCATACATTATAAATATAACACGTGGCCTTATAAAACAGTTTCAACATACTAGATTTTAGTAAGAAATTCTATCCCATTCAACCCCCACTCCAAGAAACAGAAAAGAGCAGAGAGTGCACTAGTAATAACTTTCACTATTAAAAGTAAAGGTCTTTAGTATAATGCCATTTATGTAGGATTACTCACAACGATATTTGGTTGTACGCAAGTAAATATTATTGAATTAGTTGGATTCAGGATTTGCGAGCCTCAAATGCAGTTTAAATAGGTGAATGTGGTTGCCTCACATTCTTGGAATTCAACATGGGATGAGACGCAAAGTAAGTAGGGTAAAAATAACAATACTCCCCCTACCCCGCATGGGAGAGGGAAAATAATAACTTTTCTGTCATTGTTTATTGGAAATAGTTTTCTCTTAATGCAGGCATGCCCCTACCCCATGCCTGCATTTCCTGGAGCCACAAAAGAGTGAGTGAATGCATGGTTTCTGCCTAGCCACTGGCCTGCTATTTGTCCATGTACAGGACCTGTAGTCATGTGTGCTGTGTAAAGGTGTGGGCCTCTGAGAGCACTGGACCTAGGCAGTTACCTATATTTGCCCCACATGGGAAGGAACTGACATGATGTAGCAGAGCAAACAAAAGCAAACAAGCAGCTCTAACTCATGCTTTGTCTTTACATTTGGAAGCTCAAACCATGGTTTGGGTTCTAAGCTACAATTAGTGCAAAGCATGCTTTGGTGTGAAGTCTGAATCAAGCCAAACTGTAAGATAAATGACATCAAGACAGTGTATTGTAAAGTATGCAACCGTACAGCCCAACGTAAGAGGTTGACTATTTCAGATTATGCAAGAGGGCTTCTAAAATGTATAGTCTGTTTAAGAGAACTGGGAGGAGATGCTTGCATTTCTTGGCACACCTCAAATCAGACATTGTACAGGATAGAATCATTGTACAGGGTGGGGGAAATGGTATATGAAACTAATACCAAATATTAATTTGAAAGCAACAGATTTACAAATCCTGTCACCTAACATCTTAACACCTATATACCTCTTATCTGGAAGAGGTGCAAATTAAAAAGGTATCTGGAAAATATGATGTGTGCTTCAGTAATCAAATTTCACTCTAATGCATGAAAGATAATATTTATAGATTAATAAATTATACTATAATCAATGGGCAGAAACTAATAAGAGATGACTGGGTCATATTAGATACATATGCCGTGCTTCAAGAATAGTTTTTAGTAAAAACGTTTAAGACTTAGGGAACACAGAGCCACTCAGGTTGAATCACTTGATATTCATTTGAATCGTATCTAGGGATCCATTAATTCTTTGCTGGCCAAATTTTAGACTATCAGCCTTTTGGGAATATTTACTAATATTGCTGCTGAATTAATTCTACTGGGAAGCTTTATGAACATACTGACCCCCAATCTCAACCTTCCTTTCTGTAATGTGGTTTTTATCGAATGAAGAACCAAAGGAAAAGTCATTCTAAATTAGTCATTCCAAACAACCAGCTGCTAGGGATAAGATAACCTCATGATAACATTGTTATCTAATGCTAGATTATACCTTACTCCATCACATGGAATGACAACTCAAATCCCCAGATGCAGATGAAAAAAGATATTATGTGTGAATGTATGCATAGATGTTCCATATGTTTGTAATCTTACAACACAAGAGATATTTTACATTGCAGAAGCAACAGTTATTTTAGAAACACAGTATTTATTTTTCAAAAAAAAAGTTATTTCATTCTGAAAACATGGAAGGTTTTCAGAATTGAGAAAATAAGTGGAAACAAAATGTGCTAGATTTGAGCCAGCATTTGAAGAGATGGAATTTGGAGATGGGGAATCAATCTTCCAAACATTATAGTAAGTTATGGTGCAATTCTGCAAACACATGAGCCAGCTTGTAGAACTGAGCAAGGCAAATGAAAACAAACTACAAGATGCCTAGAGTAATTTATTTTACAGTTTTAATTAGGAGTCAACATGACATTGTTAACAACTGAAAAAACAAACAATGTGGAATGGGAAGAAAAGGCCTTGAAAAAATAAGGAAGGAAATCAGGAAGAAAGGAAAGAAAGAATGAGAGAAAGGAAGAGTATGCTGTCCACCTCTCTGGTACCTTAAATAAGGCATACTGAAGTTTAAATCACAGTGGCAGCATTACAGCACCTGAAAGACAAAAAGATTAAAAGCTTTGAAAATGCGTTCTGTGTGCAACCTTTAAATTCTGAAAATCTTAAATAACAAACAGTCTAAAAATATATAATAAAGTCTTACTCATCTTTCAGCCAACAATTTCCAGGGGTTTTGCTCAAAAATTTCACACCTAATGGCCGTAGTAATATGATTCTCTTGAATACTTACGATTCCATCACTTTATTTTCTCTTGCAATGTTTTCCTCACTGGGATGGCAAAGTCACCCTCAATTACTTTTCTCTAGTGAAGAAAGACAATGAAGTGCTTTACATGTGGGGATGCATGACTAGTTATAATTGTATGAGTATTCTGCTCATAATAGACAGCAAGAACAATGGCAACATGGAAGCTTTAAAAGCCTTCATGTATTAAGGACTGCAAACATTTTCAGAAGCACTACTAATTTTCACCACCTGATTATGAAATCATGCTGAACGTTTCAGAAATATTCAGCACCTGGATTCATTATCTCTGAGAACTCCCAGAAAGTACTGAACAGAACTTAAAAATTCACCCCTTGTATTTCTTTCCTCACTAACTCCTTTGTACCTCTTTAACAGATAACGTTCTTACTGATACATCTTAGAAAACAAGTGAAGTCTGGTTCCTTGCTATATTAATAAATATGGCTTAACCTCATTGGGATAAATGAACAGTTATTTAATAAATTTGCTAAGAGAAGACAGAAGATCACCCCATTTAAAAATGATTAAGTGTGCATTCAACACATCTCCACAAAACTTAAAACTGCATACCATGAAATAGTAATATTAACTCAGATTTTCATTTGGTGTCAGCAATTAATACTTACACAAATATCCTTCAGAGGATCCATGTTAGATTGGTAACGTCAGGAATATCCATATCTTTGACGGTAAGGTTTCTTTCTGATGACTTAAATAATTCTGTCCAAAACATCTTTCCGAGATATATTTGAAGGTGTGAACACTTTAGAGCTGGTATCATGTCTGCTTTCACTATTTCTTGGTTGTGAAAGTCCTATGATCTATTCCACAGTGCTGAAATACCTGTAATCGCAGTGTGTAGCCTTTTCACATGAGGCCACTTTTCGGTCCCTATTACATTTGGAATTCAAGTATTGGATTTAATTTATGTCTTAATTGTTTCAAATGCCATCATTTCACACTTTTTTTCTGGAAAAAAATGATACTATACCATGTACTATAAATATTATTGCTTTTATTATCAATGCCACTGATACGTTTCTTTTAGAAGATACCACTATTAAACATTGTTTTGTTAGGTGAGTTGCATCTTGTATTAAATTGCACTATGACCCAACCTAATGTTTCTGCAGGCGATATTCTAATATTCTTCTAGAATTAAAATTTATACTCCCAAGAGAAAGATCAACAAAAATAGAGGAAGGCAAAAATATTCCTGTTTCAGAATTATTATTTGGCTAGCACCAATCCAGCAGTAAAAATCCCCTAAACACATATCTGATTATTCTTGTCACAAATCAACATTTTGGAAGCACTTATAGATGGAGAATTGAACAATATCCAGTTTAGAAACTGTTCAGGGGGAAAACCAACTAGCTAGGCTTAAAATCTCAAATAAGATCAAAGGAAACCTGACATTGCTTAATACACCAAATTCACTAGGATAAAATTTGGTACTGATGAATTAGAAAAGTGTTCCAAAATAGCTATGCAAAACCTGCTCCCCCTACAAATTCCATACCTATCTGGTCATGTAAACCATCATTGCCTCATGGTTTATTTAAAAAATAATAATCTATAGATAGGCTGGTTTATTTTGTTGCTGTTCCATTTTTGAAAAAAATGAATTAATAGGCTGGAATTCTTTAATTTAAAAATTCTAGTCATATTGTGCTTGTACTGGTGAAATAATCATATAGCTTGTGGTTTGGGTATGTTTTTGTTTGATTCAGTGGGGATTTGTTGGGCATTGCATTATCACATGCCCTGATAAATCTTGTTTTCACCAAGACATGTTAATGGAATTCATTGTTCATTTCAATGGAGGTGCCCTATCCCCATATGTCCTATCATTGGCGCACTTAGTTTGGGTCTATCCGCTAAAATGAAGAAATCCTTTAAAAGGTTGGGAGACACCATACACATACATATACATGTATATGTGATCTCTGGATCGGTGCAAGGATGCATAGACATTATACAGAGGAAATATATTGCTATATAATATATTGTTCTAAAACTCTATGAGATACAAAAGGTGTGCAAAAGTTTTGTCTGAATTATGCAAAAATCTCTCTGTGTTATTTGTTTTGCTAATTTTAAGATTTTTCCCCATGGAGTTCATGGTATAGACTAGCCACCTTGCTAAGCAGTGGATACTCCAAAAAAATTCCTACAATTTAGATTAATTCATTTATTAATACATTCAACTGTGTATTTTTCTGGGTCAAATTTGTATTAATTTTTCAAAATATTGTAAACCAAAAGAAATAAGACCAGTTTCCAAGTTGAAATAATGTGTATTTTAAAGTTGAATGGCTTAGTTCTGAGTTTGAGAAGGATGATGAAAGGGAAAATAGCAATGTAACAGTGCAATCCTGTAAAAGTCTACTCAGAAGTAAGCTCCATTGAGTTAAATTGGGCTTACTGGCAGGTGAGTCTACAACTGGAAGCTAAAAAGATGTATTACAGATTGAGAAGTTGGGTTTTTTTAGCAACACTATGCAACATTCAGAAGTAAAGTTAAAAGTAGCGGAAGACATAATATTTGATTTTAATCTTACAAGGAATTCTATCTCGTAACTGTATAGCTAAACCACGGCCCTGATCCAGTGGCTCCATTGTAAATAAGGGGCTCTGATTAAGAGTAAGAAGGGGCTCCCTTATTGTCTTCAGTTTCACGGGAAACACCAAATATATCCATATGGACCTATGCCTGCTATTGGGACAGCCCCTGCCTATATAGAATGCCATGAAAAGTACAATGCAACTTTGCATAAAGGCAATTCTACACATGTGAGGTCTGCTTTACAAGAAACATATATGCTTTAAAGTATGTGTATATGTGGCAGAGACAAATTCTTGACTTTCTGGCACAAGTAATGACTTTTGTGTCAACGTATACATCGTTCAAAGTGGATGTCAGTTTTAGAGTATGGACTGCATATATACACTAAATGTTCTAACACGTGAAGTGGACTTGGATGTGCATGGTTTCAAAATCCATATTCAGGGCATTTACCCTCACCCTCAGTGAAACAAAAGCAAGCAAGCAAACACACACACACACGCAAACATTATACCTATTGGAGAACCCATCTACACTACAAAGTGTTCCAAGTCACTGGGGCTCACAACTAGTTAAGAGGTTTTATTCTATATGGGTTTCTGCAGAAGGGTTTGAGTGGCAGTGCTGTAGGTGTACTTGGAGCTCTTGTTAATATGATCAACAAAAGGAAGAGAAACGAGAGAGCTGGGAAAAGTGTAAAACAAAAAAACCAAATTAAGTAAATTTAACTCCAGCCACTTTGCTTCACCACTGTAACACAGCATCAAAGTTAATGCTTCACACAACTCTGTAATCTACACATGACTTATCCTCAATTTCTTCTACCTCTATGGATTAGCAGTGTGCTAGGCAATCATATATACAAAAAAAACAAAGTTCCCTGCCTTGAAGAAAGCAGGTGACATACAAAGGGTAAGGAAGAAAAGGGATGCAGCTAAATATATGCAACCTTTATATACATATATTTATTTATAATTAGTATTACTACAAAATGTCAACAATCCCCATCTGTCCTTTCACTTGGCAATCTGTCATTGCAAGTTGTGCAATAGGCTCAGTAGGCATTGCAGCAGAGGTGGGTCTCAAGGAGATAAAGGAGAGGAGAGTCGTGACCTTATGGATCAGTTCAGGGAGGGCATTCCATGCATACGGGACAGTGTGGAAGAGGCTAAGTTCAACCTGAAATTATGCAGAGCAGCAGTTCTCCAGGTAAAGACTCAAGGTGTGTGTGAGGTGCCTATTTTTGAGACAGAGGCAGTGTGGTTTTGTAAGTAACGACTGGCTATTAAGCAGGCAAGTGAAATAAGTGATGCAGGACTACACCAAACTCCGGTTACTTGCCACTGCTTTTCATAGGGCTGCTTCATTCATGAGTTTCCTACATGAAGGGAAACTCAGTGCAGAAAAATATGTGTACACCCACATACACTGTTGGGCATGAAAATGGCACAAGTGTTTATTCTGCCTTGGTTACACATGTTCAGAAGCTGCAGCAGGTGGTTCCAAATACAGGTAACCACAGCAGAACAGACATACAACATGACGTGTGTGCACATATTTTTTTCCTACCTGGGGACATGCCATGCATGAAATAGCCCTAAGTGATCACCAGTTAGCACAGTAACTTTGAAATAATGACTGGGGAACAACTGGGAAGGGATCTTAAACATATAAAGGGAGAGGGAGTGGGGATGAAGGAGGCAAGACAAAAGAAAGAAATGGGATCATCTATTTCAAATGTGAAGGAAATTAGGTTATTTTATGTGATTTCAGTTCATTATCTAAATAGCTAAAACATATTAATAAGTTATTTTTATGACTGACAAACTGGACCATTTACAACTATGTATCCTCCTTTAATATGAAAAGGTGTAGGGGAGAAAAAACAAATTAAAAGAGATAAAATGCTTCCCCTTACCCTTCTTCTTCCGTACTGAAGCTTGAAAATAGAAAGGGAATGAATGGTAAATAAAATGTGAAGAGAAGGTCATTCTAAAATGATAAATCCCTGTTTGAGTCTCAAGCACCAACACTGAGCGTACTCAGTACTATGCTTTCCCCTTTTCAAATCACCATAAGCATTAGCAAAACTAGCACAGGCTATGTTTAAACTCTAATTCCAAAAGATACAAACTAAAAGGCAGAATACCATGGCTATGCCGAAAAGGAAGATCTCATCCCAAAAGTTAAACAGCATGATTTAGATTTTTAAAAATATCAGCATGATTGTGGAGGGGCGGTGGCGGGGAATATTTTAAGAGTTTGAATTCAAAGGGGAAAGAATTGTTACAATTTCTTAGGCCATTAGTTCCTGACAATCTCAGTGCAGATTCTAAAGAGGGGCAGACATGAATTAGAGCTTGTGCAACACTAATTGGGAAGCAGCCGTGTAATATTACAGGGGGCACAAAGCTGAACATGAGCTCCACAGAACCACTAAATTAGTTCCTTGGCCCAATGGGCTGTTTCCTCCAAAATAGCAGCCCCTTAATACACAGAATGGTTTAAAACTGAGGGGGAGTTTTTAAACAAAAGAATTCATTCACAAGAAGGAGGGCACTGTCATGTGTTCAAAGGAAAGAAAAGAAAGAAATTCCACTGGAATACCACAAGGTAAGAAATATTATTGGTCACAAATAAGAAAATCGTAGTGTTGGACATTCAGCCCAGACTATTGTTGCTTTCGAGGTGGGGAAGAATAACACCCGTCCCTGAAGATCAGAATCAAAGAACTTTAGGGTGGGAGTGAGCTTATCTTCAGGCTGGGATGGAAGAGGATATTTGTAAAGGACCCTAAAAAAACTCTCCCAATGTTTCAAGTGGCAGCTTGGCTGCCCTGAGCAGTGCATTGATACTTCTTTGTAATTCAGTACAGAATGCCCCTGACAATTATGCTGTGTCATGATGTAGTATTATTCCCAGAGGTGTTATTGAGGGTGGTGGTGGGGAATGGTGGCTGTTGCCATTTACTGTGGCAACAAAGCTTTTCTATTGTTAAAAAAATAAAGTATTCATGACTGAAGTGTAGACCCACATGGACTCCAAAGTTCTTTGATTGCTTCCCACCCATCCCTATAAAAGTCACCAACATCCCCACCCTGCTTTCAAGGGGAATGAATGGCCCTGTGAAAGTGGAGTGGGGGGGAGGCTGGTTCAGTTTAAGAAGAGAGAGTACAGAGAAAAGTAGGAAGAGGAACCCATTAAGAAGAGGGACAATACAAATACACTTTCAATGATAAATAGTGAGCACATGCTTTCCATGCAGAATGTTCCAAATTCAATCCCTGGCATCACCAGATGGGACTGGGCAAGATTCCCATCTGAAACCATGGAGAGTCATTGTAGAAATTTTGGATATATGGACAAATATTTGTACTATGTTCTTATGGCAGCTTCCTGTAAGTCTATCTTTTTTATATACTGGCAAATAAAAAAATATTTTTAAAGCCATTTAAACTAGTTAATAAAACATTTATGTGCACAACAGATATAGTTTCTTGAACTATTTTTGTTAGACATCACTGATGAAAGGAAGTTGATAAACAGTAACAACAGCAGCAACAATAATAATTTAAACTATTGCCATGACTAATACGTAATTTTCAACTCCATATTCTGCGCAGCATGAACGTTTGCATACTTTTATAAATGGTAGGTGGTCTTTCAAAAGACACCATCACATCTACAGCCTTATCCTATGCAAGTTTACACAGAGGAACAAAGAAATGACATTAGTGGTATTTACTCCTAAGTTTGCAGAGGACTAAAGCCTTTGCATATTTAGCAGCATTGGTAGGCATGCAGGAGTATTTTAAGTATTGTGTGCTCTTTCCCTGTATAATCAAGGGTGTCCTGTTCTCTTCAACACAATCCCAGAAAATCTTGCTTACAATCATGTCATGGAAGTAAATAAGGAAGTTCCTACTCATACATTCATGGACTTTGAAACACGTTTGGTGTGGATATCTCTAGCTCTTAAGACAATTTTTCATCATAGCAAAGTACTTAATTTTCTATAAAATTATATAACCATTTAATATAAAAATTATGAAGGATGAAGAAACCTCAAGTTTCTATATTATAATGGTCAGGAAGACATTTTCTTTATTGCCAACTCCTTTAAGGTTATTTATGTCTATCCTTTCAGTGATAGACTTCTCAAAAATAAAACACCCAATATGTGCCACCAGAAGGCTTGTATTTCTTGTATTTCTTTAGAGAAAATGTGAACTAACTGGAGTTACACCTGGACAGAGTAATTATCAGGCTGACCTGTTTAGAGTGTTAAAACGTGTAGCAATTGATTCCCTCCACAGCTGCTTTTATAGGTCTTAGCAGTCTACCAAGAACTATAAGAAAACACAAGTTTTCCTACGGACACACCTAGACCTTCCTGCTGAGCTTATTTCATTCCAGCTCCCATTCAAATTTGCCCTCCTTGGTGGGAAGACCACTCCCTGATACTGCTGGCCATGGGGAATTTCCCCAGCAGCAGCTGGCCAGCAAGCGAGTGCGGCCTGGTAGGCGGGGATGAAGGAAGAGAGCAAAGGGGCCGCAGTTATCGCCCCCTGTGGACATGGTGAGCAACCACGATATCCACATGGTTCCAGGATTAATCATTCAGGCTTATCCTGATCTCATCTTTGCTGACATAACCTTTTCACCACTGCCTACTAGGCAACATCTCCACTGAGGGAAGGGAGTGGAACTTGCTCAGCCCCTGACAGAAGCAACTTTTCTCTTGCAGGTAGCTGTCAGGCTCCAAACGATGACCTCTGATGCAAGCGAGTGAGACTGAGCTGCTGTGATTCACTCAAGCCCATGGTGGAGGCCAAGTCTTCCCTTGATGGCAGTTGATTTCAAATTACAGCCGGAGAAGAACTGCCATTCCTTTGAAGTTGTGTGATTTTATTGGGGAAAAGAAAGGCGCTCAGAAGGAAGGTGCAGTTGTGGCCCAAAGAAAGCTTTTTCCTGAATCTCAAAATGGTTCGTGAGTCGGATGCTAAGACCTATAAAGGCAGCATTGTGAGGAAGTCAATTACACTGAGTACTACACATTTTCATAGCTTAAATAGGTCACCCTGGTGATTACTATCTCTGCTCAGGTGTAACTTCTTGTTAGCTTACAATGTCCAGATTGAAGAAAAATGCCCTAGTTAGCCAACAAGATCATTATTTTTATGGTTCATAAGGGAGCCTTTCCCATTTTTCCATGGCGAATGAACAAGGACTGTGCTATGATACAAAAATTTGTTTAAAAGGATAACTTCATGATATTCAAAGCAAGTGAAACAGGAATTTTATGGTTGGCAAAAAAAAAAAATTAAAACCCAATAACTCTCATATAAAATAGCCCCCTATTTCCCACCTAATCCCTCCAAAACCTAAACAGTATTAATTGCAACTGGTCTGTTGTGTTATTTAAAGCAGGAAATAGTACAAAGGAGGGCATATTTCTGAATAAAATTGCTGGTAATTCACAATCAAGAAATAAATTTAAATGAAGATTATATAAAAAATAAACTCTTCATTTGAGAAGCCTCTGTAATTTCTATTTTAAAATGTTTCAGCTTAATACCTCTAAAGGTGTTAAATAAACAAACTCGATGTTACCTAGGACTCAGCGAGACTGGTAAAGAAATAGTGATTTATATGCATTGTATGTTCAATACGTGCCACCAGATGGCGATGTGGAGTCCCTTTTTTCTCTACCTGTTTTCCCTGTTTAAATTTACGCTTTAAACTGAAACACTTCTTTGATGTGTCTAGATCCAGCACTAGACATCAGGATATCTAAAGTGTTTTCTATGTAACAAATATTTGATTACTAAAAGGTAGGAAAATGTTGAACTGTTTTCTTTAAATAAAAAAGACCTTATATCAGAAATATTTTAACTAAATATTGTAAAAATGGATTCTACTACTAGAACGCTATTTTTTTCTGCACAAAAATAGGTGAAGTAAAGATTAAGAAATGTTCTTGTTCATGCAAATTCAGGCTGCAATCCTATAGACGCACACCTGCAAGTAAGCCCCACTGAACTCAATGGGATTTACTTCTGAGTACACATCCATAGGATTGCACTGGATCAAATAAATAAATAAATAAATAAATAATGACAGGCCCTAATCCAGGAGGAGAGATAAAAATTATGGTAAGGAACATCTGAGAGCCGAAACCTGCTTTAAGCTAACAAATTGCTTTTGCTGGATTGGGGGCAATGAACACCAATAAGAGATAGTTTCCTTTCAGGCACAACACTTTGTTTCTGGGTCAGCTTTTATAGAACGACAGCTAGCAGCTTACCTTTGTCCACTAATGAGAGGCCACAGAAATTTAAAATAAAACAATATTAGATAAACTGATTTCTTAGGGGGGAAAAACAAGCTAATAAAATATGCTTATAGCTTTAAATTAATGTGTAAAATAACAATGCACATAAATGATAAAACACATTCTGTCGCAGAGCTGGAAACAAAATTAAACACAACAAGGTCACTCATGCTCATCATGCACACGTGGGAATCTCCAGAAAAGCAACATTCCCATGTAATTGATTTTCCAATACCACGTTCTGTACAGGGTGCAGTTCACTTTCAAACAGTCTTAACATTGCCTTTTCATCTCTGCTATTGCAGCATGCTCATTAAGAAACACTTTCTTACCAAGCTCTTCAAGTTCTGAGGTCATTGACTTAGACCGCAAGGTCAGTGCAGTGGTTGGAGCCCGTTTTGGAGGTGGTGGGGCTTTGCATTAAACAGAAGGACATACATGATAAGAAACAGCACTCACTGTATGCTCATATATGCATTATTCATATTCAACACAAAAATGCATTACTAATTAAATGAAAATAGGTTTTTCTCTATGTAGCTAATCAGTTAACTGATCTCTGGAAACAACGTTTACATAGAGCAGTTTCCACACATAGGAAAGGAAGACACCGCAGTATTTCTTTGACATATATTTTATTTTAGGAGATAGTCATGCCGGGTTCACAACTAAGCTTATGCTATTGAATCTTATATGCTTAAAGGTTTATCAAATGAGACATGGTACTGTAGAAGTCTGTAAGCTCTGCATTTCTACATTACTCAAAGAGCCTCACATGAACAGCTCATGTCAACAGCAGCAAATGACCTGAAAGTTATCTGACTGACAAGTCGGTTGGACCAGAAATCATGACTGGACACAAGAAGTGAACAGGAGAACCACAGAAAGTGATAGTTTATAATAATGCTTCTAAATCTTTGAAAAGCAATAGGCTATACACAACTTTTGTATTGTAAACTGAACTAAAAAGAAAATGATTGAAGCTGTGTTCATTGATAGTTTGAGTTAGACACGTAAGTCATTGTAGCCTACAATACAATGATACATTAGCTGTGTGGAGCTCAAAGCAGTCAAATGCTCCAGAACTTACAACCAGAGATAAATATTTAAGTTGTTACATCCAAAGTGTATTATATCAATTTTTGCTACCCTGCCCAAATCAGCTTATCTCAAGTAGCCCTTACTATGTTTGTTACTGAAAGTCACATATATAAAACTGGCAGCCGTTTGAGCTTAATGGGTCATGCATTCAAACTGTACAACTGACTTATGCCCTGCTTTACAAGTAGATAATGGAGAGCAACTCCAAGCAGACATATTTTTGGCCAAGTTATTTCAAAAGGAAATGAGCTTCATATGTAAATGCACTATGCTATTGACCCCTTTTTCACAGGACCATGGCAAATGAATATGCAGGAAATGATCATGTTATAAGAGATAGTATATAGGATTCAAATCAATCAAGAAAGACCCATTAAACAAGCCCCGCCCACATGGTTGGGCTATTTATGCACATTTTCCAAAAGTGCAGAACTGCACCAGAAGGAACTAGTTCTCATGTCAATTGATGTCTATTAAAAAAGAGTATTTTTTCAACTTTGGAAATTAACTCTTCCGTAAAATAATACAACACATATTAAATTGTGGGATGAAACTCAAATTGTGCAAATTGAACTTAACCTTCCATCAATAATTGAGGTCATATGTACTCCAACTGTGCTGAAAATAAAAATAAAACTTCTGTGCAAATCTTTCACAATTCCAGGTTCTATGTATTCTTCAACTATTATGAGGTTTGAACTGGTATGTGGTTTCCAAGTCACTCCATCCCACTGGAATGACTAAAAAACTGAAAAACCATGCACATTAGGTGCTAGGGGTCAAAATGACCTCACAAAATGCTGCTTAATTTATTACTTTCTTGTTATGGCTACATATACTTAGCCTAGAACCTTTTATTTCAATTTCTTGTGAAAAGGAAAATAGATAAAAAAAGTCTATTTTTATATCAAATTACTCACTTTCCTCAGTATCAGTACAAATTATATTAGAGGTCAATAATACCCAAAAGGCCAATAAAACTCATTTTCAAACCTTAATACTGTATATTGAACATTTTTATCAGTGAGAAGGTCCTTGTTTACACAGCCAAACTATTGTTTTCCTCATAGCTACTTGTAGACTTCATTTGAACAATACTTATTTATTCTGCTTTGGGGCTCATTTTCATCTCAATTGCATCTTTAAAATTGCAAACAACCTGTACCTCCCCCTCTGCAGGTGGGCAGACTTAATGGCAAATCTCCATAGAGAAACTTTAGATTTTATCTGTTTACATGAAGATATTTGAAAAATATGTTGTTGAGAGCTGCCTTGGGCATCTCTGCGATCAGCAGCTCAAATTCCAGGTCAGACAGTGGTTGACAAACGAGCAACCTATTTACAGTCTTCTGGACAGAATATAACAACTTTTTCACCAATAAGCAGGAAAAAACCTGACTATGGCAACAACATTGAAAAAACAAGCAACCAGAAATCCCCCCAGAGTTCCTTTCCCACAAATTCAGAAGTGTCAACAGCAACATTTTTTGTTTTTACACTTACATATTATGTGCTAAGGAATGGAAGGACAGTGATTTTCCTTTCTTCAGTGCATGAGAATGCAGCAATCTTAGTCCACAAATACAAGTCTGAGATCATTCTTTCTTATAATAAAACTAAAGCTGGTATGCACAACTGTGACCTGATGGTGTCTGTTTAAATGCCTATATTTGCTTGGAAGGTAAGCAAACCACAATAGAGTGAACATCCCAAAATATTATTTTCCTGATATACTTGTATCTGGAGTTGATCAAATTCTGAGCTGAGCATAGACACATAGCCAACCTGCCTGGGATGTCAAGCGGCAGCTCCAAAATTGGTAGAGCCTGCCTATGCTGACCCCAGGAAAAGGTGAAGGCATGATATCTGTGATTGACACAATGGCAGAAAATCACAGCAACAATGTGCTTTATGTAAATATTCTGCCTCCCATATTCATGGTGCTGTAAATGTGGCGATTGTGCATAAGCTGCTCAAGTAAAAGTCATTTGCAACTCACAGCAAACTGCATTGTTACACTCATGTAACAATTTATAATGAGGTTATATGTATGCTAACAACACAAGATTCCTTTGCTCCATTTTGGAGGAAGGATGGAATATAAATCTATCAAATAAATAAATAGATTATATGTTGCTTTGTGTTTTAAAAAAACCTCTGGGATCAATTAGACCCTACACACCATTCTTGTGGATTTATGCATTTTATGTTGTGGGTTTTTGTTGTCCCTCGTTAGTTCTTTTCTTGTTTTACTGCAAAAGAAAACTTCTCAATAAGGACATTTTTCAGAACACTTAGATGGGACCTTCCTCCAGCTATTTTAAAAATGTTTTTCTTGGGATATATTTGATTTCAAAACTGCTGTGATACAGTATTTTTTCTATTAATGGAGGGTTACATATTTCTAAATAATTTCTCATTTACATTGTTCTCTCAATGAAAGGAAATACGATAAACAGTTCAAACTATGAAAAGAATGTACCTTTCTTTCTGGCTGTGTCATCTGGATCAAGATTCCTGGTTACTGTGACAACTTTAAGAACTAAATGATTGCCTCCTTGCCGAATCATGTTCACCACTTGCCTATGGCCAACTTTAACTACATTTTCATTATTAACCTGCAGGGGGAGAGAGAGAGAAAGGACAGAGTTATACTAAAACACGTGGAAAATAATACTTGATTGTAAAAGATAAAGTAAAACAATATCTATAAGGTTTTGAAGAGTGTTCAAAGAATTTGATTTTGACCTAATCAGCAGCTCCCTGGCTAATCTGCAGATATTCCTGTTTCAGAATTATTATTATTTGGCTAGCACCAATCCAGCAATAAAAATCCCCTAAACACATATCTGATTATTCTTGTCACAAATTAACATTTTGGAAGCACTTATAGATGGAGAATTGAACTCCACTTATAGATGGAGAATTAAATCAATATTTTTCCACTGCAGTGGAAATAAGGTACAACAGACCAAAAGATACTATATATTGATATTAGTTTAATTTGACTCATTTTCTTTATATCCCTGTCATGCTTATAAACCATAACGGCAACTTCCAGCCCCCAGAAACATCTATTGCTTGCATGATTTGTAAACACACCAGGAAGCCAAACCATAATCATGACAGCCTTTTAACGCGTACCCAGACAGCTGTGAATGTAATTAAATATAAAGTGTCTTTGACCAAAATTTGCTCTTGACACAAATCTGCACAGGAACCACATTGGATTTCCCCCCCACAAGTACTTAAGTACACTTCAGAAGGTCTGTACTTTATTTTCATAAAATATTATTGTTATTTAAATTCATTAGTCACTTGCTACGTAAAGAATCTCTAAGCAACTTACATAACTTAAACTTCTTAAAGTCAGAAAAAATGACAAAACAAAAATCATCAAATCTTTTAGTGTAGTCAGGCAGGTGGTGGTGGTGAGGAGGAAGAGTTCTACATTGGAGGCCTCTGGGGTCTGACCTCCAGGAAAACTATGGATGGCCATCTTTATTATAGGTTCCAATCACAAGGAGTTTCCTAATGTAAATATCCTTTTCCTCTCTGCAATTGCTAGTGCCACATTAGGGAAAGCATATGGGTACATAGCTGATTTCCTTAAGAAGTCAATACCAGCTTGGTCATTTAGATTAAGCAAGTGACATGGGAAAAGAGATAAATCTTTTCTCTCCCAGTACCACAGTCTTTATCCAATTCACCCCTGCTTTGGCCACTACTAGCTAAGACTGCTTTTTAAAAGAGATCCAATCTTCTATGGTTTGGTCCTAAACAAGCATCTCAGGAGAAGAGGGAAGTGACAATATGGCACAGGAACATAAAGACAAACATTATAAATGTCAAAGAAAAAGATAGCAGCAGCAGCATACAATAGGGTTGTACTATGCTGAAACTTGTCTTTCAATTTCTCAAAAGTTTCTTCCATTGTGAAAGAGGCTACTATTTTTTCTTCCCATTTACTAGCACTCTAGAATTTCTTTACAATTTTGGTGGGTGTAGGGTTGAGGTTATAGTTCTCTGTAGCTCCTTTGTTCCTTATCTGACAAAGCCCCATGGAAGCAGTTACTTGACAAGTCCATTCCATGGCTTTAGTGGCTAACTAGCACCTGAGATCAGTGCACTCTGATTTGGTTTTTAAGGGAAGTCCTATTAAAAAAAAAAAAAAATCTTTCTGCACCAATTTCTTTATAACAAAAAATACCAGAACTTTTTAAAATAAAAAACCCGTTAGGTGCATGGTACGCAGCCGTTGTGTTTTGTGAGTCGACGACCTGCCACCCACATAGGATTATAATAAAACACAAAGACACATTATTTTAGGTTAATGGGCAAAATTAGGCCACAACTTTATTGGTTACAGCATGTGAGTGGTATTGGCTTAGGCACTGGATAAAACAGCAATACAAGACTCCACCCCGCTCAGCGGGGAGTCATTTCAGGGGTTAACAACCAGTGGGAGGAGCTTGTTATGCAACTGGAAGCTTCCCCATGATGTCACCGGGGGTCATGCCATGGCCCTAGCCACCAGCAGGGCATCAAACAGGATGCATGACCGTCTGATTCCTTTAACGGAATACCCAAAAGAGGAGGGGTGGATGATGGCCATACCTAAACCTCCAACACAGTACACATATTCTAAAGCCTAACCGTCAATACTAAAAAAGTTGTGATGAGTTGCTACGAGGTAGGCAAAAAAACCAAGAGGCTGGTGCCAATTTGCCAAATTGATAAAATAGTTCTACCAGGCCCCTTGGGCAACCAAGGCAACCAACCGAAGTCCATAGCAAGGTCAATACGCAGAGGAAACTGACCTAAAGGGAGGGAGGGCGGGAGAGCCGATGTAAGCAGGAACCAACTGGGGTCAGAGCTCTGCCGTGGTTGCTTAAATGCAGCTAAACCCCGCCCGCCAGCTGGCCCTATTGGCCGGCTGAAAGGCTTGGCCATGGCAGCAGAGGCAATCAGAGGCAGGGAGCCGAATACGCCTCCCTGACGCTATGGGAAGCTGCTCCCGCTCACAACTCCTCCCCTCTGGGAGGAAGAGAGGTCTTCTCAGCCAAAGATGTCATGATAGGTGCTTTTAAAGAAGCATAGGTACCAGGGAAGACTACACAATACAGACCCACCAGTCATCTTATTTATACTCTTGCTAAGTCCCTAAGCTACCATGAAAGTTAGGTAAAGGCAACAAAATGCTGTGCCACAGTCAAGAAAATTTCACTGAAATTTTCTCTTCCCTTTGATAATTTTCAGATCCTTCCCCTTTTCCAACAAATTGATAATGGTGGAGATATACAAAAGAAAATGTCAGCGCAGCGGTAGCAAATAATGAAGTAAGTGTGACCTCTTCTGCAGGTATTGCCCAACGTAAACAATAGGGTACCTCTTGGGGCTCCATGCCAGCCCCAAACTGCCTATATTATGGAAAGGTTTTCTTGTTATCTAACATGCTTCTAAAACTGCTGTCCACGACAGAGAAGAATGCTAACAACATAAGCAAATGAATCCAGGAAAAGATGGGATTATCTCAAACATATTCATAATCTGTGAAGTGGAATGGTAGAAGGAAGAAATTGGTGAGTTCAGTTTGATGGCAGGAGCCTGGTCAAATTGGCTATATCAGATTATGTGGGGGAGACTTGAATTGCTAGTATGAGGTCATCCAGTGCCTGTCAACTAAAAATCTGGGTAGGAAGTTGCAATTAGGTACTGGGCAGATATATTTAGAAAACTGGTACAGAAGACTCTTGGAAAGTGGTATTATCCTACGATAATCTTTGTAGTTGGGAGTGTGTGTGTGTGTATGTGTATTCTAGGCTAGATGGGGAGTTTTGATTAATGCATTAATGCACCAACCCACACACAAAGCAGCTGTGATTACGGTTACATTTTTCTTTCTCCCCCTCACCAACAAGATTAGCTGTAAATGGTTCAAGTCTCAGTACAGCTATTGCATCTACTTGAATGTTGAGGTGGCAAAATAATTTCTAGAAGGGAAATGTTCACAGAAAGTGATTTTAATTGATATCCTGTTGCTACTGATGTGGGTTTTTCTTGACACAGGTAGTAGAAATTCAAAGACATTTGATATGGGTAATTTTGAGAAGGACCGAAAAAAGAAAAATACTGGCATGTACAATATTAAAGGACAATATATGCAGGAGCTGATTTTGTTCACAACAAAGGAACCCACTGCAAAATTAGTTCCATACCATGTTCTTTGACAACTAATCGTTTGTGCTGCATTTTAGAAATAGGAAAAGCAGCAGATGAAATCATCTAAACTTCTGGTCTAAACTCCACCTAGACCATGAGGAACTAGATGAAGCAGCCATTTTTGAAGCACTGGGTACTGCATTGGCAGAAATAAAGATGGTGGAGGAAACAGTCCAAGCACTCTTCATTGGGGGATGAGAGGAGGCACAACTGTAACTCATTAGGGACAAACACAATTCCCCCAAGATTAAAACTGGCCAAAATTGCTATACTCTTTGAGCAACCAACTTGAATAAATGAAAGGCAGGGGGAAGCAACTCAAGCAAACACACTTGGTACTAGTAGGCTGTGGGACTTGCTGAGAAGGATGGTGTGAGAAAGTGGTGTGAGAACAGCTGCAGCTGCATGATGGACCTCCGTAACGAATTCAGTTCGTAACCAGAGGTACCACTGTAATACAAGAGGATCCACCTGATGTTGACCACAGGTAACGAGGGCAATGTGGTAGGCAGGACAACTCAACCTGGAGAGGAGCAAAAAGGCTCCACAAACTCTACCTCTCATGTTCAGTAGGAGTCATCCCTACCAGGAATGTCCTCCATTCTCCTCTTGAAAAGACACACTCTAAAACATACATACACCATTTCTAAAGAAGCAGCTCATAAATATCACACAGTTGAAGTCACATCCCAATGTGAATAGCCAGATTTCTGCCACAGCCACACTGTTACTGAAGCTGCAGAACCAGAGTGGTTAATATTACAAATTAGCATCCCTCACTTATTAGCATCAAACCAGTCTGATCCAATTTGTTATTTTTTTATCTAGTCATAAGACCATTCCATAACAAAAGTTTAACTATGAAAGCAACATAAGGCAACATCGATAGCATTTAACTCAGACCCAAATGAAACTATGTATTGTCCCAATGTGGTGTTCTCAATATGTTACATCTGTTTTTTTGAAGTGTTATAAGTAGGCAGTGCTGTATAAAATAATATGTACAATGTAAATCAATTCAGTTAAAACCACAAGAACTGGTACATTCAGATTTTTTTTGAGACTTCATTCTAAAACAGCTGATGATAACAAATTCAACCAGGATTTAGTAAAGGCCACCCTCACTTAGTTTCTGCAAATTGTTGAAATAAGAAGGAAAATTATTATACGACAATGCTACTTTAGAAATTGATATAGTTGTCCTGTCCATCTGAAGGGAAGCAACAGATAATTTCTGTTCAAAAACTAAAAGTATACTCTATCATCAAATCTCTAATTCCTAATTTCACCAATATGTAATGCAAGCCCCTTCCAAGAGTGATTGTTCAAAGCATTTTCTCATGTCTGTCAATTATTTCATGTTCATATTGCTATTATAACTACAGTGGTACCTTGGTTTATGAACTTAATCCATTCCCGAAGTCCGTTCTTAAACCAAAACCGTTCTTAAACCGAGGTGCTCTTTCCCTAATGAGGCCTCCTGCCGCCAGTGCCCTTCCATCGTTCGGCTTCCATTCTTAGACCGAGGTAAAGTTCGCAAACTGGGATACTACTTCTGATTTTGCGGAGTTCGTAAACCAAATAGTTCGTAAACGGCTGTTCTTAAACTGAGGTACCACTATACTATACATGAAGGTTAGAAGAGAATTTTTCATTCTAGCACTAGATTTCACATACATATGATATAACTGGTAGATTGTGCTACCCATTCTCTCTCCCTCTCTCTCTCTCTCTCACACACACACACCTTTCATATCTATCATCTATCTATCTATCTATCTATCATCTATCTATCATCTATCTATCTATCATCTATCTATCATCTATCTGCCTCTACACACTGACGATTCACAAACCTGTCAAAAAGTTTGAGAAAATTCACTAATCTTCACCCTACTTTCATTTTACACATTTTTACCAGCTGCCTCATATTTGTACATACACTGGCCTCTACACATAAAAGATTCGCAAACCTGTCAAAGAATTATGAACACTTTTATGGAAAATATTACCTTATTACCAGCTATGCAAAACAGTTACATATATACATCTGTCTTTGGTTCTTTATGAAAAACTAAGATTAATTTAACAGGCAACACTAATGTTAATCTTTGATGAGCTTGATCCTATATATCAACCCCTACTTAAAAGTGTTACAGCTATTTCTGGTGTTGAAGCAGAAATGCATTCCTGTTCCTGGCAATGAGACAGAGCTGCTTAGTTCTGCCATGATTGAAAGCATCTTGCTCCTTCTCCCTGATATGAAGGCCCTTAGCCCTGGATATGGCAGGACATGCTGGCATTGGTGTGTGTGGGTGCGCACTGCACACCTTCCTACTCTCAGGGTCAGCACAACTTCACCCACACGGACCTGTTTAAACAGCACCCACACCCCAGGAAACAGCTTAACTGGCTGGCTAAACCAGGTGAGGATAGCTTATGGGTCTCAAACCCTTGGTGAGTTAGGCATTTGCCCCTGCATGTGAAGACAGGCTCTGGAGAATTGAGTGGGTGAGACCAATAATAGGTTCAACAGTCAGGAAGATGGCTTCAGCATGTGTGGAGAGGGAAGTGAGGTGCAGATGGGACTCATCAACCTGGGAAGGCAGTGCACCTAGGAGAAGGGAAGCTCCAGTTGTAAACTTCTGATGCATTATGGGATATCTTCAGAAGAAAAGTCTCAGGATTAAACCCTACACAAATCCGGAGTGGAGTCCCTAAGACAGCTGGATAATATCTTCTATGTTTCCTTCCAGCAACTCCTGCAGCAAAGCTGGTCCCAAACATATTGTTTTGCCTTCCTTTGGATCACATCAGCGAGGTCAAGATGGGAATCTTGCTGTCTGGGCAGCCCTCCATATACAATGCCCAGGCTTGCGCCCTAAGGAAGTCACTTTGGTGCTGCTAATGCAATGACTTGACTTCACCCCCGGCGGCACACTCCATTGTCTCTCAACAATGCCAACAAGAGAAGCCCTGGAACTTGAAGATGAAGGGTAGGCAATCATCACCACCATCATCATAGTGATCTGGGCAAGACCCATTCTCCCCTAGGAACGGGGGAGAAATTTGTTCACATTTTAATGCAAATCTATGTAATTCATGGGGTTTTCTTGACAGGGATACTGGAGTGACTTGCTGGTTCCTGCTTCAGGTGAGAGCTGGACCGTAAAGAAGGCTGATTGCCGAAGAATTGATGCTTTTGAATTATGGTGCTGGAGGAGACTCTTGAGAGTCCCATGGACAGCAAGAAGATCAAACATCTCCATTCTGAAGGAAATCAGCCCTGAGTGCTCACTGGAAGGACAGATCGTGAAGCTGAGGCTCCAATACTGTGACTACCTCATGAGAAGAGAAGACTCCCTGGAAAAGGACCCTAATGTTGGGAAAGATGGAGGGCACAAGGAGAAGGGGACAACAGAGGACCAGATGGTTGCACAGTGTTCTTGAGCTACGAACATGAGTTTGACCAAACTGCGGGAGGCAGTGAAACACAGGAGTGTCTGGTGTGCTCTGGTCCATGGGGTCACAAAGAGTCAGACACAACTAAATGACTAAACAACATGAACATGTAATTCATCCTTCCCCAAACCAATACAAGAAGAGAAACACAGCTATCCTTCAAAATTCACACTGTGAGAACAGAAAATTAAAGTGAGAAAGAGCCCTGAGGCCACAGAGTTCACAGTGTTTAAAGCTGTAAATCAGATCCCCGAGGTATCCAATAAAAGTATACATTTCAAGCCAGTGCTGTGTAGTATTAGGGCTGACTGTATATTGTCAAATGAATGTGAAGAGAACCTTGAATGCTACCTATGAATTCCATTCTCTACAGACATTGACCTAATTTCATGTGGGTGGCAATGAGAAGAAAATGGAAAAAAATGTGTTGATGGTTCCACTGGTGTCTGGCTGTGATGTTACCATTTTTGGCTCCAGCCTCAGTCAATGCCAGTAAGAAGCCCCTGACAAATTAATGCTGAGAGAATGTGAACCTCGAAAGAAGTTTGCCCAGCCCTGCAGCACTGCATGTCAGAACAACAATGAAAGCAGTTAATTGTTTTCTAAGTGGCAGAGAACACTATAACATGCCCGTAACATTGACAACTATATTGACTGTTTAGCCAAGAGGATTAACTGCTGTGGCAGGGTTGGGAAGGGGTTAAACATCAACTGAAACAGATGGCTCTAGCCCATTGCAACGTAGCTAAATAATATACGGTACTTCAGCAACTATTTATTAGAATAAGAAGTCTAGGGAAGTCTGTCAAAAGAACTGAAAGACGTTGTAGTTAAACCACCACATGTTCTCATTTCAAAATGGGCAACTTATTCGTAGTGACTTTTGGGTACGCACACATTCAAACACATAATCCTATTTAACACTCTCATTGCAATTGCCACTATTAGAAAGTGTAATAATAGCAAAAATATACCAGGTTAATTATAATAATACAATCAACTGCAGTTGCCTTTTTATCAATAAACCTCTCAAGGGCGAAACTTTTATTTGAAATATTCCAATCCATGCATTTCTCAAAGCTTACCATAGGAATTAAAATCTGGAAGTTTAAAAAAAAAAAAGCCACTTAAAAAGGGATTTTATGCAATAATGCCAACACACAATGCTTTGTTGCTTTACAATAGCTCAGAAATGCTAGACAAACTAGAGAAAAATAATGAAGGTTATAAGAAAAGCAGTACTGACTTCTGATGAAAAATGTATATAAGAAAGGGGAGTACCACAAGTTCAAGCAGCAAGGAATACAAATGCCTAATATGTTTTTGTTTGACAGATTTAATAAATAACAAATGGAGGTCAAAGGGTGAAAAGAATAGGGGAAACTTCATTGACATATACCTAATAAATTACTAATCAACATGCAAGTGACTCAGTCATTGTCTTTGGTTGGGTGCTGAGAACATGCACCAGGATGCAACTACAGGAAGATTTATGAGTTTTTATTTAATGTCTTTCTAGAGGGCATTACTGAACTCTCAACTGGTATAATCCCCCAGGTTCTACTTAATGCTCTGATGCCAATGGAACTACAGCACGACAAGCAGTCACTCAATTAGTTAAATGTTTGAGACTTCCGGGTTTTTTGCAGAGAGGAATGGTGGCGCCCAGCGCTTCATCCTGTTAAAGATGCCTGGTACTGAAGCCACTGCCACCATTCTAGGTGCTGGCATGCATATGCATGTCATGCACACTGCACGCCAGCATGCAGGGGAAGGGTGGCAGAGTCCTTTTAAAGCTTGCATCACCTTCTCCTCTGTCTTGGCTGGCACCCTCCCTCCTACTCTCCTTTTAACACAGTATCACTGTGGTGGTTGCTTTGGGGCCACAATGGGATTTTTCGCAGGTGGGGTTGTTTGTTTTTTGCCTACTGTAAACGTGGAAGAGGAGACTTTAAGGTGTGGTGCCTTAATATTCAGCTCTTCTAGCTGATAAGTTGATCTGTATTTTAATTGTTTGCTTGGCTAGTAGGTTAATCTGACCACCTGAGCGCTCTGTCTCTTAAACAGATTTATCTGGTCACTTTGGCAGGAAAGCGCTGGAAGGGCAATTTAATAGCATAGCTTGATGGCCCCTGTTAGGTTCCATTGAGGATGACTTGTGGTTTCCAAGGCCTGCAACCCAGGGCTGTAGGGCCTGGGGGTAGGATAGGGACCACCTCTTGAGGCCAACTCACCCCAGTGTTTGAAGTTGTGGGAACCCAGAGTTATTTTATTTCAAGGATCTTAAAAGATCTTTAAAATGGTGGTGCCAAAACAACCTAGACACTAGTAAAACCATCCTAGGGATACATTGCAAAGCTGGGGTGCCAAAACAATAAAGATCCTGTGTCCTGTGGTCACAATTCACTGCATCTGAGAAGGAGGGGGAAACACCTAGAACAGATAATTCAACAGTCACTCTGTGAGCACTTAGAAAAGAGTGTCATGCTTACTAAGATCTCATTTCTTTTTCCTTTTTTTTTGATACTGTTACAAGCTTTGTGGATCAGTGAAGCACTGTGGACAGAGTGTATCTTAATTTCAGTAAGTCCCCTATGATACTGTTGCAGAGAAGCTGGATGAGGTAACTGTTAAGTGGATTTGTAGCTGGTTGACTGAATGAACCTCAAGCGCTCACTAATGATTCCTCATAATCCTGGGGAAAAGTGACAAGCGGGGTGCTGCAGGTTCTGTCCTGGTTCCATTGTTGTTTATTAAACATCATTTATAAATGATTTGGATGAAGGAATTGAGGGGGTGCTCATCAAATTTGCAGATTATACCAAACTGGGAGGGGTACCTAATGCTGCAGTAGACAGAACTTGGATTCAAGATGACCTTAACTGATTGGAGAGCTGGGCCCAAGCTAACAAAATGATTTTCAACAGGGATGTAAGGTTTTACACTTAAGCAGGAAGGACCAGCTACACACATATAAGATGGGGACCACCTGGCTTACGAGTACATGTGAAAAGGATCTAAGGGCCTTAGTAGACCATAAACAGCAGTTAAAAAAACAAAATCCATAGCTAATGCATCAACAGAAGTATAGGATCCAGATCAAGGGAAATATTCTGCCTTGGTCAGGCTACACCTGGAGTACTGTGCCCAATTATGGGTGCCACAATTTAAGGAGGATATTGGCAAGCTAGAATGTGTGCAGAGGAGAGCCACCAAGATGATCAAGGGTCTGGAAACCAAGCCTTATGAAGAATGGTTGAACGGAAGTAGGTATGTTTAGCCTAGATAACAGGAGACCGAGAGGGGATATGATAGCTATCTTCCAATATCTCAAGGGCTGTCACATGGAAAATTGTTTTCTCTTGCTCCAGAGGGTAGAAGCTGAACTGATGGCTTCAAGATACAAGAAAGGAGACTCCGATGAAACATCAGGAAGAACTTTCTGACAGAAAGAGCTGTTTGACAGTGGAACAGACTCTCTCGGGAGGTTATGGACTCTCCTTCATTGGAGATTTTAAAGCAGAGGTTGGATGGCCATCTGTGATGGATGCTCTAGCTGAGATTCCGGCATTGCAGGGGGTTGGACTAAATGACCCTCTGGGTCTCTTCCAACTCTGCAATTCTATGATTCTAAGTTACTGCTGCTTCTGAAGTGATTTGTTTTCATGCAGTTTTGATGCCCAATATTTAAACTTTTTTTCTTGTATATGACATGCAATACTATTTCACTGATGGCTCCAGTTTTAAAAATAGAACTGTACTTTAATATTCATGATGGAATATCTGTCTCTTGAACTACAAGAACAATTCTGCATTCCACGTACAGCTTGTATTCCATTACTGGCATTTGAGAAATATGCTGTAGTCTGTTTAAATCTACAATGACAGCCTGATTCCAAAAAGCAAATTAAAACAAAACAAAACAAAACCCCAACTGGCTCAGGGTATATATCATACAATGACAAATCAGCAAAATACTGCCAGGGCAAATATGCCTTTTATTATTTGATATGATGTGACATGCCCAGTTCAGGCGGTAACACAAGAATGTTCCTCAAACCACTGCCTATATGCCCAAAATTAATCAATATGGAATGTATCAGCTCTCTTTTTGGAATACTCCCTCCACATATTTGACTCAGTTTGCATTTAACGCCAAATTTATCAATAAATAAATAAATCACACCTATCTGAATTTTGCGATGCAGTTCTCTAATCAATCAAACAAAAATGCATTTGCTATGGGGAAATGTGCATAAAGAAATGCCAAAATTGCTTGCAGAAATGTGTGCATTACTAAAAAATGGCATATAAAATGTGTTTATTAGGAGAAAAAACAGACTGAAATGAGGAACAATTTTCATAAGGGTTTTTAAAAAACCCAAATTGCCACAGAAATGTAGAGAACTGAATTTAGAATTAGAAAAAAAGAGAACCTGAGATAACTCAAATTGACATATTATTCCATTCCTACTCAGGATATAGTAATCTTTTCAATTGCGCATACTGAATTCTTGCAGGTAGTGGTGGTTGTATGGTAAAAAAAATTTCAAAAGCCACACACTTGTAAACATTTCAGACAAAAACATCTGAATGTATAGATCTTGTTCTATCAACTGGAGCAAATATGGAACCAGGGCTGACCCAAGACGTTTTGATGCCTGAGGAGAACCACAAAATGGCACCTCTTCCCTGCTAAGGAAGAAGGGTTGAGTGAAGATCTCCATCAGGATCAAATGGGGAATGAAGATCTACATTGGGATCTGCTGCCCTGAGGATCCTGCCGCCCGGAACAGTCGCCCTACAGTCATGGGTAGGCTGGTTCAGTCTGGAACTGTTTTTGTACTAGAGTACCTGTGCCTGGGACACGGGTGGCACTGTGGGTTAAACCACAGAGCCTAGGACTTGCTGATCAGAAGGCTGGCGGTTCGAATCCCCATGACGGGGTGAGCTCCTGTTGCTCGGTCCCTGCTCCTGCCAACCTAGCAGTTCAAAAGCACGTCAAAGTGCAAGTAGATAAATAGGTACCACTCCGGCAGGAAGGTAAACGGCATTTCCGTGCGCTGCTCTGGTCTGCCAGAAGCGGCTTAGTCATGCTGGCCACATGACCCGGAAGCTGTATGCCAGCTCCCTCGGCCAATAAAGCAAGATGAGTGCCGCAACCTCAGAGTCGGCCACGACTGGACCTAATGGTCAGGGGTCCCTTTACCTGTGCCTACAAAAAGGAAAACGAGGACAAATAGCCACAATTCCATGGACTTCCCCAGGCCCAGTGATTTTGCACTAGCTCACTGACTGACCAGTTCCTTCTTCCTGAGGCTGGAAAGTTCATTGGGCATGTCTATCTAGGGTTTGTTTAGGAATTATATTGCTCAAGGAAATTTTCCAGTGCTTCCTCCTCAAAACTCTTCATTAACTATGAAGGGGGCTGGCAAAATATAAGTGGCATTCATCCTTTCCAGCCTATTTTTACTACCACCCATTACTAAATTAATCCTATTTATGTATGGACTTAGGTTTTTCAGATGGACAAGGAGTAGTTCAACTCAATAAAACTGTCTCATTTCACGATTGCTCATATACCTGCTACCTAACTGTGAAGGTACTTGAGGACCATTGCAGGCTTACACAAATCACAATATTTGCTCACAGCAGTCATTTGTGTTTGGTTGCTTTTCATCTGATTTGGTGAAGTAAACCTTTCATGTGTGTCACAGCTGGGTTCATCCACAGGCAAAAACCTTTTGTTACGCCACGTCTTATTTGTAAACCATTTGAAAGTGAAATGTTACTCAAAAACATGATATAGCGCGCTCTACAAAACATTGGTGTATATTTTACTTCTTTAATTTGTGCATGTAAATCTAATGCCTCACTTAACAATGCCAATAGGATGATACAGTTTGCCCTTGGGGAAATTTGTTCCATAGCAACATAGCTCAGCATTCATTCAGTGAAGCTAATATATTTATGCAGGCGTCTTTTTGCTTGACAAAATGGAAAACCAAAATATCCTGGCAATTCTTAACCAGAACAAAAACTACAGAACTGACTGCCACACACAAGACGGATTTAAAGTGCTGCAAAGTATCAGTTGACAATTTGCGGATTTTGAGTTTCTGGAAGAAGACTGAGGATATAGATACTCAGGGAAACACACACCCATAAATTAAATACATACAGACCGCAGAAATGAATATGGAACCCTAACTAGAGAAGGATGAGAAAGGAGAAAAGAACCTGATGTGCTTTTAGAAAATTATTTGTAAAATATAATTTCATCCTAAGATATAATTTGTTTCAGATATCATTATCATTATATAATTTGATTCAGATAATCATTTTTCTCCACACTTGCGCAGTTATTTTTACAGGAATCATACAGTGGAATTCAGTTAGGCTGGCAGCTGGGCAGCAACTGCTACCAATTGTGCTGGGAAGCACAATATTGCATTTTGATGGAAGCACAAAAGCATCAGAAACCATGGGGCTGTATCCAACACTCCTGTTCCACTAGTGCAAGGGATGTGTGCTAGAGAATAATAATAATAATAATAATAATAATAATAATTTTTATTTATACCCCGCCCTCTCCAGCCAAGGCCGGGCTCAGGGCGGCTTACAAGCAATAATAAAAACAAGTTGAATGATTACAACTTAAAAACAAAATTAAAATACATTAAAATAATGAAATATTAAATTATTAAAATGTAGCCTCATCGCAGGAGGAGAAGGAAAAGAAAAAAGAAAGAAAGAGAGGGAGGGAATCAAATTGGCTCCAAGCCAAAGGCCAAGCGGAACAACTCTGTCTTACAGGCCCTGCAGAAAGAAATCAGATCTTGCAGGGCCCTGGTCTCATGAGGCAGAGCGTTCCACCAGGCCGGAGCCAGAGTTGAAAAGGCCCTGGCTCTGGTTGAAGCCAATCTAACTTCTTTAGAGCCCAGGACCACTAGGGTGTTGTTATTTATGGACCTTGAGGCTCTCCATGGGGCATACCGGGAGAGGTGGTCTCGTAGGTACGAGGGTCCTAGGCCGTGAAGGGCTTTAAAGGTCAAAAGCAGCACCTTAAATCTGACCCTGTACTCTACCGGGAGCCAGTGCAGCTTGAAAAGCACTGGGTGGGTGGGGCACTAGAGGGCGCATTGGAAGATGGCCGATAATACCATCTCTCTGACCCACACGCGGTAATTAAGAGGCTGTTATGGGAGTAGGCAGCCTCCCTTGTTGCCCCAAGGAAATGGGGAACACTGCCCTTGCCTGCTGTGCCTATAAATCACCCCCTAATTTGAAAGAAAGGGGTGAGGGCCCTAGGCAGAATGCCCCCATGTGGACCTCGGCTCTCCTAGACGCTGTCTCTGATCGCGCACTAGTTGCAGCAATTTGGAATAATTAATTACAAAAGAAGCAAATGCACATATTTCAAGTGAAGAAGGGGAGTGAAGTCTGCTAATTTAAGTGACCTCTGCGAAAGAAGACGACGGGATGGAGAAACAGGAATATTTTACGATGAAGATACACCAAAGGCTGGGTATGTTGACAACGGGACTGTATGGGGGGGGGAGAAACCTTTTTTACTTTCCTTCTATGTGATTTACAAGAACCCCTCCTCATTAGAATCGTCAGTTGAACTGACCCAAGCAGGATGATTAAGGTCTGTGTGGAGATAAACTTTAACCAAAAGTATGCTTTATGGAAATTGAGAAACAATAAGAGCTTTTGGAATGGCGCAGCAATTAATTCGGAGTCGCCATCTTGCCAAAGGATTTATAGCTGGGAGGAAGACCGGACTTGTTTTCAGACTGCATTCCTAGTGAATCTCCTCAGAGGTTTTGAGAAAGGAGGCAGATTGGTAAAGATTAATGACGCTAAGACTATTTTGATGTATGGAAGTGATGTTATATGGAAAACGTCTGGATATGGCTACTGGATAAAAAAAAAAATATCCACGCAGGATTACAAACTGTTCTAACCAGCTTGCGGAGATTATCAGAGGTCACAAAGAGAAAGGAAAAATATATGAAAATAACAACAAGAGATGTGGAAAAACAATAAGAAAGGACTGGAACACCATAAGGTTAGATTTGTGGACATTAAAACAGCAGTAAGAAGCAAGAAGTTGATTGGATCCCCTTCGGAACTTGAAATATGGGTACCCCCAACAAAAATTTAAAATTCGGCTGTGTAATTTGGAATTTATGTAATTTGGTACCTACCAATTATTATATCATATTGAAGGGGGGGGGGAAACCAGATGTATAACATCCTTAGGCACTAGGTACACTACTGTTCATTATGGCTGAGTAGAAACAGCACAAGCTGATTTGCCTGACCCTATTGATTTTATCCTATTTATAAATAAATAATACTTAAAAGCACAATATCACACAAGTATCCACAATTAATTAATGCTTGAATTTAATCAAGTCATTGTGCAAATGGAACAACTTCTGCAAACACAAAGGAACCTCCCTTCCCACACTGCACCCATATCAGCTCTTGAGGGCTGAGGAACTTCTAGAGCAGATTTGGGCAGGTGTGCTGGGGAAGGAGCGGGAGAAGAAGTTCCATGGCACTCACAGAAGCACAAGCAATGATTTAGGTGGATAACTCTCAGACTACAAATACTTGAAGTGATGAGGAATTCAACAGCTGACAAACTATTGTTTGGGATGGGGGAATCTGTAGCCCTCCAGATATTGTTGGACTCCAGCTTTCATCACTCTCTGCTAGCATTGGCAATGACCAGGGATGATGGGAACTGAAGTCCAACAATATATGGGAGGTGACAAAATCTCAATTTCTGATCTATAAAATAATAGTAAGTCCAGAATGAATAATTCTACATGGAAGTTTTCAAGAAATATGTTTTGATTCATGCATGCAATTGACTAAAATCTCAAACAAAACAATGCATTGCATTTGTTATGAGATTCATTCCCATCAGTCAAATGCTATTTAATACTCATTTTTACTCTTTGTACATGCATGCATGCATACATACATACATACATGTAAAGTTTCTGACATTTATGGCAATGGAATACATCAATCCTACAGGGGGAAAATGCAGTACTGCCTTTTGGCTGCTATTGTTGGGAATCTAAAATATATAATTGCAACCACATCTTAATATAAAATGTATTTTAGATCCTACTAGGAAAATCCATCCTGAAAAATAGCATCAGTGTATAAATGGCCAGGTTATTTTCATCTCTTTCTTATTTCAAGCACACTAAACGAGAATTGTTTCTTTTTTATATTTGCCTAGAAACACTAAGAAAGTTATTTGAGATTCAGCCATTCATGTCAGAGGGAAGAAACATTCCACATAATTGAGTTGCCAAATGGAAATAACTGTTAGGCAATGTTTTATTTAACAAGAGAGCTTGTGGCCTCCAAAAGTCATATGGAGGGGAAGAAATGCAAATGATCCAATAGACGGCAAGCAGAGAATTGGATTAACTTTCTTTTCTTGGGGAAATTACAACTACTCTCTCTAAGATGCCATTTGAAAGCAATAATAGGAAATTATCAAAGAGAGAATTTGTTTTTTAACCTGGCACCCTAGATGTCACATTATTCCAGTCTTTAACTCAGTGTTATGTACTTAGTCTTAGTTAAATAACAGTATGTTTCCCCTCATGAGCAGCATCAGGAAAGCACAATTTCAAGCCTTTGTATGTGAATTTTTGTTGATGTTGCTTGCTGAAATATGTCCAATATAGTTTTTCAGCTTGTGATTCTGTTTACTTCCTAAAATAAGTACCACCTGTTTAAAAGTCATGCAAAAGTAATACCACATTTAGAAAGAAAGGCATTTACTTTCCACCCTTAGACCATGCCAATCCCTTGCACTTGCAGCTCACCCCACACCTTCCCCATCCCTTACAGCTGGGATGAGGATCCCCCCAACTGAAGGGCCAGATCTTAATTTCCTCCTCTGCTGGCAGGGAGGAGACAGGTAGGTGGGGCTGCCCAACTGCCAATCATGTGGCGTCTGTGACATCCATGGATGCTTCCGATTGACATATTAAACAATTACAAAACATTATCAACAGTTTTATTTCTCATTCTCAAATTCCTAGAGTTATGTTTAAAGCACACCCCCCCCCCCAAAATAGAAACCACCTTGAACCAAGCAAAAAGAAAGAGGATGATGGTTTAGTAATCCCTAATATTGTACTGGTTTTCCCAGTAGTGATGTATTGAAGTGAGAGCTGGACCATAAAGAAGGCTGATAGTGTGGTTGCTGACCTTGAGCCATACTTCCTGGAGAGTGAAGTCAAATGGGCTACAGAAAGCACTGCAAATAACAAGGCCAGTGGAAGTGATGGTATTCCAGCTGAACTATTTAAAATTTTAAAAGATGATGCTGTTAAGGTGCTACACTCAATATGCCAGCAAGTTTGGAAATCTCAGCAGTGGCCAGAGGATTGGAGAAGATCAGTCTACATCCCAATCCCAAAGAAGGGCAGTGCCAAAGAATGCTCCAACTACTGCACAATTGCACTCATTTAACACGCTAGCAAGGTTATGCTTAAAATTCTACAAGGAAGGCTCAAGCAGTATGTGGACCGAGAACTCCCAGAAGTACAAGCTGGATTTAGAAGAGGCAGAGGAACCGGAGACCAAATTGCAAACATGCGCTGGATTATGGAGAAAGCTAGAGAGTTCCAGAAAGACATCTACTTCTGCTTCACTGACTATGCAAAAGCCTTTGACTGTGTCGCCCACAGCAAGCTATGGCAAGTTCTTAAAGAAATCTGTCTCTTGAGAAAACTCTATGTGGGACAAGAAGCTACAGTTAGAACTGGATATGGAAAAACTGATTGGTTCAAAATTGGGAAAAGGAGTATGACAAGGCTGTCTCCCTGCCTATTTAACTTATATCATCATGCGAATTCATCATGCGAAAGGCTGGGCTGGATGAATCCCTAGCCGGAATTAAGATTGCCGGAAGAAATATCAACAACCTCGATATGCAGATGACACAACCTTGATGGCAGAAAGTGAGGAGGAATTAAAGAACCTTTTAATGAGAGTGAAAGAGGAGAGCGCAAAATATGGTTTGAAGCTCAACATCAAAAAAACGAAGATCATGACCACTGGTCCCATCACCTCCTGGCAAATAGAAGGGGAAGAAATGGAGGCAGTGAGAGATTTTACTTTCTTGGGCTCCATGATCACTGCAGATGGTGACAGCAGCCACGAAATTAAAAGACACCTGCTTCTTGGGAGAAAAGCAATGCCAAACCTAGACAGCATCTTAAAAAGCAGAGACATCACCTTGCCAACAGAGGTCCGTATAGTTAAAGCTATGGTTTTCCCAGTAGTGATGTATGGAAGTGAGAGTGGGACCATAAAGAAGGCTGATCGCCAAAGAATTGACGCTTTTGAATTATGGTGCTGGAGGAGACTCTTGAGAGTCCCATGGACTGCAAGAAGATCAAACCTATCCATTCTGAAGGAAATCAGCCCTGAGTGCTCACTGGAAGGACAGATCCTAAAGCTGAGGCTCCAATACTGTGGCCACCTCATGAGAAGAGAAGACTCCCTGGAAAAGACCCTGATGTTGAGAAAGATGGTGAGCACAAGGAGAAGGAGAAGACAGAGGACGAGATGGTTGGACAGTGTTCTCGAAGCTACCAGCATGATTTTGACCAAATTGTGGGAGGCAGTAGAAGACAGGAGTGCCTGGCGTGCTCTGGTCCATGGGGTCACGAAGAGTTGGACATGACTAAACGACTAAATAACAACAGAGGTCCCAATAAAGAGATTCCCCCTCCCCCCAAAGCAGGTACAGAGTGACACCTCCTTTCTCCTGTGTAGTCTCAACTCCCATTTAGCACAGATTAAGGGCAGAGGCAAATAACAGAGAAAAAACTATATGCTTAATTTTTTTTTGTCTGCCTGCTGATTAAGACCCAAAAGCTGGTTTTTCCTAATCCTTTGAAAATTAGATTATATATTTCTATCAAAGCTCCTGTGCCTGTCTGTGCCTCCCACCCTCATGCCTTACACCAGCCTTTGCCAACCTGGTGCCCTCCAGATGTTTTGGACTACAACTTCCAGTCTTGCCTCATGCTCACTCCTCACTTGGGTTGTGTAAACAATTTTTGGGGTGTGTGGGTGTGTGCGCGCCACCTATACAGCCTCTTCCCAAGGGTGCAAGGGATCCTAGGTACACCTTTGCCAACAGCACTCTATCCACTGATATATAGTCAGGGCTATTTTCAGCTGGAACTCACTAGAACTCAGCTCCAGCACCTCTCAGGTGGGCTCTACTGCCATTGTAAGAGAACAGGGGAGGCATTCATTGTGAGCTCTGGCACCTTTTCCCCTAGAAAAATAGCACTGTGTGTAGTGATTGTGTCAAGCTTGCTACAGATACATTTACACAAGGAACATGAAAGCAGTTCATAAGGAGAATAAGGCAAGGTGTTGTTTTTACTAGTTTAAGTGGAGATTGCTCTGCTCCACCAGATTAGCATTATCCAGCTGCAACAGATGATCAGAATGTAACCTTGCATTTAAAACTATGTATGACTTGTATACCCTCTGGGATGAAAAAAGATTGGACCTGGGATAGCTCAGTTGGTACAGCATGAGACTCTTAATCTCAGGGGTCATGGGTTTGAGCCCCATGTTGGGCAAAAGATTCCTGCATTGCAGGGGTCTGGAATAGGTGGCCCCTTCCAACACTACAATTCTATTATTCATTCCTCTGAAGTCTCCCTCCTTGCTTATTTCATAAAACTCTAGAATGCAACGACTTTGCTCAAAGGTTTAGGAAAGTGCTCTGTTGGATCACTCGTTTGCTTCCTATGACTTAAACAGGTTCATTTCTTCACTCCCACTCTCCAAACTCCTTAAATCTCTCAGTGAAATGCAAGAGACATATTCCATTAAGGACCATAGCTTCTGCTGGATTCTAGGATACAATCTCATGCACAGAAGGAAATGAAACCTCATGGACATCCCATCAGGTACCAATACACTAACAGTATACACACAACAAAACATTTAAGAGGCCAAATAGCTCCAAATGGCATTGTTTATATTCATGGGCTAATGACCGCTCCCCGCTTAAAACATGGGGCACCCTTTGCGTGGCTCCAGAGCTTCTCACGGGGGCTCCTCTGGCTGCCCCCCCATGCCTGCGGGGGCCTGTGGGCCGCGGGGGGGGGAGGCAATGCCACACGTGGCCCTTCCCTTCCCCCGCCAGGCCTGGCGGCCCAGGGGTGTGGCGGGTCGTGGCGGGGGTGTGTGTCCCCGGTCACCCCCCAGGGCCTCGGAGGTCTCCAAGCGGCCTTTTTAGGCCGCAGGGAGGCCCACCACGTTTTGGGAGGCCTTACTGGGCCTCGGGGGGGGGGGCTCTGCCGCGTTCCGCAGCCTAATCGGGCCTCCTGCGGCCCTAGAGCCTCCCCTGGGCGGCGGGGGCCTTCCCGCCACCCCCACGATCTCCGGGGGGCCTGCAGGCCACGCCGCGCAGCCTCCCCCGGCTCCGGAGGCCTAGCTAGGGCTCAGGGAGGCCTGGCTGGGCCTCGGGGAGGCTCCGCCACGTTCCGCGGCCCTGGAGCCTCCCCTAAAAGTACATACTTTAAAAGATTATGGTATAAATACTGTATAAATGGGGGTTCTGAGCTTTTATAGGCCACCAGTTTTGTAGTATTTTGCAAACAGTACTTCTAATCGGGAAAGAAGAGCTTTATGTGACACCCTGACTTCCAACTTCACTGCAAAAAGGAGAAAGGAAAGCTAAAATAAATAAAGTATCTTAAGAAAGAAAAATGCCACTTCCTGTCCAAAAGACATGATGCCAGTCTGAGATGTTGGGGAGGGGGGCTCCCTCACATAGCAGACGATTGACTTTTCCTTCCAATGAGGAAGAGCTATCCCAGATGTGAAGACTGCCCTCTGGACACCTAAGAAAGAAGCAGATTTTTTTTGGTCTGTGTGTGTGTGACCCCCAGGGTCACCATTAAATTTAACTAGGCAAGAAGATGAATTTTGTTTGACATAGCGGAAGCCCATCTGGAGGCTTGCAGGAGATCAAGAAAGGCCTACGGCAAGGACTTAAATTGTGTTACGACAGCTACTAAAAAAAGCTCACTGAACCCTACATAGTTTCCCCTGTGCACAACATTTATTGCATTAAAGTCCTACTAGCGATTATATTCACCTTTGTCATTCACAATTATAAATGTATCATTAATATTTAGACAGATAAATGGTTTGAATTCAAAGATCCGGGTGTACAAGCAGAAGGCATTTCTGTGTACACATGGGGAACCATCAGTGTTATTTATTCATCTACTTTAACAAATTTATAATCTGCTTTTCAAGAATAATCTTAACATAGTGTCTTACAAACACAAATAAAAATACAAATCTCGCACACAACTACATCCCATGCCACTTTTGAGTGTCCCCAAGTCCTGAGGACTATTTCCCTCACCCCTGGAAAATCAAGAACTGCTATTGGGGAAATAAAACTGGATAAAACTTGCAGGATTCCTTCTGCTAACACAAAGGAATCTTTAGAACTCTATATAATAATTAGGTATTGGGGTTATCGTCATTGAAATATGACTTTTAGAGTGCTGTATTCATTTTCAGAAGCTGATAAATATGTATAACAACTACAACAGAGTTATATATTTATAAAAATAATGAGCACTTTCTTATATAACATCTTACAATAAGTTAGCATGATGTTGAGCTTAAAGCTGTGGAGAGGAATGATATAAATGCTGTAAACAAAACAAACAATAACACCATCATGCCCAACATGCAAGCCATACATTTCGAATATGCCAAAAATATATTGGAATCCAATCCAGCTGCTGTTTCATCACTCCAAGGACCTGCCATGCAACCTCCATTATTTCCCCTGCCCTAATGTAGTAACTACAGTCACGCTGTTGTCTGCTATAGACATATGAACATGATCACTTAGCAACTAACCAGTTTATGGTCCCTCCACCAGCTCACTGAACCCTACAAAGTTTCTACAGTGTTACAGTAGAAACTAGCTTCAGGTTACAGACTCCAATAACCCAGAAATAGTACCTCGGGTTAAGAACTTTGCTTCAGGATGAGAACAGAAATCGCATGGCGGCGGCGTGGCAGCAGCAGGAGGCCCCATTAGCTAAAGTGGTACCTCAGGTTAAGAACAGTTTCAGGTTAAGAACGGATCTCCGGAACGAATTAAGTCTGTAACCAGAGGTACCACTGTACTGCATACATCATTTATTGCATGAAAGTCTTCATAGCTATTATAGTCACTTTTGCAATTCACAATTATAGATGGATCATCGTTCCAAACATCTTTCTGAATGCAAAGTAGTGCTTTAATTTGAAGGATTTAGTTTGAAGGATTCAAGATATAATTAACTGGCTGCCACACTTCCCTCATTGGACAGGGCCACACTCCAGCGCACAATGTGAAATATTAAGATTGAGCTTTTACAGGCAATGTATCTTTGTGCTACTGGGCCTTCAGTGAATAGCATCTCCTCACTCCTAATAGCTCCATACCTGCCTCAATTCTAACCTAAGAGTGGACCAAGAGTAATAATCTTTCCATCTTTTCCCTCCTCTATGTGCTCTCAACAAGTATTATAACGATAAGGATGCTTCTAAATTTCTCCTTTTATCAAATGTACCTTTGGGTTCCCTGTACAGTTCCCCAGGAGGGGCCTGCACATTATGGTGTACACTCACTACCTGGAAACATTTAAAAGGGATTTTACTGCACGACCAGCAACAGCACTGCTCTAAGCAGCTTAAAATGTTTAAAATGTGTTTAAGAGGCTGTCTGAGTCTTGTATGAGGCTTGATGCAGCTGAACCTTGTCTCCATGGAGCCTCACAGTTGTGTGGGAGGCACTTTCTCGCCTCGGCAGACTATAAAGAGGGAGTTGAAAAGGAGAGGGGAGCTGCAGGAGCAGCATAGATTTGGAAGGAAGAGATGCTTAAGCTATGTCCTCACTAGGACACCGAAGTGTACATGACTCGCTGTTTCTATGTGCATATTTGTACATCAATTTTATGCCACAGAACATCTCCTGTCCACACTAGTGGGTGGTGCTGGGTGAGATGTATTTGTGCTGTGTGTTTCTGTCCCCTTCCCTTGTTTAGTACTTCCCCACCCACCACAGGTTCCGGAAACCTGAGGTCTGCTATGGGTATGTACACCTGTGTGCACACACCTTGCAACATTAAATAAATAAATAAATAAATAAATAAAGTACTCAGATATGCACAGAAGAGCATTTAAATATGAAAAAAAAGTGTCACGTGAAGTCAGGCAAGAATTTAGGGAGTCACTTACACGAAAGATTTCCACTTCCTTTCCTCCCCATTTCATTTCTCACCTCCTCTAGCTGCTGCAAGGGCAATTGTTATTTTTATTTGTAATACAGCTGCTTTTATGCAAGAGCACGTACAGCTGTTTTTTAAAAATATACCATGAATGTGCCACCTGCAACAACTGGTGCATCCCTTCCTTTGCACTAATAGAGACAAAAGTTGAGGGTGGTGGTGATAGATGCCACCTAGCGTGTAAAAAAAAAGCCTACCTGCCCAATATGCTTTAGGGCATCCACATCTGGGTAACATGCAATTTCATATAGTATTTTCTTCCCTTATTGGATTATTTGTAGATCAGGAAAATCCGAAGTTAGCATGGGGAAACTGCAGGCTGCCACTAGGACGAGGAGGATGCTGTGTAGGAGCCACCAAAAATAAAATAAAAATAGACCCACGAACAGCTTCAAGTCCACATAAAACTCTAGTGTGGATGAGTCCTTAGAAAGCCAAGAATTACCACAACACAGGAGATGCAGCAGGGACCAACAGGGAATTATTTCTGGATTAAAGAGCAGGGAAAGAGAACTTTTCAGAGAAGCCAGATACTGAGTGAGCAGGAAGGCAAAATGGAAATTGACCCAGTAGCTCCAGGGAGAGCTTAATACTGAGAGGAGTCTCAACCCTCCTATACTAGGAGCCAGGGACTCACCAAGACCTCTCTAAAGCAAAGACAGTATTGTGGGGCTCAAAGTGCCCTCCCATGTTGACTGCTCTCATCTGGTGGAGATTTCATAACAAGGAGGGGAGAAGGCAGCCATTGCACCACCTCCTAAGTGCATCCCACCAATTATGTGGACTAATATGCTGATCAATATTCCAATCCATTCATGGGACTGTGGTGGAGATAAAGCAGGGTTTGCTCCAAAACTCAGTGTGAACTGGAATTCTTCCCAGCCCTCAGTATTCTCTATCTCTTTCCCTCCCTTCCTCCCTCTCTCACACAAACTTCTCAAACAGCAGGCCCCAGAGATGTGTGTTTGCATTTCCTACTCATCTATTATGCTTGTGCCTCAATCACATAATATCCTTTCGCATTAATTTCAGTACAATCCTTACTCAGAATTAATTCCCTCTGAGCTCAACAGAGCTTACTTCTTGAGTCAGTGTACTTAAGATTGAAGTTTTCATCTTGTTTCTGAACTAATGCAATCATAAATATTTGGGGTTGACAAGCAAAGTGCACTTAAGAAAAATAATTAAAAATTCAAATGTTGTCTGTGAGTCCCAATAATAAGGCAATAATTTTACAGTATTTCACACACTAACATGTTTGTTTTGTAAAAATAACAGAAAAGGAGACAAATGTAAGTACCAAATAACATTAGTATAATAATATCTTTGGGAGAAGAAAAGGCTAAGGAGTAAACTCTATACAAATCTGGAGTGGAGTCCCTAAGATGGTTGGATGGCGCCTTGTACACCTCCTTCCAGCAATTTCAGCAGCCAAGATGATACCTAATGTATTGTTCTGATTTCCTTTGGACCACATAAGTGAAGCCGGGGGTGGGGGGCGGAGGTCTTGTAATCTAGGCCGTCTAGGACCTCCACACGCACTGCCCAGGTTTGAGCCCTGGGAAGGTCACTTAAGTGCTGGCCACTGAGATTTTACTTTCTTGGGCTCCATGATCACTGCAGATGCTGACAGCAGTTACGAAATTAAAAGACGCCTGCTTCTTGGGAGAAAAGCAATGACAAACCTAGACAGCATCTTAAAAAGCAGAGACATCACCTTGCCAACAAAGGTCCTTATATTTAAACCTATGGTTTTCCCATTAGTGATGTATGGAAGTGAGAGCTGGACCATAAAGAAGACTGATCATCGAAGAATTGATGCTTTTGAATTATGGTGCTGGAGAAGACTCGAGAGTCCCATGGACTGTAAGAAGATCAAACCTATCCATTCTGAAGGAAATCAGCCCTGAGTGCTCACTGGAAGGACAGATCCTGAAGCTGAGGCTCCAATACTGTGGCCACCTCAGGAGAAGAGAAAACTCCCTGGAAAAAACCCTGATGTTGGGAAAGATTGAGGGCACAAGGAGCAGGGGATGACAGAGGATGAGATGGTTGGACATGTTCTCGAAGCTACCAGCATGAGTTTGACCAAACTGCGGGAGGCAGTGGAAGACAGGAGTGCCTGGCGTGCTCTGGTTTATGGGGTCACAAAGAGTCGGACACGACTAAATGACTAAACAACAACAAATGCAGAAGTTTGATTTCACCCCCAAAGACACACTCCATCGTCTCTGTTTAGGGAAGCTATTAATGTTTAATAGACTATTGTATTTTAATATTCTGTTGGAAGCTGCCCAGAGTGGCTGGGGAAACCCAGCTAGATGGGCGGGGTATAAATAATAAATTATTATAATATTATTATTATATCTCTAGACAGATGCCAACAACTATCAAAAAAACAAAAGGGGGTGGGAGGGAGTGGAAAAGTAATGCAATGTTCCAAGTACTGACAGGCCAAATCCCATTGTTTTGCATTCCAAACAAGATAACCTCTCTGAGACACATGAAGATTACAGCTTTTCTTCTGGCATGTCATGCAGCTAAGATAACTGTACCTAAGTCCATGATTAGATGCATATTTTGAGAGGATTTTTTTTTTTCTAAAGAAGAAAATTGTGAGCTGATGACAGAAGACAGCAGAGTTGAATTCTGGGAGCAGAACTGCAAGGCAGAAATTGGAGCAAGAAAGATAGCAAGAGAGATTTGCTCATCACTAAACCCTGGGCCTTGACACTGCCGCTCACCTACCCAGCAGACCGGATGAGGCCATGGCACTTTCTCCATTGTAGTCAGTCTATTTATGCTATACACTTTGGGTTTCTGGTGCCATACAGTTACAATTTCATGCTGCTGGATGTTCCTGGGCAACAATTAGCTTGAAGTAACATATGAACACTTCAACACACAAAAACAAGGGCCAACACACACATAAAGATAGCTTCACTGTGGTCCAGATATTACAGTAATATGTTTCACTTCTGCTCATGATTTGACGTGTGCATTTGTGAAAATACCCTGCAAAGATTCCCCCCCCCAGAACAACAAAACGCATACATTTCAAAATAAAACAATATTAAAAATTACATATGATTGTATCAAATGCCCCCTCTGACAACATAAGGCTCTTTGATCCAAAAGAGGCTTCTGTCAGCAGAACAGGGGTATGCAGCTACTTTTGCATACAGTGGTACCTCAGGTTACAGACGCTTCAGGTTACAGACTCTGCTAACACAGAAATAGTACCTTGGGTTAAGAATTATGTTTCAGAATGAGAACAGAAATCGCATGGCAGCGGCACGGCAGCAGCGGGAGGCTCCATTAGCTAAAGTGGTACCTCAGGTTAAGAACGGACCTTTAAGTTCTTAACCAGAGGTACCACTGTACTCTTCTCCTTGCAGTTGCCCTATTGGCTCCAGTGGGTTGGGGAAGTCATTGTGACAGTGAGGCAGATGGGTTCTGAAATAGTAAGGGCAAATTGGTGAAAATGGCTCCCTCCCTGTTGATGGGAGCTTCCACCACATTCTGTCAGCAGAGGAACACCTCTGGATACAACCCATAAAAATTAAAAGATAATGTCAATTAGAATGTCAGGGATTTCATCAATTATTCAAGTTCCAAATAAATACAGGAGCCAAACATCTTGTGAGAAAAAATCGAAATCAATATTTACTCACCACAGATGGCTACAACTATCTTCATTAATCACACTTCAATATTCAGAATGATTTTACAGTAATTCTTTCCTGTATAATTTCCTCTCTGGTTCTGGCTGTTTTTCATTCTCTCTCCCATTGCCCAGAAATGAGCATTTATTACAGGGCAAGGAGCTACAAGCATGCAAATGAAGAATATTTCAAGAGCAGTACAACAACCTGGATCCAAAATCGGGAAATGAACTTTTGAAAGCTAGTATGAATGGAGACAGGTATGCACTTATAAGCTATCTTCATAGATTACTTCAGTCCTACAACATTCTTTTTCTTATAGCTCCATTCTTATTCTTGTAACTGAAGAATGTCTACTGATGCTCAAACCAAGCCTTTCCTATACCAGTTTATGGTATTTGGCAGGATTTGGGGGGTACTCTAATGCTGGCATCTTTTTTCTCCAAATGTTAAATGTGTGGCACTTACTGTAACAACTTCATGGTGAGTACTGGCCCTTTCCCCCCTTTAAAGCACTGGTATTTGGCCTTTTGTTTTAGCAACCTCTTCTAGGGCTGCATACACATCATACATTGCCAGCACATCACTTAAAGATGGAGCACACTTGTTTTCTCCTGCTCCGGTAGCCAGGACCCAAACCAATGGATTCAAGTTACAAGAAAGCAGACTCCAACTAAACACCAGGAAGAACTTTTAGTCAGTAAGAAAGAGCTGAACAACAGTGGAACAGACTCTCACGAGAAGTGGTGGGCTCTCCTTCCCTGGAAGTTTTTAAGCAGAAGTTGGGTGGCCATTTGTCATGTATGATTTAGTTGAGATTCCTGCTTGGCAGGGGGTTGGACTAGATGACCCTCGGGACCCCTTCCAACTCTACAATGCTATGATTCTATGGAACAACTTACAAGGGGAGAGGAAAGAAAGAGTGAAAAGCTAAAGTCACTCAGTATCTGATGTGATACATTCCTCCTGAGTCAAAAACAGAACAATTAATTGCTGAAACCAGCCTTTTTGATCTTTCATCCCTTTACTCAACAGAATTTATGTATCTCTTGGGGTCCCTTCCAACTCTACAATTCTCTGATTCTATTACTTTTCCAAAGGAATCATGGGAACTGCAGTTCGTTTTTATTATGTTTTTAGATATGCTGTAAACTGCCCAGCGTCGCTGGGGAAACCCAGCCTGATGGGCGGGGTATAAATAATAAAAGTATTATATTAAGGGTTTTGTGAATTGTAGCTCTGCGAGGGGTAAATAACATTCTTCAGCATTCGCTGAAGGCAGTCATGTGCTTTCAATGCACGGTGTGTGTGCAGCCTACATTTCCGCCTACATTTCCTTAACTTTATGGAAGTCACACTTTCCCTCATATTATTGCTATCCTCCTTTGAACTTGTCTACAGTATGTGACCACATTCTATAAGAACACAGGATCAGACTTGCTGCATCAGGTCAATGACCCATCTAGTCCAGCTTCCTCTTCTCATTGGCCAACCAGAGGCCTATGGGAAGCTTATAAAGCAAGACCTCAGTGCCAGAGCACTCTTCACTCCTGTGGTTTCCAGCAGCTGGTATTTAGAGGCATAGTGCCTCAGACAGTGGAGGCAGAGCATGGTGGCTAGTAGCTAATGATACCTTTATCCTCCATCAATTTGTCTCATCTTCTTTAAAAGCCATTCATGCATGTCAATACAAATGTTGAATGCCTATTACTCTGTGATTTCATTAGATTCCTCCTCCTCTCACATTTGGTCTGGTTATATTGCTCACCAGCAAACCTCAAATTTCAGAGTGATAGGGCAAACTGTATTGATTTTATGACAAACTGAATATTCAAGCATTATAGCGGATGGTAGCATGCTGGAAAATGCATTGGCTTTGACTATAAAGCCACTCTCAAGAACCTACTGTAAGCCTGAAATCTTGTTGAATTTTCACTCTGAAGTTTTGAAAAGTAATTCTTTAGGTCCAGCATTGCCTTCGACTCAGTGGGGGAAAGCCTCATTTCTTGGGAATTTAAACCAAATAGGTGCCATATGGAGACTTCCAACTGATCTTTGGCAATCTGACAAGGTACAGGATGAGAGACAGACTCTGAAACAGATGGGTGATAGTTCATGCAGATGGCTTAAAAGACCATGTGCACTTTAAATACCACTTGGAGTTATGGGAAAGCTAACCAGAGCAATGCAAGTATCCTGTTAATAGTGACCGGATTTGTTGGATAATTGGTTTATAACAAATTCCCAAAAGTGGTGCCAATTTACATTCACCGTATTTGAGTTGAAAAGGCATTCAGGGTACAGAGTCTTATTCACTTGAAAAAATGAGAAACTACACTGTCCTATCAACTACTGAAATATAAGAAAGTAAGGGCAATATAAGCGCATCAGATTGACAGACAATTCCTGAAATGATACAAGATCTTGATTACAGTGGTACCTCTGGATGCAAACAGGATCCGTTCCGGAGCCCCGTTCGCATCCAGAAGCAAACACAATCTGTGCCCGCGCGTGCACGGGCACAGATTCTCCTCTTCTGCGCATGCGCGTGACGTAATTTTGACCGTCTGCACATGCGTGAGCAGTGAAACCCGGAAGTAACGCTCTCTGTTACTTCCGGGTCGCCGCAGGGCGAACAACCCGAAAATACTTATCCCGAAGCTACTTCAACCTGAGAACGTGTCCAGAGGAGGGCAACCAAAATGGTCAAAGGCCTGGAAACGATGCCTTATGAGGAACGGCTAAGGGAGCTGGGCATGTTTAGCCTGGAGAAGAGGAGGTTAAGGGGTGATATGATAGCCATGTTCAAATATATAAAAGGATGTCACATAGAGGAGGGAGAAAGGTTGTTTTCTGCTGCTCCAGAGAAGCGGACACGGAGCAATGGATCCAAACTACAAGAAAGAAGATTCCACCTAAACATTAGGAAGAACTTCCTGACAGTAAGAGCTGTTCGACAGTGGAATTTGCTGCCAAGGAGTGTGGTGGAGTCTCCTTCTTTGGAGGTCTTTAAGCAGAGGCTTGACAACCATATGTCAGGAGTGCTCTGATGGTGTTTCCTGCTTGGCAGGGGGTTGGACTCGATGACCCTTGTGGTCTCTTCCAACTCTATGATTCTATGATTCTATTCTATGATTCTATGAGGTATGACTGTACATTGGTGTAGCCTTACTGCTGAAACATAACATCCTTGAATTAGTAGACTTCTCTTTGGGTTCTTCTTTCCTTGTCAAAAGTCTGGATCCTCTGTTGAATGTCTTGGGACTGAAGCATCTATTTCTGCACCCCCATGCCCTTTTCTGTTTATGCTTTTGCAGTACCATGTTGAACTGCAAGGTCAACATGAACACGGCAGGAATTTAGCTGCACTTTGGATTTTCTGGAAGAATACTACATTTTTTATATATGAGGCTGGGTGGGGGTGGGGAGCAATTGTCCTATGTAGGAAGCTCCATCCCTCCCAAAAGAAAGGGGACTGGAACTGCAAAGAAGCTCCAAGCTATAAGTAGCAAAGGCAATAGTGAATGGAACCGGCAGATTTATCCCACCATGCATTGCTTAAATAAGGGGATGCGCACACACACACACAAAAAGGAACAATGAAATAAAGCTTTATAGTCTTTATGCTTCTGGAGGCAAAGAGAATTTTAAAGTACTTTTAAAGGACATATATTTAGTTTTGGCTACTACATCGCATAAATAGATTTGGGAAAAGGAATGCAGGATTTTCAGCATACAAATGGCAATGTGGTAGAGAACATGTGTGGGAGAAGCTGCTACGGTCTCTTTGTTTGGGATCAACTGGGTGCCTGTAGCACTACAATATATGAAAACCCAGCACTGCAGAAATTAGACACTGTGCCTTACTCATAACCCCAAATACAATGTATTTATTTATACTAAAAAAAAATTGAATGAAATAAAAGAGAGAAAATTATTTTTATTACAAACAAGGCCATTCTCGAGAGCAGGGAAGCAAGAAAAGGAAAGCAAAAAATTGTGAGAACTTTATGGAATCTATTAAAGTATAAATTGTATACAATGTGTTAAGATATAAAACATTTCTCCAAAGGTACTGCCACCCTACTGAAGCAAAACAATGGCCACATCTGAAGGCAGATCTGTTCGGATAAGTTTTTAATGTTTGATGTTTTATCTGGACATTAGTACTGAACTCAAATGCAGGGGTGTTTCAAGAAAAATGATGCCTCCTGTAAAATACATCCCTCATTTGGGATTATAGCCAAATTTATATAGACTCAGTCCAGTAGAGCAGGCCACTGTTCTGGCTAGCTCCATATTCCCTTCTAAACAAATAGTGGCTGAGTAGGTGATTCCCTTGCATCAAAGATGCTCTTTTGGCATTCCAAAGGGGGGAAATTATTAGAAAATTGTGCAGCAAAAAAAAAAAAAGAGCTGTAGAAATTAGTATATGGAATATACATGGCATACCCCAAATAAATAAGAGTTATAAAGACTTGCATGTATGACAAGAATAGCTTTGAGACATCCGAGGCGGTAAGGCTAGTTTAACTCTGAAGCCCAAACTAGATGATATGTTAAAGCATTTAATCTGCTTACTTTCTACCTTAAAAATAACACAGGGAAAGCTTTAGTTGGTGTTTAAATTATTTATCTCTGCACTATGGCCTGGCGAAAACAGCCTCTCTTGGAATGGAAGCTGCCATTGGCACCAATGGCAGCTTCCCTGCCAGTGAGTACAAGGATGCTTTTCATTTAAGGGGGGAATATTTTCACTGCAAAAACTCTTTAAAATGCTTTTAAGCTCTCTGCCTTCTGTGTGTTTCATTTGTGTGATTTCAATTGGAGAGGCCCTTAGACAGTTTTCAGGGGAGTGACCAGGGTTTATTTTTAGCTGGAACTTGCCAGTACTCAGTTCCAGCACTCTCAGGTGGGTGCCCTTGCCATGATAAGAGAACAAGGGAAGCATTCATGGTAAGTTCCCGCACCTCTTTTTCAAGAAAAATAACACTGACCCTCAGGGAATTGCCACTGCCAAGCCACTCTACCTTGCAATCCTAGCAATTTTACTCCACCAGGCCGCTACCCCAGAAGGAAGTTCAGTAGAACCTCTAGTTACGAACTTAATTCGTTCCGGAGGTCCGTTCTTAACCTGAAACTGTTCTTAACTAGAGGTGTGCTTTTGCTAATGGGGCCTCTTGCTGCCGCTGCGCCCCCGGCACACGATTTCCGTTCTCATCCTGGGGCAAAGTTCTCAACTCGAGGTAACTCTTCCAGGTTAGCGGAGTTTGCAACCTCAAGCGTATGTAACCTGAGGCGTTTGTAACTCGAGGTACCACTGTACAATTACATTACCTTATATATGGATTGGTTTAGATGTTTTACTTTAGAATACAGTGGTACCTTGCAAGACGAATGCCTCGGAAGATAAAAAACTTGCAAGATGAAATAGTTTTTCATTTTCTGAGGTGCTTCGCAAGACGGATTTCCCTATGGGCTTGCTTCGCAAGACAAAACGTCTTGCGCCTTTTTTTAAAACCGCCAATGCATTCCTATGGGAAACTGTCAATACACAGCGGTGCTTCGCAAGACGAAAAAACTCGCAGAACGAAAAAACTCGCAGAACAAATTAATTTCGTCTTGCATGGCACCACTGTACCAATAAAGATTTCAGATTTATATTCCTTGGGTTTTCATTAAACACACCACAAAACAAACAAAAACTCAAGGTGACTGTCTGCTTTTATCAGTTTCTTCTACATCATCCCGAATGAAAGTAAGCACAGTAAGAAAGATATATGCCCTTTAAAAGATGCATATTGCAAAGCAGTCTGTAGGAAATTTTTAGATTTATATCCCACAAAGTTATGTGCTTCTGTGACACTGAAATATGTTATGGGTTTAGAACAGCAACTTCAGGCAAGACCTTTCTGTCTGGACTCTCAGTTTTGCTTACCTTCTATAGATAAGCAGAAAAAAAATCTGTTGACCTTCTGTACAGTCAGCAGCACTATTTGTTGTTTTAGCAGATGTTTAAAATAGGGTGTAAGTATATTTTATTTGATTGTTCAAGGTCAACAATTTCAGATATAAGAAAGTATCTTAAAACGTGCATTTTGTTAATGCAGAATAGCTGAATAGCTCATCTTATCTATAGCTCATATCCAGCACAAACTCCTTGTCCTTATCTTCAGTGCCCTCCATGACCTTGCCCCTTCCTTTATCTTTATCCTTTTATATCCCAATGCATCTCTGCCCATAACCTTCACTTCCCCAGCTCCCCTGCCTTGGACTCTGTTAACCTCTGCAGCTAAACTTCAGCTCTGTAGCAATTTCTGGGGAGGGAAGTGTTTTCTCTGATGTAAACCCCACAAGAATGTGACATGGTGGTGATAGCAACTCCTTACCAAGGTATGTTTGTAATCATAGGAAAAGTAAAGATCTGTACTTCCCCAGGTGAGAGATGGAAAAGGGAGCGAGAAACAAACTACACACTATGTTAAACATGTAGTTTGTTAGCACACACATCTCTTAGAAAACAAAATCTGTAAATAACACCTTGCCAGATGCTGGATTAGGATTATTGCATGTGCAAAATGAGGGTGTTTAACCTTATCTTCCTGTCAAGGTCCTGACAAACTTCCTTCCCCAAAGATGCTATTTGGTATGGAAAGAAAGTTGACATTGCCATCTACCATATTACGCAGCCCAAATAAGTGATTTGAATTTATAATATGCTGAGTTTACAGTGGTACCTTGGTTTATAAACTTAAACCATTCCGGAAGTCTGTTCTTAAACCAAAGCATTCTTAAAAACCAAGGTGTGCTTTCCCATAGCAGCGGACTCAATTTACAAATGGAACACACTCAACGGGAAGCAAAACCTGTTCTTATTCCAAGGCAAAGTTCACAAACCAAAACACCTACTTCTGGGTTTGCAGCATTCTTAATCCAAGTTGTTCATAAATTAAGCTGTTCTTCAACCAAGGTACCACTGTATTTTCGTCTATCAACTGTTTTTCTTTTGTTTATAGCAGTTTTTGGAGGCAATGAAATAATACAAACTACAGTGGGGAATGCATTTTGAGTGCAACAAAACCATGTCTGTTTGCCCAGTGCAGAGATAACAGTGCCTGGTCTCCAAGCATTGGCTAGAGATCACATCCATATAATTTTGTGCTTGCCCCACCAATATTTTCCCTGCTAATTATAATTTGTGTTACATGTGAACGTATCATAATGCTAAGTATAGGCAGCTCAAAACAGAATGTGCAAACTTGATTCAACTAGTTACAAATGCTGGCTCATAGCTAACCATGATTACCATTATCACTCTAACCATTATCACACTTCCTCCAAAAAAGGAAGGAAATGAGTGCAAGACAAGGGAGGAAGGAGAGGAGGCATGCACAAACACTGGGAGTGCCTCCATCCTTTTAAACATGACTATGAGACTAGACAATATTACATGTCAAGGTGGACACGTCAAAGCGTATTACTAAAACTGAAAGTTGGAAAATAATCACGGATAATTTACGTAGATGGTGGAGAAGCATTCTCTACACACATGCAAGCCATTGTAACTCATAGTAGGGAAAAGTGAAATGCACTCTGAAAAACATTTTTCCAAAGCACATGCTTCTCTAGCATCAAAGGACAGCTTCTCTTAATAAAATATCTCTCAACACTTCATTTTTTAATTTTTGTAATCATCTTTTTTGTAATCATTCTGCCATATACCTAGATTTTTACTATGTAACTTTGCTTTTGAAATACACTTGGGCGTTACAATATCTCTGGTTTATGAAATATTTCTAGACCATTGTGTTAACTCTTAAGCTGGGAAGGCAAGGATGATACACAAAAAAGAAAACAATGTTCATTCTGTAACAGAGCAGAAATTGTCACGTACAGTACTTTACTGACTGGCTGAATATTATTCAGGTCTTCTTTGTGGTCTAGAGCGTACATGTTCTGTGAATATGTAATATTGTCCGCCCTCCCCCACAACAAAATGAAATCTGGCTCCTTTTTGGAATAAGAAGCATCTGTGTTTTATAGGCTTCCAGCCAAAGGCATCATCTGGCCTTAAGAGAGAAAACTCTGGTTCACATAGTAACTTCCACCTCCTGAGAAGTATTAAAGTATTATTGTCAGCACCTAAGTAGTCTTGATAAAGATGTCAAAACCCTTGTTTTGAAGGAAGAACTAAAAGAACAGATGTAAGCTGCAGAAGGCCAAGGTGAGTGTGCTGTGCCACTGCACAAATTTCAGTGAATTAAAAAGGTTACTGAGGGAAGGGGGACGACCACTGCATTTGTTGATACAGAAATATTATTATTATCCTCATTCACTAGGTAAACCACAAGATACATGTAGAGAAAGCTACTTATCTATGACTTTCAACCATATATATATGGATTATATGAACAAACTGGCTGTGAGAAATTGGCGGAACCAAAAAATGCAGCAGAAACTCCATCCAGTCCTATCCCAAAGTGGCTTCTTCAAATTCCCCAGTCACACTATTTATTTTCCACACTGTTTTATAACATTTAACATTGACAGGAGTAAAACCTTTAAAAGTGAACAGTGAAAAGTGGAAGTGAACAGTGTGAGAGAGTTGCAGTAAAACCTAACAATGCTAATTAGAATGTGAAGGGGTTAAGGACCAGAGAGTTTTAAATTGCTAGAAAAGGCTCAGTGATGTCACATGCCCTCTTCTTCCTTTCTCCTGAAAGGAAGCAAGGCTTGTTTCCTGTTCACTCTCTCTTCCTCTCTCTTTCTCTCCACACTGCACACAACAGAGGCAGAGATGCCTCAACTTAGCTCACACCATCAGATATTCCAACTGAATTTCAACCAGGTTTTTACTTGCTTTCTTTTATTGCTGTTGCATGGAGCAATATGCATGACTGTGACCTCGGATTAAGTAAGCAGGAAAGCCTTTTTGAAGCGACTGTGGTCTGTTTCGTTGCATGAGGGTAGAAGTGGGGGGCAGCAGCCACAAGCAGCTGGAACAGAATAATAACCTACTCCTATGCCTCATTAATCTGCCTAACGGTGGGATTTAAACTCTGCGACTGGGATTCTTTATGTGCTAGCCCTGTGGTTTTTAAAAACAGGCTGTTTTTCCTTTGTTTGCTAATGCACACACGTGGGTCTGTAGAGGATTAAATATATTTAATATATCCTCTTACCAATGCCCATCAAACAGGCCTATTTTAGTTTAAAGACTTCTACAAAAATCTAAAACTGCTCACTGGATCAGAACTGTAGCATACGTTGACTAGGACTGCACATAACTGGATTATTATATGTTAGATCCTATATTTAATTGAGCAGATGAATGTCCTAGCAGTTTCTACCCACCCGCTGTTACATTTTGAAAATTCTATCTATACTATAGATCCTCTGTACAAAGGCCTTAAATCAATAATTTACAGCATTTTGGTCCACTCTTCAGCCAAATCAATAATTGTCCTGAAGTCTTACTGGGAACATAACTTAGGTGAAGCAATAAATGACACTCTTTAGGAAAATATCTGAGATAAAGTCAGTTTTTGTCCATAACTTCTGGAATCCATGAAAATGAATTACAAATGCATCTAATTAAGCAGACAAATGCTGTAAACTGCTGGGGAAAACGTGACCATGACTCCCTCTTGCTTATCTAGTGGCCCTGCCCAAGGATCCAACCATTCTGTACAAAAGTGTTAAATGAATCTGAACTAATTACTAACCAAACTTTTGTCCTAGAACCAAATATACCTCTCTTGACTAAATACAACTTTGATATGTAAGATCTCATCCAAAAGAGACCTCATCACGAACTTGATGGCAGCGGCAAGATTAACCATAAATAAATTTCACTGAACTTCATGAAAGAATGACATAACAACTTTGGAAATAATATGCTATACTTGTCTGTGGGGTTTGGAAGAGCGGTTGTACTGGATATGTTATGCCATCTTGATTCAAAACTCAATAAAGTATCATTTAAACAAAAACAAGAAAAAACCTCCATCCACACACAAATAAATATTAGAGTCCAAATGTCCTCCTAGTTTTTTGTTGTCTATACTGATTGGTAGGAGCTCTCCGGAATTCCAGAAAGGGGTCTTGCCCTTCAGCCCTATCTAGAGATGCCAACAATTGAATGTGTCACCTTTTGAATGCAAAGAATGTGCTCCGCCACTGAGCTGTGGTCTAGTCAGTTCTCTGGCTTCTCCCCTCTCCTGACTCCGCAAGGTCTCTTACAGCACACAGTCTTCCCTGTCTTTAAATCCTATGTCAGCTTTTGCATTTCAGTTAACTTGGCACTTCACTTGTCTCACTGCAGTTGCACTTTCAAAATTCTGTTGTCAACAACTCTCTAACAACTATCAATGATATCACAGCTCAAGCAATACTAGGGGATTTCACCAACAGTTCAATCAAGAAATTCAAATTGTGCTGCATACATCATCTTATTTGTATGCCACTCCTCCATAGCCAAAACCATGCTCTAGGCAGCTTACAATGCAAAAAAGCATAACCGCAAACATAACAAAAGTAGTCAAAAATAATAAATGGACAACCAAAATGAACAATTTCCACATAAATCATAACAAGAACTGAAACAAAGGTATAAAAGATTAACATCAATAACAGCAGAAAAGACTCGCAATAACTGCTTCCCTAAAAAAAATAATACCCCAGCCCAAGAGTCTGTTCAACAGTCTCAACTATTGCAGCTGGAGTCAGTCAGCCCCCCACCTGCCCAAGCAAGATGGAAAAGGGTCTGCAAGGTGGAGAGCAAGTATTCCGGGACTCTCAGCCAATATGATCTCCTGGAGCTGGCACATCAAAGTGCTCTATCTATATAAAAAAATTGAGGTTAAATCTAGCAGTAAAAACGAGTAGAGCTGTGCACAGAGCCTAGTAGTGGAGCCATTCATGGAGGCTTGGGGGAAAAAAACCTTCTTAGGAAGCATGAAAGGGCTTGCCTTAGAATTAATGGTATGGCCAAGATGATGGTCAGAGACAACCTGGGGCAGGAAGGGAGAGTTTTATCCTACGGGACAGCTCCACAATATACTCTCTACAAATTAGGAGACACCTATTTGATTGCACTCAACACCTTTAAAATATAGATGTTAAGAATATGGCTTTCCAAGACATCAGACAGATACTGCTATTCTTCTCATCCTTCTGTATAAAGAGAAATCAAATGAATGTTGCAAAATGCAAAGATAGCACCTACTTATGACAACAACCGCCATGGGTGATACCAAAACTCAAGCCATCAGTAAATATTTTCATAGGCCCTCATTCATCCAATTTGTCACTGGATTTCTAAGTTTCATTAGAAGCCAAAAAGTGAAAATAAGCAGCTGCTATTTAAAGATGCTGCTACAGATATCAGATCCAAGCTTATAGAAGATGTAATATTTTATTAGAGCTGCAGATTCTGCCCTGGCTGCATAAACAGTACAGTGCCAAATGGCACAGGATTTCCGCATCTACGACAATCACCAGGATACAGAGAGATGGAAACCACACACACTATGAGGCAGCATAAATTGCAGGTTTTAGAACTGAACACTGACTGAGGAACTAGGGACTACAATAGTCCCTGAAACAACTGATTCACTGTTTAAAAGACATTTGCACTACTCTTTATGCATTACCTTTTGGATTAGGAATATGACATTGAAATGTGTGCTAAATTGGAATCCCATCCATGGGGTTATACCAAACACCTTTAAAATACAGCTGTGAAGAAGATGGCTTTCCAAGACATCAAGCAGATATACATGTTTCTGTTTGTTGGAGGTGATATGGGTTTTGGCTAGCTTGAATGAATTGGTTAAGTTAATATTCTCATTACTTTTATTCTTGGTCAGTGCTGGGATCTGAAATCAGCTGCAGTCTAAACAGCTGTAGTCTACTAGGTGAGTTTGAGAACCAGTCTTAATGTGAGAAATACGATTATATGGAAAGCTAGGAAGCCATCAATGTCAACAGGAGTGGATCCAAAACGGGGCAACTGAGAAACAAAATGGAGTCTTGGCATGGAGGCAGAAACAGTTCACATAGTGGGACATACCTTCCAACATTCCTCAGGAAAGAGTGACATTTTGAGGAATGTTGGAGGGTATGGTGGGGCAAACCATCAGTAGCATCCTAGCTGTTGCATCCTTGCTGCTTACTGGAAGGTTAAGAGGTGAGGCAGGGGTCGGCAAGGTTTACCTCGCCTGGGCCCATTCACTCCAGCAGAGATCCTTCCGTGGGCTGGACTGCGTGCGTGTGTGAATTCCACCGTTTGTGCAGACGCAATTTCTAGCATCTGCATATGTGCAGGTGCGATTTCTGATGCCATGGAAGTGAGTCCCCGCGCCGTGCTGGTTTAGCGCAGTATGCGGGGACTCGCCAAGCGGGTTCGTGGGCGGTTCATGGGCCAGTTAAACGACCACTGTGGGCTGCTTGTGGCTCATAGGCCCTAGGTTGCCTACCTCTGAGGTAAGGTATCAGTAAGATAGGAATTGTGTGGCGCTCCTGCCCTCAGGCATGCAGAAGTGCAGGGCTTTGTAGTAAACAAAAAAACAGGGTTTGCCCAGCTCCCTCTCTCTCTCCCCCCCAAACCAGACCTTTCTCTTTCCCCCCCTCCAAGCCAGACCTTTCTCCTCCCCAAGTATCTCTCTCTCCCCACCCAAACCAGTTGCGCTGCAGTGCTGTCCCAAATGATGCTTCTCCTCTCCCAACCCCCAAACCAGCCTGTGATCTCACTCCCCCCCCCCAAAGGGAGTAGCGCAGCTGATGTGGATTCCGATAGTGCCTGCCCTCCCCTCACCCATCATAGGGATCCTTTCCCTGCAACTCGTGACTCCCTCCATATCCAGCAGCTGCCCCCTTCCTCAATTGAGAAAGCCACGCTAAGCCTGCCTCCCCTCTTCCAGCAGCATCGCACAGACCTCTCCCCAGCTCCCTCTCACCTCCCTCCGTCTCCCTTGGCGCGCATGTGCAGCTCAGGGTTGCATCGCTGTGGAGACTGCTGCTGCTGCTGGTGGTGGTGGTTGTGGCGGCGGCTGCTACCATATCTGAGGTAGCAGAGAAAGGCCTTGCAATTGACTAGAAACAACCCTGTGGTCCACTGGGGGCTCACGATCAACATGTTGTACATGCCTGGTTTATACTATGTTCTTTCTTTCTTTTGTCGCCGCTGTTGCTTACTGAGCCTGATCTGTTCAGGGTGAGCTTGGTAAGTAATTTTGGAAAATTGTCTCAAAACACAACACTTTTCATTTTCGTAACCCAAGAAATATTTTAATAATTATTTTTTTAAAAATACTTTTCATTCAGTGGAGGCCCATGTCAAATGATAAATACATATGTGGGTCATTTCATATCAAGTAATCCAACCTAATGTCATCCAGTTGTCTTAATATTTTGTACACTTGTTGAATGATTAAAACTAAGTTTAAATCAAAATGTTTAATTTTTTATTTCACCCCCTTTGTGAGTTATGAGGGTTTGAAATTTCAAAAAAATGACAATGTTGGCCTTAACAACAGCCCAGAACATCAAAACTAAAAACACCAATCTCTTCAGAACTTCAACTTCATGAGCTTTAATATGATATGTCACATGATGGACTTACTTTAAAATTTAAATTTAAGTTACAAAATTGAAAATTTTTAAAAAGTGATTAAAAAAGTAATATGATTCGAATTTACAAAAAAGTATCAACTATTAAACATTTCTAAGAGCCACCTGCAAATTTCATCTTGGGATCACATTTTTTTTTAAAAAAAACACATTTGTACATACATGTCTGCCTTATTGGGTTCTATAAATTTTACTCTTCTTGGAGTAAAATATAACAGAATAAACAAGACTTCAAACTGTAATATCAGTTACTTCAGGCATTTCTTTTGAAAGTTATTCAATTAAAAGGTATCTGAAAAGCTAGTCAGGCTTTTCTTTTAAAAATGTCTTCCAAAGCAGGGTGATCTTTCAACAAGTTTAGAAAACATTAAGAAAAATTGGATGACATGAGGTAAAAAAGTTGGATCTCTTGATATGGAGTGGCCCATATGTGTAAAATCAGCCCTAATATATTTAGCTATTTAAGGATGGGCCTTTGAGACACCATGCAATGTTTATAAACGATCATGGCAACAACCCTTACTGTAAGCAGTATAAACACGGAAATGTGGAATTGCATCCTGTATGCTAAGTAATTAAAAGCTTATAATAATTTGCTGCAGAGGTTTAACACTCATTTTAAAGACATACAAAGCTTATTAAATTGGATTAAAAGGAAGGGGGGGACACTGTTGCCATAGCTATAATTTCTGCAGTCTGCAACCACCTCCACTCCCTGTCTTCCTACTCCTTCCAATGCTGGTATTCTGAACCTCCTGCTCTTTAGAAAAAGCCACACATAGAATGCCACCTGCGCAACTGATTATGCATGTTCAAAGCACTAGGGCTGAAAGGGACTAATTCTTCATTCCTTAATTAAGAGAAACTTGCCATCTATCCATGCCCTCACATTTAATTATAATTTCAACAAATAAATCCTTCAGAATCAATTGGCCCATTTTTATTTGTTTAAAATGCCCTGTGCCGTAAACATACATTTCTATTGGAAATAAATACTTAAAATGAAACAAAGAAGTCTTTTCAGACACACATAGCAAAACTGCGTTAACAAGGCCAAACTTTGTCTAGAGGCTGACACTCTGACAAAATTGACTTTTAAAGAAAGCAAATATATGAGATGTCCAAGACAAGAAAATTGTTGAGAAACACTGGGTAGAGGTGCCTGATTTTCAAAATATTGGAGACCCAACACCATTTTGTTTGATAAAAAAATGCTAGTCAACACAATAGCAAGCAGTAACAAACTATACTTGTCAGTCAGTCTTTCTGCATTGAGTTCTTTCCTATTTTCCATATTGCCTGCCCAAGCTGATTACAATGTTAATTGGAAGTGTTTCTTCTGTCTGTTAATTGTTTAGAAATAGAAAGTAATTTAGGGGAAAATGAAAACCAAACCATGGGAAACAGGTGTGTGTGTCTGTGTAAAATTTGATGCTTGATATTCTCCCCAAAAGCATCAAAGCAGTCATCATGGGAAAAATCAGAACTTTGTTAGACTTCCTTCCTACAAACCCTTTCCCCATTTTTCTATTCTCTTTTTATTGCTTTTCCTCAGCTAATCCAGTGCTGACCTTGACAGTGAAGCTACGAGTACACACCTGACAGGGTGCAATATAGAGTTGATGGGTTGAATGAAGGTCATTAGTGGCCCAATATTGCACAGGCCCAGCCTACGGCTAGAAAGAGCTGCATGCTGTTAAGTAAGTGGATCAGGAAGGGAGCAAAGGAGGCTAATGGAATTGGAGGCCTGAGCTCTGAAGAAGTATAAAGTCTATGGGTATGGATGAGGAAAGACAGAACCCAGTTTCACTAAGTTCTTTTGGCTCCTAGAGACTGTTATTTTACTGTGGGTATATTCTGCAGCGGGGTGTACAGAGTGTTAAGGGAGGGGTAGTACATCTGGTGGGAGACACATCATGCTCCTTTGTTCACCTTTGGTTCCCACCCCGCACTCAGCTTTCACCTGTGGCTCCTAGAAGATGTCAGCATTCGACAACGGCCACACCCTAGGAAATGGCTTCGACTGGCCAGCTGAACCAGGTGAGGGCAGCTGATGGGCCTGAAACCCTTGTTAGGGACTTCCCCCTGCATGTGTATACAGATTCCAGCAGACTGAGTTGATGAGACCAATAGTAGTCAAGACAGCGGTTTCTGCACGTGCAGTAGAAGGAAGTGGAAGGCAGATGAGGAAAACTCTGGGAGGAGAAAAATCTAAGGAGTAAACACTACATAAATCTGGAGTGAAGTCCCTAAGATGATTGGCTGGCGCCCTGTACGTCTCCTAGCAATTCCTGCAGCCAACCTGGTGCCAAACATATTGCTCTGCTTTCCTTTGGACCACATCAGTGAGGAGGAGAGGGGGGTCTTGTTGTCTGGGCAGTCCAGGACCTCCATACACACTGCCTAGGCTTGCGCCCCAGGGAGGTCACTTCAGTGCTGCTAATGTTGAAGTTTGACTTTCACCCCTGGAGGCGCATTCCACTGTCTCAGACAGATGGATGCCCCCAACAATATTCCACAGCATTTTATTGACACAAAAATACAGTGGTACCTCGGGTTAAGAACTTAATTCATTCTGGAGGTCTGTTCTTAACCTGGAACTGTTCTTAACCTGAAGCACCACTCTAGCTAATGGGGCCTCCTGCTGCCACTGCGCCACTGCCGCACAATTTCTGTTCTCATCCTGAAGCAAAGTTCTTAACCCAAGGTAATATTTCTGGGTTAGCGGAGTCTGTAACCTGAAGCGTATGTAACCCAAGGTACCACTGTAGTGCATTAGAGGTGCATTAGCAGCAGGTTACAGAATATGCACTGGTTGGAAATGAAACCGTATGGGCACCCAAAAACTTCTGTAGGCGCAAATAGCATTGAAAGCAGGATCACGTATGACCGCTCTGATAACTTCATGAGCACAAATCATTATTTAAAGGTCACCCAGAGGAGCCCTTTGAAATAATTTGTTAACTGTTTTTCGAACTGTTAAGTTATTTAATAGCTACATTGATACTAAACAAAGCCAGTAATAATAAATATTAGTCAAAAACATCTAAAGGGCTGTAGTGTTTAATAATAAAGATGAACATATGCTGATTATGCATTTAGTAACATCTATATTAAGATACTGGTTTTACTGTAAACCATATGAGTAACTCAAAACTGAGTTCAATCAGGACACAATTTAAAAATATAGAGGGTCAAACCAGCAAATTTAAAATACCACCCTGCTCCCCACAAATTTTCTGTTTGGAGGAACTGTGTAACTCAGATGGGCTAGCAAGCATATGGATTATTTTCATTTTTTAAATTCTGTCTGTAGCTCTTCCCCTGCAATGGTCTTTCCAACTGGAGGGCAGATTAAATAAAGCAAGATGATTAATCCCAGGCTTCAGTATGACTGGAACACCACCGTCCATAGCCAACATAACAGATGGTGGTGAGTGCTTGGTGGGTGTGCCCACGAGCCCAAAAAAGCTGGCCACCTCTGATTGATGGTAACCAAAAGCGGGTAAGAAAAGCATTAAGTGCACGCACATACACACATGCATCACACTGAAATAAATTCTGCTGGGACAGCATTCATTCATATGTGCGTACAACTCCATTTGCATACTCTTGCTCATCAAAAACTACTTTTGCAACATGTATAGTTCAAGCCTCCCACTTGAATGGACTTGGTTTGTTCTACCTGCTTATGAATGTGCAGTGCTACCTTCTTCTAAATAACCTACCAGGCATGAAAACAAGCATTTTTATATTGAAATAGACTTAATTTTTATCTCTGTATATTTAAAGAAACATCATCCTACCTAACAAAAGCAACCACATAGAATTCTAGCCATAAGACATAAACTGAGGAACAGCTACCCATATATACCTGATTTGATTGCCTTTTGAATACATTCAAAACAAATCAATGACCAATTTTAGATTGAAAGCCCATATTCCAGCCATTTAATTTTACTGCTGTATTCTGTACAATATGCTACCGAAAGGGCGGGGGAACGAAGCACACGTCCAATGAATTTCATGTGCTGAGACTAGAGGAATAGCCAGAAGCTTGTTCTGATCTAGTGAAGTGAGTATCGTTATTGAAGATGACCAGCTATTTTTATTTCAAGTTCATTATGTTTGCCATTTTGTTCACATCTTATGAAATAGTAGGCGGCAGAACTGAATCAATTCTTCCAATACAGTTCCCTCAAAGATGTGTGTAATACACTGTACTTCAAATTATTGCATTCTAGTCTTTATTATTATTTAGAAAGCACTGCAGGCACACCACCAAATGAAAAAAACATCAACTCTGCAAAAAGTGAGACAAAGCTACATGTAAATTTTGGAACAGAAAACAGCAACCTTTCAGTTCTTTGAAACAGACACATGTTGCTGGGCTGTATCCAAAGCAGTGTCAGTGGAATTCTGCCAGTGCAGCAGCACTTTTCTTTCCTCTCCTACCCCGAGCCAACCAGTTCTTATTCAGAGTTCCCCAACCCTCCAGAAATTACTGTATTTTTCGCTCTATAAGACGCACCAGACCACAAGACGCACCTAGGTTTTGGAGGAGGAAAACAAGAAAAAAAATATTCTGCATCTCAGAAGCCAGAACAGCAAGAGGGATCGCTGCTCAGTGAAAGCAGCAATTCCTCTTGCTGTTCTGGCTTCTGGGATAGCTGCGCAGCCTGCATTCGCTCCATAAGACGCACACACATTTCCCCTTACTTTTTAGGAGGGAAAAAGTGAGTCTTATAGAGCAAAAAATACGGTATTTTGAGGGTGCGCTGCTGGGGAAGGTTAAGCTCTGCTACTGCTAGTCGCTTGCAGTTGTGGACCAGGAGAATTGGATATCACCTGATGAATTTCAAGCACCAGCATAGCTTTACAGCAGGCATGTCCAACTCCGAAGAGACCGCGATCTACTCCCAGTATAAAAAAACCTGGCAGTGATCTACCCATTGTCATTGGAGAAGGGAGGAGTGTGCATGGAGTGGGTGGATTGCACAGTTTTTTTTAGCTTCCCCCCCGTAACATTTTGTACACAGTAAGGATCCTGTGATCTACCAGGATCAGCTGGGGATCTACCGGTAGATCACGATCTACAGGTTGGACATCTCTGTTTCACAGGACACTGTAGATAACTTTGGACTTGGCCATCAACAAACATGCTTTGGGGCTTCCAAGATTTCAAACAAAACCAAGTTGTAGCAAATACTGAAAAGTAAATTTAAAACTTAGTTGTGTGATTCCCGTATAAATAGTCTAACAGAACAACAGGCAGTTGAATCTGGAGGAGGCCTTGTGCCATAAAGGAAAAAATGGGCAAGATTCAGTGCTATTTTTCTAGAAAAAGAGGCGCCGAAACTCACCACAAACACCTCTAATAATGGCAATGGCACCCACCTGAGAGGCACCAGAACTGAGTTCCAGCTGAAAAAAAGCCTTGTCTATATTTAGTATTGATGTCTATTCTATGGAGTGTTAATGTCTGCATTCCAACTATATACAGATACTGCTCAGATTCATACGTTTCTTTTGTAACAGAGGAAATTGTTTTTAATGATCGTGGGCTTAAAGACTTTCAACTTAAAGTAGCCACTGACGCAGAACCGATGCAGTAAACATGTTGAGTGAATGAGCCCTTGTGGCTTTTTGTTGTTGTTTTTAATTAAAATTTTAATAACACAGAACGATCCCCTCATCTCTTAGATGAGGTGAGGGGAGTCTAAGATTGGGCAGGGAGAAGACAAACCAAAAGCATTAATCGATCAGGAAGGCCCATTAGTAAGTATTAAAGTTCAAATCTACAATGTTCATAGCAGCCAGAAAATTTTGTATGCTTTGTATTTCATCTTGATTTGTATAAACAATAAAACAGTGCCAATCTGCCACAAACAAGGCTTTATATTTCATTCTTTTAGCCAGACAGATTATTTATTAATTTTTCCACCTTTGCAACTTGCCAAACTAACTTATACCAATTTGGTGCAGCCTTTGCGTCCTTTCAATACTGAGCAATGAGTAGCCTGACAACTGCGAGAAGATAACCAATTAGAGATCCGAAATGACAATACCCACTGGTTTCTTACATCTCTCCAATATAGTCCTGAATTAAATATCTTCATTTGAAAGAGTCTCATAGGGTCTTTCTGCACTATTTTTAATGCCTGTTCCCTCAGGCTTGATGATACCGATTTAAATGGGAACTTTAACCACTTAGAATTTCAACAATTGTCATGAATGAAAATATTCAATTCACACCCATTTCAGGCCCTCTACAAAGCCCATATCAAAGCTAAGGTGTAAATTAAAAATACAAGACACAAACCCCTTTCCTTTATCCTTAGAGCTAAAAATCAGTGGCTTAAAAGAGGTGAGATCCTACAAAGCTAGCTGCTTAATATGCTCCTGTCTAATAAAGGATCCTACCTTTAATGAGCCTTCATGTGATGACAGCTATTAGTTACCACACCAGAGTAAATCACTGAAGACTATTGCTCTCACATGGTAAATATTAGTGTGTGTCAGATGAGGGCATATTAAAGCACCATGCAAAACTGACTTGCTTCAATCCTGAAAATTTTAGTATCATTCAGCAAACTTGGCCACCTCACTGCTCACTCTTAACAGTAGAACATTTGTAAACATGCTAAAAAGCATAGGTCCCCAAACCAATCCTTATTTGCTTTTGCAAGTGTATATTCTATTGCTGTAACTTGCTCTGGGACATTATGGTGAAGGAATACACATTTCCTTCCTATATTTGCTTATGGAACACCTGTGGCTAGAGATTTCTCTGTTTCTCACCAAAGCTTGTAGACACCCAATGAAGCTGAATGCTGGCACTGGCGGAGGAAGAGGAGTGCAGGGGGAGCGTACCACTCCCGGCAGCACGATCCCGGTGGGGTGCCATCGCGGCTGCCCGGCCTGCACTGGGCGCCATGCCCACAGGATATGCACCATGCCCCTGCAGGCGGCACGTCATGCCCCCGGGATATGCACCAGCTCCTCCCCCGCCTGCTCTCTCTCCCCCGGTGCCAGAGCATGAAGCTCCGCCACTGAATGTCGGAAGATTCAGGACAAACAAAAGAAAGTACTTCATGCATTGCACAGTTAAACTATGGAACTTGCTCCGGCGGGAGGCAGTGATGGTCACCAACTTGGATGGCTTTTGATTGGACAAATTCATGGAGGAGAGGCTAGCCATAATAGTTATGCTTGACCTCCGCAGTTGAAAGCAGCAAAGCTTCTGAATACCGGTTGCTGGAAACCCCAAGAGGAAAGAGTGCACATGTGCTTGAATCCTGCTTGCTGGTTTCCACAGGCATCTGGTTGGCCACTGTGAGAACAGGATGCTGAACTAGATGGATTCAGCAGGCTCTTCTTACATTCTTACATGTGCTAATGATTTCTCAGAACCATGACCAGTATTAAGGCGATGGCAAACCTAGACAGCATCTTAAAAAGCAGAGACATCACCCTGCCAACAAAGGTCCGTATAGTTAAAGCCATGGTTTTCCCAGTAGTGATGTATGGAAGTGAGAGCTGGACCATAAAGAAGGCTGATCACCAAAGAATTGATGCTTTTGAATGATGGTGCTGGAGGAGACTCTTGAGAGTCCCATGGACTGCAAGAAGATCAAACCTATCCATTCTTAAGGAAATCAGCCCTGAGTGCTCACTGGAAGGACAGATCGTGAAGCTGAGGCTCCAATACTTTGGCCTCAGACCCTGATGTTGGGAAAGATGGAGGGCACAAGGAGAAGGGGACGACAGAGGACGAGATGGTTGGATAGTGTCTTCGAAGCTACAAACATGAGTCTGACCAAACTGCGGGAGGCAGTGGAAGACAGAAGTGCCTGGCGTGCTCTGGTCCATGGGGTCACAAAGAGTCGGACACGACTAAACGACTAAACAACAACAACAATGGAAATAGGTAAACTTTTCTGTCATATGTTTTTCAATTTTATGTTGCAAGCTTACAATTATATTATGCAGAAAAAGGAAAACACCTGTACATTAGTCATAAAGTTGTGTGATTTAAGAGTGTACCTGTAATGTCAGTTCTTCCATTCATTGGGAAGTAATAGAACACTGTGACCAGCTTTTTAACTTAAGGTCAGAGATGTTCTATAAAAGAAAATTAGTAACAACCTACTTTTCTGCCATGTTATGGTAAAGGTTAAGAAGCACCATAGGCATTAGGATTACTCAACACCATCTGCCTCCTCCTCACCAATTTGGAATGATTAAGAGACATACATTTTAGTTCACACCCAAAGAATACCAGATGGTTTTCAAGAGACAGAGGAAGTGAAAATATCATTAACCAACTGTATGTCTTGAGGTTCCTATGATAAAGGGACATGGAAGAAGAGTACAACTGTCAAAAGAAAAAGTAACTCAACCATAAAACAGGATTTTCAAATTCACAGCGAGTAAAATGGAAGTAATGTAAGAAATGAACAAATTATCCATGTAAATTCTACGAAATTCCTATGAAGAACAGGTGCATATCATGAATATATCATACTAATTATGACTTAATTATATCCAGCCCTATAGTACCAGGAGGGAATTGTTCTGCATCAAATTCTTCATTATGCAGGAAAAGTGGTCAGAGAATGGTCATTAACAATAATCAAATTGCTGCCTGGTCATCTAACCATTTTAAGGAGCCTGGTTGGCACTGGACACACCAGTCCTTTGCCCATGCTCCTCATAGAACAGTTTATATAAGAGCTGAGCAGGAATGGAATATAAGTTTCCACATACTATTTCAGACTATAAGGCACGTCAGAGGAAAGCTCTCAATCTCCACGTATTGCTTCACATACCGTAATTGAGAAGGAAGCAGGGCTAGCTCTCCTTATTCTAAAACCTACTCAATCTTTATATAGAAATTATCATCTTACTGCATGCTAATTGCATCCAGTCTTAGTGAATTACATTCAGTCTTAAATTATGTTCAAAGACTAATGACAGAAACCAGTGATCTATTAGGTGGAGTAACTTACCTATGTAGCATTTTTAATATACACAAACCATATGAACTTTTTTTTAAAAGGAATATTTCCTCTTAGAAACAGCATTATGTTTTATACAACAAAGCCAACTTTTGACACTGCACTGGGATGTAGGTTGTCCATCCTACAGGATGCAGGAGTAAGCCTTGAGCTTGTCTGTCTTCCCCAACCCTAGCATAGGCTCCTGAAATGTAAGTCGGGTCCTATGGACAAAAATACTTACATGCATATAAATGTGCATATGCTGGCTCATATTCTAGGTCTGAAAAATGTCAGGGAGACTCAGTCGAGAATATTGCTCCACTGTAAGTTCACTGGGCCATGTCAGAATTGCTATCTAGTATTTCATCAGCTGTTTCAATCAAGTTACTAAGAACCGTGGAAACTTCAAAGTGATTGACAAAGTGATGCTATATTGCTTTGACGAAAGGTAAATACAACCATACGGCAAGCCAGGTTTTTATAGTTTTCATCACCCACAAGTGAGGAGACATACTACAGACCAGCTCCTGATCAGGGAAAGGGAGTGACATCTGAATCAGGTGTGGCCGTATGAGCCCAGAGCCAGTGCTTATACCCAGTGATCGTCTGAACAAGGGCCAATAAACTGAAGCTGAATCCTTGAAAGATGGTGGTCCTGTATGTGAGTGGTTTTACTGTCAGAAATATAAGTTGCTTACCTCTTTTGGATAGGGTTGTACTACCTCTGAAGGAACAAGTGTGTAGTCCAAAGCCACTCACTGTTTATCACTATAAAATATAGTTAGGATGCTGGCCAGTCATGCCCTTTGTTTGGGAAATTGCTTTTTAATAGATGAGGATGTCTCCTTGATCAAAGCTAATGGTTGAGGTGTATAAAGATTATCCCCAGAATGTGAAAGCCACCAGACCTAGGAGAAGTTGACTTATTGTTCCTGCTGCCAGCTAAAAGGTAGCCTTAAGGTCTGTGCATGAAAGAAATTGCCACTGTAAAGCAGAAATGGAGAATATCCAGCCTGGAGGCCAGATTTGGCCCAGCATAGTTCTCAATTTGCCCACAAGGACATTTCCCTTGTACCTGATACCTTATGTGATGTTAGGTGTGGGGCAGGTATGTGGCTGGACTGGCTGTAGGATCAAGATCCCTGTGGGGAACTCAATCATGCAGCCAATCCCTGCAGGAACCAGGCTTGAAGTCACTGCTCATCAGCTGACTGACTGCTGGACTGGTTGTGAGACAGAGTTCTCCATAGGAAACCTGATCAGATAGCCAATATTTGTGGTGACTGTATACCTGCTTTCTGAAGGGATTGACTATGCAATCAAGTTCCCCATGGGCAATCAGTGGATGGGTGATGACTTCAAGTCTGCTGGTCATATCAGATTCTGGCCAGAAGGAGATAGGGAGAAAAAGAGAGGCAGAACTCAGTTGGAAACTAAAGGCAACTTGGGCGGCAACCATTTCTCTCTGAGGATGGGGGTTATGTATCTGCTAGAAGTACTTTTGGTACCTGCTTCCATCTAGGCCTTACTTGTATATTTATTAATGAAATAATTATTACCCTTGCTGAACCCACCCAAATAACCTCTCTCCATCCATAAGGAAGCCAAACTTGGATATAATTATTGTTTATTGGATTTTCTACTCAGCATGAACCACATTACAGTTTAAACCCTTTAGAATTAGAAAAATAGGATGGTTTCTCTCATCTATCTGTCAGACAGTCTGTCTGTCTGTCTGTCTGTCTGTCTGTCTGTCTGTCTATCTATCTATCTATCTATCTATCTATCTATCTTGGGCATCAAGGGCCAGAGAAAAGAGGTTTGTTTGCCTTCTGCATGCGACAAAAGCTATCTAATGAAGTTGCCAGATAGACCTTCGTGGGAAGGGAATGCCACAGCTAAGAGGCTGCTTCGGAGAATACCTTCTCCTGAGGGTAGTAGTGTCATTGGCACTGCACACTGCTTGGGGGAGTGCTGAGTGTATGATAGGCATAACTGACAATCACATTAATGTTTTCCACAGGTAATTAAATAGGATTAGGCACATTTAATTTTTCTGGGTTATACTCAGGTCTGTCTGTCAATCAGAGAGAATATGAAAGAGATGTGTGTGCAAACTTAGAGCAGTATGACATTCATTATGACCTTTACTGAATACCAACATTATCTATACCCAGCAATCCCTAAACAGTGTATAAATGTGGGCAAGGTAAGCCTCATCTTCATGTGAGTTTTGCAATGGGTCACTGGTGATGTAATAACTACAAGAACAACAATTTATTTTTTGTATCCTGCCCACTTGACTAGGGTTGCCCCAGCCACTTTGGGTGACTTCCAACATAATATACAGAAATACAACAACAACAACAACAGACCAACAGAACATCACACATTAAAAGCATCCTAATACAGGTAGCACACCTCATGACTGCCTGAAGACTTGGTGCCATGTTGTAAAAAAAACAAAAAACAGCAAAACTAACAATCTCCCCCCCCATGCCCTACTAATTTATCAAAAATACTCTGCAATCTAAGTACCACAGTTCCACCCCCACATCACACATTATGCCCTTGGTCCCCCCCCAATTGCCCCCTGCTTCAAGTTATATAATTTGGATGTTCTCTTCCTTTTATGCACTGCACTAATGAACAACTTTTCAGATATTTCAGGGGGGTAATACAACACAAAATTCACATTCATGCACCCCAAGGGGAAAGATGACTCTCAATGTATTGTTGACTCAGGCCCAGCCCGCCCATGAGGCAGGGTGAAGCAGCCGCATTAGGCAGCAGAAACCCCCAAGGTGGTGCCCAATGGGTGCCGTGCTGCTGGCAGAGAAGCCGCACTGATGCTGGTGAGATCTTGTTGGAAACCAGTGCTGGCACTGCTTCTCTGCTGGCAGCGCCAGTGGTGGGGTGAGCAGCACACCCCATTTCGCTTCAAGTGGCAAAGCAGGATGTGCCACCTCTGTGTTTACCAGATATCACAGTGTAGGAACTGCCATTTGACCTATTTTTTACCCTACAGTTGTTTATGATATAAAAATATCTTTAAAAGTAATATTGGTACAAATGAGGACAAGATAGAGATGCCACCAGGCCCGTTGATTATTTAAGCGGAGATGGATTACAGTTGCATCAATTTCTGGATTTATATCTGCAAGACACTTTGTCATCTGTACACCTTTTAAAAATAAAAATGCAGGCAGTTCTATCTTAGACAGTTTCAAAGCACCTTGGATGTAATCTGCAGGTTCAGTGGCTAGCATCAAAAGCTGCAACAGCTGTCCTGTCCCCTCCCCCCGCCTTCTCCTCCGCAAGTCTTACATCTCAGCTAGTGACACAGTGCAATGCTCGTTGCTAGGAGACTGTTGCTCTGAGTTACTAAACTAGCAAAGTGAAATAGTGCTGCTAGCAAGAATATTTGTTATAGTCTATTATGCTCACATTTTGCTTGCTGTCCAGTCACTCTTATCTTCTCACACATCCATTATAAAGGATTTATGTATTTACTGATGACTGATTTGAAAATCATTTTTAAAAATATCATTGATTGGAATGAACTTCCTACAGTTTGTTACAAGTTGTAAGAGAAGAAGAATGATTTATAGAAATCAGTGGCTATGCCTGATCATACCTAGATTTGAACTCAAAATATAGCCTGCTCTGCTTCTCAAATTCAATTCACATATACCACAATTTAGGCAAAGATTTGAAAATCCCAAATTTTCTCATAAACGGCACCATATACACCTTCAAATTAATTTACTACTTTTGACTATGTCTGTCATTCTTGGAGGCATTACATGCACAATAATCTTTGATATGTGTTTCAAATTTAGTCCTGAGGTACAACTAAGCATCCTTGAAAATCCAAAGTAGAACCAATAGATTCCCCCTCCCCCAGATAATAGTAGTTTTTGAAAGGCATTTGTTTATTCAGAGCCCCTGACACTAGGGATTCATTTGTCAATTGACACAACTCATTCACATAACAATTGGTTTCTTATAAGTTTATGAGCTCCCCTTCCAACATAACAATACTGCCTAACGGGGGGGGGGGGGGAGGCTTGTTGGGAACTTATTTGAGAGAGATATACTGACTATTCAAAACAAAATCATGGCAAGCTTTTGAGTTCTATAGAACGCTTAATGAGGAAAGAAGTTTCACTGTTGGTGGTGGTGGAGAGAAGAAAAAATAAGAACAAGAATACAAAAATTAGGCCGGATGTTGTAGCCATACACTCAGCTTGTAAACTCAGTTTGAAGGCAGAGATTTGTATGCAAAGGACATTTCTGCTAGGTGTTATAGGAATCAAGTTACACATCTAGGATTTGAGGCAGGGGGAGGCAGTGGCTACTCCCCATTTTTGAGGACATAAAGCCTAACTTGTAACCCAGATCTGTCCCATTCCTTACACACATGTTCCTGTTAAGCAGAGGACAGAAGCAAAGAGCAAAATGGCAGACTTTATATGATCAAATATAGGGATTAAATGTGGATGGCATACTATTAGAGCAAGGAAGAAGAAGAATGGTGGGCATTAATGAGTTACCATTATCATTTATAATATTATTGGTATCCCATCCTTATTCCAAGGTGGTCAGGGGGCATTATTTGGAGCTGCCCAGTCCCCTCCCTCCAGCAGTATTTTTTATAAACTAGGTTAAGGCTGAGAATATATTACTAGACCAAGCTCAACTTCATAGCTGAACAGCTGATCTCCTTCATCACACTGTAGAAGATACACATATCATGTATGACAAGTTTTTAAGTAAACTTATTCAATGGAAAAAAACCTGATATATTCAAAGAAGGAAAGAGAGAAACAAGCTTCAAGACAAAAACATGTCAGAAAAGTGATCAGAAAATGAAATTGAGCAGAAGGACTGAGTGCATCAGGTGAGGCATCAAGGGAGATTAAGAAATCCAGAAAGAAAATGATTGAACCTATCTTTGAACATTGTCTTCTTACGTTTCACATTTCAAGAGAAAATGTACAGGCTTTATATTGTGACATGAAAAGGCATTGGCGGAAATATATAGAGTGAAGCCAACCAAGATAGGCTATGAAGTGTACAGGATTGGCAACAGCCAAGAAGATTACAATGACATTGTCACTGAAGAAGTCAACACAGCACGTAGTCCAGTCAAACTATGAAATAATTGCTTGGAGGGCTTATTACTATGGTGCTGAAGGGAAAGGGAAGCTTATTAAAGCAGACTCATTGCCTTGATCAGCATTGCTCCAAAGTGACCTTTTAACACATTTCCAAGAGCCATGCACTACCTGAATTCTAAAAGAAGAAAACATGAAACTGTCACAGCAAGACCACAAGAGATTTTATTTATCACTTGTGGCATTTGTATTCTTGCAGCAGGGTATCTAGAGTTCAGCAATGAAAATTCGTAATTTTCTCATTTATTTTGTTGCTATTCATTATCCTGGAGATGCAGATTTTAATTGTGTCCTGACAGTTCAGGTGTTAAAGACCATCTTGGCTGTGGGTCCTGAAAGGCAATCCTTGCCTTATAGGCCTTTGCCCATCTTTCCTGGGAGTGCAGGGCCATGACTGACTCCAGCTACAAAAGCTGTGGCTGCTGAAGGAGCCGTAGACTATCTTGGCTATCTTTTAGTGCAGAACCAGGTCATCCAAGCCTGAGTTCCCATGCCTGCTGCCTGCCATGAACCATCATTGGCAGGATTGGCAGAACAGCAGCAGATATGTGCTATGCGTACAATAATATTTTGTTCTCTTGTCAATTATGCTGTTTTCAATATGCATTTTATATTTGACTTCCTTTACTAATGTTTAAGATTTTTAAAATTAACTTTACCGCATTAAATGTGCATTCAGTAATTGACCTCATTTAATGTTTTATTTTGAAATTTTAAAGATAATATTTCAGTTTCCTGTTAATTATTCTGCTTTGAATGTATAATTTATTTTTTACTTTCTTCAGTAATGTTTTATTTTGGATTGTTTTATTTGACGTTTTAATGTGTTGTAAACTGCTTTAAGGTTTTTTTCTTTAAAAGATAAAGAGTTATAGAAATGTAATGAATAGTAGTAGTAGTAGCAGTAGCAGCAGCAGTAATAATAATACTAAAAAATAAAGACTATAGCCATCATTAAAGGAAGCCTCAAAACACAAAGATTGTAACAATTAAAAATGGTTTACTTACAAAATCTCTAAAGGTTAGATTCATGTGCTTTTCCATACAGCATTCTGAAAACGTTGAAAAGGCAGTAAAACTTGACTCTTAGTTACAGCGGTGAAAGTTCCTAAATTATTGCTGCAGGAACTCAAGAGACGCTTGTTAGAGCCATGTGCAGCAAGCAGCTAAAAACCTATTAAGACATTGAGTTTCTCAGATGGACTGAGCAGGGAAGAAAAGCCTTGATTACCTTCCTCCCAAGATGAGGGGGTGTGACCTAGGTAAGCCTGGCAGCACAGCTTACTCTGTAGCATTAATTAGACTTAAACATGTTGGTTATATGATGCTGGTTATCCCACACTTTTGATCCCCTGCATCAAGCCAATATTCATGGGTGCTGAGAAGGACATGGGAGAGGAAGGGGAGAGCCCTGTTGTGCAAGCAGAAGTCCTTGTGTAGGGTTTCCACTGACAGGACTCATTAGTTGAATCCCACCCTTTGTGAATGTGCAAAGATGAAACACAGTCACAATCATGCCCACAGGACTTGCCTTCGAAGTGGACTGCATCCAAATGCTACATTCCAATAATTCCAGACAACAGAAGAATAGAAACAAATGGATTGTAGAATGCCACTAACAGAGAGCAAGAAGGACAAATTAAAAAAAAGCAGTCTGATTTATCATTCGTGATCTCATGGAGGGTGGAGCAAGCTAGTTTTCTGCTGCTCTAGAGGCTAGGACCCAAACTAATGGATTAAAGTTACAAGATTCCGACTAAACACAAGGAAGAGTTTAGTCGGAGAGGAGATTCCGACTAAACACAAGGAAGAACTTTCTGACAGTAAGAGCTCTTAGAAGGTGGAATGGACTCCCTCAGAATTTGGTGGACTCTTGGTCCTTGGAGGTTTTTAAGCAGAAGTTGTCATGTATGATCTAGTTGAGATTTCAGCACTGCAGGGGTTGGACTAGATCACCCAATGGGTTCTTTCCAACTCTACAGTTCTATGATGCTATGATTCTATGAAACAACCTACAAGGAGATAGGAAAGAAAGAGTGAAAAGCTAAAGTCACTCAGTATCTGAAGTGATACATTCCTCCTGACTCAAAACAGAACAATTAATTGTAGAAACTAGAGCATGCATGGAGGACCAGCCCTTTTGATCTGTCATCCTTTTACTCATCAGAATTTATTTAGCACTTTCAGAAGATACTCATATTCAACAGCACATCTTCAACAGTGGCCCTTTTAGGTGAAATATGATAATAGAACAAACTCTCTAATAAGCAAAAAAACACACCAAAGGATAAGGTATTAGGCAGAAATACTGAAAAGATGGTCTAGAAAACAGATTGACAGTTAATCTATAATATAATACTGTCACAATAAAATGTGATTAAAGCTCTGGTATATAGAGGAAATAGAATGTGTGTGGTGGTGGTGGGGAATCTACCTTAAGGAATAATCAGACATTACCTGAACTATGCTAACAAAATTTGGAAGGAGGGCTTTAAGAGAAACCAGCTAATTATAAAAGAAGGCTTAGGGAGGAAAATTATGCATTTTTTAATTGTTTCACTTTGCCCCACACTGGAAGTAGTACAAAATATGCCGTATTCTATTTCTAGTAGACCGGAGTGAGCAACCCTTTTCAGCCATGGGCCAGTCCACTGTTCCTCAGACCATGTGGTGGGCCGGACTATTTTTTTTTTTGGCGGGGGGAGGGGGAGGGGAAATGAACGAATTCCTATGTCCCACAAATAACCCAGAGATGCATTTTAAATAAAAGAACACATTCTACTTATGTAAAAACACCAGGCAGGCCACACAAATAACCCAAAGATGCATTTTAAATAAAAGGACACATCCTACTCATGTAAAAACATGCTGATTCCCGGACAATCTGTGGGCTGGATTTAGAAGGTGATTGGGCCGCATCTGGCCCCCGGGCCTTAGGTTGCCTACCCCTGTAGTAGACAGTTAGTTCACACATTACAAAGAATGTGTGCTCTGCTTGTTTGGGAATCCTGTGAGAGTCTGCTACCTTTCATAAGGACCCAAGAAGCTAAGTCAGAAGCAGAATGCCTCCGAATGCCAGCGGCTAAAAATCACAAGTGGGCAGAGTGTTGTGCTGAAGTCCTGCTTGTGGGCTTCCCACTGGCATCTGATTCGCCACTGTGAGAACAGGATGCTGGACTAGACAGGCCTTTATCCTGATTCAGCAAAGCTCTCCTTATGTTCTTAAGGATCAAACACTGTATTATCCAATAAGAATTCAATAAGGTGTAATGCATTTAATTTGGATGAAAGTGAAGGAGGATTGCTTGGGGAATCCAACTTTGGAAACACAGACCTGTAGAGATCAGAAATTTGGTTATCTATGGGCTTTCACACGTCTTGAAAGATCCAATTCAGTTCTCAGCTAAATCAGTGTTTTGAAATACACTTAAAATGCATATTTTGAAAACAGAGATACAGTAAAATATACTATTAAAAATAAGGATTTTTGTTTCAGGTGAGTGAATTCATGCAAAGTGACACAGACCTGAAACTGGCTGATATATATCCCAAATGAGAAGGAACCAAGGAAGTTATGGAACCTCCCTTCACCAGAAATTGTTGAGATATATATATATATAATTTAATTCTTGAGAAATTGTTGAGAAAAATATCTGCAGTATATACTACTTAAATAATTCTACCTCAGTTCATAGGATTGAATAGGTTTTTCCTGAGGAGTCTGAGTTCTGAGATTTTATGATAAATGACTTCTGGAATTATCACATCTGTTACTTTACCTTTTAATCAGTTGAGGAAGCCTTTTAATATAATATGCTCTACTCCATCAGCATCTCTTAAATAATTCCTTTAGAATTAACAGAGCTCACAGAAATGGGTTTCAGGACCAAAATTGACATGCAGTAGGACCACAGGGAATACACGGCTTTCTAGCCTTTTCTTTTAAAAAAGCCAAGTCTAAGTTTTCACTGTTTAAATGATGCATACAATTAGAGTTGGTTCAGACATCATGATAAACCATGGTTTACTGTGACAAGAATGAGCTGCAGGAAACTTCACGCTTGCACACTCCTCTCCTCCTCTGGTGTGGCTATGAGACTGGGAGTTTTCACTTCTGTTTCTGATTAACTGCAGCATTCAATTTTGTCTAAACATGTCAAACTATGGTTAATCTGAACTATAGCTTGTTTAAAAGAATCCAACTTCAAACCATAGCTTGTTTCAAGAAGAAGAAATGGAGTGGGGAGATTGTTCCCATTATGATAAACCATGGCTTTATTATTATGTTCAAGAGATTCTTTATTTTGTATCAAAAATGTGGGGTTTTCTGTGTATGGTTTTAAAACTGGACAAAATGGGCATGTATCTACCATTCATATTGAGAATGTATATTTACCATTTATACATCTTTCACATTAGCATACTTTCAGATGAGTGAATTTATAGTACTGTACAGTGGTACCTCTGGTTACATCTGCTTCATGTTCGTTCTTTCAGGTTACGTCCCGCAGCGACCCGGAAGTACTGGAAAGGGTTACTTCTGAGTTTCGCCGCTCACGCATGTGCAGATGCACAAAATGACATCACACACATGTGCAGAAGCGGCAAATCGCGACCCGCATGTGCGCAGACACACCACTGTGGGTTGCGCTCTTTTCATGTTGCAAAAGGGCCTCCAGAACGGATCCTGTTCACAACCAGAGGTACCACTGTAGTCCTCTTTTACTCATCTAAAATTTCACTGGCCCTTGGTTGAGCATAGAATCATAGAATCATAGATTAAGGGGCCGCTTATATCTATCATACAAGTGTAACAGGAAAGAAGATGCCACTGGGCTAGACTAGTTATTGCTCAGTGATGGAAGGAAACCTCTAATATACCAATAGAGGCTTGGGTTAATAATATCTGGAGTAGTGCTGTATCAGAACGCCTCACATACCACTGGCGACTAATCAAGGGAATCTCTCCAAAAAAGATACCTTTGATACAATCTGGTCTCCTTTTTTTTCTTTTATTGAAGAAGAACGGGATATTTTAATGCCATTATCACCAGAGAGGTGTCTGTGGAGGGGATATATTCATTGAAAATGTTAGCTTTTATTTCTTTTCTTCTTTTAAAAGGAACCTACCTGTTTGTTAAGTCTGGCACCAAATGTCCTTCTCTAAATATTCCTGCCATTCTGTAGGCTTTCTTAATAATAATTACTATTATTTATAAGCCGCAACAGGGCTGGGTTGCCCGGAAAGCCATGTTTTAGACATTCTAATATAAAATAACATCAAAACATTGCCCAGGATTTTAACTGTTTCTTGTGGTTTTGATCTGTTTTATGGTTCTTTTTTTGTAGGCTATCTTGAAAATCTAGATTAATAAAAATATGTTTGAAGAAGAAGAAAAGTGGACTGGCCACTGGACTGACTATGGAAGTAGGATGTACCGTATATTGCTTCCTTCAGAGACAGTGACATCCTATCCTAGTTTATCACACTAGTTTTTGTTTTATGTTGTTGCATCTACTCCTTTCAGCTTCTCAGGGGCAAGCACAAAGCAAGCTGATCTAAACTGAGCAGCCCTCTTCCTTGCAGTATTAAGAAGAATAACTCAGAGTGACATTAAATAAATTTGAATCTCTGTTCTGCTGATAGCTCTAAAAATTTGTGGAACTGGCTGCTCTGCTAAGGTTCACTGCAAGTTAGAGTTCAAAGGTAGCTGTTTCAGGGCTCACTCTGGAAGTCCTGGAAGCCATCCTAGGAATTACTGTTGCGGGGCTCTATGGAAATTTTCTACAAGAAAGTCAATACAGTTCATCTACTTATTTCATCACAATGTTCTTATGCAAAGTGATTAGTGCTTTGTCATTTACACTTCACCCAAAGGCTCACTGAAATTGCCTAACACAACAGTGCAATGGAAACATAGGAAGCTGCCCTCAAACTTAGCCAGACTCATTAGTCCATCTAGCTCAGTACAGTCGACACTGACTGGCAGTGGCTATCCAAAATTTCAGGCAGGGTTTTCTCCCAGCTCTACCTGGAAAGCTTACTGAGTTGCCGAGATGAATGGACATCAGTCTGCTTGGAGGAAAGGAGCGTCAGTTCGCTTACTTTATAACACTTTTCCTACAACAGACATTAGGCCAACTGGCCTATAATATTATCGTTCCCTCTTGGATTCCTTAACCACTTCAGTGGCACCATTTTAGATAATCTTCGTAGATTATCTAAAACAGGGGAGGTGCATCCCATTTCGCCACTTGAGATGAAATGGGAAATGCCCTGCTGCCTCTGCAAAAGTGGAGCTGACGGCGGTGCACAATTTTGGTTATGTCTTGCTTGAAATTGGTGCTTCTCAGCCAGCAGCAAAACACCCACGGGGGCACCACCCAAGCCAGCGCCCTCACACCAACTAATGGATGGACTGGCTCTGATCTAAATAAAAATTAAAAGCAGTGGAGTACATGGCACATATCTGAATACTACCGCATCCGATTGTGGTTGAAATCAATCTATTTCTGCTGCAATAGCAGCCTTCCTCCACTTCCCCCAAACCCACAATCCTCGACTTTGCTTGTTGTGAAAAATATTGGTAATGTTTGCTCTTGTATACTTCCTGGGGATTTTTTTTTTTTTTTAGGTGCAGACATGGGGCATGCCCAGAACATGGGGCATGCCCAGTACAGAAAGGCATGGGGCATGCCCAGAACAGGAAAAGATAGTAGACAGTGAGGTAGAGGGAAGGAACAACCTCCCTGCAAAATGGATACAGTATGTAAAGCTCTGATCACTGGTGTGGATTGGAAGAAGCAGAATAGCAATAAGGCTAGGGAAAAAATGGGAATGCGTGGAAGCTAAAGTGCATACAAAAAAACACTGGGTTCACATTACATGCTTGCGGTATTTACCTCCTGTCTGAAAGCAGCCAAGAGAATGGTTTTGGTACAGCTTTAAAATGAGCCAAAATGTTAACTAAACAAATTATAGCAGCACTAGCCATCATGAAGTTTTACAAAGACAAGTGCTTCAAACAACTGTCAAACACCTTTTCAGTTTACCATTCTGCAAACCTGAACTGCTAAACTATAAAAGATCTAAAGCAGCAAAGTCAGAGACTGACAACATAATAGAAAAACGACCAAAGAAGCAATTTCTGAGTTTCAAACTATAGCATCATGCAGCTTTTTAAACATTTATATTGCACCACCTTCTACTCATGTTACTCAAGGATCTATTTTGGAAAGCTGAAGGCACTGCCATGCTCAAAAAACAAAAAAGGAAATGTTATTTAGAGAATACCACACTTTGTTTGTGTTCTCTCCTCTGTGGAACAGGTTTTGTGCAGGAGAATATACAGAATAATTACTGACCAATTATTGCAAGCCTACTTTTAAAATGTGCCTGCAGGTTTGCTCACGAGGTAAGGAAAAATCCTGCAGGGAGTAATTGAGGCTATGGCTGCAATCCTACACTATTAAAATCAACGGGAATGGCATTAATCACTTCAGTATCTGTAACATAGGGACATTTGCCGCAAAATGGTGGTGAATACAGTAAGCCTAAACAAGATTGCTCATTGATTATACAGATTTGGAAGGTTTACTGCATTTTACATCATTATCGTTATTAGAAATCAGAGCAAAAGGATCTGTTCCTTTATTTCCTCATTGTGGGAATCGCTACAGCACACTGCATCCCCCTGTCCCTGGTAGGGCCCTGCTAGATCCCCTCAAGTCACATGGGAGAGGTCAGCAAGCAATGGAACTCTTCATTCTCTATCACTGCAAAACACACATGCAATAGCATCTTCTCTAAAACAATACTGTAATATAATATTTGGAGAACCACCTCCTATACCTAGCTTGCCACCCCAAAACAGCTATTCTTAAGGGATAGAAATGCACCTCAGCCTCTGTTGCTGCCAAACTTATTGACAGGACCAATATTACTGCTAGGTTATATGATATGTGCACATTAACAGGAAAGTAGGTAGCACTCTTTGGATTTGATATCCCGCCTTTCACTCCCCTTCAGGAGTCTCAAAGCGGCTAACATTCTCCTTTCCCTTCCTCCCCCACAACAAACACTCTGTGAGGTGAGTGAGGCTGAGAGACTTCAAGGAAGTGTGACTGGCCCAAGGTCACCCAGCAGCTGCATGTGGAGGAGCGGAGACACGAACCCGGTTCCCCAGATTACATGACTACCGCTCTTAACCACTACACCACACTGGCTCTCTTTGACTTCAAGGAACTATCTTGCAAGTAAAAGAAGGCTCAAAATTCTGTTAAAGACTCTATGCTGACAGGGAGTCAGATGCAGCAGAGAGAGGATAAAAGGCCCACTAGACCTTTGAAAAATCTAGAAGATTGGCTAGAAGAACAGCTGCTTGTTGTTAATTGGGTGATAATATGCTGACAGTGTGGCTAAATGAATGTTAAGTGATGTGGTAGAAACACTGCTGTCTTTCAAGTGTAAGAGATAAGTAAATATGTCCTTAATTAGAGTATTCAAGGAAATAACGTGAAGTGACTTGGCTAAATGCAAGAAATGCTACTATTCTACTGCGTAGCCATTCTGGTACAGTTTCTAGTTCTAGAGGCTCCTGCAATAGGAGATGAAAGACAGAGCCTTACAAACCTGCTTGTTTCATGTGTTGAGCCAGGCTACATAATTATTATTATTTATACCCTGCCCTTCTGACTGGGTTTCCCCAGCCACTTTGGGCGGCTCCCAACTGAACACCAATAACAATAATAAAAAAGCAACAACATGAAACATTAAAAACTTCCTGACACAGGGCTGCCTTCAGATGTCTTCTAAAAATCAGATAGTTGTTCATTTCCTTGACATCTGAAGGGAAGGCGTTCCATAGGGTGGGCGTCACTACCAAGAAGGCCCTCTGCCTGGTTCCCTGTAGCTTCACTTCTCGCAGTGAGGGAACCACCAGAAGGCCCTCGGAGCTGGACCTCAGTGTCTGGGTCGGATGATGGGGGTGGAGATGATAATCAAGAATTATATCAAAATGGTCAAGTTTTGAGAAAGAAGATGCAGTATAGTACCCAGCACCCATTATGGAAAAATTCGGAGTAGCAACAACCTCTGTGAGATTTACAGTCTGTATCCACAATCAACAAAGAGATCATTTTGACCGATCTATACTGCATATTTGCAGGGTAGGGGGGCCTGCATGCCCAGTGCTCTTCATCATTCAAAACTTGGGAAACATCAACCCATGATGAGTTGTTGTTTTGTCCCAATGTTGTTTTGTTCCAATGCTAGGCCTCCCATTGTGCAGTGGGGGGCATTTTCAGTGTTGGGGAGTCAAAGCCGGGGGAGGGAAGAGGTAATCCTACCCTTTGCAGATTTTCCGCTCCCACCTCCAATTGTAATTAGGCTTGAAAGAAAACTTCTACTGCAGCCACCAGAAGGCCAATTGTGGTGTGGGGGCATTGTCAGAAGCTCCTCTACCTAGCTGGCCCCCTCCCTCCCAATATTGACCCACCACACACCACACTTAACCCTTCTTCTGGTACAACAGGATACTTCTTTCAAGCCTAGTTTCACAGGTGAGTGGGAGGGGACCCTACAAGTGTCAGGGAAAGAGTCTGCGGGCTCAAGTGCACATCACAATGGCTATCTATGGTCAAGATTCCTACCTAAAAGGCTATGAAGAACCATCATGAACCTGACTTCTTTTTTCACCTGTGCAGAAAATTAGGCAACGACTTTCACTACATCCATGCAATCAACAGGGGTATTCCAATTCCTCAAAATGTTGCAGCTAGGACAATAGGAAATGTGTCCCTTTCACCATAGCTCTTTGCAGCTTTTGAATCCCTGCTTCCCCCAGAAACATAAATTAAATTGGCTGATGCTGAACATAAGGAGGTTTGTTAGGAAATTCCTCTCCTCACAGAGCAGTGTTCCCAGAATTACTGCTGGGCTACCATACACCACTTGCTTGAGCTTAACCAAAAGAAGATTGAGAATGATCTTAGGCCCTGTTGACACTCTTTGGAAACTGGTCAAGTTTCTGTGCCTGAATGATAAGCTCTTCTTTATCCCAGCCCAAAATCACAGGATAGTTTAGCAACACGTTTTCTCCATATCTCTCGTCATTGTAATACATTGTAATACATTCTGAACACCACCAAGCTATCTAAAGATGGCAGCTTTTAGTCATCCTAACATTTTCCCCATAATATGAAAAGTGGCAAAGATATTAAGGGGAAATGGCAGGAAACAGCAGACACATCCCCATGTAATCTTGGAAGTTTCATATCTTGGTGGGTTTTTCTATAAGCACCAGTAAGCTGACAGGACAAACACTGTGCACATCAACTGCCTAATCCATGAATGTCACCTAGTCTCAAAATGTTGAATGGCACCAGCAATACTTGCAGGTTTACTTGAAGACTGCAATAATTTGCAGTTCTAATAAATGTGAACTCTCTGATGTGTGTATACCAGGCACTTACTGGAGCCAAGAGGTATCCAAAATATACAATCCAGCTTCTTAGATAAATTTGCTTATATAGTGACTATCCACAATAGTCAAAGTTTTCTGTGCCCGAGAATTCAATTCATCAATCAGATGAATAGCAGTTGTGATACTGCATCAATCAGTCACTCCAACAATGCCTGATCTCAGTGGTCCTCTGTGAGGGGAAGCAGTGACCTTCCACAGTATTAATCCAAAGTAATCATAAATATCCTCCTTCCAGGCTGTGGATGTGAACAAATAAGATAAACACCTACACCAGCAAGAACCTATTGGGGTTCCCCGCCTAACTGAGGTGAAACACAAGAGGTTTGCACATGTTGACTGTTCCCCAAAATTCTTTAATTCACACTTATAAAATACAACAGGTAAAATTACTTTAGAACAAATGGGAAAACATAGAAGCACCCCCTCCTACCTCAGCAACACCCCAGTTTCTTCTGGCAGTTAGACATAACATTTTGAAAAGCAAGGTTTGTAGCCCTTTCTCTAGGTCTGCTTGTGGGGATGTCCAATTCATTACCGCTGTCCATCTAGTCTTTACATCCCACCCCTTTTCCATTTTCTTCCTCCCATGTACCCTTTTTACAGTGGCTGGGATTGTGTGGTGAGGCTTCCATCTTCCGCTGCTTGCATCTTCCGATGCCCACGCAACTCCATCCAGCCTGAGTACATTTATACCTGGTCTCAAGGCATAGACTCGTAGGGTTGCCGTATGTCCTCTTATTTCCAGGACATGTCCTCTTTTTCATGGGTAGAGTTAAAACGATCCATAGTTAAAAGTAGAAGTCAGCAAATGTGTCCTCTTTTTTATCTTCAAAATATGGCAACCCTAGAGGACTTTGTAGGGTCACAGTGCTGCTGCTGCAGCACATCCAACAAGAGACAGAACAATTTGTTATAGTGAGCAGCCCAACCATGGGAGAGAGATACTCTCTCTGGAAGAGAAGGGAGACCTGCGGCTGCTTCTGAACCCACCTTTGCTCCTAGACTTGCAGTTCATTTCTGGTGCCAGAGGAGCCTTCATCAGTTATATCTGATACACTATGGCACCATTCACGGAAAGCCAAGACCTTACTACCATCATTCCTGACTTCTGACCTTGTAATGATTGCTGAAATGCACTATATAGGCTTTGCCCTTGAAGACTGCACCTGCTGTAGCTTCTAAAACAAAGTGCTGCAGCCTGTCTCCCAAGGGTACAATTACAGTACAGATAGGGTGAACCTACAGAATCAGCAGCCTGCCGCAATCAGCCCTGTGGAACTTTCTTATTTATTAGGTCTGCTTACTTTAAAGAAAAAAAGGGAAGCAGGTGGTGCTGTGGGTTAAACCACAGAGCCTAGGATTTGCCAATCAGAAGGTCGGCGGTTCGAATCCCCATGACGGGGTGAGCTCCCTTTGCTTGGTCCCTTCTCCTGCCAACCTAGCAGTTCAAAAGCACATCAAAGTGCAAGTAGATAAATAGGTAAGGTAAACGGTGTTTCCATGTGCTGCTCTGGTTCGCCAGAAGCGGCTTACTCATGCTGGCCACATGACCCGGAAGCTGTACACCGGCTCCCTTGGCCAATAAAGCGAGATGAGCGTCACAACCCCAGAGTCGGCCACAACTGGACCTAATGGTCAGGGGTCCCTTTACCTTTACTTTTAAGGAAAGGGCTGATGCTGTGATGTTTCTATTGTAACAATCTGTTTATGTTCTTTTATACGTATATAAATATGTATACATTTATATGTATATAAATATATATACATATAAATATATATTTATAGATGCATGAGTGTGTATTTTAATTCTACTAATGTTTAAGTGTCTTTTAATGATACTTTTAAATATGTCTTTAGCTGTTTCTATTTTAGTAGAAAGCTTGAGACCTGTTAGGGAAAAAGGTGAGATGATAATAATAATAATAATAATAATAATAATAATAATAATAATAATAATAGTGTAAGCAATATATTTCACTTGTTCATGCTCAGCTCCACCAGAAGTTAGATTGCTTCTGTACTTAATTCAAGTTGCTGACTGAGATATAAAGTCATGCATAGGAAAAACCTTGTGTATCTGTAGCATATTTATTTTCCTTCATTGTGTATATGCCTGTCTACTAGTATCATCATTTACAACCCTCCCTGTTCTTGATATCATAAATACATGAGGCTAAGGGGCAAACTAGACCTGATGTTACAATGAATTTGTGTGTGTGTGTGTATGTGTGTGTGTGTGTAGCAGATACTAGCCGCTGAGGGAAGTGGGGGGCTGATAATTATCAATATTTCAGTAGGCAGGGAAGGTTCCCTGTTGTGGTCCTGACAAAAAGAAAAGAAAAAAAATTCTATTGGGAGGAAATTCACAATGAGTACCAATGGGTTAAATTCCCTCTCCCTGCCACTATGATATTAATAATTATCAGACTAAGTCACCACCATGTTCCATGGATACTATTTGCATTTAAAACAAACACGCAAAAGGCAAATAGGCATTTAACCATAATTTCTAATTCAGTTCTTAGTCTGTGAGAAGAGTAAGGAATTTTCTCTCTGGAAGATCAGCCACATGATTACTCTTTTATATAGCCTCCACCAGCTTGGTGTCCTCAGCTATGAGTTGCACTCCAAAACGTCTGGAGGACACCAAGTTGGTGAAGGCGACTTTATAATTTCAAACAACTGCTAACACAAAACACTTATTTTTACCAATGCCTTTTACATTTCCTGCAATTGTGGGTTCCATGCTACTGCTCTGCCCTACTGGTTTTAGTTATTTTGTCTTTTGTATATTTGGTGCAGCTATTTAATGATTTTATATTTTTTTTAAAAATTTTTTTGTTGCATTGAGGTTTTCTTTAAAAAAAAGATGGCCTAGAAGTTTAAAAATAATAATTTCATACATTTTAATTTTATTTATTAATTAGATTTTAATGCATCTCCTAGGGATGATTGGAAAACTATTTCTGAAATGGGCCTCCATTTCTCTTGGTGAAGCACCAAGTATGCTGTCCAGGAATAGATGAGGAGAGACAATACTGCCAGCGTCTTTTACAATTCAAAGGAAGCTTGCTTCTTAAAAAGGAGGGCAGCCAAGTTGGCAGCAACAGAAATTCTGGAAGTTGTTGATTTAGGATGGACATTAACATAGAAGCTCTGTGCCTTTTCAGTGGTATGTAGATAGGGTAAAAACGTAAAGTGCCCCCCCCTGTTCATACCACCCTTTCTCTATTTTTACATTTCCAATTTTAAAGTCATGGCAAGATATTTGGAAATACACACATGGACACTCAAATCCCCACCCCCAAAGCAGCAGCTCATGGAAGACCCTAAAATCATGCTATAGGTTTCCTTTGGCTCCAGCCATTTTCTGAGCAGCCATGTAATTTTGCTCTTTTGCTCTTAAGATGTCTCTTAATTATAACTAGATTACTACCCCCCCCCCAAAGAGCCTCTGTTTTATGGAAGAAAATAATTGTTTCAATACGTAGCACATGTGTGGACTTTTCGCCAAACAGTAAGAATTCCTCAGATTATTTAATGATTTCTTTACTTTTGCTTTTCATTATTTTTATCTCTACAAAGATGAAGAGATTAAAGACAACAAGTATGGGGAAGATGGAGGTGGCAAGGTGAGGGCCAGAGTCAAAAAGAGCAAATTATAGGATTATAGCGAGGTGTGGGGAGAGAAAATGGATGAAAATAAAATGTTTCATATTCATGAACCACAAAACCAAGCAATCCAAATTTACATTATGTCAGGACCTGAGATATGCCAGAAATATGCTGGTGCAATAATTGCCATATTAGATGCATATTTAACCCAGGACAGGAAAAACATAAGAGAATTAAAAAATGGAATAAAAATGGCTATGGAAACACTGGTCAGAGGCTGTTTCAGTGTTGCTACCACATATTGGCCACAGATTGGGTGTGAGGGGTGTCAATGAACTCACAACGACAGGTTCCCAGCACACATCCTTGCACCACAAAAGATGACACACTGCAGCATCCTCACTCCATTAGCCCCAGTGGCTTAACCAGAAACGACCCCAATCCTACAGGCAGAGATCTGAATCCTTTCATAGCCCTCACAATTACTGGTTTATGAACACAGCATGCAAAGGGCAATAAGGAGACGTCACATAACACAGCACCCATATAGCTCCAAGGACACACTCAGAGAACACACTTAGCTCTACTGGGACAAAGATTCAAGATATACCCAGGGAGGAGAAACTCCTCTGACATGCAGGTCAGTGGAGAGGGGCCAGGATTTAGGCCAAGGGCAGACACACACTGACTGCAGCACACCAGCAGCCTCCAGTGGCTTATTGCATGGGATTGGAAGCAGGAAAAGGAGTGCAACTTCCCATCAGGGCAAGTGATGGAAATGCCCCCTTTTACCTTTTGTAAGCCTGGCCAAAACCTGTAATATCAGGGGCAAAAGAGAGGGAGCTCCAGAGATTTGGAGCCCCCCAGCAAGCTCCGCAGAGCAGTATCCTAGCCACAAACATACCCCAGCACCAGACAGGAATAGGACACATCATGGGGCCCTTGCCCCCCGCCACATCAGGGTACCTGAGTCAGCAGAGAAAAGAGGGCGCTAGTACAGAGTCCATAACATTGTCTACCTCACATCATGTGAAGGAAAGTGACCATGATCTATCAATCTTGGCAACCAAGAAAAGCCTTATGGTACAGGTGAAGCCTTTATTGATCAGCCTCTGGGATGGGATACATCCTGAAGGGGAGTTTTCCTTCAGCAAATCAGAGGTGTTTTGATGGCATAACTATCATGGTGACTGTGCACATAGTGTTCTGTTAGCATATTGGGACATTCTGCTTAATGCCTCAAAAGCGGCTCCCCAGTATATGACTGTGCCCTAAAACTTTAACTTTTGCTTTTTTCCTGCTGGAATGATAAAAACAATGCTTTTCTTAAATTCTAGTTATTCTGCAATCGTCAGTGCTAATACATAGTAACCTATATATAGAATGAGATAGAAATGTTACCTAAGAAACAGTAACGTAAATTTAAACACTTCACTAAACAATAGGAGAGAAGCCACCTCGTTTTGGTCAGACATTTCTGAAGGAGCTGTCCCTGCATAATGGCTGTGATTTGAATTTAACTAGGACAGAATTCAAATGTTATGTCACTAAAGTCATCAATACAGACAGAAATATACATTTACGACCAAACACTTGTAAAATAGCCAGATTAAGTTGTTACTTAATCGAACAATAAGCAAGGTAAATCCATTTTCAATGAAGAGAAAAATCCGTACCACAAGAAACATAGTGATAACTTGAAGAGTTTAATAATATGACTTTTCATTTTGAGAATTTGAGTCACCAAAACAAAAAGCTTTAAAATGCAAATGCAGCCCAAAGCTGACATTTCATAGAATCATAGATTGGTAGAGTTGAAAAGAACTCCAATGATCATCTAGCCTAGCACCTGCAATGCAGGAATCTCAACTACAGCATCCATGGCAGATCACCATCCACTGACTTGGTTTCCAGACCCTTGATCATCTTGGTGGCTCTCCTCTGCACACACTCTACATTAGCATGCCGGTCAATACAGATCTTTAGGATACAGTGGACGCTCATGCTCATGGGTACACGTGATCCGTGTGGGATGCATGTTTCCAATGCGCAGTGGCATGTTCGCATGCGCGACTGCCGAAACCCAGAAGTAACCCGTTCCAGTACTTCCAGGTTTCGGCAGTCCTTAACCGGAAAAATGCAACCTGAAGCGTCTGTAACCCGAGGTATGACTGTACATGGTTTTACTTACACATAAATACAATCTGAGCATATCATGGAGTGGTTTACAGCAGTAACACTCCAAGAACAGAGTTAGAAACTGAGATAGAAAAGGTAGGAGCCAAATTGCTCATAGAACCTCGGTTCTAGGCGCAAAAACAGAATGGCTAGTCGCTATATTTCCCTTAACACAGCAGCTCTTTCTATCTATTTTTTCAAAATGCATGAACTGATTCATAATTCACACCAGTGGCACATTGTTAACATCACATTTTTAATAGCAATTCTTAATTGGACACCACAAACATAAATAAGGCTCAGTCCCTGCAATAGCAGTCAAAACCACAAGTCATTTGAATAATTAATATTTACAAATACTGATGTGTATATGTGTCTGTGTGTATCGTGCTAGATGTGAACTTACATGCTGGGGTGGGGGCAGGAGAGGCAAAAGGGGAAAAGGAAGGCAGCAGCCAGTGATCTAGAATCAATTTCATTTTAGGCTGGGCAGGGAAGGCGAGACATATCTGACAGGGGTGTTGTAAGGGTTAAAAGAATATATACCTGCAGCATCTGAACACTTGAGCACAATGAGGACACCTATTATTGTTACTATATTTAATTTTTAATTGCTTTAATTGCTGTTTTAACTCTTAACTGTTGCACTATTTGAATGTCTTTGCTTTACTGTATTTTTAATGTGTGTGCTTATTTTAATGTTTCAATGAAATGGTTCTGCTGTGCATATTTGTTAAGACTCTCCTCCCTGAAAGAGAGGGGAGTGGTTGTGGGCGGGAGCCCGAGCACCGCCCCTAGCAGGGGGCAACCGCCCCCTGCTTTCCTAAGCTCACCTGGCTGGCGCCCCGCCCACCAGCCGGCACCCAATCGGGTGCCGCTGGGGGGGCGTGTCCAGCTAACCTTAAATTGAAGCGCCAGCCCTCTCCCCGGCCTCTTTCCTCCTCATCTCGCCGAGAGTCACCCACCCTCCACTCCCTTTAGCTTAGGGTCTCGGCCTTGCTATGGACCTTAGGTTGGTCGCCCTGGTTAGTCGGGGGGCCTGGTAGGAGTTTTTCCGCATGGCAGTAGGCCATGAGGGTTTTTCGCCTACCTCGTAGCAATCGTCACAACTTTCGTGGTATTGGTGGGTAGGTTAGGCATTGGATTATGGTGTTGTGGTGTGTTGGAAGGCTAGGTGTGGCCATCGCCTACGCCTTCAATTTTGGGTATTCCGTTAAAGGAATCCGGCGGTCGTGTATTCTGTCCGATGCCTGCTTGGCGGTAGGCCATGGCACGACCCCCGGTGACGTCAGGGGAGAGCCTATAGTTGTATTATCATCAACAGGCTCCGCCCACTGGTGATTCAACCCCTGTGGTGAACATCCAATGCCTAAGCCAATACCTTTTCACTGCTGTAACCAATAAAGTTGTGGCCTTTCCATGCCCATAAACCATATATCACGTGTCCTTGTCTATTCATTTCCACGGCGCGGGGGTCGGGTCCTCGAACCACAACATGCATATGTATATATTATTTTGTAGAAGAAGAGGAGTTTGGATTTGATATCCCGCTTTATCACTACCTGAAGGAGTCTCAAAGCGACTAACATTCTCCTTTCCCTTCCTCCCCCACAACAAACACTCTGTGAGGTGAGTGGGGCTGAGAGACTTCAAAGAAGTGTGACTGGCCCAAGGTCACCCAGCAGCTGCATGTGGAGGAGCGGGGACGCGAACCCGGTTCCCCAGATTACGAGACTACCGCTCTTAACCACTACACCACACTGGCACTGTAATTGGTTTTATGCTTGTAAGCTGCATAGAGGCCAACTTTGACAATTAAGTAGCATATAAATTCCTTAGGACTACTGTGGATTATTATTACTACGATGCTGAACTTGAAAGAAATTTCAGAGAGGAAGTGAAACAAATGTGTAACTACTAGAAAGTTCAGCAGGGACTGGCCTTGGAGCCCTCCCCCAAAGCCCAGCCCTCGCCAGGGCGAGGCTCGGAGTGCCGAGAGGGAGCCCTCCTTCCCTCAGCCCTCCTCTCACTCGTGGTGCACCAAACAGGGACATGCTTGACAGGGCTTGAAGTGCCGAGAGGGGAGTTGGGGCCCTTCTCCCCCAGCCCAGCCCTCACAGGGACAGGCTTGGAGCACCAAGCAGGGATGGGCCTTGGAGACCACCTCCCCAAGGGCTTGGAGGAGAGTGCTGGCATATCATGCGGCGACAGGGCCTAGGCTCAATACATGCACCCATACATCTATAATTGGTCACAATTGGACCATAGCAAGTTGCAGAAAGCGCCTAGTCCTTAGGAAGTTTTGAACGCTGCCCAAGAAGATCTTGCTTCTCCTTTGGGGTTCCAGGCGAGCCCTAAAGTCACAGCTTTCCAGCACAGAGCACGACATGTCTCTGTAGGTTTCTGCTCTCACACACAGCTACTCTGGCTAGTCTTCTGCCTAGGATAAATAATAATAATAATAATAATTTATTATTTATATACTGCCCATCTGGCTGAGTTTCCCCAGCCACTCTGGGCGGCTCCCAATCAAGGATCACATGGCCTGCAGTCAGGTGAGGTGTGTGTGTGTGTGTAACACCAACCCACGTTTCCTGGAGAACACCATCACTTACTCCATTGCTTGAGATGCTGATGAGCTCTTAACTGGCCAGTTAAAGCTATTACTTTGACAAAGGGGCTAGTTGGGCAAACTTCCTTTTATACATTCCACCTAAAGGTACAGAACTGAAGGGTTAGAAGGGGTCTCTGGGTTTCTTCCAGATTGTCTCCCTCCCAAATTCATAACAGTATTTTTTATTAATCTACAATATAAAAAGCAACTCATAAATTGGTTCCTTGCAAGTGCACATCTTGAAAAACTGAGGAGCGGAAAGAAGGGATAATACTTCACAGAGTATTTCAATAAAACAACAAATATGTGAAAATAAGTATTTGCACTGTACCTTAGTTACTAATATGTTTAGCAAAACTGACTACAAGGTTTTTAGGATCTACCACCATCTGTGTAGAGCAGTCTAAAAAGTTTTAGAAACATGGAATTTGGAGAATTCAGCACAAATGATCTTTCTGCCCTTAATTATTCAGTGGCTGTAGTGCCTGCTGCAAAGGATTAACACACAAAATATATACAGAGCAACAAGCTTTGCAGCAAGTAAATGCCAGAGTATTTGCTGACATGAGTGTAGAAAAGAATGTGTGTGGGGGTGGGTGGGTTGGGGGTTGGAGAGAGAGATTGAGAACTTAAATAAACCTGCCCAAACTCACAGCTTTAAGTACTAATGCAGAATATGTTTAGAACTACTTTGCTCAATCGTTTTCCTTGCAAAGAATAAGTAAATAAATATCAGATACCAGATAGGTCTCAATACAGTTAAAGCATAACACAACCACACATCACCCACTGAAATATCGTAAAACAGCTAAAAATCTAGGTTCCTCAGCTCAAGAGGTTTCAGAATATGGCATTAGGATCACAGGGCACATAGGTTGCTTCCACATTAGAACACTTTAGCACTGCTGAGACATCACCCCCCCCCCCCAAATTAGCTGTGAACAGAATTAAAATGGAGATTCTACACAGTGACTTAATACCAGTATATTATGCATAATTAGTATATAATGCCTCTCCCTATAGCATTTACTCTCACATTAAGTCCAGTTCAGCAATGCTGCTTAAGTTTCCTCTTTTAAGTTTATCGTATCTGATTGCTTCATGATGAGTACAGGTGGTAGATTACTAATAAATGACATATGAATTACTTCTTGAATAGCATCAATTTCATTCATGCGTTTGGGAGGGGGTAAGGGAGAAGGATCTTACCATTTTTTTGTTGTTTTCTTTCTTTTTGGTTGCAAAATTCCACTCTCAAAAAACAAGGAGAGGAAACTACCTGTTCCAATAAATAGCTTCAGATCTCCAAAGGCATAGGGACCCAGAGAGCCTTAAAAGTACCTTGCCTGCCAACACTTGCCCAGCTGGTGCTGGAATTGTGCTTTATTATAAACGTTGGAAAAAAATGCCCATAATCAGGACTATGGGAAAGGGAAGGAGACCATGCACACACAAAAACAACGCAATGCAAGAGGCTGATAATCACATTGTCTGGGTGTTCCCCAAAAAGTGAGTGAACAAAGGATTACCATTCCAGTAAAATGGCTGTTGTGAAAGCAACTTCACTGCACTTGCAACTAAATCCCAGTTTACTTGTACATGCTGTATTCCATGTGAACACCCATGCACACCCTGGGACCAATGATTGGACTACTACTTGTAAGTGGGGTAATGCCTGAAAAATGAATTTTAAAGACCATCCATCTTTGTTTCACACTTGACGCATTTGCTGCATGAAACACTTGTTTAACACACAGTTGTCACATTAAGCAGGAAGTAACCCTGAGGAACAATATGACTATGAGGAAGAATGTAACTGCTCTCCTGGGGTGCAAGGCACTGCCAAAGGCTAATAACTGCTTGGTTTCATCTTTCCTCTGATCCCCACGTGCCAGTGGGTCTATAAATGAGAAAATCTGCAAAAGATGATGAAAATGAATGGAGTAGGTTTTTTGTTGACTTGCTCATTTCTATGCACTAATGATAAGATACATGCATAAGGAAGAACACTGTAATGTAAAGGAATGAAGCATATTTCTATACCGCAAATTATAAACAAAGCAGCAGAAAAATAATCCTCTTTGAAAATAAAGCAAAACAAAATAAATCTGGCATAAAATAGCGCTATATGAAATTATCAAATAGTTTACTTTTTCTTTAACAAAAATGGCAGCCCAGCCATATGCCAGAAGCAAATGGTTGAGCTTCAAGCATGTAATACTGTGAACGTCTGAGTCATTGAAGATTTTCTATCTCTTGGCAACAAGCGATAAGGCCAACTACATCCAGTATTATCATAATGAGGTTTCACAGCAACGAAAAGTGCATACAAACCTTTCTAATTCTTCTTACTGCAAAACAGTTATTTCTGGGATTAAAGTTTTTTTTTTTAAAAAAAAAAACACAACCCTTAACATATTACAGTTTCCAGAAAAACTTATCATGTTAGGATGGAAAATTCAGTACAATTTATTTATAGAAGAATTCCTCAGTAACAAATGTGAGCCTGGTTGACAATTGCCAAGTTTCTCAATTATCAGTGGGATTTTGAAGCATCAAGACAGAAAAAAGAAGAGGTGATTTGTCATATTGCTATGGTATGTGATGGACTTTGCTTTCAAAACATATTGAAGGTGTTCTTTATTTCACTACAAAAGTTGGCCTGATTCAGCAAACTATTCAGTACATTCTTATTTTAAAGAGAACTGAAATGTCTTGCAGAGTTCTTGGTCAGGGTAAGATAAAAACCTATGCTTAAAAACACCCACTTTAAAATAGTTTATAAATAAATAAATAAATAAAAGAAGTTAAAGTGCCTTTAAAAAATAATCTGAGGCGTTCCAAACGAACGTTCGCACTTCCGGGTTTACGGCATTTGGGAGCCAAAACGTCTGAGTTCCAGGGTGTTCAGGATCCAAGGTACGACTGTACCATAGGTGTAGTCTGTGCGGGTCAGCCCACCCATCACATAATTAAATTAAAATACTTAGCTGACCAATTGTGTTGCAGATAACTTGGTTCTGCCCCCGACCACTTAATGCCTGCATGACTAGTAGCTAATGAAAGACTCCTAACTAAGTTTAGTAGTTGTGAAAGAAGAGGTGAGGTCCTCTTCTGGATTGGAAAGTAACAGGAAGCAGAGAGTAGGAATAAATAGACAGTTTTCCTGATGGAGATATGTAGAAAGCAGTGTCCAAAGGACTGGTATGGGGACCTGTGAATGGAGGGTCAAAAAAGATTCTTAACTCAACATATATGCTCATGGGGTCTGAGGTCCCATAGAAAAATAGGACTTTTTCTTCAAAGTGTTTTTCTTCCCTTGTTTTGCATGTGTAGAAAGAGAACCAAGAAGGTGGGTCTCTTGTCAATACTGTAAAGAGATTCACAGTGCAAAAAGCATGTGGCCTATATTATCTAAGGTTTTGGATTATGCTCCTGGATTATAAAAATGTTCTATTTAATTGCAAACCAATATGTTCTGCTCGCTACAACAACCATTTAGTACACATGCTTGCTCATGAAATAAATGCATTTTAAAATGAGAAACTTAACTTAAATCGATAACATAAATTGACCTTTATTCCTGTTGATTTACATCATTCCACCACACTTTGTGCCTGTATAACTTTCCCACACCTGAAGTATTTCAATAGTATTTCAATTGCTTGTGATAAAAGACCCCTGTTAGACCTATTCAAAGTATCTTATGCTTTCCAGGGTACTATTAATTCCAAATATTTCATTGTACCATTTACCAGTATCCTAGTCCTAAATATTTCTGTCTATGTGTTTGCAGGGCAGCGGCTGAAGAAGGAGCCAAAAGGGGTTTCTTGTGTGTGTGATTCTTGTGGCTGATTAGCTGCTTTCCCTGGTCAAAGGTCAGAGGGGGCAGGGTTTCTGTTGAGGCAGGTGATTAGCTGTGGGAGGAGCTTATCACTGTTTGCAGGGCAGTTTGAACCATCTTTTAGATTTAGGGGAGCTAGTCTCAAGCCCAACGACACATTCTCAAGATGGAGGGGGAGGGAACAGCTGCAGTCGCCTGCGGTTCCTGCGCAATGTTTGCCATCTTGCCAAAGGTTGCAGGCAGCTTTACGTGCAGCAATTGCATGTTGATTGCCCTCCTAAAAGACAAAATCCAGCAACTGGAGGAACGTGTAGCTACGCTCCAAAGAATTAGAGAGCTGGAGCTCTTCTTGGAAGCAACAGAGCACACCGTCTCCACCAAGGAGGAGACAGGGGACTCCCCTGAGAAGGAGGCTAGTTCACCAACACAGGAGCCCGATATGTGGAGAAACGTGACTCAAAGAAGTAGGAGGCCCAGGGTTCGCTCTGATTGTCTAGAAATACACAATCGCTTTGAGGTCCTCTCCCCTAGCATGGAAGACGAAGAGCAGACTCCATTTGAGGATCTCTCCCTCATTACAGTCGATCACGTATATGAAGATGAGCAGCAAAGTCAGTCCTCAGGGAATGTGCAGGCGACCTTGGAACGGACCGCTCACGGAAGAACCCTGACCAAACCTAAGAGGAGGCGTGTAGTGGTGATAGGGGATTCCCTACTGAGGGGAACAGAAGCAGTGATCTGTGGGCCTGACAAGATGTCTCGGGAAGTGTGCTGTCTCCCCGGGGCTAAGATCCAAGATGTAACTGAACGACTGCAAGGAATCATAAAACCCACTGACAAATACCCCTTCCTCTTGGTTCATGTGGGAACCAATGACACTGCAAGCAATAGCCTCCAGAAGATCAAAAGAGACTACGAGGCTCTGGGCAGGAAATTGAAGCAATTAAATGCACAAATCGTCATCTCATCTGTCCTCCCAGTTGAACGACGTGGCCCAGGGAGAGAGAGGAAAATAGTGGAAGTAAACAGCTGGCTTCGCAAATGGTGTAAACAGGAACGGTTTGGATTCTTAGATCACGGACTGCAGTTTCTTGAGGATGGACTTCTGGCAAGCGATGGGCTGCACCTCACAACGGTTGGGAGGAATGTTTTTGCCAAAAAACTAAGAAACCTCATCAGGAGGGCTTTAAACTGACTAATGTGGGGGAGGGAGACAGTGCTCCTGAAGGTAGGAGTCTATTAATTGATGAAGATGATCATCCAAATGTCATAGACCAAATGGAGCAAACAGCAAGCAGACCTAGTGGTGGGAGTAAAAAATCCTTAATTAAGAGACACGGGGGAATGACTAATGGACTTCAATGTCTGTACACTAATGCACAAAGCATGGGAAATAAACAAGATGAGCTTGAGCTCTTGGTACAGCAAACTAAATATGACATAATAGGCATCACTGAAACCTGGTGGGATAAGTCCCACGATTGGAATGTAAAAATGGAGGGATACAATCTATTTCAGAGAAACAGACCAGACAAGAAAGGAGGAGGAGTGGCGTTATATGTCAGGGATGTGTATACCTGTGAAGAGATCCAAGATTTAGAACCTCAAAGCCAAAGTGAGAGCATTTGGGTCAAAATTAAGGGAGAGAAGAATAATAGTGACCTCATTGTGGGAGTTTACTATAGATCCCCAAGCCAAACGGAGGACATAGATGATGCCTTCCTGGAACAGATGGCCAAGCATGCAAAAGGAAGGGAGATAGTAGTAATGGGGGACTTCAATTACCCAGATATTTGTTGGATGTCAAACTCAGCCAAGAGCATAAGGTCAAACAGATTCCTCACTGGCCTTGCAGACAACTTCATTGTCCAGAAAGTGGGAGAAGCAACAAGAGGAACAGCCATTTTAGATCTGGTCCTAACCAATGTCGATGACCTGGTTAATGGGGTAGAAGTGGAAGGATCATTAGGCGCAAGTGATCATGCTCTTCTGAAGTTTACTATACAACGGAAAGGAGCAGCCAAGCATACTAGGACTCAATTTCTTGACTTTAAGAAAGCCGACTTCATAAAACTTAGGGAAGTGCTGGGTGAGATCCCATGGACAGTAATACTAAAAGGAAAGGGAGTTCATGATGGCTGGGAGTTTGTTAAGAGGGAGATAGTAAAAGCACAACTTCAGGCAATACCAATGAGACGGAAACATGGAAGGTGCCTAAAGAAGCCAGGGTGGCTATCTAAAGAACTTTTAACTGAGTTAAGATTAAAAAAGGATGTGTACAAAAAATGGAAAAGGGGGGAAACCACCAAAGAGGAATTCAAACAAATAGCCAGCACGTGTAGACACAAAGTCAGAAAAGCTAAAGCACAGAATGAACTCAGGCTTGCTAGAGAGGTTAAAAGCAACAAAAAAGGCTTCTATGGGTATGTTCGTAGCAAAAGGAAGAACAAAGAAACAGTGGGGTCACTCAGAGGAGAAGATGGTGAAATGCAAACAGGGGACACAGAAAGGGCTGAACTCCTCAATGCCTTCTTTGCCTCAGTCTTCTCCGATAAAGAAAACAATGCCCGACCTGAAGAATTTGGAGGAAATGATTCAGCAGAGGAAACACAGCCCAGAATAACTAAGGAGATAGTACAAGAATACTTGGCTAGTTTAGATGTATTCAAGTCTCCAGGGCCAGATGAACTGCATCCAAGAGTATTAAAAGAACTGGCAGATGTGATCTCAGAACCACTGGCAGTCATCTTTGAGAATTCCTGGAGAACAGGCGAAGTCCCGGCAGACTGGAGGAGGGCAAATGTTGTCCCTATTTTCAAAAAGGGGAAAAGAGAGGACCCAAATAATTACCGCCCAGTCAGTCTAACATCAATACCAGGGAAGATTCTGGAGCAGATCATTAAGCAAACAATCTGTGAGCACCTAGAAAGGAATGCTGTGATCACCAATAGTCAGCATGGATTTCTGAAAAATAAGTCATGTCAGACTAACCTGATCTCATTTTTTGACAGAATTACAAGCCTGGTAGATGAAGGGAACGCAGTGGATGTAGTCTACCTTGATTTCAGCAAGGCATTTGACAAGGTGCCCCTTGATATTCTTGTAAAGAAGCTGGTAAAATGCGGTCTTGACTATGCTACCACTCAGTGGATTTGTAATTGGCTGACTGACCGGACCCAAAGGGTGCTCATCAATGGTTCCTCTTCATCCTGGAGAAGAGTGACTAGTGGGGTGCCACAGGGTTCTGTCTTGGGCCCGGTCTTATTCAACATCTTTATCAACGACTTGGATGATGGACTCAAGGGCATCCTGATCAAATTTGCAGATGGCACCAAACTGGGAGGGGTGGCTAACACCCCAGAAGACAGGATCACACTTCAAAACGACCTTGACAGATTAGAGAACTGGGCCAAAACAAACAAGATGAATTTTAACAGGGAGAAATGTAAAGTATTGCACTTGGGCAAAAAAAATGAGAGGCACAAATACAAGATGGGTGACACCTGGCTTGAGAGCAGTACATGTGAAAAGGATCTAGGAGTCTTGGTTGACCACAAACTTAACATGAGCCAACAGTGTGACGCGGCAGCTAAAAAAGCCAATGCAATTCTGGGCTGCATCAATAGGAGTATAGCATCTAGATCAAGGGAAGTTATAGTGCCACTGTATTCTGCTCTGGTCAGACCTCACCTGGAGTACTGTGTCCAGTTCTGGGCACCACAGTTCAAGAAGGACACTGACAAACTAGAACGTGTACAGAGGAGGGCAACCAAAATGGTCAAAGGCCTGGAAACAATGCCTTATGAGGATCGGCTAAGGGAGCTGGGCATGTTTAGCCTGGAGAAGAGGAGGTTAAGGGGGGATATGATAGCCATGTTCAAATATATAAAAGGATGTCACATAGAGGAGGGAGAAAGGTTGTTTTCTGCTGCTCCAGAGAAGCGGACACGGAGCAATGGATACAAACTACAAGAAAGAAGATTCCACCTAAACATTAGGAAGAACTTCCTGACAGTAAGAGCTGTTCGACAGTGGAATTTGTTGCCAAGGAGTGTGGTGGAGTCTCCTTCTTTGGAGGTCTTTAAGCAGAGGCTTGACAACCATATGTCAGGAGTGCTCTGATGGTGTTTCCTGCTTGGCAGGGGGTTGGACTCGATGACCCTTGTGGTCTCTTCCAACTCTATGATTCTATGATTCTATGATTCTATGATTCTATGTATCTTCTACCAACAACGGAGAACATCACTGCAGTGCTGGCATACACTTACAGTTTGGAATACTGGCCATCATCCAAAAAACAAAACCATGCAACTACTTCCACAGACCAATGTCAGCTTTGGGCTTGTGCTTCTTGAACAGCAGTTTGCCCATACCACATAGCAAACTGAGTTTGAAATTTTGGAGAAATTCAAAAGTAGTTTGAACATTGTTATTCAGAGAAGAAAAAAAATGTGAAAATTCAACAAACCATGTCAAACCTCTCAGTGTGCCAAAAGTAGCTCTTTATATAATGAAAGTTAACCACATGCCAATATGCCCTATGATTATCTGCTGGTGCAGGAAAAGTTAGGATCAATGGTTTATGAAGTGTGATTCTCAGGTTTAACTCCCAAGGAAGTCTTCTAAATAGGAAGTTGTCCATCAATTCACTACCCAGTAAAACTTATAAGGCAATGATGCAAGGATGCATTATAACCATAAGGAATTTGCCAATACATTTTGTATTGTATCACATTATTTCTAACATGTTCCTGCTAAAAACTTGACCCTACTGTGATTTGTAAATGCAAAAGATTAACATGAAAACTTGGGAGAAGAAAGCTCAGTCTACTCTTCAAGTCTGAATGCATAAGGGAAAATGACCAAGTACTATATCCTAATCCAGTTGTACCAGAAATTGCACAGATTAGTAAATGGCATTAGGGGAAAAAACATTCTACCTTTTTATATCATATGCCACAAAATAACTTACTCATCAGTCTGAAGATCAAAAAATGTAAACTAAAGAATTACATGGGTAAATGACATTCAATAGAGTATCACCATTTCTTAAAACAGGGGGGGGAAATGAATACCAGACTATTATTCACATTGCATGAATAATTCTGAATCTAGCCAGATATATACTCAAAATCCAACAAAGTAACAACCACATTATTGTACTGATGTGCAATAATTTCTTTGAAACTGATGGAAAGGGCATCCAAACCATCGCTAATTTCACATAAGAATTTTCATTAGGAATAATAACACTGTCAATTCCAAAAGTTAAAATGTGAACTAGAAGCTAACAAGCAAACAAACTGGTCTACTTAAATCTGACACACAAAAGCTGCTTCCCCTTTCATGAAATGCAATCACACTTTTTCTCACTAATATCTTACTCTCTATCTAATCACTTGATGCATTTTTCACTGTTAAATGGTGTACAGCAAATACAGGATATTATCCATTAAAAGGGATACATAAAAGCTTTATTTGGTGTTGGGGCAATGAAATAAAAGAGGCCCTGTCACCATAGAGATGAGATTACTAATCTCTATGGAAAGGAGGAGGATATCATCACACCACCACCTGCTGTTACACGCATGATGGATCAGGCTAGTAATTAAAACACAACCCTTTCAATGTTATACTGCAGCACTAGACATCCATTCAATTATCTTCAAAATTAAATTTAGTCAAAACTACCAAAAGTAGAATTAACAGCATCCTCTCTCATGGAGGTTTCTCACACGTATTAATGTGCTGCCTAGAACTACACACATCTATATTCACACAATTTGTGTCAACACAGCAAAAGGAGGTTTGAATAATGAAGCCATGAAAGACTCTGCAACTAGGATTTGCATCAAACTGCTGAATAAGCCTCTTCGCCAGTAGTTAGAAGGACAAGTTTAAAGCAGCCAGTGAACCTTGTGCAAACTGATTAAACTACAGAATTTTCCTGAACAGGAAAGGTTAGATCACATTCAAAATTCTCCTACCTCGATCAAAAAGTCTCCTGTTCTCAAGCCAGCTTGCCATGCTACCCCACCTTCATCCACTGATTCCAGATACTGCAAAGCAGGAAAGGCTGGAGTAGGGGTGAATTCTTCAATTGGCGTATCAGCTTTGGGAATAATATTTTTAAAAATATATATTTTAATAAAGAAAGATAAATGCTTGAAATATATACTTAATGTGATTAAATGATTACTTATGCAGTGCCAGAAATTCATTAAGTACAACAATCCCTTCTCTACAGATCTCCCTGCTCTATAGTTCTCTCCCTCTCTTTTTTCTTGTGTATTCATGATCACTTGAATTTAGTCAGCAAATCAATGAAGCTCAGTTCTGGTAAATTGCTATATAGCCAAAAAAGCAAGTGATTTGGTGGAACAGGACTCTCATTTGAAACCAGTATCATTAATTTTCAAATATGGGCATAGCATGGAGAATTCAGGCATTTAAAATTTCAAGTCTCTTAGCAGCTAATTACCTATAGCTACAATGAAAACAGTATGAAGTAATTAAATTTAATGGTGTAACATTGTATTTGCTTATGCATCATGTACATATTTATATGCTGAATGATCTGACATGCATACACTTTCATAGACAATATGCTCCAATAAGGTCTCAAACATCATTTATAACAAATGATACATGAAGCTGGATATTAGCATATGTTTTTAAGGGGGCCCTTGAATATTCCACCTGGGGAGCTGGGGCCCATACAAAATTAACATATATAGTAAGAGAATAACCTCTGTTTGCTGCAGAGATAGCTCAGCGCCAGCTGATCTACACTGTGATGAAGTCACAGAGTCTCTAGAAGACCCCGCTAAAACGTGCATTTAGCCAGGAGGGTTAATCAGGAACTGTTACATAGCTAGGGAAGCCCAATAGGTGTCTGCCATGCTAGCGAGGAATGATAAAAACGGTATTCCCAGAGGAAGGGTGTGGAGGATCCACCATAAGCACATATGGGCTAGCCTTGAAGCCAGGCTGTGTGAGGGAGAGCCCATCCAGCAACTGAGGGGTGTCTCAGTGGCAGGCACTGGGATGTACCACCACTTTAAAAAATGAAATGCAAAAGCAATAGAAAGAAAAGCCTTAAAAATATACCTTTGATTCTAAATCTACTGGAGTACATTTGGCATAAGAAAAAGCTTAGCACATTTCAACACATGAAGCCAGGCATCCCTCACAACAGAACACACTAAAAAGGCCACTCAACATACATGCAGCTTCTGAAGATATAAAAATGATCTGATTTTCATACTAAAACTGCAGTAGTTCCACCTTGAGCAAGCCACAGATCTATTTCAAGCTTGTTGGCAACATGCAGCTTCACTCCGCAAATAATTTTAACACATGAACACTTTAAATTAAGCAATTTTGACACCCCCACAGCCAGGATGCTTACAGTGTGAATAAACTGAACAGTAACATATACAAAATATGTAGGCAACCTTCCCCTCAGAATTATTCTCCATATCTATTCTATACATATATCTATGCACTGGAAATATACATGCATACACATACCCCTGAAAACTGCTCAATCAGAAATTCATGTCAGTTTTACTGCACAGAGAGAACACTGTTGTCTAGCAACCAAATGCATAAGGAATAATGCCTGTTTATTTTCAGAAATGCATGCCATTTTTCACATAGGCACTCACCCAATCACACAGACACAGAAAATCCACATACCTTTGGCCCCTCTGAGCACAAACCCAAATCCTTCATTGTCTTTTTTCTGCAGGACCACAGCCTTTTCTTCTATAATGCAGTCACTGTAGAGAGAATTCCGAGGATAGCGACCATTATTACATCCCTTCATCACCACAGTAGTAGCTGCTCCTCCAGTGTGTAGGTTCATCATCATCACAGCCAGTTAATCAAATAATATTGCAGTAATCAAACATGGGGAAAATATAACGGCAAACAGAAGAAGGAAAGAAACAAAGACAAGGCTTAATGGCAAGGGAGAACATGACAGTGCAACTTAACGGAGGGGAAAATGCAGCAAAAGCAGAGGAAGAAACCATGCATGGTGGTAGCTGAACAAATGTGTGATCATGTCATCTGTGTGCTAGCTAGGAGTCGAAAAGAAAAGAAAGTGAACTGAACGACAGTAGCATTAATAAACTCCTCAATCGTGGATGTACCAGATGCATCTTCTAGTGAAGCCAAAATGAAACCAACCAGAAGAAAAATGAGGCAGCATTTTAAAACCTAAAGTTAGCTTGGTTTGCTGTTATAAGTAGCTAAAAGGCACGGATATATTCAGAAGCTATGCCTTGCATCAAAAGCCCTTTTTCAATCCTATTGAATGTTGCATGCTGCAAGGATCCCACATGATCATCTGACAGCCTACAATGCTAACAACGTGCAGCTGCCTTGGCGTCATCAAGCACAAATTTTCACAGCATCAAGAATCTGCATAATTTAAATAGTAACAAGGCATGTATGTTCATGATCACCTTTTTCTATAAAAATTACAGAGCCTTCCTGAAAGCCAGCACAATGAACTGATAATGAGAGGATCCTCTGAAAGACAGACATTACATTTTTTTAAAAAAAGGCAGCTTCTTAAAAATTATCTGATAATTACTCTTCGATAAGTGTTTTTTTTTAAAAAAAATTAAAAATCCAGTTATTCAAAGAATAGATTGAGCGTAAGTTTCTAAGCCAAATCACAACACTTGAAGAGATTTAAGCTGATCTGAGTTTTTTATAATAAAATAAATATTTTATATCATTAAATGGCAACACATTTCCAAGAAATTATTCACATAGAGCCTTCAGGTACAGTACACCCTCCTTTCTTTTGCATAGTAGGCAATATTTCCTTTAAAAAACAGTAACGTGCTTCAAAAATATGATGGTGCAGTGGCAGAAAACCATTGCTCTTGAGGTAATAAAATATGGGGAAACTCTGGAATCTGACCTGACAAAATATAACTAGCTGATCCCCAAGACTACAATCCTGCACCCATTTACACACACTTGTTTAGTTAGGCTTCCATCATATCCCCGAGGCTCTGATTAGCTTTTGCACAAATGTGTCTATATTCACAGCTGAAAGGAATAATGGAAAGTTCCCTCAACATTCCAAAATAGCCAGCACCCTTTGGCAAAAATCCACAGAGCAGCTGGCAGTTATGATGGAGCTCTTTCTGGGAGAGAGGCAGGGCAGGTTGCCAGAGGCAGTTGGTTTCCTGGCTAGGGGTAGGGCCAGGATTCCCTTTCTCTTGTTCTCAGATGATGACATAGAAGCACTAGTAGATAGGGTGCAGATGAACAGGTCTGGAGTAAAATCCTAACACATCTGGATTCTGAGCAAAAACTGCAGTTTCTGTCAAAAGGATTTACAGTGAGAGGCAGGAGGGGGGAGGGGGCATTAAAGAAAAAAGGAAGAAAACTGTCTTCTCCCCACCCCTCCTGGTCACCTCCAAGTTAGCAAATATAAAAATCATGGCTTAAAGTGGCAGGACTGAGGCTTCCATTGCTGCTCATCATACTCTTCTTTCTACCCTGTCCCTCATTCCCAGGAAACTATTCATCCACCCTTTCCTATAGCCTCTATTTCATCTTGTGTGTGGAGGTGGGGGAAGGGACTGAGAAATCCCCTCTACAGCAAGTGACTATGGTTACTATGGCTACTATGGCTAATTATAATGTAGCATAAACTGCTAATTTTTGAAACCTTTTGGGGCCAAACTACATACAGTGGTACCTTGGGTTAAGAACTTAATTTGTTCTGGAGGTCTGTTCTTAACCTGAAGCACCACTTTAGCTAATGGGGCCTCTTGCTGCCGCTGCTCCACTGCTGCACAATTTCTGTTCTCATCCTGAAGCAAAGTTCTTAACCTGAGGTAATATTTTTGGGTTAGCAGAGTCTGTAACCTGAAGCATATGTAACCTGAAGCGAATGTAACCTGAGGTACCACTGTAATTTGTTGTAGTGCTGCTCCAAAAGTTTTTGGATGAAAATGGTTATTTAGATCCCTTCTAGAAACCAGTTTCAGACTGGTTTTGGCTAACAATAAAACTTCCTTGGTTACCTTAGTGCAGGCATAGGCAAACTTGGCCCTCCAGATGTTTTGGGACTACAATTCCTATCATCCCTGACCACTGGTCCTGTTAGCTAGGATCATGGGAGTTGTAGTCCCAAAACATCTGGAGGGCTGAGTTTGCCTATGCCTGCCTGTGGCAATCACACAGGGTCCCCGGACGTTTGACGGTCTATTGATCCGTGTGCCACCACTGTGATTGCTTTCCCGCTGCCACCAACCTGTTTCTCTCAGGTACACACAGAGTCCAGACAGTTGTTAACATTAAATCAAATAAGCAAGTTTATTTTATAAGCCTTAACAAGTTTATGGTTTCAGATAATTTTTCTTGGCAGTTTCTTAATCTTAGTTTCTATCCTGGCCTATAGCTTTCCTAATAACTGCTAACTGATTATCCCAACTGTCTATCTGACTCCTATCAGTTTCTCTCACTCTCTCACAACACAACTCGACCAATCCAGACTTATCCTCCCTCTTCCTTCTCCAACTCCCAACTCTAACTCCTCCCCTTGGGTTCCCACTGGCCAATCACTTCACACTCATTTAACCCCTTCCTTATGACCCACCTAGGAGGGCAAACATCACACTGCCTTAGTGGATGATCTGGGCTGGGAGATGAATTATGTTTATTATTTATTAAATTTGTATACAGTTCTTCATGCAAAGATCCCAGGGTGGTTCACAACAGAAAAATACAAAATGAGAATACAAAATACATAATAAAACAAAAACAAAAGCAACAGCAATCAGGTGGTTAAAAACCCTAATCAGCAACTCATTTCCTAGGAAGTTGAATGAGGTGCATGTGACCCTGTTGATTCTCCTGGACCTCTGAGCTTGTTTACTGATCCATAGACCATGCTATCTATCTCGGTTTTCACAAAGGGATGGGAACTGTGGTCACAATGCTAAAGTGGCTTCGTTCATTCCAGAGAGATAAAACCCAGAAGTGGTGCTAGAAGATTATTGTTCTTCCCCATGTCTGGTGGCCTGTAAGGTTCTGCAGAGCTCCATCATACCCCCATAGGGGTATGGTATCTAACAACTATGGGACGCGGGTGGCGCTGTGGGTTAAAGCTTCAGTGCCTAGGGCTTGCCGATCGAAAGGTCAGCGGTTCGAATCCCCGCGGTGGGGTGCGCTCCCGCTGTTTGGTCCCAGCGCCTGCCAACCTAGCAGTTCGAAAGCACCCCTGGGTGCAAGTAGATAAATAGGGACCGCTTACTAGCGGGAAGGTAAACGGCGTTTCCGTGTGCGGCTCTGGCTCGCCAGAGCAGCGATGTCACGCTGGCCACGTGACCCGGAAGTGTCTGCGGACAGCGCTGGCTCCCGGCCTCTTGAGTGAGATGGGCGCACAACCCTAGAGTCTGTCAAGACTGGCCCGTACGGGCAGGGGTACCTTTACCTTTACCTTTATCTAACAACTACATGAAACTGCTCAGAGAGGACAGTTGGATTGCAGAATCATCAGTATAAGCTGATAATACCCAACTCTATATTTTTATTTTTATCTCATTCTAGGGAAGTAGTTCAAAGGTTAAATCACTGTTTGGTAGCTGTGAAGGACTGAATGGGGATGACGAAACCAAAACTTAACCCAGACAAAACAGAAGTACTGGTAGTGAGTTGACTCAGGTTTGGATCTGCAGTTTGTACTGGGTGGTGTTACACTCCTACTGAAGTGTACTTCTTGCTCAAGTGATTCTGCTAGATTGTGTAGACGGCACCAATAGTGAGGGGTGCCTTTTTCAGCTTTGGTTGGTTTGTGATCCACAGCCCTTCCTAACAAAGCTGAACCTTGGTCATCCATGCTCCAATTCAGTGCTGGGAAGCAAGTAGGTCATAATCTACTGGTAGATTTCTGGTTGAGTTGCAAAAAAAACATGGCAAAGGTTTCTGACACCCAGTTGTTTCAACAACAGCAACAACTAAATTACGCTTTACACTTAAGTGATGCTACTGCTATGAAGGAAGTTAAGCAAAAGTAGACTTTTGTGTGAAAAGACTGTGGGGTCAGTTCAGTTCTGGTACACTGGTACCTCAGAACTTGAATATAATTCATTCCGGAAGACCATTCGACTTCTGAAATATTCAAGTTCCGAGGCATGGGTTCTGGCTGGCCAACAGCTAGGTTTTGGACAGGGGAAGCCGTGCTGGACGTTCATGTTCTGAGGAAGGTTAAAAAACAGAAGAACTTCTGGGTTTTCGGAGTTTGGGAGCCAAAACGTTCAAGAACAGAGCCATTCGAGTCCCGAGGTACCACTGTACTAAAAAACTAATTCCTAGGCTCAGAAGGTGCTCAGAGGCACTCACTTTACCCTTTAATTCAATTTGTATTTTGCACCTGACTGGTTGGTTTGTATTTGCACTTGGTTCTGGCTGGTAGATCTTGGAGTTCTACAAAGTCTGCCTACCTCTGCTCTACAGATCTCCAAATTAGACTATTGCAACATGCTCTAGGTGAGGCTGCCCTAGAAAACTGTTGAAAACTACAACTAGTACAAACTGCTGCAGTCGGGTGGCTGACAGGTCAGCATGTTTTTGATGCATAATCTCTCTCTCTCTCTCTCCTGTTTTGTATGATCTGCATTTTTTTTACTGGTTTATTTTCAAACTGAATTTTAAAGCAATCTTATACCACACAACCAAACAGAGCTACAGTTCCCAGCACTGTTAATGAACTACAGTTCCCAGGATTCTCTATGACTGTAAAAGTGGTATAAAAGTGCTTTAAACGTATGGTGAGGATGTGAGCTATGGCCTGTGACCTGGGTACCATATTTTTCACTCTATAGGACGCACTTTTCCCCCTCCAAAAATGAAGGGGAAATGTGTGTGCGTCCTATGGAGCGAACGCAGGCTTTCGCTGAAGCCTGGAGAGCGAGAGGGGTCGGTGTGCACCGACCCCTCTCGCTCTCCAGGCTTCAGGAAGCTATCCGCAAGCCTTCAGAGCGCAGCGGGAATGCCCACCGGGCTCCGAAGTCTTGCGGATAGCAGCCTGCAGCCCGAAGCCCAGGGAGCTTCGGCTGTCTTGGCTTCTTAGCTCTTTGGGGCTGGGGGGGATAATTTTTTTTCTTTATTTCCCACCCAAATAACTAGGTGCACTTTGTTTTTTGTTTTGTTTTTTGTTTTTATATAACTCCGCCGGATCACTAGTTGGCATCGTTTATCGTCGGAACTATGACAGTATCTGATCTTCTTCAAATTGCTTTGTGTTTTTGACTGTAAACCACCTTGAAAATACATATAATAAGTAAATAAGAAGTGTAGGAATAAAAAAGGAGACTCCACCTAACAGTATACACCTCTTTAAAATCCAGTTTTATGGAAACAGGTTTAAAATGTTTCTTCATTTTATCAGAAGTTTCCAGGGTGGTGTATGAAAGTGTGAAAACAATTCACACAATAAAGTGTAGAGGAAAAACCAAACTAAGGAATGGAAAGCAGTTCCAACTAACATTTCACCTAAAGTATCTGAGCCAAAAGGATGCTATAAACCACATACTGGGATAGCGTACATAAAGTTCTCCTGGAAATGAAATATGAATATATATAACATTATTATATAAGCCATTTAATTGTATCATAAACTTGTTGCAGGAGAAGCAATATTACTAATATCTTCCAAAATGCTGACAAATTGGAGTATGCTATTGGCTAACTAATGGAGAGGTCTTTGGTATGGATTTGCAACATCCATCCCCAGAAGGTCACATTTAGATTAATATCTTATGCGATCCAAGTAGGAAGCAGAAAACTGAAGGTTGCAGATAACTCCGCTTTAAGGTGATTTCTAGAGTAAATGTTGTAACATGAAGAACATTTTCTACCACTACAGGATTGTGGAGAGGTGCCTATTTATAGCTTTCCCCCCTGTTGCAATGAACTCAAAAATGAGTGGATGATTCTAGTAATTAACGACTTCAAGATTAATATAGACCCTGCCTTTGATTGATTGCATTTCCCTGGGCACTGATCATCTAGTTGAGCAATCTGGTACTATAGAACGTAGCACTGAAATAATTCAGGAAGGAAATGTTAATTACTTGTTGAATACCAATAGTGCATTCAACCCTGAATTAAAAACAACCCCCACCCCCAGACACACAGTCCCTAGCTCTAAACTATTTAGAACCGTCAAAGCTACGTTATCACTTACAACTTTGGAATAGTTTGAGGTTGCAATAAAAGGAGGCTTTCAGACATTGGTGGCAGCCCGGGTCTGGTTGACCATAGTTGCTGCCAACAGAGCAGCACGCAATGAGATGTGGGGAGGAAACAAACCCCAATCCCGTACTGTGTCAGCCTGTTCCTTTTTATAGGCTGCAGCTGACCTGAAAACAAGCTTGGTCAGCTAGAGCTCATAGAAAAGAAAGGATGACATGACAGAGTGAACACTGTTTATATTGTCTCTTTTTTTCTATCGTATGCTGAAAGTGGATCCATGTTGCCACAGATGCTTGGAAGGATATCTGAAACCATTCTGTATTAACTTAGCAAAGTATTTTATTATCACTGCAACACTAGCTAGTATTACAAACACATGCTATTACTCTCATAGATATGAACAGAGTATTTGGGGGGGGAGGTCATGGGGTTTTTTTGGAAGTCTATTAAAAGTATGCAAATCATTGCTGAAATTGAGGGTGGGGGGAGTGAAGCTTTTATTTTCATACAGCAAACACTAGAGGTATGGTTTTACCAACACCTGAGGAATTCTGCATCTCTTAAAGTAGGATTTTCATTTTTCTTGTTAAAAATATGCTATTTTCAGTTTTAAGCAGGATTGATAATAAAGCACTAAACATTCTAATTGGAGAAGCATTCCATTTTTTCAAAAACAATATTTGATAAAACAGTTTATCAATGCAAGCTCTTAAATGTGAGACTTTCTTAAAGAAACAAAAACACCAGGGAATGTTGAGGGAAATGGCCTAGAAACTACTCCTGTTCCAGGTAACTAAGATGATATTGCATAAACTAGTGTAACACTGATGCACTATTCATTTGCACGCACACATATTAATGAAGACTTGTATATGACATAAAATTCTTAAGTACAGCAGAAAATAAGATTCCAGTTCCATTGAAGGAAAAGGAAGAAGGAAGCTATGCTACTTATATGAACACACCTTACCGTTTCTTTAAGGTAAGTGTCACTAGATGTGTATTCCAGAAACCAGCTTTGTAATTTTAGTTGCTAGCTGCCTACAGACAACAGCAACATTTAGGGTTGGCAGTCTGCAGGGAAGCAATCCCAAACAAGCACATAGTCGAGCTAAGAATGAGGTAGGCAGTCAACCTGTAACTTGTTCGGAATGAGTCAGAGCACAAGCATTACTGGACTAGGTCGAACCCTACTGAGCCTTGAGTTACCACATCCCTTCTAAATAGGCAGTTGCTTTATCAGCCTCCAGCAATGTGGTGATAGCATGACCCTGAAGGACCATGTGCGCAGCCTGGGAGTCATTTTGGACTCACAGCTGTCCATGGAGGCCCAGGTCATTTCTGTGTCCAAAGCTGCTGTCTACCAGCTTCACCTGGTACACCGGCTGAGACACTACCTGCCCACAGACTGTATCGCCAGAGTGGTGCATGCTCTGGTTATCTCCCACTTGGACTACTGCAATGCGTTCTGTGTGGGGCTACTTTGAAGGTGACTCAGAAACTCCAACTGATATAAAATGTGGCAGCTAAAGTGGTGACTGGGAGTGGCCGCCGGGACCATATAACACCGATCCAATAGGATCTTCACTGGCTCCCAGTACATTTCTGAGCACTTTAAAGGTGCTGACCTTTAAAGCCCTAAATAGCTCAGTATACCTGAAGGAGCATCTCTACCCACATCGCTCAGCCCGAACACTGAGGTCCTCCTCCAAGAGTCTTCTGGCAGTTCCCTCACTAAATGAAGCGAAGTTACAGGCCCGCACTGTGGAACGCCCTCCCATCAGATATCAGGAGATAAAGAACTACAGTACATAAATTGTAGAAGACATCTGAAGACAGCCCTGTATCACTATGTTTTTATATGTAATGTAAGCTGCCCAGCGTGGTTGGGGAAACCCAGCCAGATGGGAGAGGTAATAATAATAATAATAATAATAATAATAATTCCTTCCTGGATCTCCAGGTGTAATTTTCTTCTACTAAAAGCATAAGGGAGGTTATTGTGGTCCACTCAGTGCTGATTTTAGAAGAAAATACACTGGCATGGTTTTGTTTTTTAAAAAAAAACAAACCAAAACAAAACACCAAATACATACATTGACGCTTATGCAGCCAAACCACATGATCCTATGATTACAAACACCAACAGAATCAAGTTTGCTTATGAAGTTCACTTGGTTTAGGACAGCATAGCTGAAGATTAGCCAGTGAAATTTTTTGGCCTATTTTATCTTCTTGTAGTTAAAGGAGGATGTCTTAAATGAGTAAAATATTTTTGACTGGGCTTCTACTTCAGGAAAAGCTAAAACTGCTCCACAAACATGGGCTCAATAAGCTTCTGTCCAAAATAGGATATTATAAACCAGCCTATAACCTTGTCTTCACAACGATATTTTCTTGAGGGTGCAATCACCGTCTCTTTAGGTCCAGATTGACTCATCTTCTATCCAAAGAAGCACTGGCCAGAACTGAATTCCAGTCCCTTGATTGACTATCCTAGATATGAACTAGAACATTTTAGACTTCCTGAAAGCAGGCACAGGAGTGTAAAAGCATGCCATCAAAGTGATAAGAGTCGTAATTGGAAAATTCTCTCATCAAATTTATATCCATTATTGCCAGATTTACACTGCCACTTTATTATGGACCATTGGAAATGGTCCTAGAGCCTGGCATTCTAACCAAGTCCACAGAAATGAACTGGTGATCCTTTCTTTGAAGAAAATGATCATCACATATAATACAACTGATTATAATTGAGCAGATATTATCTCACAAAATATAAAGAAAAGCAAGATTGTGAAAATTCAGATAAAATACCAAATCTAGAAAAAAGAGCATAAAGTGATACGGAGACAGATTTTAAGCCATATTTAAATAGCACCAGTTCTCTCTACAGGCATATCCCTATGATGTTGTATTGTAAGCATTCAGGTAGCATTTTATAACAATGCAGTTAGCAGATCCAAAAGCAGCTGTCCAATCAGAAAAGACAGTAGTAGGAATTACACACATACACCGTCAGTGTTCGAAACTCCCATTGTTCTAGGTGCATTTTGCGATAGGGGATTTCATTAGCGTGAGCAGTTTCTGAGCCTAAGATTTCAGATTAAAACTGCAGAGTGGAAGGAAAGGAGGACCTTTTTCTTCCTCCTCACTTCCAGCTACTCTCTGAAGACTGAAGAAGGGACCCTCTTAAGAATATTAGGAGGTGGGCAGGGGAAGGACTAGACCATGTGAAAAATTAACATAATATTTTAGCTGCAGTTCATTCGTTTTCAGCTTTGTATTCTTGTTATAAAAAGCACTCCTAGACATTCTGTTGTTGCACCTAAAATGTAGGTTTAAGGTGCCTTTTAGCTCCTAGCTTTCATATCTCAGTTTCTAAACACTGTATATACCAGTAATGGTGATAGTAGCTAAGCCTATATTTTGACCCCCATTTTTGAAAAGTAATGTCTGTGTGAAAGTACACAAGCTTATATATTCACATATAAAAAGTACAAAAATCCAGGTTCCCCTCTTTTCTTCCCATCCCCTAGCAACTGCCTATGCTAAAAATAGCACAAATATCATGAGAGACAGGGCACAGAGCCAGGTGGAAGAGTTAAGTCCCAGCTTCACATCCAACAAGTATGATATACCAAACTTTGGGATAGGGTGAAAATCACAAATTCGAAGGAGGCACTTGGAAACACTGATTGGAAATGGATTCAGTTAGACATTCACCTAGACTGTCTTCAGGATGAACAAGTCACATTTTCCTGTCCACATCCTCAGGTACCCCAGGCTGAGACCAATCCAAGCATAAGTGAGAATGCTTCATTACAGCCATATTCTTCATTACAGTAATATGCATGCTCAGAGGACTGCCAAATGGTGAGGTGTGTACAAATGGTAAATTAGTGAAAGCTGGGAAATTCCGAATTTTGTAGCAAAGCTATGATTGGACCCACCACCATCCACTCTCTGCTTAATGAGAATCTACTTCTGAGAAAGTTGTTTCTAACCAGGCAGGAGAAATTGATATTCATCAATATCTAATTTGGTTTTTGTATAAACCACCAGGTAACATGGAAAAGGATGGCTGAAATCTTGATTACATGTAAGGGGTGGTTTGACTTACAGACAGGCCAGCTCATCCTTACTCATTTTTGAACTGCATTTGGAAAAGGTGAGTAGCACACTCATTTCCCCCCATCTTTTGTCACCCATCCAACCAGTCAACCACAGTGTTACAAAAGCATCATCCCCCCCCCCAAGCCACTTTGACACAATTTAATGACAAAGATGATACCAAGTGATGTTCACATCAGCTTCAAAAGGTTTCTGGTTGTGTACACACCAGGTGTTGTTGATGAGATGGAGATGTTTTTACCCTATGCAAACATATTCACACCTTGGCTAGAGACAAATTAGGAACACCTTAAGAACTCCAATCAGTGTGAAGCTGGTTTGAGAAACAACGCATCAAACCGTAGTATTTTATAACCAAGTGCAAGGTACATATGCATTTTGGATAACATTGTGTAAACACTGCATAAAACCCCAGCACTGGAAATGCAGTGAATCCATAGTAATTGGGAGTGTGAACACAACCTAAGATGACACCAGTGGCAAATGTGAGTACAATTCCCTACATGTTTCCCACCTTCCTGTCCTAGCAATCCACTCCAATCATGTCACAAGATACACTGTCCTTTCTCTGCCCCCTTCTGGCCAAAGAAAAACAGCAGAAACTATTGAAATTCTTTACCAATCTGTCAATAGCAGAACTGTATAGCACCCTAGTTCTGAGCATTACACCTCTCTTTTGCATTGCCCTTATAACTGAGCAGGGTCTCCATACAGCCCAACAATAGAACAGTACTAAAACACTTCCTCCCAACTTAGTTTCAACGAACTGACAGCTTCTATGCTCCACCAGGCCTTAAATTATCTCATCATATAAAAAACAGCAGTGGCTGTACAACTCTCTGCAGTCATTGGAATACCAATTGTACAATTTTTCAATTGCCTTAATTTTAAAATGTGCAAAAGTACTAACTATCCAAAACAAGCTGTGGAAAGAGAAACCTAATATGCAAGAAAAAAAGGACAAGACTTAGAAAGAAACATGAGACAATCTCTCTAAGGAAACAAGAGCAGAAAACTGAATGACTTATTCACAGGTCCTCGGGTTCAAATACAAATATAGTACAATTTATTCCCCAAGATTCTAGACAATTAACAACAAAGCCTTATAGCATTGGCTTCCCAACTTCCTGTGTCACATTTTGTTTGCACACCAAGTGCATTTTTGAAGAAATCACATGAAATGCAGAATTGTGTGCTCTTTTTAGGCAACAGCTACTAGTCAGAGAGCAAATTTGGGTGAAGCCAACAGCCTGTGAACAACATCATCCCACTAGTCCCCCTTCCGAATGCTAAAATTGCCAATTAGGAAACTCCCCTAGGTAACTTGTTTTGCCACACATAAAAGTTCACCACTTTGGGGCTGGTAAATTGACTGCTCAAGTAGTCACACAGACCTATCACAGATTGTAACGTGTATCTCTTTTCAAACATTAAGAAGCACCACAGATGAGGTGATTGGTACGTGAATAAACTGGCTGAAATCCAGACACTGCACATTTGCTCAGCATGAAATTTCTATTATTACCAGATCTTTATAGTGCAGTTTTGATAGCTCAAAACAGTGAATGCAATAACTTAGTGAAGCTTGGAAATATCTGAGGGAATATTATAGGTCCAAACTGTCCCTCCAATACACAGTTAACAGTTCCAGGTAGCAGCAAATTATAACTAGCTCCCAGGGATTTGTTACTACAAATGGTAACAATGAAGCGTAAACCTGCCATTGTCTTACAAGAATCTAGGTTGTTGAAAACATTATATTATGCAAAAGCTGCCTGTATTAGTTTTGACATCTGGATCTCTTCTCTAAGATAGGAAATTTTACCCTGACAAGCTTTTCCTTGGCTTTCAATATATTTGAACATTTCTGCCTCTTTTCATCAGCATATTTTTTCCATTTCTGTTATCTCTCTTCCTAGATGGGAGGTGGCCAAAATTACATGCAATGACATGATCAAACACTTAGTATATCTAGACACCCAGCAGCATTTGTATTGTTTTACATTCCTTTCATAATGCATAATATTTTGTTCTGTCTGCGCCCCCCATGCAATCAGCTGATAGCCTTGAGGAGTTTCCACACAACGACTCCTTCTAAACTGGTGTTAGCCAATTCAAAATGTTTCCATGTGTATGTATTTGTTGCTATTTTCTGCCAGAGTTGCCCACAGTCCCAGTTTCATGAAAGCCTTCACAGTCTGCTTTTGAAAGCACTGTCTTAAAGTGTTTGCTTCTATGTGCAAATGTTGCTGTTAATATATTTATTTATAAAAATGTGTGTACAGTCATACCTCAGCTCCTGAACACCCTGGGAGTCGAACGTTCTGGCTCCCGAACAATCGAAAACTGGAAGTGAGTGTTCCGGTTTTCAAATGTTTTTTAGGAAGCCCAACATCCAGCGCAGCTTCTGCTACTGTTTCTGGTGTGTCTGCGCAATCAGGAACCAATTGGAAGCTGCTCCTTGGTTTCTGAACATTCCAGAAGTCAAACGGACTTCCAGAATGGATTCAGTTCAGCTTTCAAGGTACGACTGTATACTGCAATTTCAGGAGGGGGGAATCAAATAAATCTACAATTATAGTACAATAAAAACCCACTGAAGGAAAATGTGACAAGAAATGCTTTGTTCAGCCCACCTGCATTATGCAATAAGCCACATGCATGTCCTGTGCTCCAACTAAATACATATAGTAACAACTTCAGCTAAATTTGTCAAACAATCACTATTAATTTCAATTTAATTTACTCAAATACATGTGCGTCACTCAAGTTGCAGAATCTGAAGCACCTTCTCCTGCTTCTATTATTATGTGGTTGCTGCAACCCAAAAATACACATGTGAAGTAATAGGGACTAATCAGTGGGGCCTCTTAGGCTAAGATTGATAGAATGCCAGCAAAAGAAGCATACCCTGCTGTACAGAAATGGAATTATTTCAACTGGCATTAGGATGCAAATCCAAAAAGGGGAACTGACAGAAGAGAAAAAACAAAAAAGGGAAGCATCTTGAGATGAAAGGCGAAACAATGGGAGTAGAACTGTAGGGCCTGTATTTTTGTTCCTCATATGGATTCCTACAGAGGAGCAACTTTCTTAAGCATCCAACAGTCATGAGTAAGAGACCACCCAAAGATGATCCCCCAGACCTTACAACTAGAAATGACAATAGTGTGCCCCACAAGGCCTCAAGCCATTAGTGCCCTGGTGAGGGAAGAGAGTGCCTTGATAACACAAGTGCCTTGGTTCAACCAAACAAGACAATTTAGAGTACATACTGGGATAAATCTTTGTTTTCTTTCAAAAGGTGTTTGGCTGCTCTCTGTTCTAGTGAAAGGCATGATAGAACAAAAATAGCTTTGAGACAGAAGGGAAGTTGAGGGTGCTCACACCTTTTTGGACTCAGAACACCAAGCCAACACTTACAAAATATTTCAAGTATGAAAAAAAATGCAATCTCTTACCTTGAAGCATCAAAGCTGTCATATGATCCAACAGTATAGTGTCTAAACAATTTCTTTGTTCTGTCTGCTCGAGTTTCTGTTCAAAATGAAGACAGAATATACTTAATTAAAACTTTCAATTGTCAAGAGAAATAATCACGTGCTCTCTTGTTTCATAAATTACCATTAAACTCTTTTCTTTTTATGGGGGTAGGGACTGGAGGGAGAGACTGCTGTCTTTTATCAGTGTTGTTGTCCCAATATTTACTTTTATTAATTTAGGCTCCTACAAATACTACACTTACTTGTTTTTATAAATATTTATACAGAAATGTATAAAAAGAAATTCCAAATCATACTTAAAAATTAAATATGCAGTAAATTAATTCATGTCTGAGAGACATGTCATAACACATAAAAGGGAGCATTATTGTAAAATATCCTTGAATTTCTGACCCAAACTAGAGTGCACGACTCACAGCTTCTGTGTGGCCTGAACATTCACCACAGTCAAGGCAAAAGCCCAAAGGTTGGTTTTTAAGGCTCAACGGAGCTTGTTGTACAAAGGGGGTCCACTTTAGCATTCCCTCATCCCATACGACTCCTTAAAGCAGAGGTGTGGCCTCTTATGGACTAGGTGGAGGATTTACAGAACTGTATGTCTGAGTCCAAGTGTTACCTTAGTTTGGGAAGGCACAATTCCTTTGCTGAGGAGCTTCCCTGTCCTTTGGGGATAGCTTTAAAATGCAGCTTTGAAGGCTTTTGCACAGCTATGTGTGAGTTCGGATTAGAGTCCATGCCCTCCCCCGCAAAAAATAAAATAATGGAAGGAAGTTTTAGGAGCTGTGTGAAAGTGATAAGGCAACATGGTTATGCACATCACATGCCAGCACACATGCCAAGAATATGAGTGAGGAGAGATCTCCCAGGGGAGGCAAGCTTTTTTCCTGAAAGCTCTTGAAGAAAGCTCATAAGTATCAGGCTAATTCTCAGCTGAGTCCAGCGGAGTTTGCCATCATTTGTTTTAAAGTGTGGAGTCACATAATGGCCAGTCTTTAAGGTGAAATCCCACTCACTCACCGTATTCACTCTGACAAAACCTGTAAACTCTAAAATTATTATTTGACTCTTTGGAGGAATCGGTTGCAGCAGCAAAGTAATTTCTAAGGTATGATCTCACCCTTCTATTATCGTACTGAAAGTGGGTGGGAGCAAACGCAACATGTAGTTAGAAGCAGTACTGCTCAGCTACCTAACATGTATAAAGCAAGCATTCCACAGTGTTAATTTCAAACTTCCTTTAAATGCATTTGCAGGATACTGTAGATTACTAGCGGGGGGGAGGGCAGCGACACACAGAATCAAAAGGATGAGACAATAGTACATAGCTCTTGGACTCAATAGTACATAGTACTTCCAATCTCCCTCATTAAATGGAGATGCAAAGAGATAATGAAGGGGGGGAGGGACGGAAATAAGGGAACTCTCTTAAAATGCAACTTCAGAAGCTGTGTGATATTTTTAAATATAATTTCTTATTAAGGGTTTTGGAAAAGGGCAGTGTTAAAAAATCATGACAAAGACATAGGAGAAACTCAAAAATCGCAACAATGTTATGTCAAAGAAAAATTATACAATGATCATTGCCTGTTCTAATTATTCCGTCTCTTTTCACAGGAGCATGAAGATGCAGGATAGAATTCCAGAGATACCATTTCACTGAATTCAGATGTCAAGTCCCCCTCATGTGAAAACTCCACAAGCTTGCGTATCTTGCTGGTGTATTTGGGGCCACCGTTCTCTCATTTACATATTTAATAAACTTAAACAAAGCTGGATAAAATGTGCTCTTTTTTGTCATTTCTCTGTCAAAATTGACTTTTTGGGTTAGCGTTTCTGAGATAACTGGTAGCCATGCTTCCCCCCCCCATTTCAAATTCCTGCCTTGGTTTCTTCCAAGTACTTCCAAAAGTGTGTGACGGTCTTGTCATCAGCAGATTAGCAGTTAATTATTTATTCTTGCATTTTACATTTTGACCATACCAGGTATGCGGGGTGATAATCTATATTGATGAGTAATCTGGGGCATTTGTTCAGATAACTGACTCCAAAAGCCTGTTAGCAAAAATGCCTCAATGGAAAAGGGTTAATAAACTTCTCATCCAGCACAAGTAGAATCACATTTTTGAAAGTACTTAAAGAGTAAAAACAAAACAAAACAAGAACCACATCTTTACAGGAAATAAAACCAAAATTAGAAATAGCATAAACTCCTGTCTTTGGGATATATTCAATATACTGTAGTTTTCCCATTTGTGTAACATAAGAACTTCCGCCTGCACAATGAAACTTCCTCTCCCCTCCCTGTCCACCCCCATCTGCTCCTACATTTTGTGAGTTTCAGTTTGTCTGGATTTTTTTTGGAAGAGGGAAAGGGCATGCTGTTGTTTAATTATAGCTACACTAAAATCCTGGATTGTCCCATTTCCATTGTCTTCCAGGAGTCTGGGGAAATTGAGCCAGATTGTGGAATTGTCAGCCTAGTAGGTTTTTTAAAAAATTGATGTCAGACATGTAATTACATTACCATAATCCTTTCCCCACCCCCACCTCACTCCAATTTATCCAGTCTGATGTCACATGATGTGTTAAGCAGCTGACCCACAATGTGATTCACAAATTCCCCCCCTTCTCTGTTTTCTACTTTTATAGCAAGTATACAACATTCTGCTGCTCCTTGTTCCAACAGAAGCAGATTTCAGAGAAATTATTGTGAATAATGAGTAATTTACAATAGTATGTTGCTGGCTAAACATCTTACCAATACAGTAAGGACTACCCTAATAAATTCTCAAACACAGTCGTATTAACCTATTGAAATCTAGAATACTGCTCTTAAAACACAGACAAGAGCATGCCATTCCTTTAGGGAAAACATATTTTCAACTTGAAAGGAAACCAGATTTACATCTTCAAAAGATACCTTAACTATATAGGTAAAAATGTACTGCTGTATTTGCTCCTGATCTTAAATTTTGAGCTCTTGTTAACCCGAAAGTTGGAATAGCTCAATGAGCAATTTCTGCGATGGAATAGTTATAGAAAATATTAAGCATAGCAATTGACACCCAAGGCTACCACTAACATTGAGATCTGTAGATTGTCTTGAAGTAATTTACTTGAGAAAATAAGGAGAGTTGGGGAGGGGTTTGTTTTCTTATTTGCTTTTTCCCTTTCTAGCGTTTGCACTGCAGTCCATTTCAACAGCTGTATGCTAGTCACCAAGGAAACTACTGTGGGCTGATCTTTGATGGGATATGTTGTCAGTGTTGCCAGAGTTGTGGGCAAAGTTTAGTGGAAGAATGCTACATACACTTTACAAATTTCTGCAGCAGGAAGCAGAATAATAAGATTGCCAAAGGTGAGGACGACGTTTTGTGTTTCGTGAATTCAGTGGGTATATTATGGCACAGGCACACTTGGTTACTTCTGTATTGTACACATTTTGGAATAAAAGACTTCTCATCTCCCAGTTAGCATGTATATAGCACTCTGCATAACCCCTCATATCAGGATATCACACAAACAAGTACTTGAGAAGAAACTGTGTAACAGCAGAAGATGATTTATAGAATATTTTTGAAGAAGAAACTGTGAGCTAAAAATAAAATAGATATATTTTCATTGAGTGGGGTGCCAAATGTAATGTACAACTGGTGGGTTAACATGCTCCCACCACTTTCAACTTTCTGTGGCTACTGGACATGCTTAGTCCTCATTTGGTTGTTGGGAAGGAGGAGAGTACTGCCTTTAGATTTGAATTTTAAAATGCAGCTTTTACATGCATACATGCATACAGTACATGTATGTATGTATCACTACAAACTAACTATAAACTATGCTTTAAAATATAGTAATACATAAAGGTTTCTTTTTTTATTTGCAAATGCAACAAAAATAGCTAATAAATAATAGTTCCTATGGTAGCAAAGGGACAGGGGTGGAACTGTGGGTTAAACCACAGAGCCTAGGACTTGCCAATCAGAAGGTCGGCGGTTTGAACCCCCGCGACGGGGTGAGCTCCCGTTGCTCGGTCCCTGCTCCTGCCAACCTAGCAGTTTGAAAGCACGTCAAAGTGCAAGTAGATAAATAGGTACCACTCTGGCAGGAAGGTAAACGGCATTTCCGTGTGCTGCTCTGGTCCGTCAGAAGCGGCTTAGTCATGCTGGCCACATGACCCGGAAGCTGTACGCCGGCTCCCTCGGCCAATAAAGCGAGATGAGCGCCACAGCCCCGGAGTCGGCCACAACTGGACCTAATGGTCAGGGGTCCCTTTACCTTTACCTATGGTAGCAACAAACTATGAAAGCAACAACACAAAGCCCTAGTAAACTGGCATTAACAGTAAGACTTATTATATTAGCAACAACAGTGGGCTATGTGAGTCCTTCTGCTGGCTAAGAGACTTATACTGCAAGGGTGGAAGGACAAACATCCACCATCTCTCTCCTGGTGGCTTGAAGATCTTACTGCCCTTTCTACATCAGAATGCACAGTTTATAACCATCAATTTCATTTAGGTACCTATTTGGACTGCCTGCCCCATCTGCCCCTCACCAGGACCATTCTCGAAATAATAATAATAATATTTTATTTATACCCCACCCTCCCAGGTCAGAGCTGGGCTCAGAGCAGCTAACACCAGTAAAATTACAGTAAAAACATAATGGGGGTGTGTGCGGGGGACAATTTAAAATACAGGTTAAAATGCAATTTAAAATGCAGCCTGATTTTAAAAGTAGCTCATAGATCAAAACCATAAGGGGAGGGAAACATAAGGATCAGACTGAGTCCAAACCAAAGGCCAGGCAGAACAGCTCTGTCTTGCAGGCCTTGCAGAAAGATGTCAAGTCCCGCAGGGCCCTCTTGTGACAGAGTGTTCCACCAAGTCGGGGCCAGTACTGAAAAGGCCCTGGCCCTAGTTGAGACCAATCTAACCACCTTGGGGCTTGGGACCTCCAAAATGTTGTCATGTTTGGACCTTAAGGTCCTCCGTGGGGAATAACAGGAGAGGTCGTCTCGTAGGTACGTAGGTCCTAGGCCCCATATCCACTGCCAGAAACTGCAGGAGGGCAGAGTGATTGCTCTCTGCTTGGGTCCTGCTTGTAGGTTTCCCGCAGGCATTTGGTGGACCACAGTGAGAACAAGCTGCTGGATTAGATGGGCCATTAGCCTGATCCAACAGGCTCATTTTATGTTCTCTACCGCACAGCACTGTCACATCTGTAATTAAAGGAATATGCATTGCACATCCCATCCACTCAATGGTTCCCTCTGCAGATACTGGCGTAGTGGAAGCATTATCACTTCAGCATCAATCTGAGAAGCACTAGCCCTTTTGCATATGCTAATTGGTATGTATAGATGCAAATTGTAGCATCTATACATATCAATTAGAAAATAAAACACAAAAGAAAACACAAATTCTGCCGCTTGCTGTCAGAGCTTAATCTGATCTATAAGGTGCCAAGAGTATTTTCTGGGACAGGACACTGTATGTGAATTGGACTCCCTACCCTACTCACAATCAATTGGGAAAAACTGCTGTTTTCATACATATCAAAACTAACATGTCTTTTCTAACATCTAACATGAGTTCATTTGCTCTCTGTCATTCTGGGACACACCCTTCCCCTCTGCTTGCCATGTGACTATTGCATAAGTCCCTGGGGAAAGGTGGGAGTCAGGGTTTCACTGGCATTGCTTTACTATGTGTCCAGTCACCTTTTAAGGAAAGCTAATATTTTAAATAAAAAGCTTAAGGTGTTTTTTTATTTTGAGAGAGTGAAGGAGAAGCATGAGATCCAGAGTACAGAACAAAACACTTGGTGCTTTGGGATAACCCAATAATGTTTTCTCTGAGCATACACTGTATACCTTTGCCACCAGTTGTTCCTATAGCTTTAATGGGCCAAGGAAACCTTAACAACTTTTGAACTTTTGCTCAAAATTTTGCCAAACCAGAGAAAGTGTGCCTTCATTGACAAGCCTGAATGAAATACATCAATAGATTTCAATAAAATGGAAAAGCAAAATGATACGCCTATTAAAAAAAAAAAAAAAATAGGGAGAAGAGGTCAGTGTGTCAACTTTCGCCATTTTGTACCTGTGGCAATTTTTATACAATCACTTTGAAATTTGGTGCATTTGTTACCTTATCAGGTAGATCATATATGTCAGGTGGCATTTTATAAGCTGTAGAATTTTGAGACTTCTAATAATGTATTTTTTTACAATTATTTTCTTTTACTGGTTGCCTTAAGTAAAGGGGGCTTGTACTACCCACAGAGTAAAATCATAATTATATTAATATATTAAAATTAGATTACACTTGCTACTGCAGAAAATGACATAAAACACTAAAAGAAAAAAACAGTCTGAAAAATTAGTTTCTATGGAAAGCAAAATGCATTGGACAATTTCCGGTGATGCCTACCCATTTGTGGAATGGTATTTATGCAACAGGACTTCTCTCCCCCCTCCGACAGCCCTCCTTGTGCCCTCATAGTCTGCTCCAGAGGGTCCCTTAACCCTCTGGGAAAGATACAGGGGGCTGCAGGAGGGGAAGAAGTCGTATTCTGCATACAGCTGCTTGATCACAACATATTGGATCATAACCATTCTCTAAAATATATTCTATTCTGTTTAACTTTCATATGGAGCAGTATGAATGTTATGCGGCCAAATGGAATGGAAGTTTGAAAATAGAAATAACAAATAAGGTATGGAATTTTTTATTCTTGAAACTTTTGCCAATTTTTAATAACCCTCAATATCAGAAAGCACTGACATGATAGTGATACAATGGCATTTACCTTATTTGAAATGGCAGCAGAACTACAAAATTAATCATGGCAGACACTAGTGTTATGCAAGAGATAAAGGTGATTTTTACCATTTGTTATGGTTGTAGAGGTTTTAATTTTGGGGAACACCAAGATGAAATTTATGAGATTAAAATAATCTGAGATTATCTAGTCTGTCTCATTAAATTATGTTTAAATTGATAGTTCCATAAAAATGCACGTGTCACTGTTGTACACATTAACAGCTGAGAGGCTGACATTAATCAGGCACTGTAAAATGAAAACAACTCAAAAAAAGTGAGTGGCTTTAAAAGGTTTGGGAAATGCTTATTATAGTTCATTTAACTGCTTCCCAAACATCACCAAGACAATATCATTGTATAATGGGTTTGGAAATCAACTATTTCTTGTATTTCAAGTATAGATCATAAGTTTTAGAATGTGTGATTAGAATTTCAGGGGGGGTTGTTGTCAAAATATTTTTATTTATATATACAGAAAGTTTACAATTAAAAAAAGGAAAGAAATCCAGGGGCATAAGATCATTAAGTGAGAATGTTTAGGTCCTCTTAGAATTTCACAAGTTCATGTAGGAAAATATATACAAACTGCATGTAGCATGCATGTAGATGGAATCACACCTGCTTTCATTGTGCTGGAAACCATGGCTGGCTGTGGCATTCAGTATGAGTTATGTAACAAAATAGCACAATGAAACACCACCACAGAGTGAGTTCACATGTTGGAAAACCCAGCAATTCTCTGCGCACACGCAGCACTGCACAAAGGAAGCAGTATATGACTCAAGCACACACAGTCCATCTGAGAATATGATTCTGGATATCATATGGATAACAATGTTTAATTAGAATAATTCTGTCCTATCAGGATTTCTCCCAAGAAGGTGGAGAAGAGAATTTGCATTAGAAGGCTCCTATTTTGACTGGCATTTTTGCACATTAGCTCTGCTTCTGAAACAATTTATTGCATACAATGAAATTTTCAGCACCCTAAAGTTTGGTGTGGAAAACCAGATGAAACTTTGCTTACTTTAGAGAAAAGAACTATTCTACAAATAAAACGCTCATACTTGAGAAGGGTGGGTCAGAGGTGCGCCTCAATATATATACCTTGGGGTACACACCTGCCTCTTATTTTATTTTCAGCACGCTGAACTGTGCCTGAATATGGCACTTAACTTTTATGTTGATATACAAAAGAATAATGCCATCTATCAGATATGAAAATGAATGGCGCCTGCAGATTCAAGGTTAACTCCCACTATCCATTCATTTTTTACATATCATCCATGACACTACTAACTGTCATACTTTCATAGTGAATGGCCAATTCACGCTGATAGCATCCTGTTATCTCCAAATCCTACATGTCTCAAAGTGAACATTTTAATTATTCCACTGGCAACAGTCCAGCTGAAGTGGACAAGATACCCAAGTCCTGTCTTTTGGTGAGAAAAACAAACAAAGCAAATAAAAGGGGCAAAGAACAAGGAAGGGTTGTTATTTAGATATAAAACAGAGTATGGACCTGGTATTTGACATTTGTAATTTTAATTTTACATCTTCTTCCTCATTGCTTAATTTGCAATAAATGCTACTGTCTGATTAGGATACCAACAATCAAAATTTCATTTTTACCACTAATCATACTTTAAAACAGCGGAGGAATCCATTATTTTACTACACTGCCTGTATTTGGTTGGTTATATGAAATATTGGAAGGGGCTCATATCTATAACACCTCAAATGAATTATTGTGAAATGCATATTCAAGCCATGGATCAGAGAAAGTACAATAGTAGATGTCCTGGCTCCTCCCCCTCATCACCACTCCAAGCACAAACTTACAATCTATACTACATGTCAAAATACCTTCTAAACTCTTATTTTCAAAATAAGATACAGCATGAGACACTACTGCCTGCAGGAGGCAATGAAAATGTCACCTATGCATTCAAGAATTTGCCATAATATTGGGGATAAAAAACAATGAACAGCAGTTTTCTCAAAATGAAAAGCCTCTTTAACATGAATTTATAATTACAAAGCTGTAAAGATCTGTATAAAAAATAGTAAAAATGTATCATATGTATCATACGCTAATCAAACAACTTGTTTTAGGAAAGCTAACACTAGAATATTCATTAGCAATTCTGCCACACTCCTTGTATAAAATCTAAAAAAGATGTCTGAAGCAATCTTTAAAGGAACTATATAGCTAACATGATGACAAAGCTACTACTTAACTGATTAGTGTTCAATAATTTTTCCATTAAGTATATTAAATGTAAAGTTTACTGCACATTTACAATGCAATCCTATATATACTCAGAGTTAAGTTCCATTGAGGCTTAGTGCCTGTTAAGTGCTATAGAATTGCATCCTTAGTTATAAATACATATTTAACAATCATTATGGTAGTTTCCTAAGATTGTGAAGCTACATTCTGATGTGCAATATATTGCTGTCAATGCAAGGATTTCTAATTTTTGTTAACTTCAAACTCAGTAACAACTTTCAGACCCTGCCAGTATTATAGAACTATGTCACAAATGCAAACACATTTTGTATTTATTTTCTTTAGATTTTCATCAGCCAAAAACATCGTAAGACTGTTGCTCTTTTATAATCTAGAATACTCTGAAGTTAAATCAGACAAAGAAAAATTGGTTCATGTGAATAATATAAGCACTGGTTGGGGGTGGGGAGAAAATGGTCCATGTGACAACTGAGATCTATTCAAAAGTGACAAACCAAACATGAATACTTGCCTATACTTCTGAGTTGATTAACGTGTCCTAGATTACTATGTTTCACTCAAAAACAGATTGTCATAACTAGCCACAAACAACATATTAACAGTTCTTTCCAAAATTGTGATATCAAAAATTTTAAACATAAATGTGAAAAACTCTAAAAACCCTCAGTTTTTTTAAAAAAGAAAACACACCCTTTTGTATTTTTAAACCTATAAAATATTCTATAGTTTTATTTTAGATTAGAAGCAATTATACCAAATAGTTACAGAACTATGAGTCTATCCTATACATGCTTACTTAACAGTAAATTAATTTAAGGCTGTTGGCATTCGAATGCAATAATATACGAAACATACACAGTAGAGGTGTACACCACTATGAAATTTTACATCTAATTTTTAGAGCACCTCTCCACATTTAGACCACATAGACACACACATACACTTATACTTTTCAAAGTTACACAATACCTCCAAAATGAACTTTCTTCTTGAATCTTGAATTCTCAGCCATGATTTCTAACCTAGATGTAACCATCTCAGTTGCATTTGTTGTGTATTTGCATCACCATCAACATACAAAACCACATTTCCCAGGTTTCAAGTTACTTGAACTGAGTTTTTCAGCCCTATTGTGAATATAGGAATTCTTTCAAGTAAAAAAAGGCTGTTTTAGAAAGAAGGAAAAACGTCTTCAAACTTTTAAATCCATCTTGATACTGACTATGACAAGGACCTTCAGAGATCAAAACATCAACCTTAAAGCAAGTTGTTTTATACAAGTTGTATGCTCAGCAATAGACTCCATATCCTTCTAGTTTCACACTGTACCATTGGATTTTTCTCCCTCTTTTATTTAAGGTTTCCATGGAAATGCATCAGTCACTAATCTAAATAAGTGCGGGTGAAGGACGCCTGAAAACCTAGAGCAATTACGCATGCCATTAGAGAGGAAAAAGAATGATTCAGCCCAGCTGTACTGTGTTACTAATAGCTATCGTTTCTACATTTTGGTTGCTCGACGCCAAACAAAATCTGCTCTAGCAGCTTTGAAAACCCACTCTGCTTGCCCTGTCTCTAACACGCCCATAATAAAAATAACCTTGATGAGTGCATGTTAGGAGTTAAAGCACTTCAGATGCAAATCCTTTCTCCTCCCACAAATGCCAAATATGCTTGTTTTGCCAGGGCTGTAACACTGTATGTTAATTTCCTCCAGAACATGAGGTTATTTTCAATCCACTAGTACTACAAGAAAGGAGGTGTTTGCTTCTTTGATCTGCATTAAAAGATCTCCAAGCCCTGAATTACAGCCATTTAAATATAAAAAAGCTGAGATGCAAAGGATGTCATTTTTGTTAGTTAACCCAATTTCATTGTCACTGACTGTATCTCAGCGTAATATAGTTGAGCTGTAGTATCCAATATATTTTTAGTACAAGGGCATAGGAGTGCTTCCTCTGATATTTGATGGAGAAAAAGAAGTACATTCCTTTCATTAGAGCAGATGTGGGAAACCTCTGGCCCTCCAGATACTGCTTAACTGCAGGCACAGGCAAACTTGGCCCTCTAGATGTTTTGAGAATACAATTCCCATCATCCTTAACCTGTTAGCTAGGGATGATGGGAATTATAGTCCCAAAATATCTGGGGGCCAGGTTTGCCAATCCCTGGCTTGACTACTACTCCCATCAGTGAGCATGGCCAAGGCCAGGGACGATGGGAGTCGTAGTTCAGCAACCTCTGAGGGTTCAAAGGTTCCCCACACCTGATTTAAGTGTTTAAGGCAGAGCTTTCCACTTTTCATGTTGGTGACACACTTTTTAGATATGCATCGTTTTGCAACACAGTAATTCGTTTCTACTAGCAAACCGAAGGTTAAACTAACGCAGCAGATTGTTAGTGCTTACAACTGAGTTCAAAACAAATGGACAAACAAAAATGGTCATCCAACACAATTGTGGCACCAGGTGGGCAATCCCACCTATTTGTCAAAGTTGGCCTGTTATCTCCACCCCTGGCTTATAGTATCCTAGTAGGGTGCTTCTCATGCATTTTTTAAAAAACCTCCTCTCCTCCCTGCATCATATGCAGAATTGTCAGAAGATGTAAAAACTTGTTTTTCTCCCTTCACATTCTCAAGAAACCTCCTCACCCCATAATATATACCGTGGTACCTCGGGATGCAAACGGGATCCATTCTGGAGCCCCATTCGCATCCAGAAGCAAACGTAACTAGCAACGGCACGTCTGTGAACACATGCGTTGCTTTTCGCTGCTTCTGCGCATGCACGTGACGTCATTTGGAGCGTCTGCACATGCGCGAGTGGAGAAACCCGGAGGTAATGCGCTCCGTTACTTCCAGGTTCCGCGGACCGCAACTCAAATGTGCTCAACATGAAGCATATTTAACCTGAGGTATGACTGTAGTTTCTTACCTACCCATCACCCTCAGCTCTCAAGGCAGGTTACAAAATTTTTAAAATACAATATTAGAAATAATTATTTCAGAATTAGAATCAAGTGTGTTTTAAAATATATATCTCAGGTGTCAAAGGACAGGGTAAACATGTGCATTTTAGCACTTCATAACAAAGTATGTTAAAGCTTCAGGAGCATGGGAATGAAAAGTTGTGTTTTATCCCTCCTTATCCCTTCCAAAGAGGGATGTGGGTGGCGCTGTGGGTTAAACCACAGAGCCTAGGACTTGCTGATCAGAAGGGCGGCATTTCAAATCCCCATGATGGGGTGAGCTCCCATTGCTTGGTCCCTGCTCCTGCCAACCTAGCAGTTCGAAAGCACGTCAAAGTGCAAGTAGATAAATAGGTACCGCTCCAGTGGGAAGGTAATCGGCGTTTCCGTGCACTGCTCTCGTTTGCCAGAAGCGGCTTAGTCATGCTGGCCACATGACCCAGAAGCTGTACACTGGCTCCCTCAGCCAATAAAGCGATATGAGCACCGCAACCCCAGAGTCGGTCACGACTGGACCTAATGGTCAGGGGTCCCTTTACCTTTATCTATCCCTTCCAAAAACATCCCACTCCTGAACAGCACCACAGTGCTTCTATTCAACACCAGATTCAGATATGCTTGCTCTGCCTAAAAGCAAAACACCAGAATGGTGGCAGGCCGTATCTAACCCCCTTTCCCAATTAACTCTTGTGCAATCTCACCACACTTTCATGTGTGCCTCCACATTCCTATAATTTCCCCAGCAAAGTCCATTTGACCTATTATTTTTTCCTCCATTGCCCAAGCTGACAATACCTTCTTGAGATCTAGTTATAGTCTGTGCTTCTCTCAGTGTAATCACATATGCCAGTCTATTTCATAGAATTAAAATATTCCCACATGTAATGAAACGGAACCAGCCAAGTGTGGCAAATAGGTTACAAAACCTTTATTGGCCTGAACCAGAACCAAAGGAATAACTTCACTGACAGCTGAACTCAAATTGAAATTAAACCAAAATTTTGCAGCTTGACTTCCTTCATTTGAGGGTTTCCTATAAGTATACTAGTTAAGATTTTATATAATTTGAACAATAAAAAATAGGCTTGATAAATTATACTAAGGCTCATTAGGGCTCTTGAGGCACTGCCTTTACGCAATCAGCTAGAAGAACTGAAAGAGTGACTCAAAAAAGCACTTAATATAGTACTATCTCTCCTCCCCCCCCCCCCCCCCGTAACACTCATTCCTATGGCCAGGATTCTTCTATGTTTACCCAGATGTAAATTCTGTCCTGCAAATGTCTCCATTTCTGGTCGCTTTGAGCATTTTGACTTATTGCTACTGACCATGGCAATTATCATTCAGAAACAAGTAATAAAGGAGATAGAAAATGCATGCTCATCACAACAGCTCACTGACCTCTTTCTTTCATTGCTCCCCCATCTCTGCGCCAAATATATACATTAGTATAACTATAATGTTCATTTAACAGATTTGAGTATTAGGAAGTGAAAGGTCAAGTTACCTGTCACCATGGGTTCCTCCATTTCTATGAGTTCATCTCTTTTTAATCTAGATCTTCTATAGTGAAGGTGTGGTACTAAATAGCCAGGTGAGGCAGATAAATGCCTATACTGGATCTGCCCCCCCAAAATTGGGAAAATTAACACATCCCAATACACATGATTTTCTGAAAGAGATGTTTACTCCAAGTGAATAGATTTTATCTTATGGATGAAGCCATTTAAGCAGTAACAGAAATGACAATAAAATTGGGCCCAAGGACAGTATCTGCAAACAAGCATCCATTTAACCATATTACATCTGTGGATCACAGTGCTCTGCACAATCAATGTAAGGGAAAGATGAGCATGACAGTAGAAAGGGGAAAACATACCAGTGTGGTTAGTATATTGTTAACCAAGGAACAAGAAGAACAAACTCTGAAAACGTTTATAAAGAGCAAAATGTTTTGCTAGACCAATATATTGAAATTAACATAAATGGCAGAATTATTACTACTACTACTATTCACCCAACATTCAATCTAAGCTGAATGCAGGTTACATTAATATACAACCTGAATGCAGGATACATTAATATACAATCATAAAAGCAGATAAAGCAATTACAATTACAAACAAGGGAAACTGTTTCAACTGGAAGAGAACAGTATAAATTCAGCAAAAACAGAACAAAATCCCTGAGCTATCAAAGGCCAGGCTAAAGAGGGGCAACTTCAGCATATGGCAAAAGCTGTGCAATGAAGATGCTACACTAAGTGTGGGAAACCTTTGGCCCTCCAGATATTGCTGGTCATTTGTCATGGTTACTGGGGCTGCTGGGAGTTCAGCAATATCTGGAAGGCCAAATGTTCCCAACTATGTTAGACACACCTCTTTAGGGCAGGAATACCACAATTTAGGGGCTGTCACAGAGAAACCCTCTCCCAGGGTGCCATTCCCCACATTTCTAAGAGTGGTGTTACCATCAAGAGAGTCACCTCTGTAGATCTTAAGACTGTTTTAAAACAGGTTTTCTATGGGTTCTACATGGAACTCCAGCCAGTAATATGGCTGTTGCATTTTAGACCAGTTGAAGTTCCCAAATCATCTTCAACAGCATGCCCACACAGAGTACATCACAACAGTCCAGTTTTGAAGTTGTCATGGCATGGAGAAGAGTGGCTCAGTCATTGGAATGGAAGCATTTACACTCCATAATCTTTTCTTTTCTAAAAGGTTTGCTACAACATTTTACATATAAACTAAAGATGGAGGGCTATCCCCATGGTGATATTATCTAGTGACAGCTTAAACTAGTGTAGTCCAACTGAAGTTTGCAGGACTATACTAGCATAAATTATCATGGAAGTATCTCACCCACTAGTATAATTATTTTCACTACCATCTGCTTTTCATGTCACAACAAGTGTTCATACAGAATCTAATGAAATCCTTATAAGATCCATTACTTACTTGCAAATTTTTAAAACTAGCAGATCTATTCAGAAAGCCTCTGTAAATGACGGAACAAAGCTTTTGCTCATTCTTCAGAGACTTTTGTTATCAGGGGAGTAAAGGAATTAAGAAAAAACCGATCAGCAGAAAATATGGATAAATGAAATATATACTGATAATGTTTTATCAAATATAGTTTAAACAAGCAAAATAGTGACATATACATTTATACAGTGGGTTGCAGTAAATCAACACTTTCACATGCAAAGTCTATTTTAATCAGCCCCAGCCATCATGCACAGTTGTCAAGGGTGATAGGAGCTGTAGTCCAGCAACATCTAGAGGGAACCACTCTGGCTAGTCCTGCAATGCACATCTACTCAAAAGTTAGTCCCATTTAGTTCAGTTGGCCCTACACATAGGTAGAACTGCAGCCTAAATGCAGCTGCTTTCCCCTCCCCCTCCAATTTAAGTTGGGACTGTGGTGCTGGGGAAGAGAGATCAACTTTTCTCCTCAAGACATTTTTTACTCATCCAAATCACTTCCTCAATATTGCAGTTCGCCCTTTTCTCTGCAGCTAAGCAAACAGAATGAGAATTGAAGTAGGGTCCTGTCCATCAGTCTAACTGACTTGACTGCCACCTAGATCTTCTCTTAGCAGCCAGTAACTCAGCATGGAACACAGAGGTAGAAAGAAACCTTTCCACTGGCCTGTTGTGACAGATATTACCCTGGCTTTCCCAGACTGTTTCTTCTACTACTGTCCTTTCCTCTGTAACAGATCGTGTCTTTATCTTTAGACTATAAACCTGAGGGCAAAATGTGTGTTATTTCCCACTTTTGTACAGAACCGAGCAATTCTAGGCATTTTATTATCAACAATGACAAGATCAACAAGGCCTCTAACAGCAATAAATGCTGGGAATTGCAGTAGTAGTCATGGGAACTAGAGAACACAGAGGGAGACAGTTAAACCTGTAAATGTGATCTTAGCCTCTGAGTTTGCATGTCAGGAAATTACTGGATATAAGAACAGCAGGAATCAGCATGTGAGTACATAGGTCCCATCTGAGGAAAGAAAGAAAGAAAGAAAGAAAGAAAGAAAGAAAGAAAGACTCTGAATGGTCCAGCAGCTGGAGACTGACCAGCATCTCTAAGGAGAAGACTCTCAACAAGCCCTAGGAGCTGTAGAAATGGAGTCTTTGCTCCCTTGGCTTAAATGAAAGAAAAAAGTTTAAGCACCTGCTGCCCTGCAAGTTGTTTATATGTGTGTGTCATCGTGCAAGTCACCCTAACCAAGTGGGCAGATGGTAGAGATGTTAACTGGAATTACACAGGAGCAACAATGAAGGTGTCAGGCTCAACAGCAATACTCTATGCATGCTAGAGAAGACAACACTAACAACCTGATCAAAATTGAGCTCTACTGTTTCCCTAGGGCTTGCTTCCTAGTAATTGTGTTTTTCTAGGTTGTAATCTTCTGCATTTTACCTACCACATACAGACCCTTCAAGCGTCCTTATTTTCCAGGGACAGTCCCAGATTTACAGTCCTGGTTTCTGATTTGATCCCAGAATGTCCTGCTTTTCCTTAGGACAGAGCTTTCTAAACTGTGTCACAACACATTAGTGTGTCAGCTGCAGCGTGTTGGTGTGTTGCGAGAATGTTCCCCATGCTCCTTCCAGGGCTGGTAGTAAAACTGAATTACAGTTTCACAGAATGATGCATGTCTAAAAAGTATGTCACTGACATGAAAAGTTTGGAAAGCTCTGCGCTTAGGGTGTCCCTATTTTCATCAGAGAAAAGTTGGAGGGTATGAAATAGGACATCCCCTTTTTTAGAGGGGAAATGTTGGTGGGCATGCCACATGTTGCCAAAATATCATTCTTAAATCCTTATTAAAAATATAATATTTGTCATGCCTTAATGACAGAAATAGAAAAGGAGATAGGCATATTGAATCGGATTCAACTAAATAGTCACACCAGTGGGAGCTAGTAGAACAAGACTTGCTAGCACAACAAAACTATTCCCCCTCTTCTTCCCTTCCCCTTCCCCTGAGTGTCCCCTTCTGCACCCCCCAAAAATCAGCTCTGGGCTGTCAGAAGAACCCCTGAAACAGCATGCAGAGGGAGGAGAGTGGAGATTGTTCTGTTGGCAAAGCAGAAATGTTTGTGCTGACAAAATCACACTATTAATGCAACAATGAATTCCACCCATTGAAGATGTGGCACAGATAACTCAGTTGCTTAGAGCATAGTGCTGAAAATGCCAATGTTGCAGGTTTGGTCCCTATAAGGGACAAGGTTGCATTGCAGGGGGTGGACTAGATGATCCTCAGGGTCCCTTACAACTCTACAATTCTATGATTCAAAAGATAGGCGTAACTAGGCCATACTGCACCACACACTCGTCTTTGTTGCCCATGCTGGACATAAGAGAAAGGGGGGGGGGGAATCAAAAGAATAACATTGCCAAATCTGTGCTAGTACAGGGATTCCTCTTAATAATTTAAAAGTAGTCTTTTTTGTTTCAAAGCCTGCGTCGTTCCAGCTATACAATTAATGAATGCAGATCAGTGGAAATATAAAGGAAATATATAAAAGTAGCCGTGAAGACACACTTAATAACTATCAACTTGTTGCGGTTACTGTTTCTGTAAGGACGGAATCAGACATTACATAACACATGATTATATTTAGTGCGTCAAAAACTTGCATGCTAATGACCTGAACATAATCCTAGACAATAAGCCAAGAATAACGCTGAGAAGATACTTCAACTGAAAGGCCATATTGTTTCATCCTTGGGGAGGGAGGGAAGTGGCGAATCCCTAAAGAGCTATGCTGCTAGAATCAGTTGGAACACACATGGGTTGTATTTCTCTGCTCCTTGGGGAGGGCATGGGGCCAAGCACCAATTCATGATGCTGTTAAGGATATATGGAAATCATTCAAGTCCCACGAGGGCCACAAAGTCCAAGGCAGCTGCTCCTTGGCATATGGTCCATTATATTTGCCACTGATAAAGAGCCTTAATGTGGGTAGTAGAAAAATGACTGCTGCTCTACATTCACTTGTATTACACACACACTGATGAAACTTCCCTTCCTAGACTTTGGTAGATGATGAAGAGTATGCTTCAGGATGTATTTGGGAAATGGTGTAATATTTTCACCACTAGCTTTGTTTCTTTAGCAGTAGGGTTTGCTTCGTTTGAGGGCTAAGGAAGAGAAGCACAAAAAGGCTTCAGTCTATTTACCTTTGGGGCATTGCTAGGGATGAGCCCACATTTTTTGTAATTAAGGTCCAGATTCAACAAAACAGTAAGCAACACAATGAGTCCCACTACAGCAACTGGCCTTTCCTCCCACTCTGCCCTATGCGCTTTGGGAGAATCTCCAGAACAGTGCATGGGGGAAGAAAGTGGAGATTGTTCCATCTGGGTAGCAAAAACGCTTGTCCTGAGTGAACTATGATAATATTGTGACAGCGAATTCCTCCCATGGTGTACAAGTGTTTCTGGCTACATACTGAATTTGGGGCAAACTGAACTGAGGGGTGCTGGGTAGGTTTCGGCAGACAGGTCACAACAACCTGCCTGCTGCTCCTTCAAACTTGCATCCTAACTGGGAAGTGGTCATGACAGGCCTGAAGTGGGGAGGCAACCAAGCACACATTTAGGGAGAGGGAGAGAGAGAGAGAGAGAGAGAGAGAGAGAGAGAGAGAGAGAGAGAGGAGTAGAGGAAAGGAAGGGAAAATGGAAGAGAAGGAGAAATTAAATGGGGAAGAAGATAAGAGGGAGATAAGAGGAGGTGTGGAGGAACAGAAATGGCAGGCATTGCCATGCAAAGAAAATAGAAAGAGGAGTGGGTGAGGAAGATTTAGGGACCAAGAAAACTCCAGTGATGAGCTTAAATTAGATGAGAAGGAATTTTATGAGGCAGGGAAACTACTTTACAGTAAACTGTGGGGCTGTAATCAGGAGTACATGGCTGCAAAAGTGAAACATACAACAAACAGGATTGATGATGACAAGAACACCCAGGGCTGTGCGAGTAAAATGAGAGGCACCCTGGGGCTCTGGAGATCCTAGGGATTCGCAGGGAGGGGCAGTGCAATAATAAGCACTCAATTGCCCATTTCTGTCAGTAGTCATGTTGCTATGTTCTGCTTCCACTTTATCTTTTGAACATTCATGGCAATTACAGAGACATGAATTACGGTCACATACTTTTTACAAAACAGAACTGATGGAAAATGTTCCCAGGCAATGCCACCACACAATACTTTAAGCAAAGCAAGAAATTTTGGCATGTCATGTTTCTGTGCATCTGACCAAAAGGAACAAAAACACACACATATTGATAGATAGACACACAAACAGAGAGAGAGAAGAAAATGAAGATGTTGATAATTTTATTTTGATTCACAAATGAAGAACCACATCACCTTGTCACACCCAACACAGCCCAGATACAAATAACTTGCTCTCTCAGATGAAACTCCCCCACCTCCCATATTTCTGAATGTGAAATTATTCTGTCCTCAGGCAAACCGCTCACAACAGATGCCTTTCCTCTACTCGAAGACAGATCACACAGGGCCATTATCACCTCGGTTTTGTTTGGATACAACCTAACTGTCCTCTGAGGCAGAACACACATTTTTCACTTGTCAAAAGTATACATGTGGCAAGTGATTCCTGTACCATCTTGCTATGGATCACTACTATCATGGCAGAGTCACATCCACCCACATATTAGGCTATTGACTATAGGCAAGTGAAGACTTTTTTGTTTCAACAGGCTTTGGGGAATAGACTGCTTTTAATGAAAGGACTGGTGCCATGCTGTTTTTATTGTAATTATTTGTACGTTTTAAACAGAGTTTATATATGGATATAGTTTTAATTCTATTAATGTTTAATTGTTTTTTCATGATTGTTTTTTTCCTATTTCCCCCTTTGTTTTTAGTGATTTTTGTTTTTATCTGCAAGCTGTCTTTGAGTTACGTAAGGGAAAAGGGTGTGGCATGCATAAATGAGTTAATATGAGAAGTTGCAATATAATGGTGATGTTCATGTTCAGGCATTCTAAGCGCTACACCTGAAACAAACTGTTTCCAGCAATGCTCCTATGGTTAGTGTTACATGTCTTCCAATCACAGATGCATTGGAAACATTTTATAATAATGCCAAAAAAAGCCAAGACCTCCAATAAGAAATAAAATAGCTCTTTGCATGAAATGCAGATGTAATACTGGGCCAACGTATTGCAGATGCAACAATTGGTCTGCTGCAGTAACCTTCTCAAGATTGTGCTAGTCTGACAGCAACAAATTAGATGCACCTGTATCCCCTCCCCATGTCAACATGCAGTTCACATCGGCCAACCTACAGGTGAGCCATGCAGAAGGTTAATGGCTATACCTTCTAGAAAGTTTTGGAATCTAGTCAGCTCTGCAACTGACTGTGAATCAAGTAGCCCAAATGCTTCAGTCTATAGGAAGACACAGATCTTTGCCCCCAGAAACCATGAAAATATAGCGGGGGGTTTTCAAGTGCTGTAACAAGTGGATTTTCCAGGTTTTGTAGGGCCTTTGGGAAGGATACACTCAGTGGGGCCCACTCCTTTTTACCAGGCACCATTCATTTGTCCTCTCCCTCTGGACCCAATTCACTGGGAGCACAGGGAATCAGAAGGTACCAGCTCATGCCTGTCACTATCTGCATATTTTAAAAGATTAAGGCTGCATTCACACAGTTATTTCAGTTTTCCCAAAGTTTCCCTGACTGCTAATTTCTGCATTACATTTGAGCTTTCATGCGATGTAAAGGTCACTTCTGAAAACCAAGAAAAATATAGTCCCCATTTCCGTGCTAAAATCAGTTTTCAATTCTGGAAATCTGGAAAACTGCAGGGGTTTTGCTCTATGAGTTTCCCTTATGCCTCCCATCTGGAGCAGCCTTTGGGTGGAGGGTCCCTCAATAGGTAATTTCTCCACAATTTGTCCCTGTAGCCTTTACATACACACACACCCTCACTCTACAGTTGGGGCAAGCATTTCCTTTGCCTTGCATGCCACTGTGCAGATGCTACAGCCAAAGGCCACAGCTGAAGGTTCACTGGCCACCATCCTCACTCATGAGGAGATAAGCCAATGGTGCTGAGGCAGCTTCATTGTGCCTGGCAAGAAGGTGCGCTCTCTCTCTCTCTCTCTCTCTCTGTGTGTGTGTGTGTGTGAGAGAGAGAGAGAGAGAGAGAGAGAACTAGGTGGTGGGATAACAGTATGGGAGGGGGAGTTGCTGAGTGGGAGAGGAAAGGGTATGAAGTGACCAGCAGGTTGCACTAGCAGAGCAGAGAGGGGACACCTAGAAACGGTAAGAGGAAGGCAAAACCAAAGAACAAAGGAAACAAAATCCCAAAACAAAAAAATAACTAAGGAAAACCATGAGGGGGAAAAGCAGCCGGGAGGGGGTGATTTGGAGCAGGAAAGCATTTCCCAATTCAGTGGCAGATTTGAAGGTGCAAGAGGAACTTCTACATTTCACTGGGGAGCCTGACACAAGGCATCTTCCTTGACCTATTTCTTCATCAGTCCATTAAGTTCAACAGAACTTGTTAGAAAGAAGCTTGGGATCATTCTTATTTGGATCAGGAACATATTTCACATTGCCTGCTTTTTTCTTCAAAATAAAAGCAGCTGAGTTGAACATGTCATCAACATCACAAGCAGTTTGACCCTCACAGCTTGACCGGGGAGAGACCAGATATATTTGGACTGAACAGCTTTCAGAATGGCCACTTTCGCCTAAAAATGTTGTCTGTTCTTTCACATATCTTAACCAAGGAATGGTCATCACCTGCTAAAGGAACAGGTTATTGTTATATTATCACTAAGATGAAAACCTTCACAGAGACGGGAGAGGGGTCTACTTAAGATAAACCTCCAAAAGCAAGTGGTGAATGCAGCTGAATCCAGTTGGCTTCTGAAATGTCCTGGAGTAGCTAAGAGTGATCACTGCAGATGGTGACAGCAGTCACGAAATTAAAAGACGCCTGCTTCTTGGGAGAAAAGCAATGACAAACCTAGACAGCATCTTAAAAAGCAGAGACATCACCTTGCCAACAAAGGTCCGTATAGTAAAAGCTATGGTTTTCCCAGTAGTGATATATGGAAGTGAGAGCTGGACCATAAAGAAGGCTGATCGCCGAAGAATTGATGCTTTTGAATTATGGTGTTGGAGGAGACTCTTGAGAGTCCCATGGACTGCAAGAAGATCAAACCTCTCCATTCTTAAGGAAATCAGCCCTGAATGCTCACTAGAAGGACAGATCGTGAAGCTGAGGCTCCAATACTTTGGCCACCTCAGGAGAAGAGAAGACTCCCTGGAAAAGACCCTGATGTTGGGAAAGATTGAGGGCACAAGGAAAAGGGGACGACAAACGAGATGGTTGGACAGTGTTCTTGAAGCTACCAGCATGAGTTTGACCAAAGTGCGGGAGGCAGTGGAAGAGAGGAGTGCCTGGCGTGCTCTGGTCCATGGGGTCACAAAGAGTCGGACACAACTAAACGACTAAACAACAACAACAGCTAAGAGTTGGTGCCAATAGCTTGGCTATTGATGACTTCATTGACCTTTGGTTGACCCAAGCCCTAAACTGAGTTGCTATGAGATGTCTTTTCCCAAGGCTTCAAGATTCCTGGCAGCATTCTCTGGGTTTAATGACTGGGTTTGTCACTGTAGTGACTGGCTTTTAAAAGGTCTCTTCTCCCTTGTCTAATCAGAGCAGAAAGACAACAGTTTATACAACCAGCAATTATCCGGAAACTGCCCTTTCTCAAAGTTGGTAACCTAAATCCCTGCTCCCAAAACACGATGGGGTGTGTACAGAGAGAGAGCGAGAGAGCACATGGGGAAAATAGATGAAGCAATTTATTTCAACATTAGTTCAATCACAGTTATAAATTAGAGGAATGCTTTGAAATCAGGGCAGATTGCTCTATTTAGCTTTGCTCTATTTCCACATGCCAAGGCTGTTCTATCACTAAGGAAGCAACCATAAATAAGACACAGCTCTCCTGATCAGTCCAAAACCTACTTGGATGTTTAAACACCTGGGTACATTAATCTTATATGAAATTAAATGCAATGCTGTAAAACCATCACCAACAAAAAAATCCATACATTCTGTTCAGCTATTCTTATGTAACTATATTTACTCAACACAATACAGAGAAATAACTTATGTTCACACAGCCTGCTGTAGCAAAGGGCAAACTAAACTGATTCAGCTGAATGCAGATTTTTCAAGTTTTTTTAAAAAAAGATCAGTTATAATAAGACGTTTCAGTGATTCAAAATGCTTATTGAAGTATTTTTTTAACAACCAGAAAACACACAAAATTTGAAATACAGTGGTACCTTGGGTTAAGTACTTAATTTGTTCCGGAGGTCCGTTCTTAACCTGAAACTGTTTTTAACCTGAAGCACCACTTTAGCTAATGGGGTCTCCCGCTGCCGCCGCACCGCCGGAGCATGATTTCTGTTCTCATCCTGTAGCTAAGTTCTTAGCCCAAGGTACTATTCCCTGGGTTAGCGGAGTCTGTAACCTGAAGTGTATGTAACCCGAGGTACCACTGTAGAAGAATACCAGGTATAGCTCAAAAAAATAGTAAAGATCTTGAGCTAACAAGGTTGGGTGGGACTTGTGCTCAAAGCTCTATCTTCAAAATCCACCCACCCATCAGCCCTAACTCCCGCTTTCCTTGTTCATAAAGAAGTATAAATTTCTCTTACTTTTAGTGATTGGGTCTTACTACAGATCAATCAAGGGAACAATGTGCTCCTCTCTCCTTCTGTGTTCTCCCACCCATACACAATTAAACACCATACAGAATTAAACAGTACATGTATGTTTGTGCATGCAATAGTAAACATACAATAAGAGTACTCAGCTACAACATTTCTACTGCATATTTCAACAAAGCAAAAGGCCAAAACTGAAAATATTCAGGTATTAGTCCATTGCAGAGTTTTAGAAATGAAAAACCACTTTCAATACAGCCTAGAAACTCACTGAAATCCAGGGCAGGTGCTGTGTGAATTTTGGTGTGTGTGTGGGGGGGGACGACATTCTTGTATGTGGGTCCCACCTACAGCCTGAAGTGGTACAGTTGCCTCAGTGAGAATTATGCCATTGGTTCCATATTTCCCCACAACCATATGCCTCTAAAAACCTTAAGGATACTCTGTATTGGAGAACAAATATATATATGAAACACAGCAGTTTTCATAGCTCCCTATATATGCAGCTTCAGTTATTGCAGCATTGTCTCTCTCTACCCCCAGTTGCCAACATTTACTTTAAAAGAATGACTAATTCAGTTCTGTTAAAACATTTTAGATCAGTTACCACTGCTTTTTATGTATACATGGAAAAATCTAAGAATGCTTCTAAGAGGAACCACCTAGTATTGACATGCTTCTGTTTTGTACATAAACAATGCCACCTAGTGATCATCTACAAAACTGAACTGTTTGGGGAAAATAATGCATTTCTAATTGTTCCTGCTAAGCATTTGATGCAGCAGACTATGGCTACAAAATCTTGTGAAACAATAAATTTAAGAAGGACTCTATTGTTTTAAGTATAGGAATAGCTGCTATGTAATGCACAGGCTGCTAATGTACAGCATTTTGGAAAATTGGAGAGGACACTTAAACAGGGAACAGCAGCTGGTGCCCCTGAATGCCTTAAAGACAATAAGGAGACTTAGATTGAAATCCTATACACACCTACATTTTCTGTTGTCTGTCTACTAATATGCATCCTCTACAATGCCCTGGATCTAACATACCCTGGGCCCAAGGCCATGGGACAAAAATGGTGGCCATTACAATTGATATTTGAATACATATTTGAATAAATGATCCTCTTTATCTAGGGCATGGAGGGAGAGGGATCTTCTGAGGTATTTTGGCTTGGTTCTAAATATTCTTCTGCTTAAATTTCCCCCCCTAAGTTACTACAATGCAGCTCAGATTCTAAAGCTGAGGCTCCAATACTTTGGCCACCTCATGAGAAGAGATGACTCCCTGGAAAAGACCCTGATGTTGGGAAAGATGGGCACAAGGAGAAGGGGAAGACAGAGGACAAGATGGTTGGACAGTGTTCTCGAAGGTACCAGCATGAGTTTGACCAAACTGCGGGAGGCAGTGGAAGACAGGAGTGCCTGGCTTGCTCTGGTCCATGGGGTCACGAAGAGTCGGACACGACTAAAACGACTAAACAACAACAATGCAGCTGCAAAGGTTTGATAATTTGCCCATAGTATTGGTGTTTGGGGAGGGGAGCTAAATTCTGTCTCCCTGTACGTTTTCCTGATCTAGATGGGCATCTCCTAACTCTTGTGTTCCTTTCCCTCCATGGAGCCAGTGAGCACACTTTCCTCTACTGCAGTGGAACAGCTGTTACACACTACTCCAAAGAGTTCCAGAGGGAAAATCATTTATTGTGCCACTATCAGAGGCATTCAACTCTGTTTCTGTTACCCAGGCATTGTTTCTGTTACCCAGCAGCCCCCAACAACCCCCAGGCTTAATTAACCATGTCTTAGTGAAAGAAGCTATAAATCAGGCTTTCTCAACCTCGGCCCTCCAGATGTTTTGAAAGTACAATTCCCATCATCCCTGACCACTGGTCCTGCTAGCTAGGGATCATGGGAGTTGTAGGCCAAAAACATCTGGAGGGCCGAGGTTGAGGAAGCCTGATAAATCATCCCAACAAAGGCAGGTAGGTTTGATTTGTCATCTGATCCTCAGCTAAACTTTAGTCATTTATCAAACTTTACTTTGAACATCTTAGTGTGGAAAGCTTCAGGATGAGACTCTTAAGTTCATCAAGTTGCTTTCCCTAAAGTGAAGTTACTGGTCCTGCTTTTTCAGTGCTGTGCCACATGGCATTTTCCTCAGCTGCACAAGGTTTTTGAAGGTCTATATCCCCACAAGTGTAGGGTTTAGCATCTCCCATCTAGACTTTTGGCACTCAGCTGAAAGGAAAAAACGAGACGTCGCTGTCTTCCAGGGTAAGGGAGAATTTTTTCTTACCCATTCCTATCCTTCCTTGGCAAAACCACTGAAATATGAAGCAGCAGGATTGCCACTGGGAACAGAGCCCTGAGGTACAATGAATTAACAAGATTCAGTTGCAGACCAAACAATGTGAATTTCTAACTTCTGTGTTTTTTCTTTAAGGTGGATGTAATTTGTTTTACAATTATGCTATATAAGCGTAACTCATCTGAGATGCCCTCTGATTACAGAGAGCAATTTAACTAAGAACTGTAACTCCTGAGCTGCCCAGAGTGGCTAGGGAAACCCAGCCAGATGGGTGGGATAGAAATAATAAATAATAATTATTGTTATTATTAGTTATTATTAGTTATGTAGCCCAATCCACACTGGATGACGAACTACTACCACTATACCATGCTTTAGTTTAGATTCTTGCAATGAAGGGGGTTGGACCAGATTACCCTAGGGATCCCTTCCAAGTTCTTAATACTGTACACAGTCTCAGTAGTGCTGCAGCATGGTGCATCCTCATATCAGACGCCACTACGAGTATGGTAAGATTTTGACTTCTCTATATCCCCATCTCTTTTCCCTGTTGTCAGTTTCTGTAAAGATTTTGACATGGAAGTTTTGAAATCATACTTAAATAATTGTCTACAGATGTGAAGAGTACAGACGGGTAGGTATAAGAAAATCTGTCATGCTTGTTGCTGAATCTCTTAAACAAAGCAGCATATTTGTGGCTCTAGGATAGCTGTGTTCTCAAAGCTCACAGTGTTGCATGAATCATAAGTATTAATTATGGCCACATGGAAATATATATGTAGTTAAGTGACTGTATATAGCCACAACAAAGGAAGTTTTATGCAGGTCCTTAGTGCGTCTACTTATGCACCATATGGATGTTATTTGGCTGGTGCTTATCACAAGTCTGTAAGTATGGATAGTTTCATCCTATTCAAGCATTTCACACTATGGAGCAGTTTATACAAAATATTTCTAAAACGTATGACACAGCATCACTTGCTCCCAAAGGAAGGTATTTACTGCTGAAGCAATGGTTGTACGCAGAATGCGTCTGTATGCGCATGACAAGTTAGTCTACAATATTTCTGAAGGACAGAAGGAGGGATAATTTACTGAACCAAAGCAATATTGTACCTTTCCCTCAAAAACAATAGAGGTGACTAAAGAAAACATCTGACAACTGTTCCTATCATTGCCAGTACTAGTTCACATTCCTTAGTGTTGTTAATTTTGCTTAAATGGCAATTTGGAGGTTTCTGCTCAGGTGACGTGAACCATTTGTAGCAATTTAAAAGAACTTCAATAGCCCCAGCAGATTCCATTTGTAATTCTCACTACTGTGACAAGCCCACATCTGGCCTGCACCACACTTCAGCCTATATGTGGAAATTCAATGTGGCTGAACATTAGCTCATACCAAAGCCAAAACCCTTCACACAGATGTACTGAATAAGACTAGACTGGACCCCTTCTCTATAACACCTAGTTTTCTAGAGGATCCCAGTAGCAGTTTGTGGGAGCATCTGGGCATTCAGCCAAGTCCTATTTCAGTTAAGGTTCAAAAAGAAGTGATGGGAAAGGCTACACCTTAGGAAACCAGCGTTGTATCCACATAGCTCTTGGAGGGCTATGTAACATCAGGACCTGCACCATGTTTTTGACTTATATGTAACTCGATAGCTACACACATTTAGCTAGAAAATATTTTATTATTCTTCTAAAGGAAAGATGCTGGGCTACATTTAAATAATGATCTAGGTGAGATAATGAACTATTGTGCTAGAGAAATGCTGAATTCTGTAATGTTATCTGAAACTCTCAGAGTACATTCAAACAATGTAGAAGCTTTTATACACTGCAGAGACCATAGTGTGAATTCTCATAATTTATGGAGGTTTTTGACGCTTCTCAGCTGACATCCTTTTAATAGCCCCAGAAGGTGGTATTTAATCACTAGTTACTACACTGTTCCTCCTAATTTATTTTCCAGGTTTCTTTAATAGATTTAGTCCAAGGTAATACTGACAGATTGCTTGAAAACAATTACTTGACCTTGCATTTTCTTCCAAAGCAGAAAACAAATAACAGCCATGTGATTAACTTTAATCATAGGCTACTTTTAATCCACATCTGATGCATTTTTCATAATTCCGTCTCATTTAGGACTTATTCCAAGTCTCAGTTTGTTTCTTAAAATAAAAAATAATAATTCCTATATCCACTAACAACTTCTTCTGTTTAACATTAGAACAAGCATCAAAGCAAAATACCATTATTTACAATATGTGGGAAATACGAATGTAGAGTAAGCACAATCCCAATTGCGGAGTACCTGTGACATATTTGGAGGGCAAAGGGCATTCTTTTTTAAACAACAACCTAAAAGCCAAAACAAACAGCAACAAAGAACATTTTAACAATATTAAAACATTTACTCCTTATACAAAATTCCATAAATTCAAGGATGCATTCCAAATTCCCTGTCATTTGTAGGCAAGTAAATATGTCAAACTCAGTTTAAGGCTCTGTAATGGTTCTAGGGGTTGCTCGTGTGTAAGTTGCCGTTACTCCTGGCTAGGTTGCCTGGTTGAACCCTTTCTGTCTGGACAGCCTCAAGTTCCGTGGCTGCCTCAGTCGCTGGCAGAATCCGTCAGTGGCCGTTTCTTAAACCTCTTCCAGCATAAAAGCTGTTTGACGCCTAGTCTCCTCCTCCTTTGCCTGCGCGGAAGTTTTCTGCGCAAAGTGGGTGTGGGCAGCGGAGTACTCGTGCCCTCTCCGCTGGTCTCCTGCGAAGAGTCCTGGAGCCACCTCTCTGATTCCCCCATCTGCCCCCCTTCTCCACTGGTGTTACGCTGATTTCCTTCCCCAGCGGATGGGCTACCTCTCTCCCTACTGGGACCCTCTCCACCATCCCTCTGGAGCCTCCTCTCCGCCTCCCGCTCCGATGGCAGTTCCCTGACAGGCTCATTTTCACTACACCAACTAACATCATTATACTGGCCACAATACAGCCAAAGTGATGCAATTATAGAGTTACATAATTCTCTCCAATTTAAATCAATAGAACAAAAGGTACATCAATTTGGACAGAACCATTTACATAGTGCATGTATCAAATACCCAGCAAAAGATACATACAAGTATTATACCACAGAAAAAAAATCACACATTTTATTACTTCTGTTGTAGATGTTTAACCAAACCTTTGCTTTCACATATTAGTACGGGGTGGGGTGGGGGAACCCAACCCAAATTTATAGCTGTATCTTTCTTTTAAAAAATAGCTACTCCTTCCCTGAGGGCTAAGCAATCAGTTTGAGACACACTCTTATCTTCAATTAATTATGGGGGGAGGGGAATGAACATGGAAAAATAATAGGCATTTTATATCATTTGACATGGGTTACAACGGAATATCACCATCTTACCTGGTTTGCTTTCATTTGGTTTACACTGGACTTCCTCAACACATTCTGCAGGAAACCATCCAACATGACCTCGAGTGGTGCCTTCCCAGAATCCACCCTCGCCAATGCTCAAAACTAGGCATGAAATAAGAAAACGCCATTAGATGTTTACTTCTGCATAAATTTATTTTATACACAAGCTTAAATGGTAACTTACAAGCTTAAATGCAAAGTCCCATTTAACAGTGAAGTAGGCCACATGCAATTGCACCTATAGAACCTATGATTTCCACTGTCTATGTTGGAATAAAAACTTAACAGACATGATTAGCAGTTGTAGAAATGTATAAAATTCAGAATGAACAAAAGAAAACCTCATCTGATTAAGAATTAGCAAACAGGGCAACTGTTAGCAGGTAACATGAAAAGAACTCTAAAGTGGTGCAGAACGAGCTTCTGAGCAACCTCATAGCCTAAGCATTTCCCCAAAATGAACAGTACTCAGTATTCTGCTATACTTAGAACATAACATTTGGGTAAGGAAAAATAGTACATCCCCATTCTTCAGTGAATCCTGAAGATGGAATCTAGAAAATCAGTTAATGCGCAATAGATCTGGAAGAAACTTACAGTTACTCCTTTCTTGGGGGCTAAGCTATACCATGGGTAGGTAAACTAAGGCCCAGGGGCCAGATCCGGCCCAATCACCTTCTAAATCCAGCCTACGGACGGTCCGGGAATCAGCATGTTTTTACATGAGTAGAATGTGTGCTTTTATTTAAAATGCATCTCTGGGTTATTTGTGGGGCATAGGCAGTGGCGTAGCGTGGGGGGTGCAGGGGGGGCCCGGCCGCACCGGCCGCAACATTTTGGGGGGGCACTCGCAGCGCTCTGCCCCTACCTGGCTCACTCACTCTCTCTCACTGCAGTGCTGGCTGTGCGAATCCGATCCGAGCCGCCGGGTCGCCGCCCACTGTCGGGGGGGGGGGGTGCCAGGCATGCGGTGCGGTGAGAGAGCGAGGGACTATCTGGGGGAGGGACAGTGCAGTGGGGGGCGCAAATTACTTGCCTTGCCCCGGGTGCTGACAACCCACGCTACGCTACTGGGCATAGGAATTTGTTCGTTTCCCCCCAAAAAATATAGTCCGGCTCCCCACAAGGTCTGAGGGACAGTGGACCGGCCCCTTGCTTAAAACATTTGCTGACCCTTGAGCTATACTAATTTCTTTGGGGTGGGGACTCCCAGTCAAGGCAAACTTGTATCTTCAATTAAGTAAGAAGAAATATTTCAGAGACATCAGAGAAACTACTCCAAAGTATGTACTATATGAATTGTGACCTATGGATTCTGAGCATGTCATAAACAAAGTTGCAAGCTTCATTACTTGCCGATTTAATAATATTTTTAATTAGTATGACATTAATTAGTTAATGCCAAAGACTTGGAATCTATCTTTGTTTGTGTAGGGTTGTGATGCGTCCAGAATTTCTCAGACATATACGGAATACTGCAGACGGTGGCAATGTCCGGGCGAAAATCAGTCAAATGTCCAGAAAAACCCAGACATATGGCAGCCCAGGTTTTGCCAATTCCACCCCCCTCCCCATAGCTCAGAAACAGCATTCTGCCCCCCCCACCCCCAATGTTTGTGTGAATGTAAGCTTGGGTTGATGGATAATCACATAACTTGTATACACAGCTATAATACATTTTAAAACATTTTGCTGATTCTCACAGAGGAAAATGGCAAAGCAGAGTGCATCGCGGCTAAAGCTCAAGTGTGCATAGGTGTTAAGTTGGAAATTGATCCCATGACTTGGCAAGAACTGTGAAACTGAGAGATGCAGAAAGGTGTAGAAAAAACCTTGCCATTGCTAAGGAGTTTTTTAAAAAGGTGAATTAAGACAAGCTCTTCTAAAGCTATAAAATGTTCTCAAGTCAGTCCCCGGCAACACGCAGCATGTAAGTGTCTCTTAACAAGGAAAATAACAGCTTTGGGGGGTGGAGGTAATTGTCATCAGGAAAACAGCACTTGGCAAAATGGTTCTGCCTCTGCGCTGTAGTCCTGATCTGAATCTCTCTTGCATGCATGTACACACAGACAGAGAGCTTCTAGAAATTAAAAGAGAAGGGAGATTCCATCATGGTTTCTGCTGTCATGTCTACTTAGATCCTAAGTGTAAGACTGCTGGCCCTGCTCTCAATGTTCTGGGACTTCCCTGAGCCCATCCCAATATCCATGTGTTGCCTGTGGACATCTGTACAGGGAAAGCCAATATGAATAGACCTCTCTACTGTGCTTCAACCCCAATCATGCAGGGTTCCAGCTCATATGGAAGCCTAAGCATAGAGAAGTCTACACATCTAGACTCTCCCTTGACAGATTCCTATGCTGAATACAGGAAGCTTAGAAACAGGCCCTGGGAAGTCACATAAAAGCAGCTGGAGGAAGAGGACAGGACAGAGGGTGAAAAAAAGAGTTGTGAGCGGAGCAAGGCCCTTTGAATTCTTTTTACTCCCTGGAAAACTCAACAAACCTGATCTACCTGCTACTTAGTATGGAGAGTGCAGCTGAATGGGACACAGTTGTGGGCAATCTGAAGAAGTACCATCCATTTTAAGAAAGTCTAGAGAGACTAGGATGATGTCTGCTATTCCAGGATCTCTTCTCATTGTGAGACCTTTTGTAGGTGAGCTTAGAGTTTCTTTGGACCCCGTAACTGTGTATTTTTGTAGTATTTTGTTTAAGTTGTCTTGTTGTTGCTTCAGTTTTTTGTACACCGCTTAGATATATTTTAATATGTTTTTAATATATTTAATTAAGGAATTAAATACCGTATTTTTTGCTCTATAAGACGCACTTTTTCCCTTCTAAAAAGTATGGGGAAATGTGTGTGTGCGTCTTATGGAGGGAATGCAGGCTGCGCAGCTATCCCAGAAGCCAGAACAGGAAGAGGGATTGCTGCTTTCACTGCGCAGCGATCCCTTTTGCTGTTCTGGCTTCTGAGATTCAGAATATATTTTTTCTTGTTTTCCTCCTCCAAAAACTAGGTGCGTCTTGTGGTCTGGTGCGTCTTATAGAGCGAAAAATACAGTAATCAAATCATAATGTAGCCTTATTGGAGTTCACCGATTGGGTCTGCGTTGCTCCGGGACAGGAGGAAGGAAGTCAAAATGACACCGAGGTTGGTTCAAAGAAAGAATTTATTCTGCTCTCCGGATAGCAGAAGGCACCTGCGTGGTGAGTCCACGGCAAGTACAATGACAGGTTTCATGCAGTTTATATATCCTCCAGGCACCCTCTCACTCCTCCCCTAGGAGCCCAACCATGTCGGCCTACGTACACAGGTTGACATCACATATGTTCCTGCTCTGGTACTCTCAACCATAAAAGGATCTTCCTTCCTGTACTTCTGACCATAAAAGGGTCTTCCTCTTCCTACTCTTATCTGGGACGCAGAGGTCACCATTTCCGAGAACATACTCTGGTATTATTCCCAGATGTGGGTCTGTGCGTCTTTGTGGTCAGTACATAAGATAAAGTACACACGCATCATCCCTGCTGTACTGGAACTTGGCAAGGTCATTCATTGCCGCCACAGACTGATAAGGGAGAGAGCTTTGTTCTTGTTATGGATTTACTCAACGGCTTGAGTTTATGCATTTTAGCTAAGGAAAAATAGGAATTTTGGTGCAGTTTAAAACTGCCTGTACAGTCAGTTTTTGAGTTTTGGAAACCCATTCCTTCAATAAAATTAGGAGCAGGGCCAGCAATGCACTCCTGCTTTCATTTAATCACATGGACCGTCCTTGTGATCAACTTTCATAACTTGAAAGTGTGAAGAGGCTTCTGTCTTATCTACTGATCTTTTCTACATACCATATTGGCCCAAATATAAGCCACACCTTTAAAATTCAAAGGGGGGGGGGAGATAATACCTGAATATAAGCCACTCCCTTAAAATTCTGCAAGCACTCACACCTGTTCTGTTTGACCAAATGTCTGTTTCAGCAGCGATATTGTAAAAGCCAGTTTTTGTAAGGTCGCTAATTTAAGCCACACTTTAACTTTTCACGGTCGGAATTTGGAAAAAAAGGTGAGGCTTATATTCAGGCCAATATGGTATTTTAAGAGTAAGATTTCTGATTCACTTAAATAAACCCCATTAATAGTTAAGAAACACTCACTTTATGGAATTGTTAGAACAGAGTCCCATTATAATTTTTAACATTTACATACATGACAATCCTAATTATGTTCTCATTTTTCAGATGCATGGTGAATAAAGCTGTATTCAAATAACCAGGTGATATACAGTTGAGGCTTTAAAGCTGGTTGCTACCATAGAAAGCAAGTTTTGGTGGAGAGGAAGAAGATTGAAAAAGTTTGGAACAGATTGAGCCAAAATTCAAAAAGTGTTTGATTCCAAATGTAAATAAACTGGTTTATGAAGCTGATTCCAAAATTCACTGACATCACTAAATCCACTTGGTAACAGTGGTTTTAACCAAGTAGTTGGGGTCCGTCCACACTTTTGCTTGACCTAGTATTATGTATCAATTAATTCCCCCAGGGCCAAGAGGTTTTCTCGTTCTGTGGCTGTGCCTAGCAAAAATCCAATCTGAATCCAAAGAGCTGTTGCTTAACCAAGCTTCAGTTCAGCAGGTAAGATTGGAACAACCAGAAAAGCTCTCAAGACCTGGAGGATTTAATCAGTATAATATAAGATCAAAATGTGGGTCAAGTGAAATTGGATGAGCCTTTACAGCGGTTCTCAACCTGTGGGTCCCCAGATGTTGTTGGACTACAACTCCCATCATCCCTGAGCTCTGGCCTTGCTAGCTAGGGGTTATGGGAGTTGTAGTTCAACAACATCTGGGGACCCACAGGTTGAGAAAGGCTGCATACAGATGACCAGCATGCCATTCAGTTATCTACAATTAACTTTTAAGCAGTTAAAATATTGCTGTATATTTGAATTCACCTTATTATATGAGGGGTATCTAAGATAGCAGACCAGAAAATATATAAAAATATTTTATGGGAACACCTAACAAAACATTCTGGCTGCTCACTATTCATACCTCAGATTTGTCCTGCAAACTACCATTTCTAATTTGCAACCAGTGTTATGTGGTTTAAAACCCCCCACACTGAAGGTAAGATACTGCAGTGGTTGAAACAAATACTGTAGACCAGATAGAACTTTTTGAACCTTGATCATGAATGTTGGGGGGGTGGGGAAGAGACCAAAACAAAATATCACGTTTATTTTTAAAAGTTAGCTGTGGTTTTCTTAATATCAAGAGTGGTAGACACAAAATGATGTCAGTGTGCATGACTAATGGACAAAACTAAGTGTTATTTTTAACTACATTACATTATACTCTATTAATACAATAATTCACATGTATTTTTAAATCTACCTGAACTTGACCCACTTTCAGCTTTCATTTAATAATTGGTATCCCACATATCATTTGATTATATCAGTTTATGCATCCCTTAGCTACTGGTCATGAAGAAAGACCACCACCAAATTATTTCAAAATGTTTATGAAAGATACACTTTATGCTATTTAATGGGGTTTCTGATAAAACTTTATAATAGTGAAGCACTAATTGAAAGTTCTCCTTTTTATTTTTATGAGTTCTCCAATCCTTTGGTCAATATAAACCAGCTGTTAGGTGTTCGGATATGATGGAGAAAACCTATCTCCAGACACATCTTGTCCAAGGAAGGTAAAAGTGGCCAAATATCAGGGATATGTCCTAGTAGTGATAAGAGAAATTTCCCAGTTTCTCTGCTGCTGCCAAAATGGGGGAGGGCAATGACAGGGAATAGTATAGGGCCAGAGGAGAGAGGGGAATGGCATTACACCAAATCCTATAGGTAAAGGTACCCCTGCCCGTACGGGCCAGTCTTGACAGACTCTAGGGTTGTGCGCCCATCTCACTCAAGAGGCCGGGGGCCAGCGCTGTCTGAAGACACTTCCGGGTCACGTGGCCAGCGTGACATTGTTGCTCTGGCGAGCCAGAGCTGCACACGGAAACACCGTTTACCTTCCCGCTAGTAAGCGGTCCCTATTTATCTACTTGCACCCAGGGGTGCTTTCGAACTGCTAGGTTGGCAGGCGCTGGGACCGAACAACGGGAGCGCACCCCGCCGTGGGGATTCGAACCGCCGACCTTTCGATCGGCAAGCCCTAGGCGCTGAGGCTTTTACCCACAGCGCCACCCGCGTCCCAAATACTGCTTCCAGCTACAATGCCAACATAGCATTACAGCAATTTCACAGGTAGTTTGAGTAGGAACTTACTCCCTGAACTCAGAGGTGAGCAAAGAAGCCTCAGCTGTCCCTCAACTCTGCCGCAATAGTATATCAGAATCAGACAAACCGTGCACAGAATCAAACCACATCAGTGCTAGCACACAAACCCATGGTAATGATTCCTTTACTTAGATGAGAAAGGGACATTCTCATCTTTTGTCTCTCTCTGCAGCCCCCTCTGCACTCCCTGAAAATACACTCAATTAGGAGATGCAATTGCAGAGGGGAATTCCTATGTAACTGGAAAAGGCGGAGCATAGTTGCTTTTGATTCTTTAGGAGCAGTAGTTGCTTTTCCTGCATTTTCCTGTTCTTTTAGCATTATAAGAATGTTTCTGAATTGCTGTTGAATTCAGCTTGTTCTGTCTGGCTTGTTCCTGAGCAACCAAGATATCCTGTGACTCCCAGGTAACTCAGCACATACTTTTTCAGGCAGACTTTGAAATGTGGATCTTAACAGCCCCACATTTTCGCTGCCATGTTGTGCGTATCCCATTATAGATTCAGAAACTCTCTACGTTTGGCTAGAACCTATTAGTTCAATCTGTTTACAAGCAGCTTTAATCAAGCTTCCTTCTATTAATATAGGTCTTTTCCTTCTGCCTCTACTGTGATTATTAGAGATTAAGATTAGCTGGCCATCCCTCAAGTCTTTACAATGGCCTGGATAGCACGACATGCTGAGAAAAACTTTGGTTTAGCAAGTCTGTGAGAGCTTGGCAAGCTCTCAGAGTGGAGCTCAAAGCTGCATTGCTTCCCTCCCCCCTGGTCTTTTTTACAGCTACATTGTTGTTGTCGTTGTTGTTGTTTTTTGGGGGAAGAACCTTGGCTGAGGTTAGAACTTAGCCATAACTAATTTATCAATCAACAAATCTGTATGTTCATCTCCTTGCTTCAGCTAAAGGGGAAAGCTGATCTGATCATTCAGGAACATTTAAAGGGAAGAGACTGACCTTTCACCCTGTCCCCTTTGTGCAAATGAATCTCCCCTTCTCCTTGAGGTTGATATGGCTTCACGACAATAAATAGTCTTCCAGGTACAGCACTATAAAGTTTGCGTTTTGGACCCTGATAATCCAAGGCAGATATAGTATCCTTGTTGGCACTGGGGTTATAACTGGCACTGGAAAGAGAGCAAAATGAACAGCGTTAGTTTCCCTTTTTTATTTTTTTATTTATTACATTTATTTCCCGACTATTCCCTAAGGCGTTCAAGGTGGTGTATACGGTTCTACTACTCCCCATTTCATCAGGAAAAGCTTATCAGATTGCTGAACCTCCATTAGCACCGGCTGCCTGGTAGTCTAGACAATCCTTTCTAACCTTCAAATACATTTCTATGTGGAAAAGGTCACTTAATAATAATAATAATTGTTTTCACTGTGGACACAAAAAAGGCAATAACTGATTCCAGGTTTCCAATCCACTGGTTAAACAAAATGAGACAGAGCAAGAGAGAGGTGTAGCTGGGTCTAACACTTAATGGTTAAGGCTGCGTCAGAAATACAGTAGGAGGCAACTTTATAGAAGAAAGCCAAAGCTGAATATCCAGACTAACAATAACATTCATTCATCTTGAAATTCTATTTGTGCCAGCTACATTATTGGCCATAATGACTTTTTTAATTCAACTCTATGCTGTGGGGGGGGGGGGGAGAGGCTTTAAATGCATACATTAATCCTAAATATATTTTAACTGGGAAGTTCAACTGTTTTCACTGATTTAGGGAAATTGTAAGGGCAAGTTACATATCACAAGCAATGGTGTATAATGAAGCCCTGCCATTTCTTTTTAAAAATTAAAAGCACTTTGGGAAGTTACACTAAGATGATCAAATCTTGACTTAATAAGCAGAGATATAAAGAAGTTTATATATAAGTTTCATGCAACAGTTATCCATTTGCATGAGCAGCGAAACAAACCAGGAAGCCACAGTTAACCACATATTTGTATTATGCCCAAATCAATAAACTTCCAAACAAACCATACATTGAAAGCACACCCACACCTACACACAAAGGGGTGACTGTAGTTTACCCCTCACAGAGCTACAGTTCAGGTAGGTAGCCGTGTTGGTCTGATGCAGTTGAAATAAATAAATAAAAATTGTCCAATAGCACCTTAGAGACCAGCTAAGTTTGTTCTGGGTATAAGCTTTCGTGTGCATGCACACTTCTTCAGATACACTGAAACAGAAGTCACCAGACCCTTATATATAGTGGGAGGGTGGGGTGGGGTTTTTCTCAGGAGGGTGAAGGGTGACCTACAATTGTCAGCACTACAATTTCCAAACTACTTTTCTTTGTGGGAGGTGCTTTAAATGTACAGTGGTACCTGGGTACTCAAATGGCTTGGCTCCCAAACAAATCAGCTCCTGAACAGCGCAAACCCAGAAGTAAGTGTTCCAGTTTGCAAACGTTTTTTGGAAGCCGAACATCCAATGCGGCTTCCGCTTGAGTGCAGGAAGCTCCTGCAGCCAATTGGAAGCCACACCTTGGTTTTTGAATGTTTCGGGAGTCGAACGGACTCCTGGATTGGATTAAGTTCAAGAACCAAGGTACCACTGTATGGAGCACATGAGTTTCTCACTTCAGATATAACAGGAAGCTATAGTTAACTGCTTCCAGGCTTCTTTTTTGTGCTCACATGAAGGAAGGTCCAAAGTGACTGTGTGAGTACAGTACAGTCATACCTCGGGATAAACGTGCTTCAAGTTAAGTATTTTCGGGTTGCGCTCCACAGCGACCCAGAAGTAATGGAGGGCGTTACTTCCGGGTTTTGCCACGCGCATGTGCAGATGGCCCAAATGATGTCACGTGCATGCGCGGAAGCGACAAAACGTGATCCGCACATGCACAGAAGCACGGATGCGGGTTGCGTTCACTTCAGGATGCGAACGGGGCTCCGGAATAGATCCCGTTCGCATCCCGATGTACCACTGTACATGAAACTTGTTCATATCTCAACAATGTGGCCTTTGAATGGAGAAGGAACAGGCTGGGGGTGCTTAACACTTTCCCCACTGGCTGTTTTTTTGCTCATTCTCTGTCAATCTCTGTTAACTTCCATGCAATTCCAGATATGTGCCTACAGATGTGGAACAATTTTGAGTGAAAAAAGACAACCGGGGAAAGGCCTAAACACCCTTATCCACTCAATCTCCACCACATCTACACTCAAAACTGCAGCCTCCTGCTTTTCGTTCTAAAATGTTGGAGCTTCATTACATACATTTGTATGCAACCATCAATTTGCCCCCATTGAAACAGGTTACACAAAAAGATTGGGAATATGAGAGTGAGTCTTTAGGAAGCAAGGGGTCTCAGAATCTGAATTTGAAAGTGCTTCAGGCATCATAACTTTCAAACCATAACATTAGGCAAGTATACACACTGCACACTTTTAAACACTACTGAATTTAACATTTCTATCAAATTTTACTTATCGTAACTGCCAGTGCAATATTTTATCAGGTAATCTAACTTCCTAAATTATGCTTTGTTTCTTTTTTAAATAATAATTAAAAATGTGGGTTCCAGTACACACTTTCCTAGTGCCTGGCTTCAATTACATACTGAGAAGCAGCAGGTGTCAGTATTTGGAATATTCTAATTACATTGCCTAACAACTGGCATTTATGTGTAGTCATTATATAATGCATCTAGAGACTGAACAAATTTAGAGCAACGTTTGGGCCCATCATCCTGATAAATTATCACTGTTTCTTTGCTGTAATTATACTTGACACAGGATGCAATGTTTAAAGTGTTCACATGAATTGAATATGCAACTCACAGAGAATTCCCATTGAAAGATGTAAGGTGCCTAAACACAACATTCAACCCATGAATATTTTGCATAAGTAAATTTGTGCTTAAGTAAAGGAGTGTTCCTGGAAGATGTCTGACTGTATATGCGAACTTTCACAGATTACGATAAAAACCGACAACCAAAGATGCCAAGAGTATTGAAAGGTGAGGTACAAATGCAGAGTGAAACAATCTTGGAATTCCTGTGGGCCAGAGTGAAATGGCAAATGTACATGTCAGGGGTTCAGGAGCAGAGGCACAGGAGAGGGAGGAAATAGAGAGCGAGGGGGAGGAGTCCGAAGGAAATGTCAGCGATGACAGCGGTCCGAGGTCTCTGAGTCTTTCCAGTGAATCGGAAGATTCACAGAAAGAGGCCCCCATGGTCAGGGCAAGGGGGGTGCCGAGGGGGACACCCCAGGAAGAAGGGGCCAGGGGGGACTCAGAGAGCAGCAGTTGGAAATCCGGACCAGCGTCCACACCAGAGTGCAGTAGAGGGGAGGAGTCCCAGGCATCGGGATCAGGCAGCGCGCTGCCAGCGGGAGGACATGAGGCAGGAGTGGCCACGCCTCCATCGGAGAGCGAGGAAACGGTCGAGAGGAAGGTGGAAGGCTGCGCGCGCCAAGTTCAAATGTACAGGAGGGTGCAGCAGTTGGCAGCCCGGATAGGGAGCCAGGTCCTAAAGCCCGCCGAAGAGAGAGGGAGGAGTCAGGGGGGTCCACGTCTGCGTCGGAGGAATCCAGGAAGGAAGGGACCCCGGGGGGTAGCAGGACCCAGAGGAGAAAGGAGAGACGGAAGAGGTGGAGTAAGGCTAGAGTCTTAAACTGGTGTACAGGGGGCGGGGATTCAGATGGAGCTTCGCCGGTCTAGACCCTAGACGTAGAGCTGGGGCGCTGAGGCTTGGAAATGGAAACTATACTTCAATAAAGACTTTGATACATTACTACCGGCTAGCGTTGGTCCTCTGTGAGCTGGGACCAGGAGCCAGCTCTGACAGTACTGGACTGAAATAACTGATTAGAGCAGAGCACAGTGATGATACATTTAGGATTAATTGAACAGTGAATTCAAAATGGGATCCTGGATATTATCCCTGCAGTTAAGCGAGGGGATGGGGGAAGCATACTGTTGAGAGAAATAGCCACATGATATAGCTCCTGCTCGAGCAGCTGTCAACTTAACATTCGCTCTTGGCAAATTTACAAGGATGTAGTTCTGAAGCCTGATCCCAATGGCACGTGTTCTCTTCAAATGGCTTCATATACGATAGAGACTGGAACATAATGAAAAATTATCCTCTTTTCATTGCAGAACATATGCACTATCTGTGTTTACGACTTCACATTTAGGTAGAAATAATTATCTTGACTGTCAATTCTATGCAAACATACACGCAGTTGTGACATACCAGAAAAACGCTTCATGGTGATATGCTAGTGCAACACCTGGTATGCCACATCCTAAGAAGATATTCATTAGCTCCATGGCACAAGCATGTAAGGGGAAGTGGGGATAGGTTTACTGTGGCCTGGGGATCCAGACGGCCTCTGATTATGGGCTACAAACCCATAATCATGAAGCAAACACTGAGGCAAACCTAGTTCTATTTCTCTATATGGATCCAGATTTTGAAGTATCTTTGCCTCCAAGAGCAAAGATGGCAGTGAACAAAGTGGAAGCCTCAGAGTCACTGTAAGATAATCTGTTAGTCTGTCATAACGTTCTACTGCCAAGGTCTTCATGGAGGAGAGAAAAGAGCCAGCTGCAGAGAATGATCCAGCAGATGACCAGGAAGAGGAAGAACTGGCAGTGACAATATCAAGTTCCTCAGTTTCCTTTGAATTCTTCCTGGGTAAACAGTGCCCTATTAAGGCAGGAGCCTTCACTGTGCTCTTTTCAGTGACTGCTAAAAACATATTTGTTTAGACAAGTCTACCGAGATATGTAAAACAATGACATGTGCTTTAATCTGTTTTTCGCTTATTGTAGATTTTAATTATTTTGAGATGTTTTAAATGACTGGGTTTTTTTGTTTTCTGATTAATTTATTGTTCCATTCTTTTTGTAAACCACTTTGAGTGCTATGTCAATTTCATGAAATTAAATTATTAATTAAATGAATAAATAAATATAAGTGCCTGTGCTGAACCCCTAACCATCCTCTTGATTGCCTTGTCCGCAAAATGAGGTATTTTCTCCTTAATGTTTAGCTATCTAACTTGCTTAGCTATCTAGAGCTGTCTCACTTAGCTCAAGCATTCCCTTACTCAGTTCCTACACCAGCTTGAGCTCCAGCTGGTCTTTCATCTGCAGGTCCTACGGTTCCTTGGTAGTATTTTCTGGACTCAGGCAGAAGAGCAAACAAAGTGTAGAAACTCACCACCAGCAGAGGGAACTATCATAATGGCAACAGCTGGGGAAATTTCAAGGCCGTAGAGCAAATGTGGGGAACTGGATCCAGCCAATGGACCAGATCCTAATGTTTCCACCCCCAGGGGCATACGAAGGGGCGTGTGGTCCGCCCCGGGTACCACCCTGGGGGGTGACAAAATGGCCTGCTGCCTCCCCCCGCCCCAGCTGTAGGGTGGCCGATAGCACTCGGGTGCCATTGGTATGGGCGCCGCTCGAGCGCCATCCATATGGGTGTCGTTCGCGCGCCGTCTGTATGGGTGCTGTGCGCGCACCGCCGGGCAGATCGCCCCGCCCCTCAGCGCCCCGCACTGGGTGCTGGAGAGGCTTCCTCTGCCATTGCCCACTCCTCTCCCCGTACCAGGCTCTCTGACAGATATGTGAGACTGCCCACCTGTCAATCAGTTTAAGTCACCATAACATTATGTGAATAATTTCCCTTTGCAGTGTGGCTTGAGCTGCTCCTTTGCTCCTGCACAGTTTGATTTCAATCAGCATTCAGGCGTAATCAGCATCAGAGAGAGCTTACTAGAAACAAGGCATTTCTGGCCTCTCCTTAAACTGGATTCAATCTGAGAGGTGGAGAAAACTACAAATCCCTTGGTCCCTGGCAGGAAAGAACACTTCTGAGAATCCAGTATAGTTGGGGCTCAAAAGCCTCTATTATCTCAAGAGAGCCCTCCCTCTGCCTTTTCAAGTCTTGAGTGTTCTTTTCTTTATTCAGCAGCGGGCCAGCAGGCTTCTTTAAAATACCCTGAAAATACTCAACATTTTTTCTGCCATTTCCCAGAAAACGAAAATAAGGTGAGTTGAGGGAAGAATCCACAGGATGTTGAGTAATGTTTAAGGAGCTACATGCAGCACAATTGGTACATGCCCAGGCTTAGGGAAATGGTACCAAAGCAGCAAATCTCATTTTTAAGAGCTACCCTAGTGGCCAGAAAGGTAATCTTACACAACTGGAAATCGGTTGCTGCATCTAACAAAATGTATCAACGCATTGGATGACTACACACAGGACCAGGCTGCAAAAGAATAAACAGTTCTTAGTAAGAAAAAGAAAACACAAAGAAGCTGTGCATCTCTTGTCACATGGGATGCTGCCCAAATAATCTTTCTTATAAAATAAGAAGATTAAAGAACAGAAGTTTGAGAGCATCTGGCAAAATGTCCATGAGAAAGGAGTTGTCAGCAAACATCTGACACCACCTTGTTCCATCTCCCCCACCACGCTGCAGTGTCTCTGCTAACAACCACGGTAAAATTTATTTCCTCTTTTTCTCCTTTCTTTTCCAACTTAATTTGGGGTGATGGATTGTGGTAGGGAGAAAGAAGGGACCAAGGACAAGGAAGAGCAGGGGGTGAGGAAGAACAGGATACAACCAACTGTGTTCGTGCTCTCTATCTCTCTCTATATATAGATTCACAAGGTCAACATTTAAAAAATGGAATATTGAAAAGTCACCTAATGTGCCGGTGTTGCTGCCGCTTTGCATCTTCTCCTCCTAACCTATTTAATGATGGTGAGCGGCTTCGAGAAGATGGCGTGTAGCTCCCAACAGTTTTCACAGTTCCATTAGGATTATTCTGCATCTGTTGGAGTAGGTTAGGCGAAAGGCTACGGTGTGAAGAAGCTAAGGAAGAGGCTGACCAATCAGGAATGTTGACGTTCAGATTGTTATCACTATTCGACCGAAGCAAGACACGAGGTGCTGTCAAGGTGCTCTGGGGTCTCCGTCTTCTATTTGAGTAGGTAGGAGCCTCTCTAAATGGCACTGTATTAAGAAGGAAGAAAGAATGCAAAATGATACTTCTGATTTTAGGCACATGCATCAGACCACCCACCCACTTCCCCCAAATCAGTACTATATACTTTCAATTCTTATTACATAAAAAAGAGACCTCTGCCTTGGCTGATTGTCTAATCAAGATGAGCACTACCATTATATTTAAACTGCAATTAAAATTAAAGATAATTTTCAGAGGAAATCACCTCTTAAAAGCTAGAATTAATAAGCTCTATATTACTGAAAGTTCCATATTTTATTTCACTGTAAGAGTACAAGTTTGGAGAATGGTCTTCAGCATTGGCTGCTGGCAGTCTCTGATTTATGAACGGCAAGCAACTATTAGCTTTCACCAACAAATGTGGACAGTCTCCTTAAAAAAGAAAGAAAAGAAATGGAATGGCTCTTAGTATGGTATGGGCAAAAATGGGTTTTTTATACTAGAATTAGAACTTCTTTTCCTTCCTTCCTTTCTACTCTGTAGCACAATTATATAGATTTGCATTACCCTAAATATGTGAAAACTACAGAAAACTGACTTTTCCAAAAGGCAATCATATACAAATTAACTCCCATTATTCCCCAAATCATGCAAAATCTCTCTAGGCCAGCACCAGCAAACAACTGAAAGGATAATCTGGTAAGTACTGATTACAATGCAGATTCAGATTTCTAGAATAGGCAGTAAAAGGCTTAACACGGTTTCTGTTACTTCACTCTTGTTCCTTTACACAACACAGCTTAATACTTGGTTCCTGAGCGAGGGGTGCTTTTTGACAGTTACCCACCCTTTTAACAATCCCACTCCTGAGGCATTTCCAAATAGCATAACTGGCCCTGGAGGTCACCACACCCCCTTTTAACTGGTTTGGGAGACTGTTAGCCACACAGCTTCTACTTCTCCTGGCTCAAACTCAACCCTCCAGTCGACTCCTGTCTGTGAACTCTCCCAAGACACTCAACACGGTCTTACTTCTAAACTATGAGGCTCCTTCCTCTAGCTATAGATATTCTCCTCAGAGTGGATGTTAAACTCAAATTTGAACCAACTGTCTCAGACAAACACTATCCTAATGCCCATCTCCCATCTCAAATCAAGCCCTAGCCAAACACTCCCTCAGAAATGGCTCCTTTTATTCTCCTTCCCAAAGTGCTGCTCTGCCCCCTCTGGCTAGCTGTCTTGGTAGCCAATCAGAGAGAGGCTCCAGCCCTCTGGTAGAATTCTGAGGGACTGCATCACCAGACTCTGGTCTGGCTCCGCTGTCTGTCTTATACCCTACCCCCAGCCCTCAAGGCACCAGTTTAAGCCGGGCTTTGGGAAGGAGGTGTGAGGCTCTGGCAAGTCCTAGAGCCCTCCTATCTCCTCCCCCAAGTTGCTTTGTACAAGCGCCACTTGCACTGCCTAAATCTACCTCTACCTCTCGCATAACACTAAACCATAGTATAAAAGGTAAAGGGACCCCTGACCATTAGGTCCAGTCGTGGCTGACTCTGGGGTTGCGGTGCTCATCTCGCTTTACTGGCCGAGGGAGCCGGCGTACAGCTCCTGGGTAATGTGGCCAGCATGACTAAGCCGCTTCTGGCGAACCAGAGCAGCGCATGGAAACGCCGCTTACCTTTCCGCCGGAACGGTACCTATTTATCTACTTACACTTTGATGTGCTTTCAAACTGCTAGGTTGGCAGGATCAGGGACTGAGCAACAGGAGCTCACCCCATCATGGGGATTCAAACCGCCGACCTTGTGATTGGCAAGTCCTAGGCTCTGTGGTTTAACCCACAGCGCCACCCGCATCCCAAAAACCATAGTATAGCAGTGCACTAAAACCAAGGTTGCCAACTAGCAGAGCAATGTGACTTTCTGATGTTGGGTCTCTGAACAAATGTCAGAGTACCAAGGGACTGTGCAGTCAGGTACAATAAAGAGCATGGAGGTTAACAGAAAACATGAGCTCACCCACAAAACCAGCAGTTTGCAGGAAATCAGTGGGCTGAGCTTAGGCAGACCACCTTCAGTTCCCAACCAACAATCTCCGGGTAATAACAATGGTTTAGTTTACAGGAAGCATTATTGAAATTATCTTTGTGTGAGCACTTAGCAAAAGTGCGAAATAAATTTGAAATGGGGCAAAGCCAAGTAGCCAGTTCATGCATAGGAGCCTCATGATGGGACGGGGGGGGGGGGGGAGAGAGAGCTTCAAGAAAACATTCATTTCACTTACCCAGCATGCCACATTATGTTTCCCTTCTTGATGTGACTTTAAGACATAGTATAGGCATGAGTACATGCTGGGAATACCCCCCCCCCCCCCGGTCATCGGGATGACTGATCAGATCTTCATGCCACAGTGACCATGGACACTGAAGCTATGGTATTTATGCTTTTGAACTACTACGTTATTGAGATGAAGCATTCCAGACTATACAGATGCCTCCTGAAGTGGGTGAAGCTGGAAACCTCAGCAGGACTTTTCATCTGCTTGTTTTTCAGCAAGACTAGGCGAAATTAATTTGCATAAGACTGTTGAGACTATCAGCCTGACTTTTCATCCCCAGAATGGCAGATTATCAAACTTGCTGGTTGATGCCAATATGCCCTATGCCCCAAAAGCTTTCCCATCAGGCAAGGGTTCTCACCTCTTTTGTAAGTACAAAATTGGATTTTATGCTGCTCTTGGAATTAAGAGTTTGTTACCCAAGATGCTGCTTAAAGGTTATGTAAATCTGTGGCCCTCTTTAACACAAGCCACAGTGTTTATGCATTTCCGTCTGTTTATCCACAACACTTAGTGGAGGTTTTTTTTAAAAAAATTCAATTACTGTCACTAAATTATCAGAATATGGCCTGTAAAATTCATACAGTGCACTAAGTTTTAAAAATCAAAACATTCCCCACCAAATCACAGATTATCTCTATGCAAGGTTGTTTGCTGAGAACTGAAAGGTTTTACAGAACTGTAGCTGAAGCTGCTCAATCAGAGGTTTTGGGTGCTGCAACTGAAGCAGAATCCTAAATTTGGCAAGTGGGGCAGAGTTATACAGCAATTCTGTACTTGGTGCTAAACTCTGCTAATCCCTACTACTGCTATCAGTAAGGGTACAAGGCTACACAGGCACAGGGTGGAATGGAATGGGGTGGGTGGGGATCTGAAGCAAACAGCTAGAATGATAGCTGTTGCACTAGGACTGAGTTTTGGACCAAAGACTGCTGTGTGGGAGAGTCATTCTCTTACTCCAAGGGTCATCACCAGTATGACCACGAGTAACTCCTATAGCACCTGTGAAAGGTCTTAGTAAATACCCCTTTAAAAATCCTTAATCTTCCTGTACAGTTGCTGTTTGCACTGGCTCCCACATTGAGCTCCCTCCACTTATATACTATAACTGGATGCCAGGATTTGACGTTTGCCCTCCCATTGGTTCCAAACAAAAGGAAGGTGTGAAAAGCTTATCTCTATGAGCAAGTGTAGCGATGGCTGAGATAGGTACCTTTCCCCCAATTGAGAAGGGCATTCACCTACCATTTTGTGGTCCTGCTCCTTTTCCTGTTCTTTTAGATTTGGCAGCCATTATGCCCTGCCCCATAGCAGCCATTTTGTGACTGGCATCCATAGCACCTTCTCAAAATTCCAAACTTGACCATTCCTGCTCCTGCTTTCCACCATTACTGGAATCCCAGCACTTGATCCGGTGAGGCATTTATCAATGTAGCATCTCACAATATCAGGTTACAAGACTTTTGAGTTTTGTGTTAAATAATAGTAAATGCAGCTTATATTCCCTACATTTAGGATACACGGTTGCAGTGTAAAGGTAAAGGTAAAGGTAAAGGACCCCTGACAGTTAAGTCCAGTCGCAGACGACTCTGGGGTTGCGACGCTCATCTCGCTTTACAGGCTGAGGGAGGTGTTTGTCTGCAGAGTTTTTTCCCAGGTCATGTGGCCAGCATGACTAAGCCGTTTCTGGTGCAATGGAACACCGAAACCAGAGCAGCGCACGGAAACACCATTTACCTTCCCACCGGAGCAGTACCTATTTATCTACTTGCACTTTTTTCACATGCTTTTGAACTGCTAGGTTGGCAGGAGCCGGGACCAAGCAATGGGAGCTCAGCCCGTCACAGGGATTTGAACCACCGACCTTCTGATCGGCAAGCCCAAGAGGCTCAGAGGTTTAGACCACAGCGCCACCCGCATCCTAATAAAAATAAAAGAATAAGAAACTTGTGAAGGGGAAAATCCAATGAATATGTAGCTAGTCTTATTATGTCTCGGACTACTACTACAATTCCTCTTCCCCACTCTGAAAATGCCCCACGTTCAGACGCTTCTCGCTACTGGGAGGTGTTGAGCTATGTATTGTTTGAGAAAATAATTTTAACCATTTTTATATATCCACGAGCAAAAGAGCCCACAAGGCCTATGCATGTATGTTTCTATAGAGATAGCTAAATATCAATGCACACAGTCATTAAGAAACCCTGATGCAACATCACATGAATTGTTTATTTAAAAGGTATCCTGTTGCTTCACTGGGACTTGCATGTGACACAATGACTTGAAGATTCAGCAAACCTAAAATGACCTATATCACTTTACAGCAAAATCAAAATGATACCATAATACTTTCACTTATAGGCAGTCAAAAAAGGATGAAAGATATTAACAAATACTTTGAGGGTTTTTTTTTTATTAAGGTCTTCCCAGAACCTGACACCAGAGACCTGCAAGCAATTAAAATGACTATTTATTTGCTCCTGTGTTTGCATTCTCACAGAAACAATATGAGCTGGACAGAAATAGCCTCGACAACCTCTACTAAATATCCCTCGAGAGGTACATTGCACAATGGGGGTTCCTGGAGCCCATGTCCAATTCTTCTCTCTGCACTCTCTACACCAAGGGACAGGAGCCCTCCAGATGGTGCTGGATTTCATCATCCCCCACCATTGGTCATGTGGCTAAGTCTGAGGTGGTAGAAGTCCAACAAGATCTGGAGGGTCATAGGCTGCCACCTGTGTTAGGACAAAATGAAGAGTGATCATTGCTCTGATGAACTTCATTGAAAAGCCTCCCCAAGCAGCAGTGATGGGTGCATAAATCTGATGTGAGAAGTACCCCTTCCAACATTGCCGGAATTTGTGTATGCACTAAGTCTTATCTGCATGAAGAAATATGTTTACAAGAGTGGACTTCTGCTGGATAAGAACGAGCAGGTACAATTCATACCCCATGGAAATCAGTGTCAACTTTCCCATTGAATCAATAATGCCAGAATGCATTTACCAGCTAGAACTGAGTTACCAAAATTAAATTTAGAGTGTGTGTTTTTCCCCTCACACTTCAAAATGAATGCTAATATTTCACATGTATTTTAAATGAGGAAAATACTATTTTAAGGTATTCCACAAAACAAACAAACCACAAATGTGTTTTACAGGGATGAGACGAGTGAATTACAATCAGTATTGCTACTTTGCTTCCCTCTGAACAGTTTAAAAAGATCTAATTTTAACAATTTAGCCAAGTCAACTCATGTTTTGATTTTAACAAAACATGATGTTTGCTGGTGTAAACGTAATGTATCCTTGCTTGTACGTGTGCAGGCCTACCAAGCCAAAAGGTAGGGTATAAATATATAAATAAATAAATAAAAACTACATGGCTCAAAAATTTTAACACTTAGGCCAAAACTGAGGTTAAGGAAAACATGTTGGTTCCATAATGCATGCTCATGTACGTTATAAAAAACACACCCTTCACTGTACTTTTTTATTGCCCTACTGATCATCCATTTAAATACACGTGGTCCCTTTGAACAATATATATTTCTTTACATAACTAAATGCGTTACGTTACACGAGATTTCAAACGCCGTATCTAGGTAAAGGCCCTTGGAATTTATATCACCAAAATACCAAAAATATTACTCATAACAACATTTCAAATCTGTGTGGTACAATACTTACCCTATAAACATTAATTCTGCCTTACAAAGCATTTAACTCAAGAGTGCTGGTATTTAATTTTATTTTGTCACACTGAAATCAATGGAAGGATCTTAGCTTAAGCAGAGAGCAAATGAAAAAGAAAATCACATTTCTCCAAACACTTCAATAAAACATGCTTGTAGACAGTATAGTGTAGCTGTCTCTGTTTGGGACTCACAGATTTCAGGAGAAACAGAGCCAGACCAAAGTGATTTCTACATTTTACACAACCTCTTTCCTCTTATCAGATGGTAAGTGTAAGGGGCTTTAAATAATGAGTTAATTTCTACTTGATGTTAACAAAGCATTGGTTTGAAGAGCAGCTTTTAATTAGTGACTTTTTTATTAGAAGCTGCAAATGCCAGGAATGTTATATGGATAATTAGTGACATAAACAACCAACTCCAACTATGCAAGTGCTTTCTCACCTTTTCCCTATATCAGTTTGCAAGCTGCAAGTGGCTAGATATATTTGATACGATTCATGTTTCGTTTACAATAACTAATGTAATTGTATCCCACCTCCCCAAAAAATCCCCTTTTCTATCAAAACAGAAAGTACATGTTTTAAGCTCTCCTGAATAGATTTCCCTATACTGTATATATTCATTTATTTAATAAAATATAATTATACAACAAAGCTTTTAGGTGAATTGATGCGAGAACCAGCAGCATGCTTCAAAGTACCACCCCGTATGAATTTAAAAAACACGTTGTTTCATAATCTACTGGAATGTTTTCATCAAACTGCATACATCTGAAGGAAACACTAATGAGCATTCAATAGTAATATAAACCTAAGAAATCGCTTCTCCTTACTCAAATACAGAGCTTTCCCCCTGTGAAAGGAACACAAGGCTTCTCTGATATAAACTAAAACGAACAAAGTCACACCCCGCTCTTATAATGAGTTGTCTAAAAGGACAACCCAACATAAAGGAATTCTGGAAAAGATACGGAAAGAACTTAGAATAATTATACAGTAACTAAGCAGATCATATTAAGCATGCAGAAGAAAATAGCAGTCCTCCAGCGTCAAGTGCTTTGCGTTCAGTGCTTACCTTCTTTCTTTGTTAAGGCATTTAACAAAGACTTCATTTTCCTTTTTACTTTAGCAGCAATCCCCTCATTATATAACCTTTGCTGAGATGAAAAGGAATAAAAGCTACCCAGTTTCTATGTGTTTTAACTGCCTGCAACCTGACATAAGCAGCAGGTTACTGGGCACTGTATAACTACAAGCATAGCTGGGCATGCAGTACCCAGCGTTCTGGTGACAAAGCCCACCCCACATTCTGTCTGTCAGCTGTGAGCCAACTGTGCTTAGACTGGTGCTGCTCAAAAAACCTTGCTATCTTTCATAGTATTAGTCATGTGAACACCATCGACACAGAGTCTTTCAAACGATCTCCTGCTTTTGTAACTGAGACGTTTATGTGTAGGAGAACAGGGATGACTGAGGCAAGGAGAAGCAGGGCAGGCCGAGTGGGGTCAAAATTAACATTTGGAGAAGGGGGAGGAGGAGGGAGAGGAATCATTCATCTTATCTCATGGCAGCATTACACAGGCTAAAGGGGAAGTCTTGGAAGAGGCGGGAGCTCGTGAAGCTGAATCTCAGCATTTACACCTAAAATGCTTTTCAGTACTTATACGCCGGTTTCTAGAATTGCCTTCTAGACTCTATTGGTTCATCCCTGCTGGTATGTAATTAACTGCTTCCAAGTTTCACACCCTACCTAAACATCGGAACAAAACAGACAGTCACGTTTTGTTTTTAAAGTACAATTGCTTCTTACCCTTACCCACTTTATGGAAATTTTATTCAACTAAAATGTAGACTTTCCATACTTCCACTGTAAGAATGGAGACCTTACAATTTCACACAGCTACTTAAAAAATATGCCTTATTATTAGAATTACCACAGCTTTTGAAAAGCGTTGTTTGGTGGCTTTTATATGCACCTGTGCAAAAGCTCCTAACAACCCAATCCTAGAAATACTTATCTGAAATACCAGAGATGTTACGAAGGAATATGTCTCTTTATGTTTATAGAATATTAGAAGTAGCACGCTGCATTTAAGAAATCACAAAACGGAGGCAGAATTATATCAAAAGGTGTGAAAATTTCAGAAGTATCATGTACAGCAGTGGTTCCCAATTAGCCAATTACTGTATTGAGGACTCCCTATTTTTCAAAAGCCAAGCCACGGACCCCCTACTTTTGAAAAATTTTATAACTGTATGGTAGTTACCTCTGCAAAGCACTTTTTTGAACAAAACACTGGCTAGCCCCTAATAAGCAAAGGATTTGGGGTATACTAAAAACAGACCGTAAAATGTGTGATATTACCATGCATAAATGACAAAAAATTAGTTGGGGGGGAGGCAAGGGATAAGGCCGAAGACCCCCTGGGTACATTTCGCGGACCCCAGGGGTCCACGGAACCCTAATTGGAAACCGCTCATGTACAGAATCTAATTTGTGGTCTGATAGCATTTGCCCTAAACTTGAATAAATGGATACATTTACTAATAATAGTTCCTAGTTCCACTGCAACAGTATTTGCCTGCTGTTGGCAAGGTATCTGCTTTTAAAAGTGTGCAACTCGTTTTCTTGCTAAGAATAACTCTTTCATGAATAAAAAAAAAATGGAAATAAGAGCCGCTAAGCTAAATTCTACCTTCTTTCGCTTTTGATAAAATAGCTGCAAAGAGTTAGCCAGCATAAATAAGTTATGAAAACAATTTAGGATTCAGTTAGTATTACAGTTCTGACCAAACTGCGGGTGGCAGTGGAAGACAGGAGTGCCTGGCGTGCTCTGGTCCATGGGGTCACGAAGAGTCGGACACGACTGAACGACTAAACAACAACAAGTATTACAGTGTTTATGTTGTTGTTAATATAAAAAAGCACCATCCTCTAGAAGTAGTAGGTTTTAGGCTTCAAGGGTCTGAACACACACAAAATTCAGCAAAATTATTTTAATCAACAACTTATTTTTGATGAAATACACATAGCCTAGCCTGGGAAAGCAGGAGAGCACAAATATACATAGGCATCATCTGCACTGTCAAATGTGTGAAAACTCCCTTATTATTTGTTGGACATGTGCACATGCAGTTCTTGCCCTCTGTGTCTCACAATTTAGGCGTCTGGGACTGCCACTTTCCTGAGGAAGCCACACTCATCTCAATTTTGAAGAAACAGAACTAGCTATGTATTTCTCCCCAACTAACCATGCCTAGGTTATCTAATGCCCACATAATGACTTCAGAAAAGAACCACCTACCAAAGCTGTGTGTATTTTAAATTTTAAAAACCTCCAAATTTATATGTCACTTAAAAAATCATCTTAGTTATTTACATAAAATGGCCCAAAATATTACTTAAAACAGCAATTAAAGCCCTTTATAACAGTAAACAGAATAAAATTATCAAAATAAAGGCGGGAATCTATACATTTTATAAACAAATGTACAAATTACATGTCTGCGGAAAGCTTGTCCCCCATGCAGGCCATGCACTCTCCCCAAATTTGTTTCAGAAGGTTGAGGGAAGTCTGAAAACAGACTTGGGCGGTGCACTGGGGAAGTATGGGGAGATGATGAAACAAGAGACAGAGCACTAGGTTGGATTCCACCTTGCAACAAATCTTATAATGACCACATCAAATGTCTTTCCATAGGTATTAAATAACATTGTGGATAAAATTGTTTCCTGTAGCACACCACAGATTAACTGCCGTCGAAAATAGCATCCTGGCAGAATTTCTGAAAATTGGTAGCAATGTCCAGGAAAACCCAGGTGTATGGCAACCCATCAAAAGTTTTGGGTTTTTTGGTGAATTTCCTAAAAAAATAGCTCAAAAACTTTGCCCCTCAACCCCCCCCCCCCCAAAAGCTCAAGATTTGGCCTTAACTTTTGTGTCCAAATGTTCACTTTTTGAAATATGGCAACCCTATTTTATGCAACTGTGCATATGTTCATTTTGTGATTCATAGATATTTTACTTATGAATGCTATTTAGATATATTTATTGTTATTTTATTATTTTACTGAGATATGGGGTTCTTAATAGTAGCAGTAGTGGTGGCATTGGTAGTAATGTTGTTTGGGTCTGAATTTGTATTGGTTTTGTGTGTTTTTCACTCCCTTTACTTTGGATATGTAAACCAGTGAAGAGATTTCTGTTGAAATATGAAAAATTGATAAATGAACTAAATTAATTAAGCACACATACATATATATCATCCATCCACCAGTTCCTACATGAATCTGGACAATTGTTAATATCATCTTTTGAGGTCTTAACTTGGTACACATAGCACCAGTGATCAGGGAAAGGGCCGTTTTAGCATTTACGCTTTTCTTTTGTAATGTTCTCCCCCGGGGAAAATCTTCTGATGCCAAATTTAATGACCTTTAGTCACCATACAAAGACCCTTTAATCTCTCCAAGCCTTTAAATCTTACAATTTTTCAAGGCAGCCATTTGCTGTGACTCTGCCTGCAGGCCCACACAGTGTCGCCCCAACCCCATCCTGGTAAGCTGCAGCCATGCTAGTGTTGGAGAGGGCAGGTCTGCTACTGGGAAAGATGACAATAAAGGTAAGGGAGAGAGTTGGTGTGCAAGGAAACTAACCACTTGAGAAATTAATGAGCATTCATCCACCCCAACCCATACCTGTTGCTGTGTAGACTCTACCTCCATTGTCATTGTTCGTGTATTAAAAAACTGAGGCCTTTTAATATCTTTTCAATGAAAGTGCTCAGAATTTATTTGTGTGGCTTGATTGCATGTCATATTGTTTTAGTTTTGCATTTAAGCCTGGTTGGTAAATAACAGGGCAAAGCATCTGTGATTCCAAGTGTTGGCAGAGTCAATTTTATTTCAAAGTGTAGCACTGTTCTTATGGCTGTAAGCAGCATGTAGTACTAAAGAGGAAGAGTCTTATAAGCAAATAATCTACCATAATCCTCCAGGCACGCACTACATTTTGCTGATGCCGGCAAAAACCATAATCCTGTGACTTGGATACACATTTCAGGGGCTCACAATGCTCACCTCAAATAAGAGGTGGACACTGGTGGCCTCAAATATTTCTCCAGCTTGAATTTAAATCCAAACCGTGGAAGAATTCCTAGACTGACCCATCCTACCTAGACAAATCCAACTCCAGTCTCCACTCACTCACCCAGCCTCAGATCCTCCAAACACCATGCACCTTGCCTATAAACCCTACTTGTTCACTGGACAAGCAGCAAAGCTGGCACTTCAGATGTGGGGGAGAGGGAGTCTTTTCCTCCCGTAAGGACTACTGATACTGCCTATTGTTCTTATATGCTGACGCAGTGCAACAGGAGTTGGAGAGGGGAGGGAGGGATAAGTCTCCATATTTTCCATTTTGTGTGGCCAGAGTGTCACTGTTACTACCAACCAGTAAATTTGAAGTGAGCTTTAACAGAAAAGCAGAAAATTCTGCATTGTTTTGGCATGGTTTGGAAAAGCTACTTCCTGGTGTTCTTTTTTTGGTGAAGTAGCTAGGCTTCTTCAACCTAAACACATGAAACCTGAAGCTTATTCTCATTAATTACATGCGTACATACATAAATTAATTGAACTAGTACCAATTTTGGAGGAGATGTACAATTTCAGGTCTTGCATATTAGTACTACTGTTTCCTATGCCTTGTATCTTTTGTAGTCATGAAAACAGTGTATAATGGCTAGTGTGCCTAAACCTCTCCATGGTAGATTGCAGAAAGCCATCTTAAACATCTGCAACTTTCTCACAGAACACATTTAGAAGAACTTTCTTACAGAAGATGCAATTGGTAGACAGGCACTGAGTATAGATAAAATGATCATTTAGTATGCTTGGTGGCAGCAGACTGCCAGTTTGTGCAGATGCTCACCTTACAGTAACCTTTGGGAGGAGGGTGGAAGTCTGCATTCTTATACACCTAAAGGGTAAAGGTAAAGGGACCCCTGACAATTAATCCAGTCACAAACGACTCTGGGGTTGCGGCACTCATCTCGCTTTACAGACCGAGGGAGCCGGCGTTTGTCCGCTTCCGCAGACAGTTTTTCTAGGTCATGTGGCCAGCATGACTTAAGCCGCTTCTGGCGAAACCAGAGCAGTGCACAGAAACACCGTTTAGCTTCCTGCCAGAGGGGTATCTATTTATCTACTTGCACTGCATGCTTTTGAACTGCTAGGTTGGCAGGAGCTGGGACCGAACAATGGGAGCTCACCCCGTTGCGGGGATTCGAACCGCCAACCTTTCGATCAGCAAGCCCAAGTGGCCCAGTGGTTTAACCCAAAACGCAACCCACTTATACATCTATTTATAGTCAAACAAAATGTACAGCATAGAAAAATAATATTTCAATCCAGCCTTTCAATAAAGCTTTCTGTTTCCCACCACAGTAATTTTTGTACACATCTAATAGAAATTTGCACTCCTCGTTGCAAATCATGCACCAAACCCTAAACAAGTGGGTCTACCTTCCTCAGTGGCAAGAACAGATGTGACTCAGAAGACAGAGCTGCCATCACCACACAAGGAAGGAAATGAAATGAAGCAGCCGGCTGCCTGCTATGATGTTCTTTCATACCCTTTTGAAGAAGCTTGCTTAAGTTTGCCGTACCTTCTTCTCTCCAAAGCTAAGGATGGTGGTAGTAGGGCGGGTGGGAGAACTCCTTTATTCCTCTCCTGTATTCCACTGTTGCTCTGTGCTGAACTAAGGCAAACTATGGCAAGTTCTTAAAGAAATGGGAGTGCCTGGTCACCTCATTTGTCTTCTGAGAAATCTCTATGTGTTGACAAGAAGCTACAGTTAGAACGGGATATGGAACAACTGATTGGTTCAAAATTGGGAAAGGAGTACGACCAGGCTGTATATTGTCTCCCTGCTTATTTAACTTATATGCAGAATTCATCATGCGAAAGGCTGGGCTAGAAGAATCCCAAACCGGAATTAAGATTCCCGGAAGAAATATCAACAACCTCAGATATGCAGATGACACAACCTTGATGGCAGAAAGCGAGGAGGAATTAAAGAACCTTTTAATGAGGGTGAAAGAGGAGAGCACAAAATATGGTCTGAAGCTCAACATAAAAAAAACAAAGATCATGGCCACTGGGCCCATCACCTCCTGGCAAATAGAAGAAATGGAGGCAGTGAGAGATTTTACTCTCTTGGGCTCCATGATCACTGCAGATGCTGACAGCAGTCACGAAATTAAAAGACGTCTGCTTCTTGGGAGAAAAGCAATGACAAACCTAGACAGCATCTTAAAAAGCAGAGACATCACCTTGCCAACAAAGGTCCGTATAGTAAAATCTGTGGTTTCCCCAGTAGTGATGTATGGAAGTGAGAGCTTCCATACAAGAAGACTGATCGCCGAAGAATTGATGCTTTTGAATTGTGGTGCTGGAGGAGACTCTTGAGAGTCCCATGGACTGCAAGAAGATCAAACCTCTCCATTCTTAAGGAAATCAACCCTGAGTGCTCACTGGAAGGACAGAGCGTGAAGCTGAGGCTCCAATACTTTGGCCCCCTCATGAGAAGAGAAGACTCCCTGGAAAAGACCCTGATGTTGGGAAAGATGGAGGGCACAAGGAGAAGGGGACGACAGAGGACGAGATGGTTGGATAGTGTTCTTGAAGCTACCAGCATGAGTTTGACCAAACTGCAGGAGGCAGTGGAAGACAGGAGTGCCTGGCGTGCTCTGGTCCATGGGGTCACGAAGAGTCGGACACGACTAAACAACTAAACAACAACAACAGTTCATGGGTTTCACCAGGAGAGTTAAACCATGAGGTCAGGTTTAGGTGATACATGAAGCCAAAGCCTGGCTTGCCTCAGTGCAGTGCAGCAGCGAAATGGCCAGGAACAAACAATTTGCTACATCCTCTCTGGAAACTCACACATGCGCACTAATCCCAATGTCTTAGCCCAATGTGAATTATATCATTGATTTACATCAATCTCACCCAAGCTTTCAGCATCAAATCTCTTCAGAGCTTTGTACAAATTCACTTTCTTGGTAAGCTCTATCAAAGAGAAAGGAGGCTTAAGGACAAATGGAGGAGGAGAAGGAGGAGAAAATACCTGGTTTTTCAGAAACAGGAGTTTTTTTTAATTAAAAAAAATCCATCAGGTTATAGTCAAAAGATCTTTCAAGATCTTTTCTTTATAAAAAAAAATCTGAGAGGAAGAAAAGTAATGAGATGATGCTCTTTTTGGTCCTCAAAATAAGAGTGTTTTAAATTGTATTAGTAGGCTGCAATTCTCCTTTGCAAAAATAACTGTTAATGAATCATACTTGTATAAATAACAGAAGATTAAAAAAAGAATATCACAGCAGTAATGCGGGGTTCTTTTTGTACAAATATGGAGGTGTTGGTAGCATTTGTAATGTTCTATACGGTCAGCCCCATTGAGAGAAGGAGGAAGTGAAGATACGCTGGGATGGATGAATAACTGAATTGAAATTGTGCCTATTTATAGTAGGAGGCACTATGATTTGCATTTTGCTATATGCACTTTTTCTTCTTTTCCTTTTGTCTGCTTTTTATTTTGGCCTGCAAATCGTTAGATTCAAGATGCTGCAAATATAACACAACTGGAAAGATTACTTTATAAACAAGAATAGGATAGCAATAATCAGCAAAAGGACCCAATGCAAACCTGATATACAAATGACTTGGCATACATATTACCTTGAATAATTTCCTGCTTCCTCCTAAAATCTTCATAAGTGGGAGAGACAATTTCTATTAATTCATGTGTAAATTCAATGCACTGTTGTGAGAAAGGTAGAATTATGAGTGCCATTAAATGGAATAAAATTAGGAGTTCGGTGACAACTTTGTCTCTTTCAATTTATAAAAACCAATTGTTCCACAAAATTCTTGAGGTTTTACATTCCTATTTGTTAAACTGGCAATTATATGTGTGAGCATGTAATATCAGAAAAAATTATTCTATCAGCAGTTACATATATTTTTGGCTCAAACTGTATACTATGTAACCATCTTTAACAGCAATATACTACCAATTTATTATGGTAAAATGGATTAATATAACAGTTCCATGGCAACATCTATCCCTGCAGGCATAGATGGGATCAAGCTGTAACTTGCAGAGCCAGGACGAGAGATAGACTGCTACAATGCGTGCTCAGCCCAGGAGAGCAGGGGAAAGCCCGCAAGACCAGAAAAGACAAAAAGGACAAAAACATCACTGGAAACTCCCAACAGCGCCTCCTTAATCAGGGCCCAAGCTGATGACAATGCCTGCGTACCACACAGAAATGGAGGAAGCCAATCCATGTAGGCCAAGCAGGGGGCATGTCTTCTGTCACCATTCCCACAACACACAAGAGACACAGAGAAAGAGCCAGAGCTTACAAGGAGAGTAGTTGGAAAGACATACCCTCCAACATTTATCTAATGAAAATAGGGATGTCCCATTCCATAATGCTACTTTTAGTATTTATACCCCACACATCTTACTGGGTTGCCCAGTATATATGATAACAATATATATGATAACATAAAAAGGTAAAAGGTAAAGAACCCTTGACAGTTAGGGGTTCTTTACCTAACTGTCCCGCAGACGACTCTGGGGTTGCGGCGCTCATCTTGCTATACAGGCCGAGGGAGCCGGCATTTGTCCGCAGGCAGTTTTTCCGGGTCATGTGGCCAACATGACTAAGCCGTGAAACCAGAACAGCGCGCGGAAACACCGTTTACCTTCCCCGCCACAGCGGTACCTATTTATCTACTTGCACTTTTTGGTTTGCTTTCGAACTGCTAGGTTGGCAGGAGCTGGGACCGAGCAACAGGAGCTCACCCCGTCATGGGGATTCGACCTGCCAACCTTCTGATTGGCAAGCCCAAGAGGCTCAGTGGTTTAGACCACAGTGCCACCTGTGTCCCTTATGATAACATAATAAACCATTAAACATTAGAATACTTCCCTGTGTGGGATTGCCTTCAGACGGCTCGGGTGTCAGGTAACTCCATACCCTCCAACATTTCTCCAATGAAAATAGGGACATTCCAAGATCAAATCAGAAACCGGGATGACTTCTCTAAATCAGGGATGTCCCTGGAAAATAGGGACACTTGGAGGGTCTGGAAGGACAGACAAACAGACACTTATATGCTCCATGCTTAACTGGCCCAAACGTCTCTAAGGAGAAAATATTTTACCCAAAGCACTAATATTGGCACAGAAGATTCAGCGTAACAGAGAAGAGGTTTCCTGAAGAGGCAGTGAATGGACAAAGAACATGACCATCAAGAAGGAGCAGTCTTGCCTTGGGCAAGGGCCCCATACCTTGGGGCTGGGACCGCAAAGGAGCATATTTTCTCTCTCTGAAGGCAGAAATGAAGCACTAGAGGGAAGGGGAGCAGTGATTTCCACACACAATATTACAGTTGCTGCAGGTGGCAGCAGGAAACTACACAACATCACTGGATGACAGGAGATCTCTGACAGTCCCTCATATTTGCTCTTATGGGTATTTCACTGTTTATACTGTGATTCTTATGTTTTATTACTGTACTTTAACTATTTTTTTACGAAAGCTGCTAAGAGAACTTTGATTACTGGGTGACATAGTAATAGTCTTACTAAATAAAGCTGAACTTTTGGATAAAGCAGACATGCTTTTTAACTGGATTTTTCAACTCTGTGTTGTGCCATTTTGCCGTTTATCTCTTTTGCAAGCTGTGCTTTGATTGCCAATAGGCCACTTAAAGGCAGGATATAAATTCCCAAGCTGAATACAAGATCCCAAAGTGGTACAAATTAATTTACCACATATTATTGATGCTACACGTTGTGATTTTAAAAGTGTTGGAGAGACCAATCGTCAAAAGTGAAAGGGAGGGGAGGGGAGGACATAAAAGTGATACTTGTAAATGTGACAGCACAGAAGAACCAAAGATTCATACGCACTGTTTCAAAGGACTTGAGCAGTATAAGATTAAATAGCATGTGGTGATGCAGAAAAGTAGTGGTGCTGCTAAGCTTCATAAATACCTAGTTTGGAACATGAATTTGCTATGTTCATGTTTGTCAGTGTAAGCTGAAGAACTAGAGGGGAATCCTTCCTCTGCTCTCACCTGATGTGACTGCAACAGTAGGGAAGGCAAACCAGCCTCCCTCTCTCCTCTCTTCTTCCTCTTCAGCTATTTTCCCCTCTGTTTCCCTGATTCTTGGAAAGGCATTGCAGCATAATTTCAGGCAGCAGGGATCCTAGGACATATAATTTTTCCAGGGGACCCAGCCAGTGGCGTAGCGTGGGGGGTGCCAGGGGTGCGAGCCGCACCGGGCGCAACATTTGGGGGGGCGCAAATCCAGAGGGAAGGGACAAGCAATCGAGGCTTGGCTGGGGGGAGGGATCGTCGTCTCCGTTTGGCCGGCCCCCCTCGAGGAAGCGGGAGGGAAAAGAGCCGCGCAGCAGCTGCAGCAGCAGGGAGGAGGAGGTGGAGGAGCACTGAGCAGCAAAGCCGGGAGGAGGAGGGTGGAGGCGCCGCCTGCCTGCCGCAGGATCCAATCCGAGCCTCAAAGAGGCAAAGGAAGAGGTGGAGGCGGAGCCACTGGCCCGGCAGGGAGGAAAGTTGGAGAGAGCAGCGCGCCTGGGCGCAGCGAGGTTGGGTAGGTGCGTGGGCCTGGCTGGCTGCCCGCCTCCCGGGCTCAGTGCCTCCATGACCCCTCCAGCGCCGATGGGAGAGATCGGGGGTCTGGGCTTCCGAGATGCCCTGGAGTGAAATCCTGCTTCACCTTCTTGGGAGTCCCTCTCTTATGCTTTGGGGGGGGGGGTAGCAAGGGGGAAGAATAATGATTTCCTCCACCACCAGCCCCAAATTCTATAGTAAGAGAAATTGGGGGCCAAGCCAACTGGGGAAATGGTGAGTCTCTAACTATAGAGCTCAGGTATTTAGGAGCAAGCTGGCTCTGCCCATAGGGAGGAAAAGCACTCTGTGCAAGCTCAGAAAACCCATGCCATGCCACTGCGCGCTCGCACTCGCAGCTCTCTGCCCCTACCTGGCTCACTCACTCTCTCTCACTGCAGTGCTGGCTGTGCGAATCCGATCCGAGCCGCCGGGTCGCCGCCCACTGTGGAGGGGAGGGTGCCAGGTGTGCGGTACGGTGCGGAGAGAGAGCGAGGGACTATCTGGGGGAGAGACAGTGCAGCGGGGGGGGGGGCGCAAATTACTTGCCTTGCCCCGGGTGCTGACAACCCACGCTACGCCACTGGACCCAGCAGTGTTCCAGACACCAGGGGGGAGGGAGAAGTTAAAGAGCTGTGGGGCAGAATATGGACCAGGGGTGGGGGTGGAAGGAGGAGAAGGTTCCTATCTTCCTTGCTACCATTACAGCAGCTACAGCTGCCAGATAAGGGAGCCTAGCAACTCTCAGGTATTAGTGGCATGGGCAGCTGAGGGCTGCAGGGTAGAGAAGCACCCATTGCATTTAGACCTGAGAGTCCTTATGCAAACCTGTCTGGTAAGACAACTGAAACCGTTTCTGGATTGGGATAGCTTGGATCACTATGCTTCAGACATTGATAACCTCAGAATTGGTAACCTCTAAACAATTAGACTACAGAATTAGACAGCTGCAATGCATTCTATGTAGGACGTCCCTTGTGTTTAGTCAAGAAGCTACAGCTTGTGAAGAATAGGGTTCCCCATCAACCGCATCATGTTTCAGGATCTGCACTGGCTGCCTATATGCCAAGAACAACACAAAGAAGCTGTTCTCAGATATAGCGTATCTTGCAGCTCTTGTAACAGGGCTATTTTACATTAATGCAGAAAGCTACATGACCAGCTCTAATTCATCCTGACATCAGGTGAGAGAATTTATCACTGACAGCCTTAGGCCTTAAGAACCACTGTAGCATGAATATAAGGCTGTAGTATCCACAAAGCAAACAAAACACCTGTATGTGGAAGGTGGGCTACAGTGAAGATGATATATGCAAAGTAAAGCAACAGTATTTTCCAGGAAACGTATTTTAATATGCATCTTGAAATAGGAAACATTACAGTACTAGATTCAACTTCTTAGCACATTTAATGCTAATAGGGAATGCAATGGTCCATCACATTATAAGGTGCGTAAGAAGTTTTATTTGCCAGTGCTTTGTTTCTAGGGAAAAGAAATGTGCCAGTACTCTGGACAGTTGGCCCTGGGTGCAAAATTTCCTTGGGGCCAGAAAAAAAACAACCCAATTACATGTGAAACAATTACACATCAAGCAACTTCATTAAGATCTTGGTATATAGTTATTACATGATGCATGTAATAACTTAATGACTTGCTGCAACACCATCCAGAATCCTGTTAGAGCCTCATGCCTCCTTCCCCAAGCCCAGGAAGCATTTGGCCAGCTCAGGGAAGGAGGTATGATGCTCTGAGAGGGTTCGAGAGCCCTCCTGCCTCCCCCCCCCCCAAGGCGGCAATACTACGTACCACTGTGTACCTTCAGAAAAAAAAGCACTGATCTTTATGTTCCTTTTATAAAGAGATTTTTTTCCTTCTCTGTAATTAAGGCAGTAGTAGAAAGCTTATCTAGTTAAACAAATATCTTAATTTGCTTAGCATTTCACAAACAATAGAAAAGCAGTGCAAAACATTTTTTTAACTTCAGTCATGTATAGTTCATCTTAAGGTTAAATTATTGTATTAAGAAAAATCTTCTTCTTTGGCAATCACTCGTAGCCGAGTAAGATTGTCTTCACTAAACACGGTTTTAATAATGAGTTCATAAGTGACTGTGGAGGCCAATTCTGGATCCACATGTCCTTCCACAGTGGGGACATAGGTTTCAGGGTGGGAGTTGATCATGGTGTGGATTTGCCAAGCGTGCCTTCCTCTTAGCACATTTCTCCCTTGCGTCCTGAATCCGAGTGTCTTCAAAGCCCAAGACACCTTTGGTAAAGGCTGTTCTCCAATTGGAGTGCTTGCAGGCAAGTGTTTCCCAGTTGTTGGTGTTTATACTACATTTTTTAAAATTTGCCTTGAGACAGTCTTTAAAACTTTTGTTTTGTTTTGTTACCACCAGCATTAAGCTTTCCATTTTTAAGTTCGGAAGAGAGTAGTTGCTTTGGAAGATGATAATCAGGCATCTGAACAACATGACCAGTCCAACGAAGTTGATGTTGAAGAATTATTACTTTAACACTGGTGATCTTTGCTTCTTCCAGTACACTGGTATTAGTTTGCCTGTCTTCCCAAGTGATGCGTAATTTTTTTCGGAGACATCATTGATGGAATCTTTCAAGGAGTTGGAGACGGCATTTATAAGTGGTCCATGTTTCACAAGCATACAGTAAGGTTGATAGTACAATAGCTTTGTAAACAAGCATTTTGGTTTCCTGGTTCTCAAACACTCTGCACTTCAATCAGGAGAAAGCTGCACTTGCAGAGTTCAGGCAGTGCTGGATTTTGGCATCAATGTCGGCCCAGGTAGGAGAAGTGCTTGACATTTTCCAATGTTACACTTGTGGCGCTGCAGAGGGGTTATTTTGTACTTGTTGGTGAAGCACTTTGGTTTTTTGGATGCTGAGCGATAGGCCAAGCTTCTCGTAAGCTTCTGCGAAGATATTTAGGATGGTTTGGAGGTCATCCTCTGAGCATACACACACACTAAGTTGTCATCAGCATACTGAAGCTCTATGATGGAAGTTATGGTAACCTTACTCTTTGCATTCAGCCTGCTCAGATTGAAGACCTTTCCATCTGTTCGATATAGGATTTCTACTCCAGGGGGACTTTCCTTTCGACAAAGTATAGGATCATGGCAATGAAAATAATGAATAGAGTTGGGGCAATAACACAACCCTGTTTAACACCTGATCCCACTGTGAAAGGTTTACTTTGAGAGCCATTGTTATCTTCAATTGTTGAGGTCATATTATCATGGAGGAGCTGAATGATGTTCAAATATTTATCTGGCCAGCCAATTTTCAGAAGGACAGTCCACAGGGCATTACGACTTACAGTGCCAAAAGCCTTAGTCAGGTCAGTAAACGCCAAATACAGGGGTTGGTTTTGCTCTCTGCATTTTTCTTGAAGCTGTCAAGCGGTGAAAATCATGTCCACTGTCCCCCTAGAAGGCCAAAAACCATTTTGAGATTCAGGAAGATTCACCTCGGATATTGTTAAGAGATGGTTTGCTAAGATCCTTGCAAGAATTTTGCCGGCCACAGCTAATATGAGAGATGCCTTATTAGTTTCCGCAATCAGTTCTGCCATCTTTTAAAAAAGAGATTTATAATTTTGGCATCCCTAAAGTCTGCTGGGATCTCTTCTCTTTCCCAGATTTTTTTCAGTTAGCTTGTGAAGTTGTTGTGTAAGTTCAATTCCACCCACTTTGAAGACTTCGACAGGTATCCCAGCATGAATATGGAAGAAGTAACTGCATGGTTTGTCTATTGTTAAGAGGCTTCTATGTCTCCTGAACACACTATCAGTTCTAACCCCTCCTCCCAAAAAATAGTGTTTTCAAACCCTCAGGTGCTAAATAGTGTCTGCATATATGATATAAAATGAAGTCCTCTAACAGTAACTTCAGTTTAGCTAGGTCTCAAGGAACATTAATGAACTTATGGAAAGAAATCAGTATGACAACTTTAGGGTTTCTTCCAGATGACTTACTTATTGAGCTTGCACCAATTTGCCAGCACAAAGCTAACGCAGATGTTGGATTACATCCAGTATTTCTTGTGCACTCTGATTTGTGTCGGAGGAAATTATACAGAAATGAGCATTAATCCTGATTGCTTGTAGGGTGTTGATATGTATTCCTGTTAATCATTTGTTCATTCCACACTTTTCAATGCATTTCCCTCTAATCACTAAAGTTTCTTTTTCTAAGTGGATTTGTTGTAATAGGGCTACAATCAATTTCATCCATTACTGCAAAACACTGCCCCTTTGGCAATACACAAAAATAGTGTGGAAAGTGGGAACATGCTCAACCACCCCAACAGCATCACAAACACAAACAATGAATCACAATTATGGGACATTAAATTTCCTGGTGGGAAGCGGGTGGCGCTGTGGGTTAAACCACAGAGCCTAGGACTTGCCGATCGGAAGGTCGGCAGTTCGAATCCCCGTGCCGGGGGGAGCTCCCGTTGCTCGGTCCCTGCTCCTGCCAACCTAGCAGTTCAAAAGCACGTCAAAGTGCAAGTAGATAAATAGGTACCGCTCCAGCAGGAAGGTAAACAGTGTTTCCGTGTGTTGCTCTGGTTCTCCAGAAGCAGCTTAGTCATGCTGGCCACATAACCTGGAAGCTGTACGTTGGCTCCCTCGGCCAATAAAGTGAGATGAGCACCGCAACCCCAGAGTCGGTCACGACTGGACCTAATGGTCAAGAGTCCCTTTACCTTTACCTTTAAATTTCCTGGTATGCACTTGAATCTGTCCTACAAAATACTGACAAGCTGAAGGTACTTTAGAGTTTTCTGAGGTGCCATGTGTATTAAGAAGAAAATCCTGTTAAATTCAATGGGGTTTACTCCTAGATGAGACTGAAGCTTTTGAGTCTCTTCTTGCTTTATATTTCTACAAGTCTGACACTAAATCGATTGGAATTTAATTCATAGAGGTAAATGCTGGTGGTCACAGTTTTCTAACAAAACCAGCATAATGATTTTCGGATGAGGCAGCTCCACTCATCCAAGCGTTGCTTTGCCTCTGTCTTCTACAGAATGGAGATCTATGCTCAAAATGCTAATTTGTTTATTTTAAAAAGCCTCTTTTTAAAATAAACCTCAGTCTTAGGTTTGATCACATCTATCAAAGCAAAATCAGAAGTGCAGATTTTACCCAAGGATTGGGTTACTGAATGATAATATTACCTTCCACATATATTTCTCAGGTACTGCACACAATATGGCAAAAAGATAAAAGCAGCACAGAAAATAACAGCAAATGTACTGGATAAGCAATAAAATGATACAGGACCATCAATCACATCAATTAACATATTATAGCAGCCTTTTCTTAAGCCGCTACCACTTACTATTCTTAATCAACCTGATGCATCAAACATTTTAAAAAGAGTTGTTCTATTTAAGGAGACTCAATCCAGTGAAATCAAATTAAGTGTGAATGGCAGCCTATAATTTTTATCCTCACATGGTATCTGTTTTAGGAATCATGTTCCAGTCCCGCCCTGCTGGCTCAGCTGGGGCTAATTTGTCTGCACCGATTTCTGCACCTCAGTTTCCCAGGAGCCCAGCCAACAGCTTGAGTAGAGTTCTGTGGCTATGCATGCCTATGTTCTATATTTGAACCTACCTTGCCTTCTCCTGCTTTTTCTCTTTCTTTAACCCTACTCCTTCTGAGTTTCTTCTGCCCTGAATTATTCTTAGCCTTGGTTTTCTTTCCCCTGCCTAAGGTAGCCAGATGCAAAAGACGGCAGCTGCACCTGTTAACTAAATATGACAAACGGCACCTGCTGAAATTCATTCTTCACCACAGCTGTTAAAGGTACAGGAGCCCAAGCCCTTTCCCCACCTGGCCACCCAATGCCTATCTTTGAAAATGCTGGTAGTGGTGTTTATCTTTCACAAAAATCTTTGAGCATCTACAATTTGCTTCTCTCCCCCTCGAAACCCTTGGGTAGATTTCAATTAAACCTTCTTAGTTTAGACTTAGTGGTGTCATGTTTTAACTTGCATCTAGTGGATATTCCTCCCATTCATCTCCTCAGTGAAGCAACAGGGTCAGGGTAGGTCTGAAAAGCTCATGACACACACATCAAGTCAAATGCAGTCATCCAGCCATGTAGCGATCAGGTGTTCAGTAAATGCCTGTCTGGATTAAAAAACAGGGGGACTGCCAAGCAATCGACTAGCCAAAATGTGTGATTGATGGGCTGTGATTAGTCATAAATTGTGTAGGCCTGGATTAGAGCATCAAACGCATTAGAGCAGACATAGAAAAATGAGGGGTCACCATATTTAAAAATTTAATAGAGTAATTAGTTCCCATATGCCATTATAGCCCCTTATTATCTTGCACAGTAATTTCAGTTTCATGCATTGTAAGCTCAAGAAAAGGTGGATTTAAGTTAATCTGTACACAATTCAGCCTTCAGAAAAATACTATGAAGTTCAGTCAACAGATGGAGATGTTTTATACGTATTCTAGAGAGAGAACCAGAAATATGAAGCAGGGAATTAAGAACTGATAGCAACTTTATACTACTTTGATCTGGGAATGGATAGTCAGCCTCTTCTTACTGTCATGTGCAATTGCAACAATTGCATTTACTTAGCTATTGCTGAAGAAGGGGGAAGGCCAATTGAGAACAATGTTTGTTTCAATGGTGATGCAATTTGATGGGTGCATTGTGTAATGTCAGATAATGCCGCATGATGTGTCCTAGTCTAACCCTGCTTTTAAGATCTGAGCTTAGAAAATATCTGCTTCAGAGTCTGCGAGTGGTGTTCTCAAAAATTTTGATTCCCACCCTACACCCAGATAACAAATAAGACTTCCAATATTTGAATTTGTTATACGTTAGTAAATCAGCAGCCAATCCACTAACACTGCAATTCTTTAATAAATTGGCAGTATCTCCATCTTTCTTGACTGGGACACCAGCGTACAGTGGATGTTCAGATTGCGAATGTGATCTGTGTGGGAGGCACGTTCGCAACCTGCAGCGTTCCCAACCCGCAGCACCACGTCTGCGCACACACAGGTTGCGATTCGGCGCTTCTGCGCATGCGCAAAGCGTTCCGGTACTTCCGGGTTTGGCGAGGTACGCAACCCAAAAACGCGCAAGCTGATGCGTCTGTAACCCAAGGTATGACTGTACAGAACTGAACTATCAAAATGAGTCAGGCTATACCATCCAGTCTACCCAAAGGAAAAAACCCTCTGGTGCTTGATATTCATTTATGAATGAATGTCTTCTTCTTTGCTATATGTTCTTGCATATCTTTATCTTTGCTAGAGGAATCAAGCTTAGATACCCATGTGGGTTTAAATTTCTCGTTCAATAATTGTCATGACAGTTTCTGACAGGAAAAATAAATTCTAAGAAAACTAATCTGTTCTCAAGGCAATTGGCACATTCTAATAAATGCAGAATATTATAGAGCTACTGTATATACTTTCAATTCAAAAGCTGTAACTCAATAGAAAATGCTACACAAATGAAATTCTGAGAAGAACAGGCGATCTTTAGATAGTGCTGAATCAACAATTATGAATGGTTTTTTGGTCCCTTGTCAGGCAGGCAAAAATCAAAATCCCACAATGCATTGTTTTAGATGTTGTGAGCCATCATGCTTACCTTTTTTGACTAAGTTGTAGCATAGAAATTTGACAAATAAACAAACAGGAGGAAGAGGGAGCTACAAAGGTAATAATGGTTGGATGTGAATGAAGATGCAGTTAAAATGCAGTTCAGTACATTCCCATAGTGCACTTAAAACTTGACTGTAGCTGGAAACCATTAAGTGGTTAAGCCAAAGGACTCATGCGATAGGTGGGTTCTGAGGAGAAATTTGAAGTAAGAAGATGAAGCAGTGTGAGGTGACAAGGAGTACAGACACCTGAGCATACTTCATGTAATATAAATTTGTTTCTTAGCAGGAGAGTTTTGAAGATCAAAGCTAAACACATCAAGAGAAACTAGACAGGTATTGAAATATTACGACAAAAAGGTTATTTAGCTTCATTAGCAGGGTTGTGACATATTACTGGAATTTGTTAACACCATTCAGCTAGTCAATTGCCATACATTAATTGAGAACACATGTTAAGTTTTCCCAGTTTGGGTGCCAGATCTTGTACTTTAAAGCTGTAGCATCCTTTTACTCTAAACTCTAACCGGACTCTTTGGCTTTAAAGAGCCTCTCCTATAGCAGTGTGCTTCCCTATTCAGGATAACTTGGTCCAAATGAATAAATAAATAACAAGCTATTTCAGATACCATGCATTCCAAGTCTTCCAGGTGCTTCACATATGTTATCTTAGTAATCTCTATAATGGTCAGGTAAGACAGGGCTGAGCACAAGAGAATAACAGATTAGCTAAAACCACCAGTGAGTTTGATGCTGAGGTGACATAGGAACCACTTCATTTTATCAGCCACTTGCTATATCAGCTCACCAAGATGTAGTTCCATTTGTGATGCTAAGCAGGCTTAGGCAGTATCTGATATTTACTGGCTCCAAGCTTTGATAACAGGAAGGATATGATACAACAAAAATGCATTAAACATACAGCCCCTGGCAATTCTAGGCAAGGGGCAAGGGGCTGCAAACACCAGACATTCAGTTATATTCTGCACAGTATTGAGGATTTTTAATGAGAGAGAAAACCCCTAAAAGAAACAAATCACAGCAGAATCATCCTTAAATGCTCTTCATATATAAGGAGGTGGTCAATGCAAGCTATTGTTGCACAACATATTTCAAAGAACCATTACCATAGCAACTGCTGTGCATAACACAGAAATAGTGATATGTAAAACTCTGTTCAACATGAAAGATTCCTTCCCCCCTCCCTCCCCACCCAAATCCCTATATTACAATTTTGTTTTAATAATTAGAAGTTTGGAGATTTGGCATGAGAAGATTTCTAAAGAGAAATGATTTTGGTGCATGTATCTAGTGACCTCCACCAATGCACACCCCCCCCCCCCATTTCTCCTTTGAAAAGCTCTGGAGTAAAATCAGATGCACAATACACGCCTCATTCCCTCTGGATCATGGCCAGTCTTTTGGTGATGATACCACGGTATGTTAAATAAAGGAAGTTCTGAAAGCAGATTCGAACACACAGTGGTTTTACTTTACAATGCTAAAGTAGTACTTATCTTGCTTTGAGACAAAACATTCATTTTCTTTACATCAAATTGATAATTTAAGAATTAATGAAGTCTAATAGTATCCTTCCTATACACTAAAGATGCAAACTAGCAAGTTAAGAGTGTACAGTATTCTCTATAACTTACTTACTTATTCCCTTTAACTCACTTATTTGCATGCTACCTTTACTTTGTATCCAGGTTCAAATGTTAATTAATAGCTAGTGGCACAATGCCATTACTTATGTTAAAAGTGTGGCCAAACCATCTGTCAGCAATGATCACAGAATAAGATGTCAGAATAGTACATCTTAGAGAAAGTTGGTAAATAATATGCACTGACAAATGCCGTAATATTGCACATTTATGAAGAATTTTAAAACCTAAGTTTTAATTATAAACATTTAAAAGACAGAAGGCAGAGCCAGTCTCTCAATCAATTATAAACTTTAACCATATAGACGTATTCCTTTCCAGATCAATAAAAGAACCAGCCAAAATAATGTACAATTTTAATATATCACAGATGTGAACGTGATATGTTCCTTCTCTGTAGGAAGGGGATCTTTTGTGGGTTATCGCAGCCCACCTCTCCACTGGCCAGAAGTCAAACGTTTGAGATGTACACCTGGTGAGCAGGGCAGCCCCCTCACCGGTTCAGTTTGTGCTTAAGCAAGTAACTGAATAGCCCAAAAATAAACAACAGAACAGGAAGGAAAAGAGACCAACTTGTTAGGAGAAAAGAACTCAGCAGTCCCACAGTGGGATATACCACTCTGTTCCCTGGGGTCCTAAGAGGCCCTAATGACCCCTGTAAGGTAGCATGCATTCCTTGCATATAGTAGCATTCATTGCATTGGTACTATATAGGTAGCAATGTTGTTGGAACAGATCATCACATGCTTGCCCTCCACCAGTCTCTCCTAATGGAGGAGAGCCAGTCTGACCACTCTGAGATCCAACCAATTTATGGGTTGACTGGCTTCCTCCATGGACCAGATCCCTTGGGCATACTGATTTTCTGTGTGGGCTCCCCAATCCGAAAGGCTCGTGTTGGTGGTTATCGGCACTCGTAGCTGCTCCCTGAATGAGTGCCCCCTCTCTAAGGCCAGGGAAAGCCACCATCCAAGGGACCGCTTGGTCTTCCTGCACAACTGCAGCCTGACATGCCTCCATTCTCCAAGCTGGCAGCCCTGGGAAGGGAGAGGGTTTTCCCATTTTTCCTGTTTTGCCATGCCTAGAGCTGCCGGCAAGAGCAACCTGCAGTGGAGCTGGCAGGGAATTGAGCTGGTTATGGGGTGGTCCTGCTCACCAAGTGCACCCTCACAAAAGTTTGACTTCCTGCCATAGGAGAGGTGCATAGTGACAGCTCCCACAGAACCCCCTTCCTTCACTACAGGAAAAAGCACAGTTCTCTGCCCCAAGAGAGAGCAGCAGAAAACAAAAGTTACTAAGAACAAGAATATGAAATTTGTCTTTACGCTACTTGCATTTTCTTCCAAAATATGCTATTTGAATGTAACTCTACAGAGTTTGTCAGAAATGTATTTTGGTGCCAGTCATTTATTTATTTATTGTACAATCCAAAGTGGATTACCCAGCATTATAAAACATAATTACAAATCCAATAAAGCACAAGTTAAACAATGAGAGCATAAAAATAAAACCCAAGTGAAACAGGAAGGCCTGGCAAACACTGAGGGAATCCTTTTTCATGGAACAGGAACCCCCGTTATGTCTTTTCCAGCAGATTACAATGGATGAGAGAGCAAGGAATGAGGCCAGGGGTGTCAAAGCTCAAACCAGGATCTGCAAGAGTCAACAGAACATGCACAAGTGCAAGTAGGAAACCCCCACCCACCAAAACACACACCCTCAGAGACTGATGGATTGTTTTCCACTGCACCCCACCCCCCCAAACCTTCTGGCCAAATCCACCTGGTTCCATTGGCTGACCTGAACCCCACAGCCAGCCCACCAACTTGAGCTGAGGCTTTGCTGCTCCACTATACCCATGCTTGACACTGCATACATTTAAAGCACCCCCTAAGAATCCTGGGGACCATGGTTTACCCCTCACAGAGCTAAAGTTTCCAGCGTGCTTAACAAACTACAGTTCCCAGGATGCTTTAGGGTGGTGCTCTTTAAATGTATGACATGTACACAGCCATGTAGCACCAAAGGGGCTGTCATCTCTACATCCTGAACTATCTGGCAATGAGGGACGTCAGTGACTAACAGAGAGATGTCACCAGGTGCCTGCCATTGCAACTTGATCAACCTGATGCCACCTGCCTGCACGCACTGCCAGCTATGACCAAAATAACAGATCAGCCAAATTAAAATTACAAAGCAGACAGTATAAAGCAAGTGAAAAAAGCCACTCTAAAGTTCCCCTCAACCCTCCAAAGGAGCAACTCAGCTGAAGTCCACACTGTCTAAGAATTGGGCAGAGTGGCTGTCGCACTAACCCTCAACTGCCAAGAAGCGAGGCACAGCACTCTGATGAAGGAGAGCTGAACTGTAAGAGGCTGGAAAGCTGGTAAAGGGAAGGGAAGCAAGTGTCCTTAGTATCAGGGTATCTACAAGGAGGAGGTGGAAAGAACAGGCTTTCCTCTACTGCAGCAAGCCTTCCCTGAGCAACGGTTGCTGCAGCAGGTGGTGCAGAGATGGGCAGCCTAATAAAGGCATTTCAAAAGCTAGCCAGGAATGATGCTACAAGCAGGGCTACTCTTGAAATCACCCTGATTTTGAGGATCTAAAATCAGTTAGTTTTAAAGCCAAGCACAAGAAGACTGGGATGTCCTCTTAAGGGTGGTTTCCAGGTGAACAAAAGAGACAGTGGTGATCTTTTTCAACATGACAAGGGGATGTGTTTCACCCCAGGTGGTTGTGTTACAGTACAACCTGAGCGATCACGCAAAAACTCAGGGCTCTCAATAGCCAATGGATAAATGATATAGTCATGAATTCAATGCTGCACTTTGTTGAACATTCCATCCATGCATGAATTCAGCTTGCAAGACAAAATAACCCCCCATCTTCTCCAAATGTACACTCTTCTAGGGGCTTATCTGACACCCCCCCAAGCCAATTTCGGGTTGTACGTGAGGGAGGGGAGCCCCATTGTGCAAGTGGATGTCCTTGCCAACATTAGGTGAATCCGCTCCCAGCCTTGTCTTGATTGAACTAGGAAGTGGAGTAAGATTAAGCATTAGTCCTTCCAGCAGTTCCCAGGACAGTGGGTAGAGGGCGGAACACTTCCATCTCAAAATGGAGCCTTTGAGCCCAGGTGATCCCAGAGGAGGGGGGTGAAATGGAAGCAAGCTTGTACTCTTTGGCAAGAATGTATTGTACAATGTCATCTGAAGAACTCTGTATGTGTATGCTTTGCTTTTCCAGATGTCTGAGCTCAACATGTGGACACCAGGAGCATTCTGGAGATGGCAGCAAGATCAGTGGCAGCAGCATGCACCCACCTCTCCTTCTTCGTGCAGAGCCCTCTTTGGGCATATAACACATGAAGGGGGCTAATTCTTGAATGTTCACACTGGGAAACTGAGCCTATTTGAGCTAACCATCATCTACAGTGGGATGACAAGGATTTATAAAACCAGCACCTCAATGTTCTCCTCCTCTATGTTGATGCAGTTTACCATGAAAGACCGTGAGGTGCAGATTAGGAAGCCTCTGGTTCAAATCACACTTCTTCCATTATCTCACTATGTAGGCACAGGCAAAACACTTTTTCTTTCTGAGCCTCAGCTCCTCAACCTGCAGTTTGTGGGTAGTAATGCTGACTGGCCTTAAAGGGTTATTGTTATTATTAATAATAATAGTAGAACACCTTTCAGTAAGAGTTCTAACTTAACTGTAAGGACTGAAATGGGATAGTGCATTGTACATGAAGTGTTTTCAACACTGTAATTACAACGGAATAACATGCCTCGCTGTCAGGGGTTCAGGAGCAGAGGCACAGGAAAGGGAGGAAATGGAGAGCGAGGGGGAGGAGTCCGAAGGAAATGTCAGCGATGACAGCGGTCCGAGGTCTCTGAGTCTTTCCAGCGAATCGGAAGATTCACAGAAAGGGGCTCCCATGGTCAGGGCAAGGGGGGTGCCTAGGGGGACACCCCAGGAAGAAGGGGCCAGAGGGGACTCAGAGAGCAGCAGTTGGAAATCAGGACCAGCGTCCACACCAGAGTGCAGTAGGGGGGAGGAGTCCCAGGCATCGGGATCAGGCGGCGCGCTGCCAGCAGGAGGACAGGAGGCAGGACTGGCCACGCCTCCATCGGGGAGCGAGGAAACGGTCGAGAGGAAGGTTGAAGGCTGGGCGCGCGCGCCAAGTTCAAATGTACAGGAGGGCGGCGCAGTTGGCAGCCCGGATAGGGAGCCAGGTCCTAAAGCCCGCCGAAGAGAGCGGGAGGAGTCAGGGGGGTCAACGTCTGCGTCGGAAGAATCCAGGAAGGAAGGGACCCCGGGGGGTAGCAGGACCCAGAGGAGAAAGGAGAGACGGAAGAGGTGGAGTAAGGCTAGAATCTTAAACTGGTGTACAGGGGGCGGAGATTCAGATGGAGCTTCGCCGGTCTAAACCCTAGACGTAGAGCTGGGGCGCTCCGGCTAGAAAATGGAAACTGTACTTCAATAAAGACTTTTGTACATTACTACCGGCTAGCGTTGGTCCTCTGTGAGCTGGGACCTGGAGCCAGCTCTGACACTCGCTCTTTGTACCACCACACTATAGATTTCTTTCCTTGTCATTTCTTTCTTGTGAATCCTATTCCAATAAGGCATGGAGAAACACTGGTGCTGATGTGAATATTGTTCTAGCAACTATTTTCATCTTCCCAATCACTTCTGGTTTGCAATAGAAAGTGATACAGGGGATATCCATCTGCATAATTCCCCCAATTCACTTCTTTTTGCAAAACAGGATTCGTGATGGCATAGAGGCTATGGCATCTGAAACAGGAAAAGATTATATGCATGTTGTCGGGTGTTCAGTGGGTCAGCTGCCTGCTGCCTTAGGTTGCACTTGGCCTAGAATTTCTCATGTATTGACATCTCCTCTAAACAATGCCCATGGCCTGTATTGGAAATGTACAGTTCTTGAAATTCCATATCTCACTTTAAAGCAAATGCACTGTTATATACCGTCTCTGTGCTCATCCTCTTGCCAGTGCTCAGCAAATCGATGATTACATGTTTGGGATCAGAAAACCATGACCATAAAACCCCTGCACCATGTGATATTTTATATCACCACTATGATATTTTATTATGCATTTATTATTACAACTGTATTTATATAACTGCTTTGATTTTTTATGTTGTATAGATAGAATGCTATGGCGTTGACATTGGTGTTCTATACTGTAACCTGCCCTCTGGTCTTTTGACAAAAGGAGGAAGGAAGGAAGGAAGGAAGGAAGGACCACAATACCTCAAGGACCGCCTCTTCCCTTATGAGCCTACCCAGACCCTGAGATCATCTTCCAAGACCCTCCTTTGTGTGCCACCTCCTTGAGTGGTCCAGAGGGTGAAAACATGAGAATGGGCCTTCTCTGCAGTGGCTTCCCGTCTATGGAATGCTCTCCCCAGGGAAGTTCGCCTGGCGCCTTCATTATACACCTTTAGGCGCCAGGCAATAATGTTCCTTTTTAACCAAGCCTTTGGTTGATCTTATTGCCATCCAACACCCTTTTAGAATGTGGATCTTTTTGGGGGGTGGGGTTTATTGGATTATTGTTTTTGGTTTGATTTTATATGTTGTGGTCTTGTTTGTGAACCGCCCTGAATAAATAATAATAAATAATTATTATTTTAAGGGCCGGTGTCAATGTAGTGCTTCAAAGATGGGTCAATAAAAATACCAAGTCACTGAAAAGGTACACTGAAAATATATGATAACAACGTAAGCATTCTACTGCATGAGGCCAAAGGCCCTTCTAGTCCAGCATCCTGTTCTCACAGAGGCCAACGATACACCTATGGGAAGCTTGAAAGAAGGACCTGAGCACAACAGCACTCTCCCATGTTAATCCAAAAGAAATGTAGACAATACAGCTCATATTGTTGTTCTTCCTAACCTACTTTTGTCTCTCTTGATTCATCCCTTCATCCCTTCATTGCAAATCTATCCCCACCTTGTTTTTGTGTAAAGTCCATTTTTCTTGGAAACAAAAGTCTGTTGCGGGGGGGGGGGCATTCATTACTTCCTATGAAGTTATCACTGCCACTTTCATAATAAATTATTGCAGGGAATAATTAAAATTTCAGAACTGCACAAAGCCCCAATGTCCTCAAATAGCTGAAGCCCAGAAATTCCTTTGTTACTAATCCTGTGCTCTCTGGAGTCAGTGGACCATCACAAAGCATAAAAATAACTGGTGCCTCACAGCAGACCTTTACTTCTTGCCATCTTAAATTTCACTGTGAGACTTGATGGGCCTTTTAAAAGGGGTTGATGTTTTCTCTTAGTAAGCAGCCAGAAGCCTTAGCTATTCAATTGCGACTGAAAGATTTCTTTAAAAACCTATTTGTGGGGTGTTTCTTTGTTTAAACACTTTCCAGTGATGGACTGTGTGCCCAGCAGAAACCTTTTAAAAATTCAACACACACCTAGACTACATAATAAATCTTTACTGAAAACTCATTTCTTATGAAAATAATAATTTTATACCTTGAACAAACATCACAGTCACACGTGATTTCCTATTTAGCTTACTGTATTGGTTGTTCACTCTCTTTCCTATTTCTTCTACTGTATATATTTCTATTTTGTAATAAATTGCAAACCTACAGAATAAAGTTTTTTCCCCATACAAGCTGACATTTAAACAATTTCACAGCCACAACAGAGAAATTGCTACTACATTTTTCTTTCCAAAATACCTTGCTTTTTTATTCATCCTTTATATTCCCAAGTTTCATCTTTTTTCATAGTTTCGCTTAGAGATACACAAGTTATCTCCTTGCCTTGTGTGCCTTTTCTTTATTGTGACACATATTATTATTGCTGTTAGGGCTAAACTGAGTTTTCACCTACAAAATTTTGCAGGGCAAAAGGAGTAAGGAGATAAGTTATGGAGGGGGAGGTCCAGAAATCCCTCTTGCTCAATTCTTTCCAGTACTATTTGTGTGTGTGTGTGTGTGTGTGTGTGTGTGTGTGTGTGAGCTTCAGCACTGTATTATTCTATCATTAATCTAAGGCACATATATAGTAAGAAGTAACAATAACCGAATCTAACAAAGGCACTAAGAAAAAGAATGCTTCTGAAAATCCTTATTTAATTTTGGCCAAAGCTCTACATTGAGAAAGTAATGCAGCCAGCTACAAGACTGACTTGCTGATGATCTAATTAGAAATTGTTGGTGAAACTAGCAAGGTAAGAGCAGATTCTGAGATATGATCTGCATAAGGTAGAGAGATAAAAGGGTCTATAGAGCACAAGACATTACTTCCAGTAACTCTTACTGGGAGGAGTGTCTGGACAGAGGAGCTGCAAGGAGATAAAATGGGGGAGACCGTAACATTATTTATTTGCACTGCTAGTCATTTAAATATATTTTTTTTAAGTCTCTGCACAACTAACCCAGAAAATAAAAGCCAAAGGCATTGCATAAAACCAGACAATGCTTTACAATAAAACCGTTAGAAAACCTATAAAATAAACCTAGAAGATGGAAGAAAATGTAAGCCGCAGAAAACGTTTCATCAATAAACAAGAACACTGTTTATATAATCCATCAAATACAGTATAACCACATTTTACACAGGGTTTGCTTCCAAGGGTTCCATCTGTACTCAAGCCTTTGGAACCGCCCCCCCCCCCCCCCCAGGGCATCCCAGGGCTTCCGGAACCAGTGTGCTGCCTCCATAAGCCCCAGAATGATCTCACGAGATCTAACGGGAACACGCAAGTTCCTCAAATATCTCGCAGGAGCATTCCAGGCCAAACAAGAAAAGAGAACCTTGCTTGGAAAGCAAGATAGAGTTTAAAAGCTCTTTTTGCGCTGGGAGAATCTGGTGCGAAGAGTTTTTAAGCTCTCTGCCTTGCTTCTCAAGCAAGGTTCTCTCAACATGCCAGTGCCACATATAACTTGAAGGATTTCAACCAGTCAGCTTTCAAATACATATAGGTGAAATTGCACAAGTTGAATGTGCTTAAGAAGTGATCATACTGTAGATTTTACCTGGCACCAAAAATGATGTTAATGATGGTGCCAAGCAAGCCTCCCAAGGGAAAGCATTCCACCATGGGGGAACCATAGCTGAAAATGCCCTCTCCCTTGTTGACTTTCCTCAGGGGAGAATCTCATATTAAGACCAAAATGCCCAGGTGGGTTTACAGCAGAAGAGATGCTTGAAAAGATATTGCGGTTATGAGCTGTACAGAGCTTTATAGGTCAATACCAGCATGCTGAATGAGCTTGGAAATGTATAGGCCGCCAGCGTAGCTGTGCCAGGATCGGTGTTATATGATCAGCTTGCATTAAGCCTATCAGCAATAAGGCAGTCATATTCTGCCACCAGCTGTAGCTCCTGAAAAGTCTTCAAAGTTAGCCCCACGTAAAGCACGTTACAATAATTTAATTATGAGGTTACTCCACATGACTGAGGCTACGTATGCCTCAGAAGACAACAGAAGATTCTGGAGGATCTCAAAATTATGGACCTGCTCTTCCTCAACTGTCCCACTCAATTGGACGCCACTCAATAAGTGGGACAAGCCCACGTTTAAACTTGATGGAGTTACCATGTCACATCTCATTTGACTGTAACCCTAAGCATGCCAACTCTCCCATGACCAAAGGAATTGACCATCCCTCCCCTTGACAGGGTTCTGTGGGGAGAGAAAGGTCAGAGGTAACAAGTGTGGAAGCTGCAGTGCCCATGGCTGCATCTAAAGACTCAGGGCCAGCCCAACCCTGAGATAAGGTGAGGCAACCACCTCAGGTGGCAGGATCAACAGGGGAAGCAGATTAAGCCTCCAAAGAAGGCATCACCGGCTGCTGTAGCCACTGCCACGGTAGCAGCAATGTTTGTGGCGTACTCCTTGGAAGCTGGATCTGCTACCTCCTTGGCAGTGTTCCCCCAATGCTGCCTCTACTGCAGCCTCTCAGCAAATAGGAGGCCCTGCTGGTCGTCTCCTGCCCCGCCCAGCATGATTCAGAATGGGCCCCTTTCCCTTCTGCAATTTTCTTTTGAGTCCCACTTCAACTGCCAGGCAAGATTGATTTGATTCCTCTGCCCTTGTTCCTGATATAAATCTTCACTCACCCAGTCTTCTCTGGCCAAAGTAGGGGCATTTTGCGGTTTGCCTCAAGTGGCAAAAAGGTAACGACTTAATTCATAGAATATGTTGTAAAACGTGATAGTCAGTATGGTTTGGTGACAGACCAGAAAGACCCATGTTAAAATCCCTCCTTACCGGATGGTTTTGGATCAGTAACTCTCACCGTGCCTAACCTACCTCAAAGGATTATTGGGAAGATAAAATGTGGGAGGAGCATGAACACCACCCTGAGCTGCTCAAAAGAAGGGAACGATCAAAATATAATAAACAAAGCATAAATGATACCGGCCGTGAACAATGCAGAGGAACTTTGGCACCTTTCTCAAATCCTGAATGTTACTATGCAAAATAAGAACAAATATCTAATTTCCAGCTTGGCTACCTAACATGTATGTTTTGACACGCCAAATAAATTGCATGCGTTTATAATTATATTGATGCATAACTGGAAACATTCGTGTACTCTACTGAAATACATAGAACTGATTTTAGATATTGAGGTTGTGCTTGCCTATGGATGTTACTTTGGGGGGGGGGGTAGGTATTCCTGGGCTCAAAATAGAAGTTGGAAAAGATTATCCTTAAAGAACCACATATGACAAAACTGACAAGTTTTTAGATTCATAACATCTTGCACTAAACATAAAACCATGAAGATTTCAGGACTATTATTCTGGTTAGTATTATTTTAAAAATGTACTTTACATGAGAAGTTCTTTGTAGAATATGAATAAAGCTTAAGATTACTCATAACTGAAATGGTGAATGAACATGGCTACAATACATGCTTGTTCTTGCTCCCCTTTTTAGTTCTATTAAGCAAGGCAAGATAAAAATAGAGCCACTCACTCATGCTGCTCACTGTCTCAGGGATTTATATTCCTTTTTATTTAATGTTCCTATAGTGTTTGTGGTTTTTGTTTGCTTAAAGCTGTTTGCTTTTTAAACTGAAACATATACAACAGTCTGCAAGAATCTGATTTTTTTAAAGAAAAAACCTCAATGCTGAACAGTTCGTTTTAAAAAGCCAGAAATAAATGGTAGAATTAAACCAGATGGCAGTTAATTTAAATTCTTGCTCAGGAATCAACAATATTGACCTCAATCACACCAGTTTCAGAATAACTGCTTGAAAAGCAAACAGAGATAAACGACACCATTGCCTATTTGTTCAAAATATAAACAAAATGCATTTTTCATTTTATGCAGCATGTCGACTGTCCTGATTTCTGGAAAACCAACATACTTTTCTTTATTCCAAAGCAAATGCCATACTAAAAGCACACAACGTACAGAATAAGCTCAGCAGCCATTTGGTATCTACGGTACACACACAGAAAAAATTAAATTACAAAAAATATATGCTTGAAAACACCCACAAACCATCACATATACACATCTCTGCATAATTATAGAGGAATACAAGAACTCTGACTTGAAGCCTAGCAACAGTATCCAAGTATTAGTTAGTCTGCTAATCAACTACCCAAAACTCACACACCACCACCTCAATGTGTTTCATATTTAAAAATAAAACCCCTCTTGTTTCTATCTTCAGAGCTGCTGAAGGAGAAGGTAAACGATAAAACAAACCTTGTTCACTTGAGGAAGAACAACCCATGTCATTTAATCCATCTGATAATTCATCTCACCACAAAGAGCCAAGGCAAAACAAAATAAAAAGATTTAAAAATAGGTTATCCAAGTAAAGGATTCTCAGTTCGCAGCATATTTAATATGTGCATAGCTGTATTTAAAGAGACCTTCAAGATTCCTATATATATTATTGCTGGTTTTTTGTATCTCCATCCTATAGAAGCCATAGTAAAAGCTGTATAGCAAATGCTTTCTAAACCTTCTGTGCTCATTTACTTGCAGACAGCTGTAGACTGGATGAAAACAATCAGGGATTAACTTTTCTATTCATCACAGCTTTTAATCCATTACTTTCCCTTCAGTCTTCAATAAAAATAAATAGATAAATAAAAATAAAAATGCTGCAACTAATTGCAGTAAGAAGAGGGCAAATACATGTCAATCAATGGGGTTTAGCTGCTGGACAGTTTGTTAAAGCCTTGCAGTGTTCAAAGATGCAATGTTGGTTTTCAGCACAAAAATAAAATGGTATTGTGCAGACACTGAACTGTAAGATCTTTCCAGATCTCAACAACAATTGACAGTGCCCAGTTATTTTAGAAAATGCTCCAATATATCAGAAATGTTTATAAAAGCTTATTACTGGGAATGTAAGATTTGAAAAATGCAAGGTGATAGGTTGTGTTCAGTGTGATGCTTGAAATACAAATGTGTGTAAAAGAAATTTGTGACAGATTAACTGGATACCTTTCACTCCCTGAATGTCAGTAAACAATAAAGATGTCTTGTTCTTTCAAATCATGTCATAAAATAAATTACCTTGAAATGTGACTTTCAGTCTTAATATTTTATCTTTTTGCCCCTGCCTCTTATCGTTCCAATGAAGAATTTGATCAAATATGAAACTGACAAGTGTTAATGATATAAGAATTCATTTCTTATAGGGCAAGGGATTCTAGTCCAATCCTTTTCCCATTAAGTACTGGAAATGGGGTGTAACAAGTGCACTGATAATGAAATACCCCAATCAAGGGACTTATTTAGATGTAATTTGCCCCTCAGAATGGGAGGGGCACTCATGGGATCTCCTAGCTCCACCTCTTTACCCAAGGAGACCGTAAAGAGGTCACAGAGGAGAAGCTCGTTGAGAAAGGTGGGGTGAATAGAAGTTCCTTCAAACAGGCCCCTTGATGTTATGTCCCTGTTGCAGGATGGTATTGCGAGTTGCGCAAATGTTTAGGATAAGGAACTGCTACTCGGGGTTGTGTATTTCTTTGACACAACACACACACACACACACACACACAGAGAGAGAGAGGTGTCCTGGGATACAACCTAATTGTTGTATAAGCAAACCTCAGTACAGACTATAATGCAAGACTGATTGAGGATAATTATCAGCAGATACTGAAGACGTGTTCCAGAAACAATTCAAAGTGGTGGTTATGAAACACAGCGCACTACATGATTCGGGGCCAGGTTATCTGAAAGACCACATTCTCCCTTAAGTTCTTAGCCTGGTTTTATGATCTTGAGAGAGATCCTTCTGTCTGTTCCATCAACATCTGAAGCACGTTGGGTAGAACTTGAGAAAGAGTCTTGATGACTCGTTCCAAAGGAGGCTCAGATAGTCCTGTCTGTAATGAACTTTCTCCAGGAGGCAAATATAATAATATTAAGATAAGCCTTTGGCTCATAAATATTTTATATATGTTGAAACTGGTTTTAAGTGGTTCTTTTTATTGGTTTTACCTAACACATATCTTTTTTACTTTGCGTTTTATTGCATTTAGGACTATATGGGATGTTAGAGGAGGGATAGTACCTCTGGTGGCGAACACATTTGGTCCGCACCCTGCACTTACCTTCTAGAAGCTGTCAGCATGTGACAGTGGCCATACCCTGGAAATGGCTTTGATTGGCCAGCTAAATCAGGCAAAGGTGGCCTATAGTTCTCGATGAGTTAGGGACTTCCCCTGCATGCAAAAACAGGCTCTGGCAGATTGAGCGGATGAAACCAATAGTGGGTCTAATGGTCAAGAAGGCAATTACTGCATGTGTTGTAGAGGAAAGTGAGGGGTAGATGGGGCTCATCAACCTGAGAAGGTAGCCCATCTACGAGAAGGGAAACCTCTGCTGGATGTCTTGCAGGATATCTTCAGGAGAAGATAAGGCTAAAGAGTAAACCCTACAAAAAACCAGAGTGGAGTCCCTAAGATGGTTGGATGGCGCCTGGTATGCCTTCTTCTGGCAACTCCTGCAGCCAAGCTGGTGCCAAACATATTGCTCTGTTTTCATTTGGACCACATGAGCGAGGCCAAGAGGGGGGTCTTGTTGTCTGGGCAGCCCAGGACCTCCATATACACTGCCCAGACTTGTGCCCCAGGAAAGTCATTTCGGTGCTGTTAAAGCACCGGTTTCACTTCACTCCCAGAGGTGCATTCCACCGTCTTTTGGGACAGATGGATGCCAACAATTATATTTTGTTTCTATTGTGAGGCACTTGAGTACCATTTAGTGGAAAGGTGGATCACAATTTTTTTTTTTTTAAGGATAAATAATGAAGGAATGGAAATCTAACAGTGCATCCCGATGTATGCAAACACAAAAATAACCCAGAAATTGTTGATATAGGATGAGGGCTTGTCCAGTGATATATTCCTTTTGGTCTGAAGTTGTTACTCGTATCAATTTTGTATTGGCAAAATGCTTGATATTTTCAGGTATTCATCCGCTTTTATCTCTGTAGTATAAGGCTTAATAAATGGAAAACAGATGTAGATTGCAAGCCCTTATGGTGAAGTGGAAGTATTAAAGCCCAGATGGATAAATACCCACCGTCTATTACACAATAGTTTTAGACCTCGCTGTCCTGGCTACATTCAAATATATTGTATAGAGACATCAATTCATGTGGGAACCTATTTGGACAATGGGAGGGTTTATATTAACTTATATGTTTAATTTAAGATTTGTGTCTTTATGGTCACTCTATCCACACTGTGAGCTGATGGTGGTGTCAGCATGGGAATGGCCTGTGAGATCCCGCAAGGGCATCTCTTGACTTCCAGATCCAGTGCCCCAAGTGGACCTTGCCCCGCCCCTGCCTCATTTCCACGTATACATGGAACCCTTGGAACCAAACACCCACGTAAGATAGGGCATTACTGTACATAGTGAGGTTCCTGCCTAATGTTCATGAAGTGTATCTGAAGTGCAATCACCAGTGAATGGAATTCCAAGTACGGTCAGACTATATTTTACTTTCTTGGGCTCCATGATCACTGCAGATGGTGACAGCAGCCACAAAATTAAAAGAAGCCTGCTCCTTGAGAGAAAAGCAATGACAAACCTAGACAGCATCTTAAAAAGCAGAGACACCACCTTGCCAACAAAGGTCCGTATAGTAAAAGCTGTGGTTTCCCCAGTAGTGATGTATGGAAGTGAGAGATGGACCATAAAGAAGGCTGATCGCCAAAGAATTGATGCTTTTGAGTTGTGGTGCTGGAGGAGACTCTTGAGAGTCCCATGGACTGCAAGAAGATCAAACCTCTCCATTCTTAAGGAAATCAGCCCTGAGTGCTCACTGGAAGGACAGATCGTGAAGCTGAGGCTCCAATACTTTGGCCACCTCATGAGAAGAGAAGACTCCCTGGAAAAGACCTTGATGTTGGGGAAAATGGAAGGCACAAGGAGAAGGGGATGACAGAGGACGAGATGGTTGGATAGTGTTCTCGAAGCTACCAGCATGATTTTGACCAAACTGCGGGAGGCAGTGGAAGACAGAAGTGCCTGGCGTGTTCTGGTCCATGGGGTCACGAAGAGTCGGACACGACTAAATGACTAAACAATACTAGAATTTATCTTCTACCCCTTCTAACTCCTAGCATGGCTGTCAGCCCAGCAGCAGATCTATGATGTCCCCAAAGGCTACATATCTTTCTGTCCTTTTGAGCATCAAGGTCAGCTAATGTGACTTTATGGAAGCGAATGTTCCCTGAGAGCCAGAAGCATGCACTCATAACTGCCACCCCACAGGAAAATAAGTGTACATATGATGCTGTGTAATATATTGGACATTTCCTGTAAAAACAGGAAATGGTTGAAACATGCTTATAAGGGTAGCATGGACCTCCATGACATGGAAAAGGATACAGCTGCAAAGATCTCATGAAAAAAGCATGCTTCAGCCATTCCCCTCTACCACTTAGTAAACACTGAGCAAAGCAGTCCTCAGCATTCTTCAGTGTAACATCTATAGAGAAGGCTCTAACCCATGCCCTACTCTATAGTAGTCCCTAAATGACAGAATATGGCACAGCATCTCCCCAGATTATATTTCAGCTGATAATTGAGGATATCCAATGAAAGAAGAAAGTCTTTAGCCATACTCAGAGTAGATAAATTAAAATCAAGGGACAAGTCCACTTTTTTAAATAGGCCTTTTCTGAGTATGGTTAACATTAGATATTATTACCCATTGTTACTACACAATGTACAAAATGGAAACATCTGGTATCTCCACTGGTCACAATCATCTATGAGTATGTATGTATGTTCTTTACTTATAATTGAATATAGTAACTTTATTGATTAGAAGTCATAATTTACATGCTGATATATATATATTTATTACATACCTATATCAGTTTCCTTGTGATTCTTGATATATTCAGCGAGCTCAAAATTTCCAGCAATTATTGCCACCTAAAAGATGAGAGAACACAGTGCATTTAAGATTTTGGGGTTAAATTTTATGTCCCATATGTGATTAAAATTCTAGTAGCAGATACAGAGAAATATTGAGTAGATACTTTTCCCTATATAGCATCCTTGCTGATGCTTATTTTTAAACTTTCACATACAGTTCATACGCATGCTGGCTGTAAAACAGATGCTTTGGCTTTCCATAAATGCATATTTTAACATCATAGGACTCATGTTGCCCAATGGTGATTCATAGAAATAGTTTTTTGGCCACAGAATTGGTAGAAGCACAGTTGGCACCAACACCTCCAAATATTGACATATTCTTCCATCAACAGACAAAAAAGTAATGGATTACAATACACAAACAAAATAAAAGAAGATTCACTGGAGGAGGCCTTATTAAGATTTTGCAGAAATTTACTTGGTTGGGTTCTGATGCAAAATATTGTGATCAATCAGGTGTTTTTGACAGTAGGGACACTGAAAACTGCTTTATACCAGGTCAGACTATTTGCCCATCTCAACTGGATAAATTAGCTACTTCCTGATCTTCTTTTTAACTTATGATACCAGTAACTGAACCCGGAACCTACAGCACCCCAAAAGCATGTTCTCTGTCATACCGTATGATTATCTCTGTTGCAAATGCCACAATGCTCCCCACTCGAATATTTGTAAAATAATCATAAAATTTACCGCTTTTAAGCTGTTCAGTTTGAAAAAAAATTCTGCTGTGTTGTATTTGTATTGATTATATTGTATTTCATATGTTGTATGATGCTTTAATGGCCTTTGGGACAAAAAGTGGCAATCAGATGAATAAATAAAAGGGAGTCAATGTCAAGGCAGTTAAATGTGTGTTCACATGACAAGATGGAAATTGTAATTGGCTCTGCAAATACCTGCAAACATTATTCCTTAACCTGTCTTTCCTTTAAGGAGTTCCTGTAAGGCAGGTTAGAGGAGAGAGAGTGACTGACCCAAAGTCACCTAGTACTCTTAGGTTATACAACATGGACTTTCAAGCTAAATTAGGAAGACTGCAGCATCTTCATCTATGAAGACTACAATATTAATCAGTTAAAAACCAGATAGGAGGACTAAATGGATTGCCCATATAATGGATGAATGAATGTAAGAATCTCTATTTCCCCAGGAATCTGGATTGGAACCAACGCTTTTTAACTTCTTGGTAAATGATCTAGGCTTAGGGCTGAGCACTGAAGTGGCATGTTTACTAGTGATGACAAATTATTAAGGGAGCAAAATCAAAAAAGGGATTGCAAGGCACTCCAAACTGAGAGAATAGGGAACAACATGGCTAATGTGGATCAATGTTAAATGTAAAGTGATGTATGATGTATATACAGTAATGGGGTCTGAGCTGGCAGTGACTGACCAGGAAGGAGAACTTGGGGTTGTGATGTATAGCACAATGAAAACATTGATTCAGAGTCCAGCAACTGTTAAAAAGGTGAATTCCATGTTAGGGATCATTAGTCAATATTGTAAACCTGAGGTGCAAATCTATGGTGCACCCACACCTGGAATTTTGTGTATAGTTCTGGTTACTGTATCACAAAAAGTATATTTTAGAGTTGGGAAAGGTACAGTAAAGAACAACTGAAATGATCATGGGACAGAAACAACCCCCCTGTTACCATTATTTGAGCACTCTTAGTTTAGAGGGGGAAGGAAACAAGAAAGGGAGAGATAATGTGTGGGCAGCGTAGTTATGCATGTTGTGAAGGAAGTGGGCTTTAAAAAGCTATACTTCCTGTCATATAAATAATAGTAGAACCTGGGCTCATCCAAGTAAACCAAATGGTAGAAGATTTAGGACAGACTGTGAATAGTTGGAACTATGGAATTCATTACTGTAAGATGTGGTGATGACCACCAACCCAGACAGCTTTTAAAAGGGATTAGACAAATTCCTCAAAGATAAGATTATTAAGGACTGCATACTACCTTCAGGAACAGATGCAGCATGCCTTTGAATACCAGCTTGCTAGGGAACAGCAGTGGGAGAGAGCTATTTCCCTCATGTCCTACTTGAGGACTTCCCATAGGCATCTCGATGGCTACAGCGGAAATTACTAGGCTAGACAAGTCCCTGGCCGGAGGCATCAGGGCTGTTCTTATGTCCTTAGAACAGACCCACCACCAAAGGGAAGGGAAACCTGCAAAAAATGTTAATGCACGTGGCAGGATTCAACTAATAAATCCCTGCACAAAGACTTCTGCTTGTGCAGAAGTCCCCCTTGCTCCCCCACCCAAATTGGGGGCTGGGGGCTTGCTCTCCAAATTGGCTTGGGGGCTGGGAGAGTCCCTGGAACGGCATGTGGTGAGAGAAGAGAGATTTTCTGTTAGGGGATTGCCCTAGTGGAAGAACTGCCATATTACAACGTTGAATTCCCCCCCACAGTAATTTCTGAGTAAATTCTGATAGTGACTTTGATTGAGTAAATGAGGGTGATTGGGGGGTGGGGTTTCATGCTTATTTTAGTCACCTCTTTACGACTGTGTGCTAACCTTCCTACATGTCTAATCTGCCTCACCACTGAAAATTTATTCAAGGTACCCTTACCTGATTGTCACTTTTTAACTATGATATCTAGCAAAAGAAGAGCATTGCCTTTGCAATTCTAAGAAACAAAACTTGTCATGTTCAAGAGTTAAACGCTCTATTTTATATGTGTACAATTTCCTATAGTGGGACGCGGGTGGCGCTGTGGGTTAAAGCCTCAGTGCCTAGGGCTTGCCGATCGAAAGGTCGGCGGTTCGAATCCCCGCGGCGGGGTACGCTCCCGCTGTTCGGTCCCAGCGCCTGCCAACCTAGCAGTTCGAAAGCACCCCTGGGTGCAAGTAGATAAATAGGGACCGCTTACTAGCGGGAAGGTAAACGGCGTTTCCGTGTGCGGCTCTGGCTCGCCAGAGCAGCGATGTCACGCTGGCCACGTGACCCGGAAGTGTCTTCGGACAGCGCTGGCCCTTGGCCTCTTGAGTGAGATGGGCGCACAACCCTAGAGTCTGTCAAGACTGGCCCGTACGGGCAGGGGTACCTTTACCTTTACCTTTAATTTCCTATAGTACTGTGCACTTAATTCACAGATAAACATCATATAGTGTGCTAAGGTACAGAGAGAATGAGTGATTTGGCAATACCCATTGCAACTGACATTGTTATGATTCTCTCCACGGTAATAGTTTTATACATGTAGTGAAGCTAAATAGGACTCTCTTCCACAAATACATTCATTAACCTCAATAAGATAAGCAGCCAATCAGTGTAAGTATCTCTGAACCTGCCCTTTAGCAATGAATGCGCCATAATTTTAAGAAATATGTGATTATTTTTTGTGGGCTGCAAGCTCTCTGTAGCAATGGAGCTTGGAAAAATAAACATCTGTCTTAATTCAGGCTGTTTCTGGCAGGCTCCATTCATGTAAGTTCAAATACTGTAATGTTCATTTAGAGATAAGGGGTATGGGCTCATCATCAACTTATGCTCATCCAATGACAACAATTTATTTTAAGCAACACAACCTCTCAGTCTTAACACTCAGAACTCAAACACTGAAGAGTTACAGCTATTAAATCTAAGACACATTTTTTAAATGACAGAATATTTGATGTGAAGCAGTAAATCTCCTCCACACAAAAAAGGTAAATATGTTTTATAGCTCCAGAGAGAGACATTTTCATTAATACTGCTCAAGCATTAAAATGGAAGAACAGTAACAGCTCCCTCCTGATCTTGACAGCAGCTCATTTCCAAAGGAACCGTCAGTCTCAGCTCAATTTATCTGAATGTGGCTGAAACATGGTGTCAAGGTGTAACAGCAAAAAAGGAAAAATATTTCCACACTTTATGACAAAACATTAAAAAGCACTATGCATAATAAAAAATGCAATACTTTAACACAATCAGTTCACTGCCTGTGTAGCTTAGAGATACCTTTGGAAAAGCTGACATTCTTTTGTAATTTAATTATGTCTCGAATATTAGGAGCCTGCGGCCAAATAATTGGCTACTTAGTTTTCATTAAAGCTCTTAAAACTCCATACAGTGGTACCTCTGGATACGAACGGGATCCGTTCAGGAGCCCCGTTCGCATGCAGAAGCAAACACAACCCACGTCTGCGAGTGCATGGGTCACGATTTGCCGCTTCCGTGCATGCGTGTGACGTCATTTTGACCATCTGCTCATGCGCAAGTGGTGAAACCCGGAAGTAATGTGTTCCGTTACTTCCGGGTCACCGCAGAACGCAACCCGAAAGCGCTCAACCTGAAGCACATTTAACTCAAAGTATGACTGTATTTCCACTTACAGTTTTCAGCCCACTCCTTACCTGGTCCACTTCATTAAGCAACTCTGCCCTTGGCCTTTTAAGGATTCCAATCTCCCCCACATGCCCCATAACCCCAGTGCATACAGGTCCTCTCGACCTTAAACACCATGCAGCTTCTTCAGAGCCCTCCCTTTCAATTCATCCATATTTGAGCTCCTCTGCCTTTTTATTCAAGCCTCCTCCTTTTGCCTACTTGTCCTTTAGGTCCATGTTTTCTCAATTAACATGTGAGGAGGCCATACCTCTCCATTCTGATGGACCTGCTAGATGTTGACTTTAACATACAAAGCCCTAAATTACTTAGGACCCAATTACTTGACGAAAGACTTATCTCCCTACCTGCAAGGTTGGATCCTGTAATATGCAAGTCCCGTGGTCATATCAGCAAGCATACCTTGATATGTGATGGAATGGGATAGGACCTTCTTTCGGTAAGCCTATTTGTGGAACTCCTTCCCTATGCTACCCCTCATTGATGGCTTTTAAAAGACTGCTTAAAAACCTTATTCATACAGGCATTGAGGAGAGGGCTGTGTGTTGATCTGGCTATCTTTTATGCTGCTGCTGCTACTATTTTTTATTATTAACTTAATGTGATTTGATTGTGTTTGACTTAATTCTAATGGGTCTATTGTGTGCATTTACCACCTTGGGAACCTACAGGATGAGATACTATTTATATTTATAAACAAATAAATGTTGCTGAACTTTCATGAATCCTGACTTTTGGCCACGCTGGTTGAGGCTGTTGAGAGCTAGAGTCCAGCAACCTTTGAATTAATTCCAAGTAATTTCAGTCCAAGAGAAGAGCTGTTTTTACCTGACAGAAAGATCAAGTAGTTTTATCTTGCTTTTCTATGGCTTCAATTGAACTACCCCGGGGAGGTGGGGAGTGGATGAAGTATTAGGGTTGACCAATGGCAAAACCTGCTTCTCATTCCAGATATTAGGGCACCATCATAATGGTGCTTTTCAGTACCATACATGCGCCACACCATTGTGGGATTATTGCTAGCCTTCCAGAATCCCAAAAGACTTCTGTGGATCATTCACACCCGTGCTTACATTGTGTAAAAAAGGGGGGGGGGGCAAAGTGTGGAAAAGGATAACTGGTGGTAGAAGAACTCTGCTACTTGGAGCAGGGGGCGGAGGACAATTCATCTCCATCACAATTCTTCCTGGTTCTATTCTAATTTTTATTCTCATGGGCAATAAAGTTGCATGAAATTATGCAGAAGTTTATTTTATGATAAAAACATTTTTTTCCTTTGAGGCATGAGAAAGCAGAGTAAGCATATTTCTGTACTGTATGGTTTAATAAAGTCTAAAACCTGCTAAGACCCAGCTGTATGCAATTGTACTGTGTATTGTAAAACGAGCTCAATGCCATGGGTGCTGATTATAATAATACAGTAGAATGCCACAAATCTTAAGTGGTATCCATTATCAGATCTCTTGTAAGAAGAACAGTTTCAAGATACAAATTGGGTATTGTTTGGTGATCACTGAAATCATTCTGTGTTTCAAATCTCTGTAGCTGGCGTAGAAGAAGTCAAAATAAAATAAACCCATCTAGTAGTGCAGCCTTCCATAATTCCATATCATTTTAATGCCAATGTATGCATGTTTGATGCATGAAAATAAATAACACATACCTATGGCTCAATTATTTTGGAAAATATAATTCTTCGTAATATAAAAATGTTCTTAAATTCAGGAACCCCCCCCCCCCATTTTAGAGCTAAAATATTAAATAAGAGCATGATGTCCCATTTCTAGGGTGATGGATAAGGAAGCACATGATGAGATTCCATACAGCTTTGCTTTGAGTGACCAGACAGTACTGTACTTTTTAAATCACAGGATGATCATATCTTGGCTTCATAAAATTTAAGATATGAATGAGGCTTGCGGCCATGTATGCAGCCTCTTCACTCTTTTGCTTCACATGAACCCAATAAGTATTTCATTAACTATACTTTCCCATTTCATACAGATCAGGAAAGTATGGTTAATCCATTCAGAAGAAGCCAGGATACAAACAAATGGTTTGAAGAAACAGGGAAATGTAGGGTTGTTGTTTTTTTTAAAAAAGAAAACTTTCTGGGTTGTTTTGTTCAGATGATTTGAACCAACACACTCACCAGCTTCACACATAAAGTTAAGCCAAACTATGGCTTAGAACAAATGCAAGTGTTCCCAGAGAGATCATGGTTGCTATATTCCTCCCCTGGTCCTGCCACTACTGGGTTAATAATAATAATAATAATAATAATAATAATAATAATAATAATTTATATACTGCCCTCCCCAGCCGAAGCCAGGCTCAGAGCGGCTAACAACAGTAAAATGATAAAACATTCTAAAATCATTTCATTATAAAATTAATTCATATCAGATTAATGGCAACCATTGGGCTAGAGTTCTGTGAGGATTGCCAAAGGAGGGAGTCAGGCTGTGCCCTGGCCAAAGGCCTGGTGGAACAGCTCTGTCTTGCAGGCCCTGTGGAAAGATTTTAAGTTCCGCAGGGCCCTAGTCTCTTGTGACAGAGCATTCCACCAGATCGGGGCCACAGCCAAAAAAGCCCTGGCTCTGGTTGAGGCCAGCCTAACCTGTCTGTGGCCTGGGACCTCCAAGATGTTTTTGTTTGAAGACCGTAAGCTCCTCTGTGGGACATACCAGGAGAGGCGGTCCCGTAGGTTAAGTCAGGGGTTAAGTCATGGTTTGACTTGCTATGTCATCCCAACCTTGGTTGATGGTTTGTCTGTAATATGCAAACCATGAGCCCCTGGAGTGAGTAGAACATAAACTGCAATCTCCTCTCTGAAAACCCAAGGCATTCACACTACCATAGTTTAGCTTCGTGTTACATATAAACTGAGGCGGTATGTAGCACAGGGAATTTTAGCAGGTTCAGTTTGTCACATAGAGAAGTGAAAAGCTGTGCCTATTCCTCAGCTGCCCTGCTCTTAAAGGTACACGAGTCCTGTACTCTGTGTCTCAGGACACCCTACCAATTATGATGCCAAGTTTGTCTTGATTTTTGGTTACAGAATAAATGCAACAAACAGGACCCAGGGGCCTATCTATATTCCTCGTGACAGAATTTCAAAACAAAACAAAAAAACACAATCATCTTGTCCAACAGTGGATAGGATAGATTGTGGATAATAAATAAATAAATAAATAATATTTATTATTTATACCCCGCCCATCTGGCTGGGTTTCCCCAGCCACTCTGCGCGGCTCCCAACAGAATTAAAAGCACAATAAATAGAACATCAAACAGTAAAAACTTCCCTAAACAGGGCTGCCTTCAGATGTCTTCTAAAAGTCAGATAGTTGTTCATTTCCTTGACATCTGTCGGGAGGGCATTCCACAGGGTGAGCGCCACCACCTATAAGGCCCTCTGCCTGGTTCCCTGTAACCTCATTTCTTGTAGAGAGGGAACTACCAGAAGGCCTTCAGAGCTGGACCTCAGTGTCTGGGCTCAATGATGGGGGTGGAGATGCTCCTTTAGGTATACTGGGCCGAGGCCATTTATGGCTTTAAAGGTCAGCACCAATACTTTGAATTGTGCTCAGAAACACTTCTAATTCATGTAAACCTAGGCCTGACCAAGTTAAAAGGCCACAACCCCATACAATGTGGTATAATAAAATGTCAGGCAAAATATATTTTGATAAAGGTTTCATTCATAGGGAATGTGAAGTTATTCAAGATAAATGACAGTATCATTTAAAAGTGGTGCCTCAGAAATTCAATGGGGACTGAGTTTTATGAATTGTGTGATAGATGATAGATAGATAGATATAAAATCACTATATACCGTGAAAGTTAAGGACATGTAGAACGGTGGTATGTTAAACCTAGTACTAAACAGTAATCTCTGGCTGGTTTCCATTGAACTCCAGAATTTGTGGAGGCGGTTCAGATTACTGAACAGATGATAAAAGACAAGAATGATTGGTTACATGAAAACTTTTTGCAATTATTTCCCAAGTATCTGGATGCATTTCAAACTTGTTTCCAACCTGACCTTTGAGCATGAACTGCCTTAGACCTGCTGGAACTCTGCCAGAAAAAGGAATGTGACCCTGTTAAAACTCCTGGACCTTTCACTGGCTTGCAATACAAGGGACTATGGTATTCTTCTAGACCAGCTTTCTTGTTTAGAGGTTGGAACTCGGTTTTTGCAGTGGTTCTGCTTCTTTCTGGGCCACAGATTCCAAAAGTTGGTGCTGGGAGGTTGCTTTCCCTGATTCTAAAAGTTGTACTATATAGTTTCTCAATGGTTCAATTCTATCTCCCAGTCTCTTTGACATATACATAAAAGCACTGGATACCAGAGAAGCCAATGCAACATGGAGGAGTCCATGTTATGGATGCTCCTCACACCTCCTACTTCCAAAAACCAGTGCAATGCTGGTATAGGGGGAAGGCTGGGCTTCTGCTACATAGCTCAGGATGTTTGATCTTTCAGGAAGCTGTCAAGCTGCAGCAGTTCCAGTGCCATTAAGAAGGGGCCCTAAATGACAAAGACCCCCTTTTAAGGGTTCAGATTGACAGTGTTTGCGAATAACACCATGACATTCTCCAAGCCTCTTTTTCCAGGCTGAGCAACCCTAGCAGAGCCAGACAGTGTTACCAAGTTAAATTATGACAAAGCTGCTTGTAAGGTTCATGTGATTTCATAAGCCAAACTTTCATTTCAGAAATAAAAGTTCAACTTGCATCTGTTAATTTTATCTCCTATCTTTATCTGTATCTTATTGTGTACATGAACTTCTAGACTATGTTAATTCAAAATACATACCTAGTTTCACTTGACACAATCTTATAAGGAAAGCAACTAACATTTGCTCAACCCATTTACTACCTTAAAAATAGTTGTTGGAAAATTGTTAGACTTAGCTTCTATCTACATTTTAAAACAGCAATTTTGGACTATTAAAAGGTTAAAATCTTCACTTGTAAAATATTTTGCAAACAGCATGAATTATTGTTTGGTTCGTATTTAGCAACTGACATAATATATTAATGGCATATTTAAGTAAAACAAACAAGAAATATCTGAGAATCAACCAAGTAATGGATAATTACATTTTTCTTAAGTGGCAACTATATGTAAAAGTGTTTGCAAAGTTGCCCCACAGTATTCAGAACAAGAGTATTCTACAATTTTGTCCTCATACATTAATTTATACAGATTTTGGTTATGAAGGGCAAATATAATAACATTTATATGCTGGTCCAGAATATCTCACTGCTGTTGAGCAACACTACTTTGCATCTTCAACACTAAACAGCCTGCTTCACCATGCAAAATCTGCTCTTCACACAGTCCAATTACATCATTGCAAATACACACACAGTTTATATACAGTTATTATATACAGTTTTAAAATATTTGACTTGGCATGGTCATGTAACTTTGTACATGCTTATTATGCAGAGGAATGAAAGGCATTAGCAATTTGATTAACATCAAGTGTCAGAGGCACAGTTTACATAATCACCCTTCCCCCAATCAAATTATTTCTGCTGTGCAGTTCTAATTCTCTTGCTTGATCTGTTCTCTTGCTGAGCATTACCTTTTGGATGCTTTCAACAGGCTATCTGGCTGAATGTAATTTCATCTTCTCTCCTTGATAATACAGACCACGCTAGCGTTATCTTCCTTTTACTGATCTTTTGAGTGTGATTTTTCTTCTACCACTGAAATTTTTCAGCCAGAATGCATGCTGATACTGTTCTAAAATTTAGCAGCACATGTGGTACACTGTGCCCAGAAATTCTCCTAGCAACTCTGGCATAGCGTCTAACATTTTCTTTCTTCAAGCTATGATTCATGGTGCCATCTGTAGTCAGATATTGACAGGCAGTAGTCTTAGAATAGCTATTATACATTTGCTCAACAACTAGTTTTAGCAACTGCAAATATAAATCATGGGGAAAGTCCAACACTTATTTATTAAATGATTTTACATTTGCTGAAACACTGTAATATCATTGCAATGCCTTTTCACTATTCAGTTCTGTAAGGATAAACACAAACTATATTTCAGCAATGTACAAAGGCAATGCTGAAATATAATTACTTTAACATGATATCCAAAAGCCATCTTCTCTGAGGGTCAAAATAAATATGACCTTAATGATGTAGTTCCGCCTTAGATAGCAAATTTCACATTTCTAATGCAGGATTTCTGATCCAGATCAGAACCCTAGCATGGGCGCAAGGCATCTTTAAACCTATGGTTCAAATCCAAAGTAGGCTTCCATCAATCTTCACTGCAAAAACCTCTCCTTTGGTTTTTTTTTGGGAGGTGCAATACAAAATGTAGGCAGGGGAAGGGGAATTTTGGATAAACCACACCAACCTGTCAGTTGCAGAAATCTAGGGCTTGTGACAGTTTAAATTATGTTACAATCCTACACTTACTTAATGAGAGCAAGCCTTTGAAATTGTTTCACACAGATCTCAGAAAACAACAGATAGAATCAGGCTGCACAAGTAATCCCTCATGGGTAAATGTAAACAAAATAAAAAAACAAAAGGATATACAGCAACTTATGGCAAATATTTATATCTAGTCCTACCTCAGTTCTTAAGATTTGGGAGCTCTATGTCTATAGGAAGAGGAGACAGATAGCATTTAAAGCACTTGCCAATAGATGGCAGGTTTTGGTACAGCCTAATCTACATACAGTGTACCAAGCTCAGATAAATCTCTTGGCAGCTCTACCTATGAGGCTCCAAAGGCAGACAACAGTTTGCTTTTTCTATATTTGAACCTGGGTTAACTGCATAACACATTCAATAAATATGTTACATTTGCCACTCTCTAATGGGTTGATGATGCAAATATAGCTTTACACATGAAAAACACAGGATTGTATATGCAAGCTGCCATCTTGTATTGCAAAAGTTAAAACTGACAAATATTAATGGTGGGCTATAGTTTGGCTAAGAATTTTAATATTTATTTCCCCAGACACATTTCAAATAAATATATTTGAGAGAGCGAGGCTTTAGCTGCAAACATTTCATTATATGCTCCTCTACTTTTTTAAAGTCCTTATTCTATTACCCTAAAACACCAAGCTTATGAAATTCTAATGTTTGCTCAATTAAGTAAATATGAAGAACACAGTGGTGCATTCATGTATTCCACTGCCTTTTGATAGCTTAAAATGCCACCTAGAAAACCATTCACAAGAAAGATGCATTCTGAAATCCCTTATGATTTGCTTTTAATAAATTAAATGTAAAAAGGAGCAAATACAGGTGTGTATTTTTCATGGAGAAATCTAGGTCATACTGCGAAGAACTACCAAGGCAAGTGATTATATAACACCTATTACAACTTACATGACTGAGCACTAATTTTAAAGGAGACTTAATGAAACTAAATAATGCCTGGCTGTTACTCAATATGAAACACAAAAGAGAAAGGCAACTAATAAGAAAATACATTTTGACTTCAAATTTCTATTCCCCCCTCCCTCTGTTCTTTGAAAAGTATCAAAGCAAAATAATATAAAACTGAGTTCTATTCAATCTGGTTCTGAATAAAATATAAGCATTGTTAAGCAAAATTTCTTTTAAATTTCCTTTCACTGGAGATATAACCGGTTGATTCATACAGACTGATATGGCAGGTATACAACCCAGTATGGTTTGGCCATATGGCGATGTAGCCTTGTTTAGGAATCAACCCACAATGACCACAACACTACAAAGCTGCCACGTAGTGGAGCACTAAACTTACAGCAAGTTAGCATCAACATGGAACCACTACATGCTTTTTTACCTCAACACAGTACACTCTACTCTCCAACCTACTCTCCATATCATAGAAATATCCAGTACATCTGATTCTTCCATAGTATCAAAGTCTGAGGCTGATTTCTACAAATTGAAAATGCCACCTCTGTGTATAGTTACATAAGTCCTGGTCTAGTTGTTCCCCAACTCCCCCATCCCCCATGCTCCACTTGAAAATTGCTGAGGGTCTTGGTGGACCACACAATGCTTTATCTGCTTGTCATAGCAATTGTATTGTGCTGTGCAAGAAGCTGTATGATTTTAACTTATGTTCTTATGAACATGCCACGGACCACAAGCAGTTTGGAAACCCCTGCCATATTCAGTCATGTCCTCCTCACGTGAATACAATATGCATTACTGGGGCTGTGCTTCCAGGTTCCACCCTCACTGTTGCATGATCGCATGGAGTTATAAATCACAGGAAAAGCCTATGTGCATTCAGCAGGCTTTTCCTCTACAGGCATGCCCCGTCCCCAATGTATAGGTTGTGGGAGGGCATAAATAATGTGATGTGGCAAGTATGGGGAGTCCTGTAGTTAATCCTGCGAAGGAAAAAGATACTTCTCATGATTTGAGCCTTTTCCTTGTTTGTGGTTGCGTAAATTCACACTTAAGACATTTGGTTCCACAGCAGAAACTAACACTGGGGAAAGTTTCTGGGCATTATGACCTATAAATTTTGTACAACCTGGAAAATGGTGAGGCTCTGAGCTACTGCCTGCTATTGTTCTATATGGGAGCTAATATTTCTGATACAAATAAATTTCACAAACATCAGACAGTTTATAAATTACACAGTATTGGTCAAAGACCTAAAAAGGAACGTGGGGACAATACGCAAAACGATGGTTCCATAATTCCTATTCATGCAGTTTGATACTACTGGCAGTAGCAAAGAAAGTTCTCCTACTAGGACTTTTGTCTGTACAATGAAACTTCCCCTCCCTTGTGTGCCCCCCTAAATCTGTTATGGGTATTCCCCCAATCCTCCAGAGGCGCACAGGCAGAGGAGAGGCAGGAGACATTCCACTGAGCAACCATAGATCCTCGAGTTAGTAGAAATACTTCACTGGGTACCACGTACTGTATGTGTTTCCATTCAGAATTAAATCCCAGTGACCTTAATGGGGATTACTTCTAAGCAAAAAATGCAAATCTAGTTATAAGTCTTTGAAAGACTTAGCCTTGTGAATCGCTGGGTTTTGCAACACCTAAACTAAACCTGTAGTCCTATACAAGGTTGAACTCAATAGGGCTTAGTTCTAATCAGACATGAATCAGATTGTGCCCTGCCTTCTGTAATTCTAGAGACACACCTTCTTAAAACCTTTGCAAATCCTCAGCATTTTTATGATATATATATTTTAAACAGTCTGTCATCTTCCCTCCAGGCTGGAGGCAATTTCAATGACCTTCTATTTACAGCTAATGGAAGAACAAACCCACTTTCATAACCTCACTTCTTCAAAGAAGTGGAAGCTTTTTATCTAGTATGGTATTTTTCTTCAATTATGAGGATAGTTCTATTTTCCAATTTTCGCTAACCAAGGAAAAATGATCTTATCGCAGACGCAGAAACACTGAATAAAATTCTACAGACGGCCTCTCTCTCTCTCTCCTTTTCAAAAAAGGTATTTTAAATTAGAGGTTTTGATACAAACTGAATGCAGTATTTAATAATAGCTAATGAATGGGCACTTGATACATTGCATAGAGTTCACTGCTACAATGTACTGATTACAGGAGTATCAGTTTAGTATGCAAAACCCCATTAACTCAAGAGGATCCCATGTAATTTTGTGATAGTGTAATTTGTATCAAATAGGTCAGCAAAACAAAGCAGATAGCAATGAATTGAGGGAGAAAGACATAATAAAAAAGAGGTTCATAGCACTGCAAACCAGCCTTTTCAACTTAACTGGCTGATATGTGTACCCATCCATCAGCCTTGTTTCTCCCTTCACACTCCTTCCTCTTCATTGCTGTCTCTGCCTCCTATTAGGAAAAAAATCAACAAACTACCCAACAACGAAGTGCCTGAGATTAGATGCTTCCTATTTAAGGCACCTCAAGCCAGTTGCTTCGTTATTTTCCCAGAATAATGGCTTGGTCTGATACTAGTAAGGTAGACGGGTGGAGCACTGGTGGCAGAGGGACTCAGCAGAGGCAGTTTCACCCACAATATACCACCGAGTGAAGCAACCATGGTGGTTTGGCCCTCATACCGGTCCTGGGCGATGTATCAATATGTTGTCCAGGCCTAATGAACATAGGGCCAATTCACATAGCAGCTGACCATATCTCCAGTGGGACATAGCCAGTGCACACACATCAAGAGATAGGGACAGGACTGGCCTGCCTGACCCCACAGCCCGATAACATGTGCTTTTAACATATGAGGTGTTGGTGTGAGCCCCTTTGAGGTACATAATCGGAATGCATTACTGCCCTCAGCCCAACTGTCATTAAGCGAATAGGCCCAGTTATTTTTCCACTTCGTTGCAATTTCTTCTTTCATTCAAGTACAAATTGCCGTAATTCCACCTTCAAAGCACAACTTGTCCTTTCACCTGTATATAACTGCCTTTTCCACAGTGGCCACTGTTTGCCAATTGTTTCTTTTCCAAATCCAATGGCAAAATACTGCATCAATGTGTTGATGTTGAGGTAACAACAACAAATTTTATGTGGAAACATTCAAACAGATCCCCACCAGTGGTTTTATATCCTGGTTGTGAAAGATGTCATCTAAAAGAATTTGAGAGTTGGGTGTCAAACTGCTGTAAACTTTTGCTGTTTTCATTCATTGTTATTAGAATGTTTAATTTGTATTTTATATAAACGGCTTTGGGGCTGACTTAAGGCTTTGCCCTGAAATGAAAGTTAGCATACCTGGTACTTTAAATTATAATAAACTAACCATGGTTTGCACAAACTAATTTCCCATATACAGGCATAACAAGGATTTGGGGGAAAACAACAAATGGAGGATTTCAAACTTCTCACCTGGTACATGAAGGGTGGTAAAAGTGGCAGAGCAGCATGTGAACCCAAGGCTCTCTCTCTTAATCAACCATGGTTTGTTATTTCTGAATGCAGTTACTTTAAATCTGAGGACAAATGCCGGCTCCCTTGGCCTGAAAAGCGAGATGAATGCCACACCCCATAGTTGCCTTTGACTGGACTTAACCATCCAGGGGCCCTCTACCTTTTTTTAACCTTTTTAACTTTAAATGACCTGTGCACCAATTCTTTTAAGGAAGCAGGGAGCAACTATTTGTTTATATGGTTGGGGAGTTCTGAGTGTGCAAATTAAAATGGGCCAAAAGGAAAACTGAGTGGTTCTGTAAGCTTGACGGGGTCTTTATCCACAATAATGACTCCCACCCTTACAAAAAATGGAGGACTGAAAACACATTCCTATCCTCAGTGACTGGAACAAGGCAAATAAATGCAAAACTATACATTTGCACTAATTGCCTATGAAGATACTGCATTCCGTTTTTATGCTAAGTGAATCAAAACAATCAGGGAGAGAGAGAGTAATTGTAACTGTAATTATAATTATTTTTGTTGTCTATGTGGAAGGGGATGGTGGTTCTGCTTATTGTTTTCTGTTTACTGTTGTTATGAAAACTTAATAAAACTCATTCAATATAGTAAGCTAGAGCATCTAGGGGACAGATAAAATTCAACCCTAGCTGAAATCAATGGTACATACTCCAAGTTAAGCGGGTAAGAGATTGCAGCCTGGGAAAATGTGTTATGTAGGTGAGCATTAAAAATATTGGGTTGTATTCCACTTAGCACTAAGGCTAAGGTTCCTTCAGTGCAGGGACGTTCCTTGAGAGACAGAACCTTCTCCCCCCATCACCCACCTCCCAAAATCTGTTTTGGGGGTTTCCTCAAAACTTCAGAATAGATTGGGGGATGGCGTAGGGTGCATTGTGAAGGAAGAGGGAACATACCTGTTGCACTAGCAGAGATCCTTGTGCTGGTTTCTCCTAGTGCAAGGGTGGGGAACCATCCAGTTCATGGGCTAATATTGGCCCATTAAGGATGCCAAGTTGGTCCATCAGGCCTTCTTCCCCAAACCATGCCCACTCATCAGCTGGCATCACTGGGCAGGAGGACAGGGCTTAATTCTACATTGCCTGCACCACCCTGTTCCAAGCAGCGAATAGGAGTGTGCAGTGCAGCCTAAATTGCCAGATTTAATCTTGGTTCATCATATGTTAATTTGAGATTAAAGCCCTTGGCCTTCTCCTTTAAGTGTAGGGGGGATGGAAAGCCCCCCCTCCACAGCCCACTGCCATGCACCCACTTATATGAGAAGTGGAGCAAAGTACCATTTGATAAATGAATTCTGACAGCTGGACAGACTTGCCTACTTAACAAATTTAGCCTGATAAGCATCTGGCCCATGGAGCCAAAAGGGTTCCCCAATCCTGCTAGCACAACCATTTAGTTGAACACACCCCATAACCTCCAACCTGCAGTGTGAAGTCATACAGTCCACAGTTCCGCCACTTCAGTTGCCTGAGCCTAATCTACATGAGCACAGAATTCAATGAGTACATAGTTGAATAACCAACATAAACCATCATAAATTCCCTGAAGATGAATGAGATACAAATATGACAAACAAGTATGTGCAGTAACTTGGTTGCTGCATTCATATTTTTCTTCTCCCAGGTAGAAAATGTGTCAACAACTCTCATTGGTACCAATATGCAAGTTGCCCTGCATCCCCCCTTTTTTTTTACCTGAAATGGAGATTGACTATTATAGTTCTTCAACTCCTTGTTAGCTCCCCGTAACAACAAAACTCTTGCACAGCTGTCCTGTAAATAAAGCACATAATTTGTTACAACCTTGTAATCAAGTTGCACTGCTGGTATTCAATACACAAATAGAGCCAAACTAGTCATGATACTAAATGTGCACAATTCTTTTAAGAGCTTAACAGCTACCAGTGGGAGGCAATTTTCATCAAGAGTATGGCACAAGGTGAGAGTTGGTTTAAACCTTTCCACCTATGCCTTGGTTCAGACCAGGCTTCCTCAACCTCAGCCCTCCAGATGTTTTGAGACTACAATTCCCAGCATTCCTGACCACTGGTCCTGCTAGCATACTGGAAGAGTGTACTCCAAATACAATCATTTCCAAAATTAAGAGATATACCAAAGAAAAGAAAGTTATCTGCTTAGATGGTTTTTTTTAAAGAATTGAAGCAATAATTAATGAAGAAGCAGATGCTCTAACAGATGTTATATGAGTTATAACAGGCCTCATTACTTGTGTATTTCTAAGGCAGTGCAGCATTAGAATCACTATGCCTATAATGTTGAAGTTTTATTAAAAATAACCTAAAGCTTTGTTTGTTGTAAGTTTTTGAGTATCAAAACTTTGGTATTAACAAATCCAACAAAAAGAGTCTAATGTGGCACAAGTATTTGTTGTTTAGATACCACATCAAACTACCACAGATTTATGGCTATAAAAAGGCAGCCATTTCATTCATTAATTCACACTGTCCACTCTAATTATACAAAACAAATTACCAAACTGGTTTCCTGCCAAGCCTATAGGCCAGGTGACCAGGGAGAACAAACCAACAACTTCATAGCCCTTATATTCAGGCCCTATAGCTGTCCTTCAGTCTGAACAAGCTACTATAGTCAAATGAAGTCATTTGACTCCCTCCTCTTTTCACCCTGCTCACCTCTACCTTGTCTGCTTGTCTTGTGTGTTTACTGGCTCTCCACCTTGTCCTGCTTCTCTCTGTCTTGCCATCAGTGCTCTGCCCACAGACCACCACTATGCTTTTGGTGCTTCACCCAATCCTAGAATCACCAACTGTTTGCCACATCCATAAGTACCACACCAGGCTGGACTAGGGGTTGAGGCTATTACTACTGTCTATAGGTACACCTCCCCTTAACCAGGAAGCCTCTTGACCTTTGAATGGGCTTAGAGGGTCTGCAGCCAGAGAGACAGATCAGGAATGCTGTTGGTCTATTGATCACTCTGTTGCCTGGCAGCATCCCTGGTCAGGCTGGCCAAGATAGTCTCTGATATATTGTTGGAGGACCCTAACATGATAATCCTGGGTGACTTCAATATCCATGCGGAGGCTGCTGTCGGGCTAACTGGAGACTTCATGGCCTCCATGACAACCATGGTTCTCTCTCAGATGGTCATCTTGATGTAGTGATATGAGGGATGGACCAAAGATAGGGGGAGTGCAATCCATTCCCATGTCACAGTCGGACCATTATCTGGTTAAGTCTGGACAGACAATTGCAGTAGAGAAAGCTGGTGATCCTGCTGAAGCCCTCATCTCACTATGGAATGACAAGATTAAACGGGTGGTTGACACAATTGCTCCTGAGCATTCTCTCCAACATTTCAGAGCATCTGAGGAGCTCTGGACTATGAAACAGGCCAGATGAAGACTCGAGTGCAGGTGACACAAGTCTCACTCTGAAGCCGACCAAACACTTTGGAACTCCCTGCCTCTTGAGATCAAGCAGGCACCTTCACTGTACTCTTTTTGGCACCTGCTAAAAACATTCCTGTTTAGACAAGTCTACCCAGATGATTAGAAAACTGAGGTAATCTTAATATGTTTTTATTTTTCTTTTGTTTATTTTAAAGTAGGGTTATAATTTTTTTTCTTGGTATTACTGTTGTTTTATCTTTTGTAAACTGCTTTGAGACTTTTTACAATCAAGCGGTGCATAAATTATATGAAATAATAAATAAAAAATCAGTCATTGCTATTGTAGCTTAGCCTCGTTATGGCTCAGAGATGCTTTAAGCCAGGCATCCCCAACCTGTGGCTCTCCAGATGTTTTGGCCTACAACTCCCATGATCCCTAGCAAACAAAACCAGTGGTCAGGGATGATGGGAATTGTAGTCCAAAACATCTGGAGGGCCGAAGGTTGGGGGTGCCTGCTTTAAGGACTCCACACTACATGAAAATATTCTTCATGAAACCAAGAGTTCTCCCATTCAAACAGATATACTGAGAGCCTAAGTTTCAGAGATGGTGAAAGGTGGTCCTTACAGTCTATATCTTCCTATGGAAAGCAAAGGTGGAAATGATCCACTGCAATGTCCCTGCACACTGCTGAAAAGCATTTTTTTAAAAAGCCCATTTGGAGATCTGCCAAAAGTCAATACATGCAGAGCTGTATGAATGCTACTAATCTGAACAAAGCTTCATGGTCTGTGTATGGTCCATGGGTATGGTCTGATGGCACAGGTATGGTCATACAGTCTCACCTTGCTGAAGTTACAAAGTCTAGGACTCACATGTACATTGCCTTGGATTTTGTGACAGGAGAAATGTGGGATAGAGATGTAAGAAAATAAAGTGAGTATGTGCAGCACTCACTGCTAAGTCAGCATGCACAGCTGCTGCCATAAAACCTGTCTCCCACTAATTACTATAAAATGCATTATTGACATTTGTAAAGGGCACCAAATTAAAAATGGCAGCTTTATGTTTCCACTCCAGATTGAGGAAGGGGGAATTTTCATTAGGATAACAATATGGGGGGAGACTTAAATCCCCTTCCCCCAGAGACACAGTCCCAATCAGATTAAACCACATCGACTCCCACTGCTGCCACTATTCAGCTTCATAAAAACAGCAGAATGTCCCATCACATATTTTCCTGTGTCATGCCTAATGTGGCCCTAAAAGCAAACACGAAATGTAACATTAAAACTTTAAAAGGTTCATCAAAACAAAAGTACATCCCTTTGCTCTCACAGACAAAGGAAAATCTGCAGCAACAGATCACTGACCCACTTTCTGGACTGCAGTTAGAGTTCTGTTGCAAGTCCCTCTTACTTACAGAGTTTTATGTTTAGAGATGCTAAGATAGCAAAACTACTGCGTAAAGCAGCAGTTTTGTTGTTGTCGTTGTTCTTAGTGAGGGAGAGGAGATGTGTCCGGGAGGAGAGATGCTGAGGAGAGCAGAGGGGCAATCACAGTGGTTCAAAATAAGGGGAGATAGGGCGGGGCAGGGCAGGTAAGGGGCACATGATACAGACAGCTGATGACTGTTCCATGTGCCAGCCCCTCCTCCAACCTGGGGAATTGCAGTTGTCCTATCAGCCAGCCACTGGGTCTGCAGCAGCTGTTGCTGAATGCCAGGTTGGCTCTGAATAAGGCCTCCCTCATCCATGATCTGATTATGGATAAGGAAGCCCATCTGGTCTGCATCACTGAGACCTGGGTGGCTGAGTAGGGTGGAGTTGGTCTCGCCCAGCTATGTCCACCCTGTGATCATCATCTGAGGCCCTTCTTCGAGTGCCTCCTCTGCCAGGGGAGGGAGTTGTTTGATAAAGGTACATATTCATATTAATAAGAGTTCAGGTTTTTCAGATAACTATTGCACTCAATAGTTGAAAACAAAGGACTGTGCATCCCAGCTTAGAGAAGAAAAGGCACGTAAACTTCAGGGAATGTTAATATACAACATTAAGGGCCCAAATGCACATTTTGTTAGACATGTATTCACATCTGTGTGGTGTTGTTTTAAAATCAATTAGTCCCCCAATAGATAAAAAACTGCAGTGTGGGTAGTGGGTTGGGGGGTTTACGTAACCCTTTCCTTGTGCCACAGAACTAACAAAAAACCCCACACCCTACCACAAGGCCCAGGACAGAAGCTGCTACTGGCCCCAGAGGAGTAGAGCAAAAACTAGTGGTATGAAACTGCTTCTTTTAATTTGTGAAATTCATTAATTGTATTCCATTTCTGTTATCTATTTAAGCCTCTTGTTCATCCTACATAAAACAGTGCTTGGCATCTGTATATTAATTAAAAGTGGAAGAATTGGCCAGGCTGTGTTTTCAACTGCCCCCATTTATCTTCCAACAACTGACAAGCAAAAATAACTACATTTCTGATGCATTACTCAAGGATGTCATTCACAGAGCAGCACGAAAGACTTGCTTCCTAGGGGTGCTAGCAACAAGCCCGCCAGAACTTCTGAAATGTTATCTTGAAACATATGCTTTCTGGTGTCAAATGAAGTACATATTTATGTTTAGATGTCATAGAATAATACAGCGCTTTAAAACTCACTTCCAAATATTAAGAGTTTAAAAATATATCCTACACAGGTGGAATTGTAAGATTTTCTAACTATGTAAATCAGATAATACACCACTCAAACCAAATAACTTAACAGAATTAAACACACCACTGACCACCTAAGAGTTTGTTAGTCGTTAATGGTTTGGAAAATATAAGCATAGTTATAACTGACTTTCACCTCCCTTTTCAAAATATATGAAATATTATTGCAGGAGCCATGTGAGTTAGCCAGCATAATATGTATATGTATATAATGTATACAGTATATAATTATATACTGTATCATTGTTAATTATATGTATAATATAATGATGTTATGGCTGGTGTCCAATGAAGTATGTCTGCTAGCAAAATAATTTCCACTTGCGCAATGGAACTTCCCCTTCCTCTCCTCTCCCTACGTCTCCTCCCCAAATCTGCTCCAGATGGTTGGGGGGAAACCCAGAACAAATTTAGGGGGTATGTGGGCAGAACTGAAGGATGGGGTGTTCCATTTCACAGTGAAAATTACTTATGCTAACCAAAGTACTTTGCTGGATACTTCTAAACATCCCAGTAGTGTAGCTTCCAGGTAGCTGAGTGATTGAGAGAAGTGCCACAACACTCCTGGGGAGTGTTATTGGCCATGCCCCACCTAGTAAAGGTACCCCTGCCCGTATGGGCCAGTCTTGCCAGACTCTAGGGTTGTGCGCTCATCTCACTCTATAGGCCGGGAGCCAGCGCTGTCCGCAGACACTTCCGGGTCACGTGGCCAGCGTGACAAGCTGCATCTGGCGAGCCAGCGCAGCACACGGAAACGCCGTTTACCTTCCCGCTAGTAAGCGGTCCCTATTTATCTACTTGCACCCGGGGGTGCTTTCGAACTGCTAGGTTGGCAGGCGCTGGGACCGAGCAATGCTTGGAGTGTTGGATTAAACCAGGGGAACCCAGGTGCAAATCCTCACTCAGCCATAAAGCTAACTAGATGATCTAGGGCAAGTCAGGCTCTCTCAGCCTAGCCTACCTCACAGGGTTAGTGTGAGGATGAAAGGGAAAGAGATAACTGCCTTGAGCTTTTCTGGAAGAAAAGTGGAATATTAAAAATGTAATTTATAATTAATACCAGGGAATGGAAATCACTGAATTTTGATCCTTGCAAGGTTTTTAAAAAATATATATCTAGGAATGATTTCTGTTACCTGCTTCATTTCAGTAGGTTACATAAGAACAACAATGAAACTATAACAACTAACCTGGTTGTAAAGTGCACAGATATGTAACGCTGTGTTTCCAGAGGCATTTTGTGCTCCCATATCAGCTCCATAAAACAGAAAATGTTCTAAATGCTGGACGTGCCCATATCGACAAGCCTATGAACATAAAAGGTTGATATTTTAATTATGAGATCTACATTTTTAACATAATTCATTTCACTTATACAGGTATTCTGAAGTTTTGAGAACATATTACTATATACAGTGAGGTGTATAGTATTACCAAGTGTGTTGCAAGCTGAGACTCCAAAATGCAGTGGTCATCCGCTGCCATTCCAACAAGCCCACATTTTCAGAAGTTGTGTACGGCTTGGTGGTGAAGTATCTACTTCAGTAGAGTTTCAACAGCAATACCATACACAGTTTTAACATAGAATTGCTTTTTAAAAATTCTAGAATAATGATCCTAACCAGGGAAGCTTGTGATAGCACAATCCTTTTCAAGTAGCAGGTTGTAATAAAACAGTTTTACTCTAATTTTCCAAAAATTGTCAAGCCAGAAGACGGGGGGGGGGGGGTGTACGTTAATATCCTACAATATGACTAGGTTACACTGAAATAAAATGTTAGCTTGATCCTAAGTATAGCACTTTAAAATAGTATAAAAATATAAAAGGCTCTAGATCTGTCTAGTCATTGAAAGAATAGGGAACGGTATAAAGTTTATAGGGAGAACACGCACTATCTTCACACACACACCAATGCCTCTGTCACTGCACTTTACACACCAACATTGAGTAAGAAGCTCTAAAAGAGGCTCAACCTGTAACCTTCCTCACAATCAGGAACCCTGATAATGTAGCCTAACATGCTTAGCAGGCTCCATCAGACCCTCCTGGTCAACTGGAAGGATTGGGGAGTGCCTTGTTTCCTGGTGGCAAGACACTAGCAGAAGCAGGAAAGGAGCAGAGCTTGTTTACATTTAACCATTGTTTGTTTCAAACTATGACTTAATGTGACACGTGAACTGAGCAATTAATGAGAACCTGCTTAGCAATAAAGCATCCAGAAGAACTTGAGAGAGAGAAAATGCCGTATTTTTCGTTCCATAGGACGCACCCGACCATAGGACGCACCTTGTTTTAGAGGGGGAGAACAAAAACAAAAAAATCCCCCCCCTCTCTGCGCAGCGCCCCTTCAGCGAAGCTCCGGAGGTTTCAGGCGGCTATCTTTGAAGCTTGGAGAGCAAGAGGGGTTGGTGCGCACCGACCCCTCTTGCTCTCCAGGCTTCAGTGAAGGTAACCCGAAGCCTCCGGAGCACGGCGGGAGCGCTCCCATTGTACTTCGGAGGCTTCGCGTGGCTATCGCTGAAGCCAAGGAGCCTGCATTCACTCCATAAGATGCACACACATTTCCCCTTAATTTTTGGAGGGGAATATGTGCGTCTTATAGAGCGAAAAATACGGTAAACATCTGTGTGATAGTGTATCCTCAAATGTCTCATTATCCAAAGGTTCTGAGCTATTCCTGAAACTTTTGCTGTTCTTGTCCTCACTAAGAAATGATCTGGAAACAGGGGTTTCCCTCTTCAGCTACAACGTCCCAGTCCTGAATTTGTTTTGCGCCTATTGCCCTTTGGGGGACTCCTTCCTACATAATAATTTTTAAGGTGGGTTCTATTTTCTACCAACTACTTGTAAGTTATTTGGCAAGTTTGGGGATCTAAACATACTGGGCTTTATTTGTTTTTCAACAGATAATTAAGTTCACCTCCCCCCCTTTCTCAAAATCAGTTTTTACTGAGACTATCTTTCTCAACAGGCTTTTTACCTGCCTTGCTACAGGACTGTTCAGAAGCTCTTTAGAGGTTAGAAAGGCCACTGGGAACACCCTTAGAATTTCACTAGATGATAATATTTTTTATTCTTGCTTGCCTTCTGATGGATCTTCTTTTCCTCCAAAGGGGGGTATAAGGGGGTTTTCAAGGTGAGTGAGAGTTTGTTATTACAAATGCTGGCCTGAAAAGGCTGTATCACTCACTCTAAACTGTAACAACAACAATCTGGCATCTTTGTGCCTTTTTGACTCCGTGACTTTTAGCATACAGTAGCCTTTTTTCCAATTTTACTGCATAGCCAAAGAAGCCAAAAGATTTTACCTTTCCCCCAAACCAAGTATACAATTTGCAGAATTTTATAAATTAATAATCAAAGGTGGTGTCCCCCCTGTTATTCCTACCATTATAATAATATTTTAGACATATATTTGAGCTCTTAATACAGAAAGAGTAACTATATACCCAGTGCTTTTTTCTTAAAAAAATAAATACTTAGGGGTTCTCTCATTTTTCTACTCATATTGAAATACTGCCCCTCAATGAGGCCAAACTTAGATTCAGAAAATGTTTAGGATTATGCATACCCCTGCGTCCCCCCCAGAAAAAAAGCACTGTATATACCTACAAAATTATTCTTAAGGTTAGTACTGTATTATAGTAAACTGAAGCTGAAAACTCCTGGGCATGCCAAATAAAATGCCAAGCCCACTAGATGGCACTAATGATCATACTACAAATCCAGTTTTTAAGGGATGTTGAGAAATAGCTAAAATTATTATTAAAATTATTATAAATGACTTGCCTTACAAATACCACAAACCAAATACAAACTACAAAAATGTGCATTGACCACAAATTTTACTAATATGTACAAGAGTTGTGCATATTAGAAATTATTGCAAGTAAAAAACATGTACATATACTGCATATGTATGCCATATAAGTGACTGAGTCTGTGGAGAAAATATGCAAAAATTAGAAAACAGGCCACAAGACGGTCAGCTGACGATTTGGTCTTGAGGAACACTCTGAATGGCCATTTCAAAGGCTGAGCATTTGCCTGCAGAGTTTGATTTCAAACCATGGAGGTGGGGGAATCACCTGACTTCAGGGAGATGAAATATCTTATCTGCCTTTCAGATCCAGTTTCCCACTCCTGTTCTGGAAAGTTTAATAGCATTTTTAGGATGCTGCATGTCCTAGGTCATATCCAGAGCATCCATTTAATTCAAATGTAAGGTACATGACTTTCCCCAGAGAACTCTGGAAACTGCAGTTTAAGGTGCTAGGTATTGTGCCCTTGTGAAGGGAAACTGCAATTCCCAGGATTTCTTTGTGGGAAGCTATGTACTTTAAATGTGTGTTAAATGTATGGTGTGGATGTGACCATAGCTAGAATTTTCCAGCCTGTTAAAAACTGATTTGCTGGAGGTCTCCTGAAGATGCAATGCCATCTACCAAAAATTTGCATTTCTGAAAAGTATTACCTGCATTTTTGTTGTTGTTTTTTTTAAGGATGAAACACAATTTTTAAAAAGCCATCACTTAAAACAAAGAAAAGCCTATCCTAAATTTCTCCTATGATACCCTCAATCCTTAGGTTAAAATACTACTCCAAATTAAATTAACATGACTTAAAATTGTCTACAGACACCTCTAGTGGAACCGATTGTGTTATATCCATCTTTATATAAAATGAGACAGGAAGCTATGTAGAACTGCAGGTACAGGTAAGAAAAAACAGTGCTTTTAGAAAAATTTCTAGAAGGCAAGTGGTGACTGAAGGCTCCTTCACTGTGCCAAGATATTTCACACCTACCACAACTGATAAGACCAAATGGGATTGCATTACAGTCTTCTGAATGATGACTCCCCCCCCCCCTATTGAGCCTGTACTCTTCAATTAGCCCACATTCTTGATGTAAACCAACCTGATTTGTCTCCGATTACAACTACAAAAGACTGCTTTTGATTTCTTATGATAGTTCCCAGTGCAAACAAGGGCCCTGAGGTGCACACAGTGCCTTTTGAAAAGGAAATTATGAATTAATATCTCAGGTTCAGCAAGTGTAAGAATTCACAATGAAGCTATGTGCAGATAGAAAGACAGAGAAAACTAACTCAAGGCTTGCCGCTACTGTAAGTGCCAGTGATGGGCTGCGTTTGGAAGCCAGAAGAACAGCAGTGACCTGCACAGCTGCACAGACTGCGACCCTTCCTCATAGGGGAGTTTCCCCACCTGTCTTAGGGACTCCACTCTGGATTTGTATAGGGTTTACTCCTTAGCCTTTTCTTCTCCCGAAGATATCCTATATAGCAGGTTTAGGATCAGAGTTTTCCTTCTCCTAGATGGGCTACCTTCCCCAGTTAACTAGCCCCATCTGCCCCTCACTTCCCTCTACAGCTTGTGTAGAAACCTCCTTCTTGACTGTTGGGCCCAGTCTTGGTCTCGTCTGCTCAATCTGCCAGAGCCTGTCTTCACCTGCAGGGGAAGTTCCTAACTCACCAAGGGTTTTAGACCCATCAGCTGCTTCAGCTTGCCAATCAAAACCTTTTTCCCAGGGTGTGGCCGCTGTCACATGCTGACAACTCCTAGGAGCCACAGGTGAGAGCTGAATGCAGGGTGGTGACCAAAGGCAGACAAACTACCCTCGAAGAAACACAACATGTCTCCCACCAGAGGTTATACCCCTCCATCAATTTTTCCACTTCTTACCAAATAAAAAACCATGCACACCTTCGCAAAGCCACACAACACAGAAGAGAGATGAATGAGGCATAAAAGCTGTTTATGCACCATTATGCCACACTCCTTCCACATAAAGCCAAAGAATTACATGTTATCTTAAGCACACAACCTCCATGTCCAATACATAATTTTAAAAAGAGACTATATGGTCCCGTTTCCCCAACCCCGACATGATCAACTATTAAAACTGGCCTCAAAGGCCACCTGGAGTAAAATATGGAGTGTTGACTGGAGATAGGACTCTTTATGTTTTGGCACCTCACCTCAGGAGCTCCCTTCATGTAAGTTTGCTGCTGCTACTGCTGTTATCCACAGCAGTTAAGTTTTCTGTTGTTGAGTTCTTTTAGCTGGAGAAGGCGAACTGTTGCTTTTATGGTCGTTTTATTTTTAATTGCCGGCTATGATTTCTAAAGAGTGGCTAGCAAATTATTCAAACAAATTAACAATATGGTTCGAAGATGGCGAATACATTTTGAGTCCAACAAAGTGACCCACATTTCCCCATTCCACCCAACAGCGTTGTAAAATTATGTAAATCTGCTGCTCTGGCTGATTATACTAGTTGGCACCTACTGCAGAACCATCTTCCATTTACTTTGCATAGCTTGAACAGGAAAATGGGAATGTGAAACTGTTATGAATCCCTTCTCTGGAGTTTGGTAACACTAATTACTATATGTTTGGCACTCATTTAGGCTTATGACTCTCCCAGACTACTAGCATTTTTAGCACTGAAAGCAGTGAAGACAAACAGAGTTATGGATGCTATGGAGATGAACAAATTGTAGCATTGCCTAATTAATATTGAATTATTCATTCCACTGAGTAGCTCAAGAGGGCACCAGAAGCACTGCTATGAAGTAAGATCCAGAAAGCTTCACCATTCTAATGATAGAGCAGATGGTTCAGCCTGCTAAATACTGTATTGAACCCTGTTCTATTGCAATTGTTTCAGAGCTTCATTTACAAAGTGAGGGAGACCATGATTCTTACAGCTTTATGTTTATGATTATATTTGATCAGGTATGTTTAGCCTGGAAAAGAGGAGGTTAAGGGGTGATATGATAGCCATGTTCAAATATATAAAAGGATGTCATATAGAGGAGGGAGAAAGGTTGTTTTCTGCTGCTCCAGAGAAGCGGACACGGAGCAATGGATCCAAACTACAAGAAAGAAGATTCCATAACCAACCATATGTCAGGAGTGCTCTGATGGTGTTTCCTGCTTGGCAGGGGGTTGGACTCAATGGCCCTTGTGGTCTATTCCAACTCTATGATTCTATGATTCTATGTACTATCTGGCTGCTCATAAAGTGTAAATTTAGAGACTGGTTTAAAAACAAAGGATCCAAAGGGTCAAATTTCCACTGCAACACATACAATGATCACAGCACCTGGCATGTCAAGAAATGTGTTTTTTCTCATGTCATTCCTTATCAATAATCTACATCATTTTGCCCACATAGATAAGGCTCAGACAACTATTTGCATTCTAATGGCAGAATTAATTATCAAGAAAAGTAGACCAAAAATCTGAAAGAAGGAAAAGCATTTTAAACTATTTTATTTTATGTGAACATTTTAAATTATTTTATGTGAACTGCCCTGAGACCTTCAGGTATAGGGCAGTATAGAAAACATACAAACAAACAAGAGTTGTACCATGTATTTTATTCATTTCAATATTTGATTTGAATGGATCACATTTGATGAAGCCAAACAAACTTCACTTCACCAAAGTGAATTCTTTTGTACTCTTAGCTACTGTTATTTCTTATTGGCACAATCTCCCTTCTTCTTCTTTACTGTAAGTGTCCCAATTTTTGAGCATCCATTATATCATTACCTGAACAAAATCACATGGCTTATCACAGCCAAGAAGATTAAATGACAGTCAGGGAAATGGGGCTGAAGACATCAAGAAAAAAAGAAAGGGAAATATCACACAAAAGGGCAGCACTGAAAGAACATAAATGTATTCACATTGAGTGCCAAAAATCACCCAAAACTGGCAACCTTTTTTCAACAGCCACAGAAATTACTACAAATGATGTAAGTAGGCTCAGGTCTACCCTAATTGAAATGGCTTACCAAAATAAGAGTAATGTCTGTACAAAGCTAAAGGAGCGACCATGTGCTAGGTGTAGATTGTTGGAGATGCTTCTAATATATTTTAAGATTACAGAAAAATAAATCTCACTCTGCCAGGGGCGGAGGAAGGGGTGTGTGGAGGCAGGCTATCCCGGGTGTCACCCCTGAAGGCAGTGACAAAATACCGGGCCTGCAGCACGCCAGAGCCACGTGTCTCTCCTGGGAGTGGCGTGGTGGCTTGGGCGCCCGCAGGCTCCGCACTGCCCCAAACAGTCCGCCCGCTGCCTCCTCCTCAGCTGTAGGGTGACTGAGTGGGAGGAGGCAGGCAGACTCCTTGGAGGCCCCACGGAGCGTCCTGCCACAGCTTACCCTGCCCTGGGGGTGGCTGGCCCCACCTCTGGGCGCACGGCATGCGTGTCGCCCCAGGTGCCCAATCGGCTTGCTCCACCGCTGCACTGTGCACCTGGACTTATCTTAATGCACCAAAGTTAATCTTTCCTACCTGGTGAATCTCTTGCCATCCATTTTCATCTTTGCAACCTACAGTAGCATGTTCATGAAGCAAGAGCTCGCAACAATATGGATCTCCTCCAACTACGGCAGTGTGATACAACGGTGTCAGTCCACAGCTGTCTTTATAATTGGGAGATGCTCCAAGTTCTAAGAGAGTCTGTAAGTAATGATAGGTTTTGAAGAATTAGACTAATAACTAAACAAAGATGATTTGCAGATACTATGGTTCTTATTTCTGCATAAGGCAATGTACACACCATACATATACTGTTCAAAACCCCCGAATATCATGCAGGGGACGAGAGGGAAGGTCGGTTGGTCAACCAAGCAGGCGCGCTTGTGCTGACAGAATGTTTGTTTTAGTGCAACACTGAATTCCTCACAAAGGTTTAATGAAATTTGGGGTTTTGTGATAACGGCAAAACATAACATCATATATGTGACCAAGAATGGCAGGTGACCATAGAAACAGTACTGTCAACAAAACCGTTACCTCCAACAGCACATTCAAGTAGGTTTTGAATTTTTCTAGAATAAATGTTTTTCTTATGTCGATCTATATTTAATGTATTTATTTTGGGATTAGAGTTTTGTTGATTATTGCAAAATGTTGTTAAATAAAACAAAGCATTAAATAAATAATATCCAAAAATGCATAACCCAGCACCTTTCTGACCTATTAGGTCCTTCATCAGGAAATTTCAAAATACAGACGCTTATTCTTCTGTTCCACTGTTTGAACAACATGGCCAAAACCCCAACAAATTAAGAAATCCATGCACATTAAGTTTAAAGGGCAAACACTACAAAAGATAGTAACCCGCTGAAACGGATATTCTCTTCCAAAGTCAGATAAATTGCTGTAGCTCTATTCCCATTTTCCACAAACAGGTATTACCTATCAGGCAACAAGGTAAAGTTTCACCACCCTTTTTATTTCCACCAAAATGAATTCTTTGTTGAAAGCTAATCTTGGAAGTCCGAAGCCAACAAAAGAAACCTTTGAGTGAATGTAGATTAAAAGATCCATTAAGGATGCTGATAATTAAGCATTTTCCTTCGTTCACTCTTCTATATAAAACAATGCATAATGAACATAACACATGAATTACCTTCAGGGTAAGTTGGTTCTTGGCTCTAGCTGCTTTGTGTAATGCTGTCATGCCATCTTTAGCTCTGAAATCTAAATGAGCTCCTCCATTTTTCAGGGCTTTGATAACTTCAACAGTATTGCTAAGTTGAGCTGCCAAAGTCAGTGGAGTTTCTAAAGTGGGAAAGAATGAAAAGAAATAAATAATTATGCAACTCCTCTTAAGTTATATAAAGAATATAAATTCAACTCACTGCATATACACTAGACATTTCTTCTTCGCAATTTACTAAATATGTGTGTATTTTCTGCTAACACGTAAGAATCATTTACTTCATACCTCCACTTTCCAAGTCATGATAGTTAGGATCAAGTCCCCGGTCCAGCATCTTTGTTAGTTTTTCAACAGACAGGTGGTGAACGTGGTCCATACATTTTCGAAAATTAGCCTGAAAGATGGCATTATGTGAAATATTTTACTACTGTAAAATATACAGTTTAGTTATAAGCAACAATCGTCATCTAGTGTGTATCCAAAATCATGTGTAAACATTAATAAAAGTATGCATATGAAACACACCTTACTGCCCATTTACTTTTGGTTTATTATTTTACTATTTTTTAGATTTTATATCTCACCCTTCCTCCAAAAGGAGCCCAGGATGATATGTGTTAAACACCTATGCATAGGAATCTACCTCATTTATACATCTTTGTGTGAACACATGTTAGTAAATGGTGGCTAGTGCACTGCAGAGAAGAGAAGACTCCCTGGAAAAGACCCTGATGTTGGGAAAGATGGAGGGCACAAGGAGAAGGGGACAACAGAGGACGAGATGGTTGGACAGTGTTCTCGAAGCTACAAACATGAGTCTGACCAAACTGCGGGAGGCAGTGGAAGACAGGAGTGCCTGGCGTGCTCTGGTCCATGGGGTCACAAAGAGTCGGACATGACTAAACGACTAAACAACAACAACAGTGCACTGCAGGCTTAAAATAATGCCTACCCAGGGCAATAGTGTTAAACTAGAGCTTGTCTGAGGCATGGGATGGGAGTCTTGTTCTTGGCTTGACAGTGTTAAGTCCAGCAGGTTCCTAGCAGGGCCCCTGGGCTGGCCTAGCCCTCCAGGGCACAGGCCAAGTGTACCTGGCTGCCTCTCACCCACCTGCATGGGCCTGGTGTTAATGCTCTTTCATAGCCTTCGACAATCCTTCAATATATTAATGATAGGTAAAGGTACCCCTGCCTGTACAGGCCAGTCTTGACAGACTCTAGGGTTGTGTGCCCGCCTCACTCAAGAGGCCAGGGGCCAGCGCTGTCCGGGGACACTTCCGGGTCACGTGGCCAGCGTGACATCGCTGCTCTGGCGAGCCAGAGCCGCACAAGGAACGCCGTTTACCTTCCCGCTAGTAAGCGGTCCCTATTTATCTACTTGCCCCCGGGGGTGCTTTCGAACTGCTAGGTTGGCAGGCGCTGGGACCGAGCAACGGGAGCGCACCCCGCCACGGGGATTCGAACCGCCGACCTTTCGATCGGCAAGTCCTAGGCGCTGAGGCTTTTATTAATGATATTAGCCTCTTAATGTTTCACCAGATCAACTAAATAAATGGGGGGGGGGGATGTGCACAGTGTCAGATCTTATTAACAGCCTGATTGCTATCTGCATTGTAATTTCCTTAGCTTGTTCCTATAATCAGGGGGATTTTAACAAAAGTCGCTAAAATACACCTTAAACGACATTTTCTGCTAGTCTTTATTCTTACCACATTAGAGGCTCTTCACTTAGACATACCTTTGTGTGGAGCTTGGCTAGCTGCTTTTCATCAAGATTAAATTGTCTGTACACCCTTTTCTTATACCGAAACTGAAATGGCAACATTATTTGAATGTTACTTTTTATTTTAGAAATATTCTAGAAAAAGAATAGTTATGGTGACTATTATTTTAAAAAGCAACCAGGAAAATGTTAACATGCTTTGAAGGGTCAGTTTCCATAACATTCAAGATATTGGGACAACCAACAGAATGCTTATGAGTTAATTAAGACAGCACACAAAATCATAGTTTGTGTTAGTTGTTCTTGACAACCAAAACCATTGTCTGAATTTCCATACTTACAAATTAACTATGGTTTAGAACTGCTTGTCTGCTTTCATTTTTTCCACTTCCTATCTCTATGTGCATCTCTCTGTAGAAGCACTTCAGATACCACAAGCCATAGTCTACACAAACCATAGTTTGGAAACTTACTTCAACCATGGTTTCCTATTCTGTTTTGCTGGCTGATCACAAAGCATTATTTGTCCATTTATTAATCACGCCAAACAATATCTTAGCATGAACTGAACTTATAAATGTCAAATATCATGGGTGTATGTGCATCCATTAAAAACAACAAGCCTTTAAAATGCCCAACTATAGTTGATTGCGCCCTATATACTGTATTTTTCCATGTAAAAGACTATATTTTCCCCAAAATTTTTAAAGTTTAAAATTGGGGGTCGTCTTATACACAGAATGTTGCAATTGTTTATTTCTTAATTCTGGGCTCAAAAAATAGGGGTCATCTTATACCTGGGGCGTCTTATACACAGAAAAATACGGTATTTTATTGAGTTTCTTTAAAAGTATATGTTTAGGCTTTCATACGCTATGGCACTTTTCATGAGGAATTCTTATACATAAAGAAGAACACTATGAAGCTTCAAAGTTTGAGTATATTCTGTAAGCAGAAATTTAGGGCAGCACAGCAATAGCTCAGCAAAAATTGGTATCAGATGGGTTCAGTTTCTTTCCCTGTTGTTCCTTTTTTTCTCAACTCACCTGTGTTATCACTTTAGACCAGGGATGAGCAAATAAGTCTGTTTCAGGTCTGTATCACTTTTGTGTGCTTTCATTCATTATTTGTTCTGTCTCATTTCTGCATTAATATGTGCTTTTAAAAAATGGTTCAGCACAAAATGTGCATCTAAATACATATTTTAACCTTTCTCACAAGATTCAAATTCCTAACGTATTTTCTCCTAAAACATACATTAAAATAGACACCCCCCTTTGGTGCATGTGTGTTTTAACTGAAAACTACATAGCAAGATTCAGTGTGAAATCTGAAGGTTAACAGTCTTCAAATCTGTACTTTAGTCCAGGAGATAATGCTCTAATTCAGTCTGGATCATAATTCACAACGAATGAATTCCACGAGATCCATACTCTAGACACAAAGAAATGGGTGCTGCTGCAAATAGATGGCTGCATTCTAGCCCAACAGTAAGAAATTAATTGTTTGTGATCACCCAGAATAAACTGAAATTCCTGTCCATAGGAGAATATAGTGAACTCCTTCATAAGAACATGGAATTGTAAGATTTTGTATTCAAAGATTAGAAAAGAAATGCTTTTTAGAATACACCTGCTCTAGTCCCCTGAGGCATGGCCTGTCAACTCACATAATTATATCTCAAATTTGAAAGCAGTGGAGTTCTATATTCTTGTACCATTCTTCTTTTAAAAATAACCTCACTCCCCCCCCCCCCAGATTTCTTCATTTAAACTATACAGCAGTTGCTGTTCATGCTCTCAACATGTTGCAATTCCCCCAAAACGTGTAATTATACATTGGAACCAAAGTCAAAAATAGACTTCTGTTTACTAAATGAAATTCAAAAACTACTATGCACAGATGATGAAGAAAAGGAAGATCGTTAGACATGTTGATGAGCAAAATTGCCATCCTTAATCATTTACTTCAGTTCTGGAGGAAGAGAAATGACCGTTAGTGTTGTGAATGTTTCCTTTTAAAAATAGTCTCTTTCTTCTTCCCATCTCTTCCCCCTTAGGAAAGAAGACTTAGTCCAGGCATTCCTTCCTCATCCCCTAGCAAATTAACTCTATGACAGTTGTGTCTAGAAGCAACACTACCAAAAGGTAACTGAGCAACTCTCCTGACCCACAATTGGCTGCAGCCTCTGCTAGGGAAAGCTAACTAGAGCTATAAATTTAGGGCAACCTGATAGGGAAGCTGCTCTATAAGTAAGAGAAATCCAGCTGATGAAGCATCTTGGTCCCACTGACAAAGCAAACACAAGGTAACAAACGGAGTTGACAGCTGTGTGAGAAGGGCAGCATGGACTATGTTTCCCCCCTTGTGACCTAACAAATCCCATGCACCAAGGTAATTCTATTCAATATTGACAGGTATGCAAGTAGAAAGTAATGCACAAATATCCCGTCTGCTAGACACTGAGCTCTTGGACCTCAGGGGACCAGTTCACTTCTGTTGGCCAAGTTGGCTGACCTGGAGAAGCTCAGAGTTGTTGGTGGATGAAGCCTTCAGGGAGGCAATAGTAGCTTCCCACTTTCAGGGAGTGCAATGTTACTCTGAGGAAGAAGGGACCTACTCCTTGAGAGACTAACAGATATCCTCTCACAGTGAGAAATTTTATGGGAGCAGGAGGCTCCTTGTAGTGTGTAATATCATCATTAGGTAAAGGTAAAGGGACCCCTGACTATTAGGTCCAGTCATGACCGACTCTGGGGTTGCAGCACTCATCTCGCTTTATTGGCCGAGAGAGCCGGCGTACAGCTTCTGGGTCATGTGGCCAGCATGACTAAGCCGCTTCTGGCGAACCAGAGCAGCGCACAGAAACGCCGTTTACCTTCCCGCTGGAGTGGTACCTATTTATCTACTTGCACTTTGATGTGCTTTCGAACTGCTGGGTTGGCAGGAGCAGGGACCGAGCAATGGGAGCTCACCCCAACACGGGGATTCGAACCGCCGACCCTCTGATCGGCAAGTCCTAGGCTCTGTGGTTAAAACCCACAGCGCCACCCGTGTCCCGTAATATCATCATAGTGGCATCGATAAATTGGGTTGGTGACAAGCAGGTGCACTGAATGATTATTTGCCTGCCTGGGGCTGAGGTTGAAGATGTCGCACATTGTTTAGAACAGATAGCCTGCTAGGTAGGGCTCAGGAGGAGTCAATGGTCACAGTATATGCTGGCACTAACGGAATGGGGAAAGGTGGTTGACCTGGAAGCAAAATTTAGAGCACTTTGTCAAGGATTACCAAAGAGCAAGAGACATTCTTGACAAGATCCTATGTAAGTGCCCATCATATTAGCTCCATTATTTCAATTGTAACTTTTCTCAGATCCTCTCTCTCCCCACTCAAAACAGCTTCAGAGTACCAGGATGTGAGTCTTCTGTATATACGTTATACAAGTACCTTAGGGTGAAGGGCAGTTAATAAATTAAAATCAACAACAACCTTCATACTGTGGTACGCAAACCTTAAATAAATTATTGTTCATTAAAATACCTCTAAGGTTGGAACACCCTTGTTTACAGGTTGTGGATATTCCATAAGAAGTCTTTCTTCATCCAAAAATTTCCCATCTCTCCCATTGTTCGCAGGTTGAAACAAGCCATAATTGAGAACATCTTTCAAACTTTGATTCAATGTGCAAAGAATTCGCTGTTTTGCTACCCATACAGAAGCTTCGGGATTGAATCTAATACACTTCTGGAAAACACAAAAAGTAGAAAAGGCAATTAATACACACAAAACATAAATCAATTCACATAAATTATCAGGGCTGCTACATAAGGTGAGTACCTCTTTAATTATTTAATATAAATGCTGATGCTTTATATAAAGCAAACAATCTTGTCCATCCCACAGGAGATAATGACGTATTGCATATTTTTCTCCTTTACCTAGACATATCATATTTAAACTTTCTGATTCACAGTAGATGCTATTAAAGATAATATATGAACATTTTCAGTATACAAGCATTTCCATATGTAAACTAGACAAACATTGTGATATGGTGACTACAATGATGCAGTTCGTATGTAATATCAGGATACCATGATTGAGTGGTAGCCAAGGAAAAGGGAAGTCTGTACTTATTGTCCAAATCTGCCAAGCAGCAAGTACACAGATGCACCAGCTTATGACTAAAAGTTGTGCCCCCAGCTATAGTTGAGCATGCATCTACATACAGCCCGCCTTGTTCTGCTGCTGTCATTTAACTGTGGTCCGCTAACAAGGCCTGTGCGCCCACAGAGACTGCAACTGATTTGAATTGACATTGCAGTATATGCTCATGACATTATGAGCTGCATTGGATATATTATGTTTACAGATGGTCATCCATTTGGAATACTATAAGTGCTTACAAATTTCTGTTTAAGGGATAGTAGGCTGTGCTTTAGGTTCTGCTAATTACTTTTCAAACCAAAATTGAAGAAATACTGCTAATGATATAGCAGGAAAATATACAGCTGAGCAGATGCTGCAATAATACGTATCACACATTAATGCATTTATGAATGAGATGATTGCTCATGAATACAGATGTAAAGCTGTCTCCAAAATGCTTCTCTGCATTGATTTGTTTCAGAGTGCCTTTCAGTAGCAGAATTATAAGAAATGTCCTTTGACATTGGTATAAATACTCTGCCTCAAGTTTTTACATCATAGATGGATAGTGAGAGATGTGAAGTTTAAAGTATAAAATGGGAATTAACTTGAAATAAAATCAATGGAAATTAAAATATTTCATTTTTAATTTTCATTATTTATAATAATTATCCTTGTGTTGTATTTATAATTGTTGTTTCTGGGTGTTGTATCCAATGTTAGTCCTACTCAGAGCAGACCCTTTGAAGTTAATGGACATGACTAACTTAGGTTCAGTAATTTCAATGGGTCTACTCTGAGTATAATTTAGTTAGATACAACCCATTCATTTTAATAATTAATTGTTCATTAAAACAAGTTAATAAATACTAAAAAAAATTGTAGCAGTAGGCCATTAAGGAAACTGCTGCTGAAATTACACACACACACACACACACCACAATTAATAGGGGGTTTTTTATACTTAGAATCATAGAATCATAGAGTTGGAAGAGACCACAAGGGCCATCAAGTCCAACCCCCTGCCAAGCAGGAAACACCATCAGAGCACTCCTGCCATATGGTTGTCAAGCCTCTGCTTAAAGACCTCCAAAGAAGGAGACTCCACCACACTCCTTGGCAGCAAATTTCACTGTCGAACAGCTCTTACTGTCAGGAAGTTCTTCCTAATGTTTAGGTGAAATCTTCTTTCTTGTAGTTTGGATCCATTGCTCCGTGTCCGCTTCTCTGGAGCAGCAGAAAACAACCTTTCTCCCTCCTCTATGTGACATCCTTTTATATATTTGAACATGGCTATCATATCACCCCTTAACCTCCTCTTCTCCAGGCTAAACATGCCCAGCTCCCTTAGCCGTTCCTCATAAGGCATCGTTTCCAGGCCTTTGACCATTTTGGTTGCCCTCCTCTGGACAAACGTTCCAGTTTGTCAGTGTCCTTCTTGAACTGTGGTGCCCAGAACTGGACACAGTACTCCAGGTGAGGTCTGACCAGAGCAGAATACAGTGGCACTATTACTTCCCTTGATCTAGATGCTATACTCCTATTGATGCAGCCCAGAATTGCATTGGCTTTTTTAGCTGCCGCGTCACACTATTGGCTCATGTCAAGTTTGTGGTCAACTAAGACTCCTAGATCCTTTTCACTCCTAGATCCTTTTACTTGTCACATGTTACGTGAATGTAACTATCAATTTTACTCCTTAAATCTGGCAATGAAAGCAGTCCAAGTACTCTTTCATTTGGGACTCTATGATATTTCCAGCACTGCCTGAACTGTTGTCCTCTTTCCCTGCACATCCAGTAGAATTCTGGTAAATCAGATGCCCAGAGAGGAGTTCCAAGTGAGAGAAGTTTGCCAGCAGGTGGTAGCTTTCTAAATCAATCAGTCAATCAATAATCAGCAAACTGGCAGCTCTGCTGCTGCTGCTGGCCTACTGCTGCACCACACACCAAAACCAGAAACCTTAAATACTCCTGGGAAATGACGTGATGTGATGACATTCTCTTGCTTCCATTTCCAAGGGCATTCCATGGAAAAAGGAAATGGTTTTGATTTAAATAGGATAAGTATATGGCTGGAACCACAGAACTGTGACAGAAGTAGAAAGACTAGACAGTTTTGCCTGAGGATGAGCAAGCTTTACGCAAGCTATACATATAACTACCAGCAAAAAGAAAATAATAAGTGGAAGAGGAACTTTGGATTCCAGCCTAGGCTTTCTACCTTCCTCAAATATGATTTTCACCTTGGCATACATATTGAACAGCCCTTATTAACCTCCAGGCGGGCAGTCCATTTAACGTAGTGATACATGAATATGTTTGCTGGCAGACTCCATGGAATAGCTGTGTCTAAACTACACCAAAAAAATGTTTGACATGGCCAGTGAACTACTATCAGTGTCTGCAGGCAAAAGAGAGAGTAAAACAATGTCAATTACTATTCGAGAAAGAAATTCCACTGTCAGTGGATAGGACAGCAGAACTGTGGTTAGGTGTTTTGAGTATGTTGCACAGTACAGTAATATTAACAAAAAGAATAACAATTGTGTTACAGTGGTACCTCAGGTACTTAATTCGTTCCGGAGGTCCATTATTAACCTGAAACTGTTCTTAACCTGAAGCACCACTTTAGCTAATGGGGCCTCCTGCTGCCACCGCGCTGCCGGAGCACGATTTCTGTTCTCATCCTGAAGCAAAGTTCTTAACTTGAAGCACTATATCTCGGTTAGCGGAGTCTGTAACCTGAAGCGTATGTAACCCGAGGTACCACTGTACTGTATCTGAATCGTCTTGCTTGAAGAACAACTGTGGCATGGAAACTGTGTGGCTACTAACTTTCCAGTGTGATGGCTGCTCAGATATAATCATTGTAATTTAGAGAGCAGTGCATGTTGAATTATAACATGCTGCTTAGAAAACACGCAGTCTTTTTAAAGGTTAAGTACAACTTATCAGGCTTTTCTCAAGTAGTAAGAGACTGCAAAATAAAAAATCCATCTACATCAACTGTTGTAAAATCCGGCATGGACTCAAGTTGAAGATTTGTAGAATGACTGGCTAAACTATTGGGGTGACATTCAACTAAGTTTTACCCCGAGTAGACTCTGAACATGCCTAAATTAAGCCCCTTAATTTCAGTGGGCCTACTCTGTTAAAGCTGGATTAAATATCGAACTTGTTATTAAGATATAAGGCCACAAATCATGAATATACAAAGTGGTCAAAGGAGGGACTTGGAGCAAGTAAGCCTGCAGCACCCCAGGGACCAGTGGCCATCAGCTCCATTTCAGGATGTGCTATTCTCAACTATAACTGCTCCATAGCTTCTGCAATAATGGGGACCAGCTCCTCCCCCACCCAGCTTGGGTTGCAGCATGACAGCTGGTCTCCAGACTGGAACAGGCTGCACACAGAAGCTGCCAAGTATCTGTATCTCTGAATGGTAGATGATGTAGGCTTATGCCCTTTACTGTGCCAGAGAATTGCTTACCCGCGTCCCCAGGACCGAGAAGAGAATAAAAAAATTCCAGGAAAGTTTCTTCTTTGGAGAAAAGAGTTTTATTGCAAATCTGTGCACAGAGACAGTCAGCAGAATATAGTTTCTGAAATCTGACTGTCCAGCAATACGCATCTGCAAGCCTTCTTATACTTTAGAGTATTTACCCACCTCCCAGACCTCCCCCCAAAACTTCCCCAATCAGCTGGCAAGTTTCCAACTTATTCCTTATATGGCACATCTATATTTGCTGGCTAAGGCTGCTAGCTAAGCACTTCTTCTGCTGGTTAAGCATTTTCTCTGCTCAGTAAGCACCCCCTCCCACCTCCTTGTACACGTGTATTCTTTTGCTAGCTAAGCATTCCCTTCGTATCTCTTCTTATCTTGCATTACTTAAAGCAGAAGCAAAGCAGGAAACATCTTGCTAGTGGTTTTTAGTTGACAGCAGTTTTTGGCTAGGCAGGAAACGACCTTCTGACCTGTAACTAACATCAGCAGTTTCAGATAGCTGGTTAGACAGGAAACGGCCTCCTGACCTGTCTGATTTAGACTTTGCAAATAACTGCATTTTTGGGTTTGAGCTTGTGTAACCATCCTAGCAGAGTGTCGGAATTTACTATGTGTAGATAATATTAATGATTAACCGTTCCCCTCTCCCTTCACTCCCTCCTCTTCTTCTGAACAACCTAATACTTAGGTTCGTTCTGGGGTATGGGCCTATACTCCCTCATCACAGCGATGACTGTGGGTCCTAGCTTCCGTGACAGGAGTCTTTGCATCATTTGCTGCAAGCATTGCAATAAGCAGGGGATACAGAGGCAAAGAAGCAAAAGGATTAATAGCGGTCCTGCTAATAATACTATAACATTCCTGAGCCAACTGCCATCAGGGAGCCAGGAATACATCCAACCCCATGCATCACTCCCGGTGGCTTTCAGCGGGTTTTCAGCTATCATTGTTTCCATGTGGTTGATGGTGGCTGAAATATTTGCTGACTGGTCTGAAATGTACATGCAGCAATGGGAATGAATTAAGGCACAAACTCCGCCCTTAGAGGCAAGGACTACATCCAAAGCGTAACGATTTTGAAGGACTACCTCCCTTATCTCTGACATTTCCTTATTAATTGCTTTTAAGGCCGAGATGGTGGAGTTAAACAAAGCCTCGGTCCAGTTTGCCAATCTATGCAGATCCCGGTAATTCATGGCTACACCCAAAGGGGGTAGAAGGGACCTAGAGATGGCTGTGCCGGTATACTGGTTAATAGGTGATTTCGCGTCCCTTTTGTTACGCAGACGGACTGTTGGGAGCTTATCCATCTTATACACCAGGGGTACGACTACTCCTAAAGTACAGGTTCCAGAAAAGGCAGAGGGGATTTCTTTGTAGGCTCTTGTGCCGCAGAGCAACCACAAATCAGACTGGAGCAGGCAGTTAGATCTGCTGCGCGCCGTCATCCAGGTAAACCAAGTATAAAAATCGACACACATAGCATCATAAATGGAAGTACCTTTTTGGAAGCAGGAGGATCCGTTAATATACTCATAAGTCCAATTGCAATATGGATAGTGACCTAAAAAATTGCTGCTGTTATGATTGAAACGGAGACAACGAGGTGCCTGTTCCATGAGTGACAGAAACACTGGGGGTGAATAGGTGCGACCATCTGACATAAGATTACTAATTCTAAATGACTCATTTATTGGAATACTATGCAGTAGTATGCCAGGCTTCTTAAATTGTGGAGGGATATGCATACAAACCCAGCATTCAGAAAGATTAAGCATAGAAGAGAAACGATCTATATCTCTAACATAGGTATTATTACTCCAAATCTGATGATAGGGCTCTGACCGGCCGGTTTTCCGTATATGTGAGTCATCTCCCAGACCCAACCCAAGTAGGGCTAGTACCAGAAGGGTCAAGGGGATGGGGGCTGGTTGTTCCCTCCCACAAAATCGGTGACGCTCATGCCAGCAAAAGAAAACACACATCCATATGACAAGAGCGGTTGAGATAACCCCTATCCACCAACCCCAATCCTTCCATGGTTCCTCCCACCAATATTCAGGGGGTGTGCTCATTGTTGAAGAGCTCACTGATATTTGTGCCCGACTATCTGTTGAGCCTCAAGGATGAGAGTCCACTGGTGAGCTGATGCTCCCACTACGTGGGTCAACTTTTCTGCTAACCCTGATGGGTGGATTGAACCACTTGTTTAGCAATTTCAATGCACACCTGGTTAAGGCTCCCACCCCTGCAATACTTGCATTAAGATAGGTTCCGTCCCATCTATCGCCTGCATTAAGAGTAGGACCTGGTCTATCAAATGAGGTTGGTACAGTGCTCTACCTCCCATATAACAGTTGACTACCCTCCCACAACAGCAAAAGCGGTCCAGAACTCGATAGAGTTCGAGCGTCTCTGCAACTTCCCGTATGAGCACTATCCACGCATGCCGGACAGTGGTGTGGGAGAGGAGCCACAACGGGGCAGTGGGGTGTTTTAAGACGGCAATCTCATCAAATCCCAGTTTCCAATAGCCATAGAGCACACCATCTCTTACCACCGGTAAGACGAACCAGTCGTAGCAGAGTCCATCAGGCCAATAAATGCGGTATGGCTCAGTGGGGTCAGGGCTGTGGGACATAAAGCAGATAACAAAAAGAAAAGAGAAAGTCCCTATGGAAATATTAAATGTCCTGGTGAGCTTCCTGGGTTAGTCCTGGCACGGAGTTGGGGACGCTGCCCGCGGGCGCCCCTCCCATCCAATTCTTCAGCTGTGCGTTGAGATATCAGCTTCCGGTGTGATATCAGCAGAGCGGTCGTCTGCCAGGCGTCTGGAGATGGTCAGCCGAAGGGAGTTCTCTGGATCTGGTGTTACTGTCCAATCCGAGATGGCTTTCTTCACTCGAGTATGGTGGACCCACGGGGTGATGCCGGCAACCTTCACAGCAGTAGGAGTAGAGAGTAGCACGGTGTATGGTCCCCTCCAGCAGGGCTGTAGGGGGGCTCGCTGCCAGTCTTTCACCCACACTTCATCACCTGGCTCGAACTGATGGAACGGTTCAGTCAACACACATGGGGTGCGAGCCTGGGTCCACCTGTTGAGATAAGAAAGAACTCGGGAGAGTGACTGTACATAATTATTCAGTTGCACATCTTGGCTAACATACGGATTTAACATTCTAACATATGGGACTGGTCTCCCAAACAGAACTTCAAAAGATGACAAGTGGGTCCGTTTTGACGGAAGACTGCGGACCCTGAGTAATGCCAAGGGCAACATGGCCACCCAATTAGACCCGGTTTCCTGTGTCAGCTTGGACAGCTGATTCTTTAGAGTTCTGTTCATTCTCTCTACTTTTCCAGAACTCTGGGGTCTATAAGCAGTATGCAGCTTCCAGTTGATCTGGAGCGCTTTTGCCAGCCCCTGTAGGATTGCATGAACAAATGCTGGTCCATTATCAGATCCTATGGACCTTGGCAATCCATAGCGAGGGATGATTTCCCTAAGCAGGCACCTGGTTACTTCAAATGCCTTTTCAGTCTTTGTGGGCCATGCTTCGACCCATCCGGTGTAGGTGCACACTGCTACCAGCAGGTAGCGGTGCAGTCCACAACGGGGTAATTCAGTAAAGTCCACGACAAGATCTTCCATAGGTGCCGTTCCACTGTGCTGAACCCCTGGGGGAGCCAGTGGTCCGGCTCTGGGATTATTCTTCTGACACAGCAGGCATTTCCTGGAAATCTGGGCTGCCAGTTGGTAGAGGTGGGCTATATAGAAGCATTTTTCCAGCTGCTTGGTTGTAGCATCGGGTCCTATGTGGGTTGAATCATGGTACCTCTGAATTATTTGCCGCGAAAGAGACTCTGGAATCCATATCCTGTCATCAGGGGTAAGGTACCATCCTTCTTTGGTCAATGTCAGTTCCTGGGCGTCTGCAGTGTCCTTTTCCTGCTTGGTATAAGCTGGCTTGTCAGCGGTGCTTAAAATCTCTTCTGGGACTAGTGCTCCGATAACCGGGATGGGGGCTAGTTCCCGAGCTGCTTCCTTGGCCACTTTGTCTGCCAATCGATTTCCTCTGGCCACTTCCCCTGGTCCAGTTGTGTGTCCATAACAATGGATAACCGCTACCGCTTCAGGCTCCCATACAGCATCCAGAAGGTTCAACAAAGCTTGTGGGTGGGCCACCTGGTTTCCTCTGGAGGTAAGCAAACCTCTCTCTTTCCATAAGGCTCCGTGGGCGTGTAAGGTCAGGAATGCATACTTAGAATCAGTATAGATGTTTATCTTCTGTCCCTTTGCCAGGCTCAGGGCTCTGGTAAGCGCAGTTAGTTCTGCCAGCTGGGCCGATGTTCCAGGCGGGAGTGACTTTGCTTCGACCACCTGGTCGTCCAGGGCTACCACTGCATAGCCTGCTTTTCGCTGCCCAGCCTCGACAAAGCTGCTTCCATCCACAAACCATGAAAGCCAGTGGGGGTCTGCTTTGTCTTTGAGATCAGGCCTGCTGGAATATACTTCGTCCATTACTTCAATGCAGTCGTGCGTCTGCTCCTCACCTTCTCCTACCGGCAACAGGGTAGCTGGGTTGAGGGCGGTGGTGACCTGGAACTTCAAACGTGGGTGCAACAATAACATCTGACACTTCCTCATCTTCGCTTGGGAGAGGAAATAGGTACCCTTCACGTCAAGCAGTGCTGGGACTGCATGCGGAGTCACACAAACAGTGTCTTGGCCAAAAGTAAATTTGTCTGCTTTGTTCAGTAGGGTGGCTACTGCCACAACTGCTCTCATGCACGGCGGTAAGCCTTGTTCTGTAGGCGACAGGCGCTCAGATAGGTATGCCACGGGCTGCTGCCAGCTTCCCAATTTTTGGCATAGCACTCCCTTTGCTGTTCCCTGGTCTTCATCCACAAACAGGGAGAAAGGCTTCTCAGGATTTGGGATACCCAGCGCTGGTGCTTGCTGCAATGCCCTTTTCAGATCCTTGAAGGCCTGCCGTTGCTCCTCTCCCCACACAAAGGGGTCCTTTTCAGTTCCTCTGGTTGACTCGTGCAGAGGCTTGGCAATTGTGCTGAAGTCAGGGATCCATATTCTACAGAATCCTGCCGAGCCCAAGAAACCACGAAGTTCTTTGCGATTCTTTGGCTCTGGAATCTGGATAATGGCTTGCTTCCTTTCTTCTCTAAGGGTCCGTTGCTGATGGGATATATCAAATCCAAGGTATTTTACAGTGGGTAGGCATATTTGGGCCTTCTTCTTAGATACCCGGTATCCTGCTTCAGCCAAGTGATTCAACAAATCCTTGGTGGCTTTCATACACGTGTCCTCGTCTGAGCAGGCCAAAAGAAGGTCATCCACGTACTGTAACAAGACCCTGTGTGGGCTGGTGGGGAAGCTAGACAGGTCCGAGGCCAATGCTACCCCAAAAAGGGTTGGAGAATTCTTGAAACCTTGTGGAAGCCTCGTCCACGTATATTGCACCTTGGTGCCTGTTCCTGGATCCATCCATTGAAATGCAAACAGGGGCTGACTTTCCTCTGCCAGACGGCAGCAGAAGAATGCATCCTTCAAGTCCAGTACCGTGAAATAGCAGGCAGTAGGAGGTATTAAACTCAACAGTGTGTAAGGATTGGGCACATTGGGGTGGAGGGTTTCCACGGCTTGGTTGACCAATCGGAGGTCTTGGACCGGACGATACGAGTTATCTTCCTTCTTCACCGGCAAGAGTGGGGTGTTCCACTGAGATTGACACTGCCTCAGGATGCCATGGCGAAGTAACCGTTCCAAATGTACCCATACTCCTTCTGCAGCTCGCCGGGGGATAGGGTACTGGTTCACAGCCACAGGGTTGGCGAATGGTTTGGGCTTGACTATTATAGGTGGGATGTTCTTTGCCATTCCGGGCGGGTTGCCTTCTGCCCATACACCAGGGTTTACTTTTTGCAGGAGGTCTTCTGGAATAATCCCCTCCTCTTCTTTTACCATCATTAAGCGCCAGTGTTCCCTTAAGGGTACTTCTAAGGAAAGCTCTCCTGTTTGCCCTGTAGTCATTGTCACTTCTCCTGTCGGTTGAAAGGAAATCTGGGCTTGCAATTTTGATAGCAGGTCTCGGCCCAATAATGGGATGGGACACTCTGGTATATATAAAAACTTGTGTTGGACTACTTGGCCACCCAGGCGACAGACAACAGATTGCAGGAATGGGGCTCTTTGTGATTTGCCTGTAGCTCCTATTATGTTAATTGTTTGCTTGGTGGGCTTGGACACTGGTACTGGCAAAACAGAGTGGGCGGCTCCTGTGTCAACCATAAAGGGGATAGTTTGGTTCCCTGTTTGTATTTTGACCATGGGCTCACGGGAACCTAAAGCAGCTGGGCCCGGTCTGTCCTAGTATTCTTCCTCCTCTCTCAGGCTCATCATGCCGGGCTGCCTTTGGGCTGAGGGGTACCAGGGAGGTCCCTGTCCACGTCCTCTACCCCTGCTGGCATTTGTCGATGACCAAGGTCTCAGTTCCTGTCCAGGTCCCCTGGGGGTTGGGCCTGGGGCTCGTTCTCCTCGTCCTCTCCCTCCTAAGTGGGCCTGTGGGCATTCTCCTTTCCAGTGCCCTTCCTGCCGGCAGATGGCGCACTGATTCCTCCCCAGGCGGCCTTGCCCTCCTCCCCGGGCACTTCCTCTTTTCTGAGGGATGGGTGCGGTGGCCTGTAATGCCATCAACTTCTTTGCTTGATACTTCTCCTTTTTCTTTTGTTCCTCTTCTTCCCTCTGATTGTAAGTGGTTTGAGCCAGTTCTAACATCCACTCAAGGGTGTGGCCCATGAACCCCTCGTGTTTTTGAATTTTTCGGCGGACATCGGGCGCTGCCTGAGCTACAAAAGCAGCCTTTACAATAAGGGCGTTGGCAGCCTCATCTGGGTCTACAGGAGTATACTGACGGTAGGCTTCCTTCAGGCGTTCCAGGTAAGCCCCTGGGGCCTCTTCATTCCCCTGCACTACCTCTCTGACCTTCACAAAGTTGGTGGGTTTCCTGGCTGCCCTTCTCATACCATTTAATACGTTCTGGCGGTAGGTAGTGAGGGTTTTCTGGCCATCAGCAGTCTGATAATTCCAATTCGGGGTACTATCAGGGTATCCTGTTATAATGTCTGGATCCGGTGTTCCCTGTGCTCTCATGTGTACTCGAGCTTCAACATGGATTCGCCTAGTTTCTTCTGTGGTTAGCAGCGCATCCATCAAATACTGCACATCATCAAAAGTGGGATTATAGGTTTTAAAAATCCCTTCAAACAATTTTATAATTTTAGCTGGATTCTCCTCAAAGGAAGGATTTTGATTTCTCCAATTACAAACATCTGCACTTGAAAAGGGTATATGCTGGACCGTGTAGGTCCGTGGTGCCTCCGCCCCACCAGGCCCTGGAGGTCCCGGTGGGTCATAAACCCTTCGGAGGGGCATTACTCCGACCCCACCCTTTTTCTGTGCCTCATGGGACTTATGGAAGGCTGCCCTGGTTGCTGCTTCTATCCATTCCTTCTGCCATTTCTTCCCTTGTGTTGAGGAGCATCCTGCTGCAGCCAACACGTGGGGGCTAACATCCACTTTTTCCGCATAGGGTTGTACATACTGTTGCAATCTCAAAGACTGATACTGAGTCCACTCTCTTCCCTTCTTTGCTAACTCAACCAATCCCTTTACAAATTCCTCATCATCCTCTTCTTCCTCTTCTGATTCATCAGCCTTGGGGGGTTCAGGCTGGGGGCTAGCTCCTCCCGGTGCTTGGGGACCTGGGCCTGGGGGAATTGCTAGAGGGGCAGTTGGTGGAGCATAGGGTGGTGGCGGTTTGATGATTCCCCCCTCCTCATCTTCTGGGTCTGGTATCACCGGGGGCTTTTCTGCCTTCCCTGCCGGTCGAACTGTACAAATTGTATTTCGTGGGGCGTCGCCTTGGCAGGCTTTCAACCACGGTGGATTCTTTTCTACATTGGTTTTCCAAGTAGAAATGTAAGGGATTTGGTCGGGGTGGACATTCAATATGTTCTGGTATAATGGGCTGATTAGTTGCAAATCAAAGCTTCCTCCTGACGGCCAATTAGTTTGTGCGGGCCAGTCAACTTCACATAATGTCCTCATTCTCTGTTTTCGCAATCTGATTCCCCAATCATCATGCTTTGTGGCCGCTTTCCAGTTCTTTAAAAAACATTCCAGAGGACTACATTGGCTTGCCCCAGACCCCATTTTTATTTTTTTTTTTTTTTTTTTTTTTTTTTTCAGATACTCCGCACCTGACTGGGCTGTAAATTCTTTCACAGTTCACACGATACAGATTGTGGTCTGCACGAGGTCGCCCTGGCAGAAAACGCACAACCCTGCAATCGCTCGGCCAAGGGGAACGCTAGGCCCCGACCCACACTTGACAACAATTCAGTCACTGGAGTATCTGACATGCAACATATAACATACAAATCACACCATTATAATTTCAACATGCAACACACAAAACACACCAATACAACTTCCCCTCTGTTTCCCTTTTACCCAACCTTACTGGCGGCAAACTACTGCAATCGGCCAGTTCTCCCCTCTGTTTCCCTTGTACCCAACCTTACTGGCGGCAAACTACTGCAATCGGCCAGTTCTCCCCTCTGTTTCCCTTGTACCCAACCTTACTGGCGGCCCTCTGCACAACCAGGTGAGGCTTGATCAGACCTCGCCCCCCTTTTCCTTGGGGCCCACGCCCTGTCCCTTGGGCTTACCGTTTTCCGCTGCGGATTCCCTCCTGGCCAGTCCTCTTTCCTCCCTCGACCGAGGTCCCTACTCAGGAGCGGTGTGGCCGGTTTCCCCCACGAATCAGTAGGGTGCGCGCTGAAGCCTGCAAACTCCGGTCCGAGCTGTTCACCTGGTCGAGCCTGGCTCTTCCCGGCCCCCTTGGGGTGGGGCAATTCCCGGCCAACGCACCAAGCTGTAGGCTTATGCCCTTTACTGTGCCAGAGAATTGCTTACCCGCGTCCCCAGGACCGAGAAGAGAATAAAAAAATTCCAGGAAAGTTTCTTCTTTGGAGAAAAGAGTTTTATTGCAAATCTGTGCACAGAGACAGTCAGCAGAATATAGTTTCTGAAATCTGACTGTCCAGCAATACGCATCTGCAAGCCTTCTTATACTTTAGAGTATTTACCCACCTCCCAGACCTCCCCCCAAAACTTCCCCAATCAGCTGGCAAGTTTCCAACTTATTCCTTATATGGCACATCTATATTTGCTGGCTAAGGCTGCTAGCTAAGCACTTCTTCTGCTGGTTAAGCATTTTCTCTGCTCAGTAAGCACCCCCTCCCACCTCCTTGTACACGTGTATTCTTTTGCTAGCTAAGCATTCCCTTCGTATCTCTTCTTATCTTGCATTACTTAAAGCAGAAGCAAAGCAGGAAACATCTTGCTAGTGGTTTTTAGTTGACAGCAGTTTTTGGCTAGGCAGGAAACGACCTTCTGACCTGTAACTAACATCAGCAGTTTCAGATAGCTGGTTAGACAGGAAACGGCCTCCTGACCTGTCTGATTTAGACTTTGCAAATAACTGCATTTTTGGGTTTGAGCTTGTGTAACCATCCTAGCAGAGTGTCGGAATTTACTATGTGTAGATAATATTAATGATTAACCGTTCCCCTCTCCCTTCAATGATAGTGTTGGGTCCCTACTTTGCAGTAGCAGACCAGGATCTTGACCTGCATGGAATGTGCAATGCCAGCCTGAAGCACTGGAAGCCTTGCCCATTCAACTCCCAGTGTGTTTGAAAAGCACTGTTAAACTAGGAGCCCTGTGGATCATATTCCTTTTGTCCCACCAGGACTACTACCAAAGGAGGTAACTGCTTACAGTTGAAAATTTTACATCAGGAGTAACTGGGGGGCAGGGGCAGTGCAGGGCCACACTGCAGTCCTGCCAACAGCAGGGTCACTGGTGCATAACATTCAGCCTCTACCTTGCCACTGCCGTGTCCCTGCATCAGTGGTGGATTTGAGTACTACAGCATCTTGTGCAAGGCCAAAATTTGGCACCCCACCCCACTTGTGCTGTCATCCCAAAGGCAGGGCTGGGAAAGCACTAACTAGGCTTTAGGAAGGAAGACTCTAGGGACTGCCAGAGGCCTTGTGCCTCCTGTCCAAAGCCATGCTAGGTTTTGAGACGGCACCCCATCAGCTCAGCTCTCGGTGCATTCACACCACTTAAAGGTAAAGGGACCCCTGACCATTAGGTCTAGTGACCGACTCTGGGGTTGCGGCGCTCATCTTGCTTTATTGGCCGAGGGAGCCAGCATACAGCTTCCAGGTCATGTGGCCAGCATGACTAAGCCGCTTCTGGCGAACCAGAGCAGTGCACGGAAATGCCGTTTACCTTCCCTCCGGAGCAGTACCTATTTACCTACTTGCACTTTGACGTGCTTTCGAACTGCTAGGTTGGCAGGAGCAGGGACTGGGCAACGGGAGCTCACCCCGTCGTGGGGATTCGAACCACCAACCTTCTGATCAGCAAGCCCAGGAGGCTCAGTGGTTTAGGCCACAGTGCCACCCGCGTCCCTGCACACCACTTACACAGCCCTAAATCCTCCCCAGCCTGCACCATCCCTGTCGGGAAGATAATGGCACAGCATTGCCATGCCAGCGACTCCTGCTCCTCAGCAAGGGAGCTCACCAAATATTACTGCTACATGATCTAACAAGTCAGAGCCATTTGATTCCCATTAAATGGAATAACCAGTGAAACAGGGGGGATTTGGTTTATCTGACTTAGTCAGTAAGATTTGATATAAATCTTTTTTTTTACAGAAAGACTTATTCTTGCTGGTGTCATCTTAATATTTAGAACTAGTGGAAGGTTTCATTTTTGGAATAATAAATTTTCAGAGCAGTTTTTACAGTTATATCAAAATTACTGATTTGGTTATACCATTAGAAATACATAGACAGATAATTATGAAATTATTGTGAGTTTTAATAAGTTAACTGTTTATATTTGGACAATTTTTCTGCTGTGCTTTATTGGAAGGAGAAAAATAATTTCCTTAATAACAATTTAAACAATTTATTTAAATAAAACAATAACATTATAGCATATGTATCTATGTTTGTTAACTGATGTGGTTAAACAATTAAAAAAAAACATAGGCTGAGTTTTAGCACACATGAAAAACTTAAAACAAATCCTTATTTCCTGATGAATAGCCTTTGTAACTTAAAGAGAAAACTATATTTAGTAAGATTTTTCCTCCAGAAGCATTTTATTTTAAAAATCCAATTTTAATAATAAAAAAAATGATTTAAATCAAAAATTAAAAACAACAACAATACATTGCTTTTTATCCACCCTGCAGTGAAATAGCTATGGACCGATTCTCTTCTTTTCACTCTCTTGTCCAGCCACATCACCAATGTATGGGAAAGAAAACAGACCAAACATGCCAGATGGTACTTCTCTCCCTGTCTCAGGCCGGAACCTGGAACACCCCTATGCCTCTGGGGCAAACACTGAACTCTCAGCATCAAAGTAGATGTGGGGAAAAGCAACCACAATTGTTTATTCATGTCTTTGCCTCATTCACATATAAAGCATAGAGGGATCCAATTTTTTTACATTAAAAGGGATGCAGAGATGAAGACACTGCTTTCCCAGCTACCTGTCCACAGTCAATTACTTCAAATCTGGGGAAAGAGGGGAAATGTACTACTCGTAGGAGGCAAGGCAGGAGAAGGATTTAGCTCCCTACACCTATGTGCACCTTTTAACGTTAAAACAAAACAAAACCCACCCAGATCTGTCATATCTAATTTGACTCTCAGATTCTGCAGCACTGAATGCCACCTAAGAGATAAGACACTGCTTTTAGCTAGAAGAGAGCACTCATTCTGTCTACATCAACATAATTTACAGTATATTTTGCCAGACTAACTGTTTTAGTCAAAAAAGGGAATAAAAGGGAAAATGAAACAATGTGGTGGAATAGCAGATGATACTATAATGTGTCACATCTACCAGATAGTTGTAAAATGCAAATGTAGGCAATCGGAAAACTGTTTCCAGAGAATTAATGGTGACCTAGCGCAGGTCACAGTTCCAGGTAAAGGCAATAATTAACTCCTGGCAAATACTCAAGGCTAAAACGTGAATATAAGAGATTAAAATGATGTCGGGATTTTGTAGTCCCGCTACCCTGTGCACTTTGGCATCTCACTGGTTTCAATGGGAGAGTTATACACATGCCCAAATCTCCCTCTCTGAAATCAATAAGACTAAAAAACACTTAATTGTGCCCTCCATTTATCCCCCAGTTTACTGTGAATTTAGTTTCAAGTCCCCAACCATGCCTGTATTGAATAAAACCAAATGTAACTACAGTGGAGCCTCGGGTTACGTTGTCTCTGGCTTATGCCACCCTCGGCTTGAGATGGGCGCAAACCCAGAAGTACCAGAACGGGTTACTTCCAGGTTTGCGCCATTCACGCATGCGCAGAAGCGCTAAATCGTACTAAATCGCACGTGCACAGACGCGACGCTTTGGGTTGCAGCGTTTTTGGGTTGCGGCGGGGCCTCCGGAACGGATCCCCACCGTAACCCGAGGTTCCACTGTATTGTCCTAATTTTTTCCCTGACTTATTTCTGATATACATAATTATTTTATTTTATTTACTTTTTAAAATACCATAATCAATTAAAGTAATGATTCTTGCCACACTAAATCTGTGACTAAAATAGAAAATTAATGAGGACATACACATATTTCCTGTCAGCCCAAAGTACCCTTCCATCTCACCAGATGGTTCTTGTACCACCCATCACTTAGGAGTAAGAAAACCACATTCCTCATTTCATTTTTGTTAATTTTTATTGAATTCCAGTGGCTAAGGAGTACTTCTGAGAAATAGAGATTAAAGAATCAGAACATAGAACCCTTTCATTTAGGATTTTTAAAGAGTTCAAAATCTACATCTCAGTCCCTTTGAAAACATATTGGAAAAACATGTAAAGGAACAGTGGGAATATGCATAGAAACATCCACAAAAGGTGAGGATTTACCGTATTTTTTGCCCTATAGGACACACTTTTCCCCCTCCAAAAATGAAGGGGGAATGTGTGTGCATCCAATGGGGCGAATGCAGGCTTTCGCTGAAGCCTGGAGAGTGAGAGGGGTCGGAAGCTCGGGCTTCCCCCACCCCCAGCCCCGCAAGCTCCGGGAGCGATGGCGAGGTTGCGCAACCTTGCCTTTGCTCCCGGACCCCCAGCCCCGAGGCTAAAAACGAAGCCAGGACACGGCTTCTTTGCTCTTTGGGGTTGGGGGGGAGAAATGATTTTTTTCCCCTTTACTTCCCCCCCCCCCAAAAAAGTGTGTCCTATGGGCCAGTGTGCCCTATAGGGCGAAAAATACGGTAACTCCCTGTATTCTAGGTAGCCTCTTCTTGCCAGATATGAATGAGCAAATGAAAGAATGCATGCTGTAATGATTTTCAGTCTACTTACCAAAGTAACATGCACAAGGTACATTACACATTCCATCTTAGTTAATGTAGAAAACAAAACTGCTCTAAAATTATTGCCATACCCTATAACTTCAGTTTATGCTTCTATGATTCTACATGACAGAACTACTACCTACATGCTTTAATCATTAAACATCCTGACCAGACTCTGAAATAGTTTAATTGACTACTTCAGCTCAAATCTGATGTATGGCCTTGGTCAATAAACTTTTTAATGGAGTTCACGTTACCGTCTGCTGTAGGTCAGGTATTATAATCCGCATCACTAATGTATTGCTCTTGGAGTCTTCCATTCTGCTGCTTGGCTTCTCTGCGGTAGCCCTGATAGTATCGTAAATGGTTTCTTCTTTGGAGCTGTCTGATTCAGATTCCACTGAATAGTCTGAAAAACTCTGAGCCATCTCATCTTCACTTGACGTTGGACTGCGAGGCATGTTCAGCACCTCTTACTGCATTTGGCTGAAATAGACAAAGTCAAAATTAAATTATATTGGTTACATTTTGAATGTAGTTCAGGCAGCAGAAAGGGAGGAGGGTTGGGGTTTTTTTAATCTATATAAATATTTTATCTTTTTCTATTTATCAGCCAAACCAGTGTAACTGAGATTTAAAAACATTTGCAGTTTAATAAAATGTGAGAGACAGTAAAGGATGAAAAACATGGTTCCTCTCAGTATCAGTAATAATTCTTCCACAGACGCAAAGTCTCTGTATAAACAGCAGGATTGCCAGGTTTCTGTCTGGTGAACAATGCTATAAATTACATTTGGGAATATTACATACCTACAGGGGGGGAGCTACAGTGGTACCTTGGGTTACATACGCTTCAGGGTACAGACTCCGCTAACCCAGAAGTAGTACCTCAGGTTAAGAACTTTGTTTCAGGATGAGAACAGAAATCGTGCTCCGGTGGCGTGGTGGCAGCAGGAGGCCCCATTAGCTAAAGTGGTGCCTCAGGTTAAGAACAGTTTCAGGTTAAGAACGGACCTCTGGAACGAATTAAGTACTTAACCTGAGGTACCACTGTAATTGTAAAGAAATACAATGCCCATGTATATTTCAGGCTGATTTCTTTAATGGGAGCATTGGAAGAATAGCATGCAGTCCATATCATGCTAGATTTGTCCTTTTCAAAACTATGGCAAAAGTCTATTTATTTGTCTATCTGTTTATCTATCTGTAAACATCCACATAGTTAACGGCCATTATAAAAAACAACTAAAAGTTAATCGGCTATTGAAATATCATATAAAACACATCAACCTTGCATGATTATTTCAATAAATAGTAGCAGCCGCAGCAGCAACACCGGCAGCAATATGGCCAATGGTCAATAGTAGTTTCTTCAGGCTTTCAAGGAATGTATGTGAGGGTAAGGGCCAGGATTGTAGGAGGAGTCCTTATGTTCATTCATTTTTAAGAACTACACAGTCAGTATGGACAAGGTCTATGGAGACTTTCAAAACTAACATATGTTTCTTGCACGTATTCAGTGTTCTAGTATCTCAGACTCTGTTCCCTATTCCTAAAATGCAAATTGTAATTACAATGACCAACTTTGTAAGGTTTATTATTTAATTATTAAATTTGTAGACCTGAAGATCATAGGGTGTTTTGCAACATAAAAACACAAAATACATAATAAAACAAAAACAAACCAGTAACACGCACTCCCACAAGAACTTGATTACAGAGAAATGTTTTCACTTGGTGCCTAAAGATATGTAATGAAGGCCCCAGGCAAGCCTCCCTGGGGAGAGCATTCCACAAACAGGGAGCCACCACAGGAAAGGCCCATTCTCATATTCTCAGTGGTCAGGGTCGATGGGAAGTGTAGTCCCAAAACATCTGGTGTCAGTCAGGGACCTACCCTCCCAAGCCAGGTGGAAGAGGCCTGCAAGGCAAGAAGCAAATCTTCCTGGACTCACAGACATAAAGGTAATTAACAGTAGCAGCTGTTTGCTGTGTACTTTGCCAATATTGTAAAATGATCTTATTTGTGGTAACAGTTTTATACATTCGAGCAATGCTATCTTGTATGCAGTTACTTCAGATATAATAAATCCATATTTAATAATACATGTTAAAACATTGCTTTGAAATTCCGTGTTTGAAAAGAAATCAATTTACATTGGCTTTCTTTTGAGCAGAGAATTCCTCGAGGGGATATTTCATTTTAGTATGCTTCAATGAGTTGTGGATTAATACAGCTCTCTGAAGTATTGTCCCTTAAATTCAACAGAGAGCATAAACACTGCACTGGCTTCTCTGTTCTCCCACTGACAAATGAAAAAGATTTTGGCCCGTCTGCACCATTTAAAAAGACAAAGCAAAATTCAACATGGCTAGAAGTCAAAAGATATTTTAAATATCAGTTTTCTCCCTTCATAAAAAGCAGCTTGGATGCATAGTTCAATGGGAACTCCAGTGAAGAGGGGGGTAAATCGCATTTGCACAACCTACAGAAGTAAAACTGAGCTGTGCAATATTCATGACTTACGCTGAATACATTGTTTGCGAAGGGGAGCACACTCTTAAACTAAGAGGAATCAAACATACAAGTTTTGTTTATTTAATACATTTATGCCCCATATTTCCAAAGATTTATCAAATTATTCATAATGCGGTATCAGGTCAGGTGTAGGTCAGCAATAAAAAACACTGTCAGCGAAGTTAATGCTTTATTCCAAGGTTTCCCCCCCCCCAAGCAATCAGAGACTGTGGCTGCACACAACCAATCTCTCCTCTGCTCTTTTCATTCCTCTGCATGTTCTGGGAGACCAGGGGGGAGGGGACCTGGTCGCAAGAGGAGAGGGAGACTCCCTGGACTCTTCGGCAGCTGGCCTCATCTCATCAGGACTGCTCTTTGCTCCCGTGTCTTCCTGATTACCCAACCCTGTTACCTCTCCTGCTTCCGACACCTGTTCCTCACAGTCTGCTCCTGCTCCTTCTGATTACTCATCATCATCCCACCACCAGTCCTCTGGCCCCCAACCTTCTTCCCCTGGGGGTTTCCTAGCTGGTGCCTCCCACCACTCCCTGGCATCCAGCCAGTCCATGACATCTGGAGAATTTTGACAGAAAGAAGTTGTTCCTCCTTTCTCATATATAAGTACACAATGGCCTGGTTCGCACATTATGGTAGGCCAAACTATGGCTTACCAGGACCGCATGAAAATGTGGACTGCTGACAAGCAGCCTGCAGTCACTTTGCTCGTCTGCATTCTTCTTTACTCCTGTGCTACAGTGAACTAAGTCAAGGTCTGGCTTAGTGTATCTTTGAACCACAGCTAATAAAGAGCTGCAATTTGTTTGTGTGGTACGAATGTAAAAAAGAGAAAGCAGAGTCATTTAGCTGTAAAAGCTTCTACGGGACTCTGCACTTTTGTGCGGCCTCGGTAAGCCATAGTTTGGCTATCTGTGACATAGACACATCATTGACATTAAGCCAGTGTCAGAACCTGAGATAGATATAATGCTTTGTACTCAAGGGCTGGCTCAAAGACAACCTTGTGAAAACATTTTCATAATTGTTTTATCACACTGAGTCATCTTTTAGTAAATGACCCCATCACTCACGGCTTGAAAACACATTTAAGGAGGCTTGCTAGGAAAAAATCTGGGGGGGGAGAAAGAAAGTAAAAGGCAGACTTTTGTTTCTTGTGGTCCAGTTTGCACACAATTTTCAATCATTGTTTATTTCAGTAGTTCAGTGCAAATGTACAGCATGCTATTAGATACTGTTGAACTTGCTCTTTCCAAAGCCAGGAGGCAGCAAACCAGAGGTTGGCTTACCAATAGCAGATGTGGCCTCTTTTCCCCAAGTAAACCAGGTGGTGAGACAAAGAACAAATCTTGAATTTTTGTTTGTGGTTTGTTTGAAGAGAAACAGAATTCAAGCAACAGTTCACATATAATGCTAAACCAGCCTCTGGTTTTTTCCCCTTCCAGCTTTCATCAGCACACTGCTCATTCACATTAAACCCCAATTTACTTTTAACTATGATTTAACATTATGCACAAATCAGGCCAGAAATGGCTTCAGACATAATTGCTTTCTCTGCGAGCTCCAAGATTTATAGAAACAGTGGCACTAAGAGTGTAAATGAAGAATAGGTGTTTTTGTAATCCAATCTTTTGCATTACAGGAATAAACATATTAAATGCTGGTTTCAATCTTCATTAAATACACACAGAGAGAAGGATTTTATTTCTATTGCAATATAGTGATACATTAGTGGTGCAGATTTACTAAACAATGTTACTGCAAATGTTAGAGAATTGCACTAACACATCATTAAGATGTGATGAACACCAGCATGAGAAAGAAATTTAAATTGTTCATTCTAGCTAGCAGATTGGCATACTCTGAAAGCACACAAATGAGTAGTTCGGCACAGAAACAACTATGTCTCTAATTTATAAAACTTGCTGAGTATTATTTTTAAACTTTTTAATAACATCTTCTTAAAATACTTTCTTTTCCTTAAAGCTTTTAAAATGCAACCAATGCAAAAGTTTAGATCTAAAGAAGTAAACTCCACTTGATTTTAGTGATGGTGCTAACATTTGCATTTTCTTGTCTTGGAAATATAAATCGGAGGCACTTGCCTCAGGTACGAGAGTAGCTTTACAAGTCCAAAGTTTCTTCCGTGGCTCATAGCACACATGCTATCTCACATCCTCTATACCACCTGGTCTTCATCTCCTGATGCTAGAGAACAGAAGTTCTCTCATACATGGCCCACTATTGATTCTCACATGTATCTGATAAAGGAGCATATATTTCAGGTACAAATTACAGTAGTGCCCCCTGCTGAATACAAAAGCAGCTGGGCTACAGAGAAACTGTGTTGCTTGATCAGCCAGGAGAGAATGGGTATTTAATAATTTACTTGGAAATTCAACTCTCCACTGAATGTCTTATTCATTTACAATGTTTTAATCCCACTTTTCATTCCAGAGACCTTCAAGGTGGCTTTTGATGACTGGAGAGTGGAACTCCTAGGTTGGAATTCAATACCAGTGGTACGGCAATGATTCCAGCAGCACAAGGATTTCTGCCTGCACAATAGGATGTTCTCCTCTTCTCCTTCTCCCCCACGTACCCTTAAATCTGTTCTAGGGGTTCCCTCAACCACCTGGTGATGTTTAGAGGGAGCAGGGCCTGCGGGGGAGGGGAGTTCCATTGCACAGGAGGGAATCTTTGTGCTGGCAGGACACATTTGTAGAATACTATCCCTAGTATTTTGTATATTAGTATATACAAAACACCTTTCTTAGATGACAACTATAGTGACATAAGGTATTGCTCTTGTGATTTATATGCCATGAACTGGTTGCCTCATTGGCACTTAACCACAATAATGTTCCTTGCCCCTTCCCCCTTTCTTCCCTTATCCTGCTTTTTATTGTCTTACCTACTTCAGTGAAGACAAAAGACTAGACCAGCTACCAAACAATGATCACATGAATTATTAGGAGCTCCTTTTGTTTCAGGTAATTTGATAACAGCTGTAGAGCTCATATATTTGTTTTCCTGGATTTCAAAGTGTGTGCTTTTTAAAATTTTTATTATAAATTATTATTTCCTCTATATTTTATCCTTTTGTTATTGTTAAAGGTAATAGAGAATCACAGTTAGTTACTGGTTTAAAAAAACTGAAGTTAGCAGGAACCTTAAAACTGAATGATACATTATGACATAAACACGGGGTTCCAAAAAAAAAAAGGCTTGCCTCCTTTTTATGCAAAAGCCCCCTGACAGCTTTCTGAGGCTAGGCTGTGAGATGGGGAAATGATTGGCAGGTGAGATGGCATTTGCAGGGAGAACTGGTAAACAAAGGAAAGGTTTCTCTGCCCGATTTCCCCCTACAAATACACCTCCTACATTCACATCACCTTGGCAAGAACATATATTTGAACAGGCAACAACCGATTAACACACATCCAAATGATGCACAATCGTACACACACAAATGGTGCTGAACCCAGAAAGGGTGAGGCAGGGCATGTTTATATGTGTTCCGCCAATGGGTGCAGAGGCTGGGGATGAACCCCACACACGAAATGATTGACAACTATAGTTTCACTCATAGGCAATATTAAATTTCAGCCACTGTGGTTGGCCACAGTGGGAAAGAGAATGCTGGATTACATACACCTTTGTTCTAATCCAGTAGCATTGTACCATGAGATCTCGCAATAGTATCCCAAAGCAAGGAAGATCTTAAAAGCTCTTTTCGCCCTGGGTAACCCCAAGCAAACCCTTCCTTGGATTTTGACTTGTGTGATACCTCCAAACACAAATTAATAGGTGCCATCTTCATTGCATCATTTTAATAATTCCTCATCTTAATATCTCCAGTACCTTCTTCATTTCAGGGACAACAGGATCCTATTTATACAATTTCAAGGCTATATTCTATCACAAAACAACTTTCCTGTAAAACTTTTCTTTTTAGATACAGGTAGGTAGCTGTGTTGGTCTGCTGCAGTCAAAACAAAATAAAAAAAATCCTTCTAGTAGCTCCTTAGAGACCAACTAAGTTTGTTATTGGTATGAGCTTTCGTGTGCATGCATACTTCTTCAGATACAGTGGTACCTTGGGTTAAGTACTTAATTCGTTCAAGAGGTCTGTAACCTGAAACTGTTCTTAACCTGAAGCACCACTTTAGGTAATGGGGCCTCCTGCTGCTGCCGCACCGCTGGAGCACGATTTCTGTTCTCATCGTGAAGCAAAGTTCTTAACCTGAAGCACTATTTCTGGGTTAGCGGAGTCTGTAACCTGAACCGTATGTAACCTGAAGCATTTGCAACTCGAGGTACCACTGTACACTGAAACAGAAGTCACCAGACCCTTATATAAAGTGAGAGGGTGGGGAAGGATATTACTCAGAAGGGTGGTGTAATACCCCTCCCCACCCTCTCTGAGTAATTGTAGGGGGTTCAACAAGATGACCCTTGGTTATAGTCAGTTGTTGTAGCTTGTTTATACTTACCCTGCCCCACTGCCCTGCTTACAGTTATGAAGAGTGTTCTTATGTTATGAATGGTTTGTGTCACCATTAAGAAAAAGAGGTGGGAATAGGCCAATATGCATATGGAGTGTCCCTGGATAAAGTGGCTTTTCTTCTTTGAGCTTCTAAGTTTTTAACCTAGCTCAAGGTGTCATCTGAACTAGCCCAGATGTTTAACTGATACTCAGTCACAGCCAGTCCATTATTTGAAAAATAAGACTTTAGAGCCGTCTTGCCCAAAATGGCAACTAGACATTCCATTTTGGCCACTGAAAGTCTGGTTTAAGGAGCCATTTGGCACCTGGCTTATATATCTGAGTTTCTAACACTGTTGCAGAATAAGGAAAGTACTGCATATATTTCATTATGAGGAATAACAGTGCTTTGCCCTTTTGTTTTAAAAATGCTTTCTACTGTCTTTATGCATAATGGGTGAAATAATCTTTCTTTACAAAAATATTCCTTCCCCTATTCCCCATGAATTTTTGCTTTCGCTAAAATCTTCCAAGTCTGTAATCTCAGCCTATACTTTGATATGAAAATATGAAAAGGCTTTAAAATACTGGAAAAGGAAAGGGCATAAGGGATTAAATAACATTTCTAACATAATAGACTATAAAAAGCTTACAGAAGGTATTCTGCCCAAGCCCATGTCCCTAGTGTTAAAGAAGCACAGATGCTTATTAATTTTATATTTGTGCATTTACTTAGTTTTACTCTCTGTCCAAGAGGAAAGCATTTTTTATTGTCCACCTACAAGTGGACTACATCAATGAGATATGCAAGGCTAGAGTTGCTAAGTATATGAAATCAAGGCATTCAGGGGATTCTTCCTTTGTTTCCAACAGAATATCCACTGGCAAAATCTACTATAAGTACAAGTGAAAGGACTTTCTCATTACACAAACAGTAATAACAGGAACATTCAACAGGTAGATCATGATCTACCGGTAGATCACTGGACGTTTGTGGTAGATCACTGTCTCCCCCAAAGAAGCTACCCTAAAAAAAGCTCAAGAACTTTGACATGAACCCCAAAAAAGGGGGGGAGGTAGATCACTGCCAGATTTAACTCTGTGAGATCGCAGCTTCTTGGGAGTTGGCCACCCCTGATCTATAATATCTCTCATCTTTGTTGTTGTTGCTGTTGCTGCTGCTGCTGCTGTTGTAAAATGGCTCCCACAGCAGCCCTGCCCTCGGGCTCACAGTCTGAGAGCCAGGACACAAAAGGGAAAGAGACTGGAAGGTAGGATGAAAAAAGCAAGCTCAGGCACTAGTTCTTAGTCACAGCGATTTTGCAGTGAACAAAAGGAACGAAAAAGTTTGAAAAGGGGGAACTAAACACTGCTGGTCTTTCAGCAAAGCCAGTGGAGGGGACCTGCATTCCTGACTCTCACCCTCTGATATAACTTGATGGAGGAATAGCTGTTGATGGTTGAGAGAGAGGCCTGTTGTTCATTCAGCAGATCCAATGGAGAGGCCCTGCAATGCCACCTCCTGCTCTCATTACTGTAAATAAATAGCCTTGAGATGTTTAAAAATGTATGATAAAATATACATAAAATATTACATAACTCTATAATCCCAACCCAGCCTCACATTACAGGGACTTAACTCCCTCTTTCACCACTGAGAAGTAATAAAAACTTATTACAGTGGTACCTCGCAAGACGAATGCCTCGCAAGATGAAAAACTCGCAAGACGAAAGAGTTTTTCGTTTTCTGAGTTGCTTCGCAAGACGGATTTCCCTATGGGCTTGCTTCGCAAGACGAAAACGTCTTGCGCCTTTTTTTTAAACCGCCAATGCATTCCTATGGGAAACCGTCAATACACAGTGGTGCTTCGCAAGACGAAAAAATTCACAAGACGAAGAAACTCGCAGAACGAATTAATTTCGTCTTGCGAGGCACCACTGTACATTGACGATTTCCCATAGGAATGCATTGGCCGTTTTAAAAAAAGGGTGCAAGATGTTTTCGTCTTGCGAAGCAAGCCCATAGGGAAATCCGTCTTGCGAAGCAACTCAGAAAATGAAAAACTCTTTCATCTTGAAAGTTTTTCGTCTTGCGAGGCATTCGTTTTGCAAGGTACCACTGTACATCCATCTTAAATAGATGAATAATTGCTTCCACATACACATTATTAAAAGAGTGGGCAAAAACCTTTCTAAATCCCTGTCCATATTTATTGGCACTCCAAGAATCTTCTGTCACTTGGTGCTTTCCTTACATAAACACATTAATAGCAGACAGAAAGGCCTGTTCAACCTTTCTCCATGAATACAAACCATGCATGGAGAAGAGGACAGCAGGACTATGTTTCTGACCTCAGCCTCAATAACCTGCAAATGTGGAAGGCCTCAGGGATTTGTGCACTTGTCAATTAATTTCTACCAAGAGGGATTGGCAACAAAATGTTGCAGTGCAGAGTGCTCCTGTTCTGGTTCCCAGGCCATCATTCAGTCTTCCAGGATACAGTATTCCATTCCATTTCCCCACCCTGCTTATTTGATTCCCCCCCTCAATGGATACCTAGTTACTGGGCATTCACAATTATCTCTAGGCTATTTGGGGTGGTTGCCCCTTTAAGGTTTTATTCATCCTAGAAGATTTGTTGTACTTCTCTAGTTTCACAGTGACCTTGTTTTGGCTTCAATTCTGTCAGAGCTATAACAGGAACTCATTTATCTAACATTTTAGAAATGATTTTTGAATTGCGAACAATGCTCCTGAATGTTACAATTTAAAGTAGCAGTTGTGAAACATTTCTAATATATATTAAATGATGAGATAATGCGTACCCTTTGTGGGCTGTTTCCATCCCCACAGATTATCATTATTTGTGTTATAGTTTTATAGCACAACACCCATCCTCCTTGCCTTCCTACAATACCATTCCCGAGTTGTTTTGTGGTAAATTCTGATTGCCGACAGAAGCAAGTTTCACATGTGTTGACTGCAAATACAGTGGTACCTCGGGTTAAGTACTTAATTCGTCCTGGAAGTCCGTACTTAACCTGAAACTGTACTTAACCTGAAGCACCACTTTAGCTAATGGGGCCTCCTGCTGCTGCTGCACTACCAGAGCACGATTTCTGTTCTCATCCTGAAGCAAAGTTCTTAACCTGAAGCACAATTTCTGGGTTAGCGGAGTCTGTAACCTGAAGCGTATGTAACCTGAAGCGTATGTAACCCGAGGTACCACTGTAACAGGTTATAAGACTGGTCTCTTAAACCTTCCAGCATGTGCTGGCTATCACAGCTCAAAAGAAAAGCTCACATATGAGTGAACCACAAGTGGTAACTGAAAAGAATAACTAGCCTACTATAGCAGATATGCAGGGAAGATTTCATTGGGGCTCACACCATATGGATTCTATTCCGGCATCATTGGAGAGGAAGGGAGGTACTCAAAACAGACCACATAAAGGCTTCTGAATAAATCCTTCACTGAACTGGATTCAGTGGATATGAGATGGGGATTCTTTTGCTGTGCATTTGAAACACTTATGGTTCCCATCTCATTCAGCACATGGAAGGGCTGACATACAGTACAACAGAGGATCCAGCCGAAGAAAGTGGACTTTCCCCTCCAATGTCATCCAGGAGGAGGCTGAAGAAGGAAACAACAAAAATGCCTAATTCCGTTCCTCTAGTGGGAGCATCCCATGAATGGAGTTCTGCTCACAAGAACACTGAACCCAAGCCCCACATGAATTGTTTACATGAAACACGCTTCAGGGATAACAAATGAATAATTATGTAGAAGTGTATTTATTCAGATTTTAATCTGTTTCTGTCTAAACTGTGAACATGCAGAAATGCCAACACCGTAACCCTATACATGCCTACTCCGAAGTCCCATTTAGTTCAATGGGACTTACTCCTAGGTAAGAGGTTATAGGAATGCCACATAAATGAAATAGATTAGGACTGTGAGTTTAGAGGGAAAACTGAATTTGCTGCCCAGTGACTGGGCAGAGCAATAGCTAAAATATATCCACCCCAGAAACAGTGATATGACAGGCAAAAATGTTATTCTAATCACAACTTCAGTTCATTACCATTTATAATATTATTAAGAACATTTAGAGAAATCAAGGAACAGAAATGATTATAGTTTTATAATCAAAGTGTGCAGAAAGCATTTAGAAGCCCTTGCAGGAAACAAACAACTCAATCTTGCACTGGAATATTTAAAAAATACATTATAGAAACCGAGTTAAATGAACATATTGCATTATTTTTCTTCTTCTTCAAATAAAGTTCTGTCTGCTATGGATATTTATCTTGAAGCTGTACCCACAACAAGGACAGCTACAGAGCCATATTTTCAATCATGTGAAAGTGAGCTACAGTGAATTAAGATGTCCTGGCCAAGCAGAAACCCTTGGAGGTTGTATAGCTGTTTTCTGCTTACATTTGTGTAAGTGTTGTTGCTGATATGAGAAACAATCTGCAAAGGAAATGTGCAGGTTTAAAGATGATGTCATGGGACAACTCAGCACCAGCACTGCTGAAGACACAGATGCAAACACGTTGACTAAGGAAGTATTCAAACATGGCAGAAATCCCTTTTCTGCTATGAAAGATTAAATGAGCACAGGTTGGGGCAGCATCACAGCAGCAAGTTCCTCTCTTTCTTTGTGTGTTCATTGTGTGTGTAGGGAGCCTGCACATGCAAAGGTAAGAAGATAAGAAGAGCCCTACTGGATCAGAACCAAGGCCCAGATATTCAGCATTCTGTTTCTACAGTAACCAACCTGATGGCCATGGAAAGGTTACACGCAGGACATGAACACGGGTTGCATGTATAATGGGTTGTATCTACCTACACAGCGGAAACCCCATGAAATTAACGGGCCTAGTCACTCTGAGTTATGACTAATATTGGATACATCCCCTTATAATGAATGTACGAGGGAGCAGGAGGACTCTGCCACTGTGATGTTCATCTAAAATGTTTTTAATAGCTCAAAAGGGGTAAAGTGTAAACCAAAAGCAAACTGTAAACCAATAAACTCAGTTGCATGGATTGATCACACATCCACAGTCAACCTCAGCAGCAAATCTGCACTGGTACATACAGAGCACAAATGCCATAGAAGAAATAAAGGGGAATAAGCAACAGCGCTGTCTTTAGCATATGCACCACCGGGGTGCAAAGATACGCCCAGCACCCCCAAATTTAGTTTAGTCCCCAAATTAACTTTTCTTATGGTTATATCAGACACTACGCTTAGGCCTTATCTCTTTTTTACAAAAGAAGGGAGGAAAGAGAAACAAACTTTTTTATTTGCTCATTTATTTACAATACACTTATACTTAAGTATACAACACCACCACACTTAAACTTATAAGTATTGTTTAAGCACCTACTTAGGAGAAACATCAGTCGTGTCAAAGGTGCCACTGACCCCGCTGTGACATAGCAGCTCAATACAATATGTAACATAATATTTTGATGTAAGAGTGAATTTCGTGTGCACAGCGCCGTTGTGAATGACAAGCACCATTGTTGAGTCTGACAAGTGCCGCCGTTGTGAATGACAAGCGCTGGTGCGGCACGTCTTTGGTAAATGAGCGCACAAAGTCGAAAGTCCTTTAGTGAAACAGTAGGTATACATTTCAGTAATACCTAGGTATATATGTATTTTGTTTTTCTAGCTTGATCAAAATTATTATTTCATAACAGGTAGATAGTTAAGAGCTTAGGCAGGTTCAGCGCCTGGCACCCCCCAGAATTCACCACCCATGGGCCCCGCACCCCTTGCACCCCTGGGTGAAGACGGCCCTGATAAGCAAGCACTGGAATAAGCAAGCATTGATGTATTTTCACTTCTCCCAACTGATATGAAATGTATTCACAAAAATATCACTAGCACCTCTAGAGTTCGCCATCTTGACAGCACTATGATACTGCTAGTCCTGAGTTTGCTATAAGCACACACACACACACAACTCTCTGTTTGCCAATTTCCAGCTGACCTCTCTTTTCCATGGAGGGGAAAGGATAATTAAGTCAATTCTGTGAATCATATCCACCAGACCATATCTATTCCTATGATTTACTGGTCTCTAACTCACTGCTAGAGGGAGTAGAGGACACAGTGAACAGAAGAGAAACTCCTCCTCAAAGTCAATACAAAGTTGAAGAAATAAAATTCATAGCTGACTTTTATAATGCAAGTTCACTTTCACAAAAAGAAAAAGAGAGAGTAGTGTGCTTCTATTAAGAGAGGACCGTAAAACACTTCTGCAGTGAACTATTTTTTCATCTACATTAAATAAACGGAACTTTCATACACATCCCAAAAATAGCATACCTTTGTAGCGTAAATGAACCAATTATTATGTGTAAGGTTGCAGTCCTACATATACTTACCTAAGAGAATGTCCTATTGAACTCAAAGTGACTTACTTCTGACTAAATATATTATATAGGATTACACTGTCATGCTCCTCTGCACTGTGAATAAACCCAATTGAACAAAATTTAATGAATGTAATATGTTAAAATATATAGCTTCCTTGACTTACTTATTTCTTGCTAAAGTAACTGGTTGTGTGTCAAGGTCCCCAAGACACCCCCACCCCAATAACACACACTTCACACAGAATTTTTGTTTAAGTTTTTTGGCATAATTTTGGCCACAACTTTATTAACATACATGGATGTGAGTGGTTGCTTAGGCATTGGTTAGGACTATCTGTCCCCCCACCTGGGGACAGAACTGACTTCTGTCATTGAGGGGAAACAATGTTGGGGAGAACTGGAGCTGCGCCACAGGCCCTCAGCTTCTCCCCGCATGCTCCCAGGGGCTAACGCGGCCCGAACCTGATTCCAGGGGTTTGGATGAAAGGATGGCAAGCCCCTTAATTCCTTTAATGGAATTCCCTTGCAGCAGCAGCATTGGAGGGGCAGGTCCAGCCAATCCTTACCCCTCCTCCAACCAATTTTAACCAATGCCTAACTGCAACCTTTCAAGTTGTGACGATTTGCTACGCAGTAGGCAAAAACCAAATGGCACCAGCCAATAGGCCAAATGGACAAAATTCCTACCAGGACCCTGCCCAAACTGCAGACGACCCCATGACAGGCATAGCAAGGTCAACGCACAAGACCCAAATTAAGGGAGGGCTGGCGGGTGATCCGGTGCACGCAGCGAAAGAGAAAGCAGATCGCCGCGAGCACTGTTTAAAAAAACTCTGTTCCCACCCCCAAATTGGCAACATCAACTCAGGCTACCAATCCCTGCCAGAGCCATACCATCCCAAACTGCCTGGCAACAGAGGGGTGTCTTGGCTGGCCCCCACCGCAACACGTGCTCTCTTTTAATGAGAACACGCTTTGCCAGATTCAACACAGGATTTCAACTTCTTGTGGCTCTTTAAAACTTACAATTGCACCATGACACCTAAGGTGAAAAGGGAGATTTATAGCCTATCTCTGACATTGCTCCATCCACACATTGCTTCTGATTATGAAGCAGCATGGTGTTCTCATTTGCAGCTGCCTTTCCCATTTGCAGACTCCATAAATGTCAGGAGCGTGAACAGAGAGGAAAGAGAAAAGGCATCCTGGAATGAGAAAGTAAGATAAAGCTTTACACCTTCATGAGCAAAGCTCAAACAAAATTACAGCCAATAAGCCATGAACTATGCTGATATCTACCCTTGATGTTTAAGAACTTTTAAACTTACTTACAGAGCAAGTTCAATTCATCATGCTGCACGTTTATCTGAAATACAGCTAAATGGAATAGGCTATTCACTTTTATTTATTTATTTTTTACGCCTGGATTGATGGAGCTATTTGCTGAATGTATGGTTGCCTTCCTCCCCTCTCATGTACATATGTTTATATATTACACTTTTCCAAATGGCTTTATTAATGTCCTTCAGAAAACTAACACAGTACATTTATGATGTACTAAATTAAGGGAAATAAGAAAAATGGGGAAAACATTTCACATGCTTCTTTTTATTTAAAGCATGGGCTACATCAGCCTTGGAAAGTGGCCCAGTGTTGCAATACAGTAGTACTAATATTGGGCCAGAGGGGGTGTTGGGAGAGAGTAGTGTATGAGAACCCTGCAGTGTAGTCCGGTGTTTTTATCCAGCATCTTGCTGTGTCGTATTGGTTTTGTCTTGCTTTGTTTTGTAGGGAAATGAAGGTTGGGATGATGCCAAATTCCCCATGGGGTGAGGGTATCACTGGGGTTTTGGGGTGTGGATTGTTTCTGTTTGAATAATACTAAAACAGGTATGTTCATGTCAAATCATTTCTACTCAGAAAAGAAAAGGGTGGCAGTTTATGACTTGTGGTGGTAACGTTGCTGCGGTCATCGTGAGGTATAAATAAATAACCAGCAAATGGAGACACTGCTTGCTTTTTAACCACTGAATCATGAATTAATTCAAGCGCGGGCACCTGAACCTTGCTTGCTGTAAATGTTACAATCTCTTTGGATGCACGCTCCCGCCAACCACCTGAAATACCACAACTCACCTTGAGCTGAATGTAGCATTGCCAGCATAAAATAAACTGACCAAACAGTAACATAGTTTTACAACACTATGAGATTTTTGCTTCACTAGTTTACATTCCATCTGTCAGACATCTCATTATTTCTGTGGGGGTGTTGATTTATTTCTGGGAACTCCACGCCACCCAAAAAAGAGGGTAAAGTTACCCCTATGTTGTGCTTGTGACAGAAGACCCAATTCACATACAATGTACTGGGTCCAAAATATCTTGTTAGGATACCTGTACACACCGCCAATGGTGCCAGCTAGGCACTTGTGATTCACTAGCTGGATGGAGGAAAAAAATTGTTTTACATTTCCTTATTTATTTTCTTAAAGAGACTTTAAATGCCCTTAGAAAAGAATACACTGGGACATACAGTGTCAAATCTCTAGGACTAAATGTAGCCTTAACCTTACTTAGGAAACCCAAACAATTTTGGCTTTTAATGCTTAGCTAATGCAAGAAAGCGTTTTGCTTGGTTGACAAACTAATATGGAATGCCTGCAGTTAACAGTAAAAACAGCTCATACACAAAACACATTTCAATTAATTTCTTCTCAACAGATGTTTATAAATAAAATGACTTTCTGGATCACTTCACTCTAGCAAAATGTGTGATTGTGTAGCAGTCCAGATGGCTCCATTTTGTTCTTCTGCACCTTTGTGAGCAATAATTTATATGGTTCCCCAAATGCTCGTTAGTTATCATTTCTCTACAGGGCAGCAAGACCCACCCCCAGTAATAATTAATATTTTGAAGACTATGTGGCACATCTGCCTTCCATTCACTGGAGAATTTAGATTGTGCCAAATTCTGCCCCAATGTGCTATTTCTATTGACATATGGTCAAAGGAAAAAAGCAATTAAGAGGTTCCTTTTATTTAGTTGTTTGTTTACTTACATATTTAAAATATTGATATACCAACTTTCTCATATCAAAGCCATTAAAAATCATAATAATGTAATCAAACAATATAAAACTAAAGTAAAATAAAATAGTAAACAATGGAAACACTACAACAAACATACAGATTAGGAGCCCACCCTGCCACAAACCGCCTGAAATATTCAGGTCTATGTCCCCTTTTAGAAAACTATGAGGAAGGAACAAGTTTTTATCTCCACGAGGTCATTCCTCAGCTTTATTTTAACTGCACTTCTACCCATTTTTTTATTCTACTTCACATTAGCTATATTATCAACCCTGCCATTTGGGAATCCCTTGCAGACGACCGCAGCACCTGGAAACAGACAGTCAGGCTGTGCATCCATCATAATAATAATATAATAATAATTTATTATTTGTACCCTGCCCATCTGGCTGGGTCTCCCCAGCCACTCTGGGCAGCTTCCAATAAGATTAAAATACATTAAAATGTCACACATTAAAAACTTCCCTAAACAGGGCTTCCTTCAGATGTCTTCTAAATGTCAGGTAGCTGTTTATCTAATAATAATAATAATAATAATAATAATAATAATAATAATAATAATATATTATTTATATCCTGCCCATCTGGCTAGGTTTCCCCAGCCATATCCAACAATATCCAACAGAATATTAAAATACAATAGCCTATTAACATTAAAAGCTTCCCTAAACATCTAATGGGAGGTCATTCCACAGGGCGGGTGCCAATACCGAGAAGGCCCTCTGCCTGGTTCCTTGTAGCTTGGCTTCTCGCCGTGACGGAACTGCCAGAAGGCCCTTGGCACTGGACCTCAGTGTCTGGGTAGAACGATGGGGGTGGAGATGCTCCTTCATATATACTGGACCGAGGCTGTTTAGGGCATTAAAGGTCAGCACCAACACTTTGAATTGTGCTCGGAAACATACTGGGAGCCAGTGTAGGTCTTTCAAGACTGGTGTTATGTGGTCTCAGCGGCCGCTCCCAGTCACCAGTCTAGCTGCTGCATTCTGGATTAGTTGTAGTTTCTGGGTCACCTTCAAAGGTAGCCCCATGTAGAGCGCATTGCAGTAGTCCAAGCAGGAGATAACTAGAGCATGCACCACTCTGGCGAGACAGTCCGAGGGCAGGTAGGGTCTCAGCCTGCATACCAAGTGGAGCTGGTAGACAGCTTCTCTGGATACAGAATTGACCTGCGCCTTCATGGACAGCTGTGAGTCCAAAATGACTCCCAGGCTGTGCATCCATAGCAGTGACCAGAGGAGAAATGACTGCTGGGTGGAGCACAGATAGAAGAAACACCATGGAGCATCTGCAGCAGCACAACTGGCGCATCTGCCCTAGCTGCAATAAAACATGTCTCTCCTGCATCAATCTCCTACATATTCAAGATCCATCATACCAAGGTTTCATTGTGCCAGTATGTTTTGTACTGTGTTCCCCAAACGTTCCCAGAGCATCGTCATCATGTATGCTGAAGACGGGTGGGGTTTTAAAGTCACAAAGTTATGTAAACAGTGTAGAACAGAAGCTATATAAAAACCCTATAAGAAGACCCTATGACAGAAATCAACTATCCATACTAGCTATACATAAACAATATAACTTAGGTTCAGTTTGAGTTAAACAGAGTATTTTAAACGGAGTATTTATTATCTCAGTATTTTAAAAATCAGAATAAGGGCAAGAACACAGGGTGAAGGACTATTTACTCATCTTTAGAGTCGTACAGACATCAAAATTACTGTGGAAAGAGTTACATCATGACTTAATATTTGAAAATGGCATATTTCAAACAGCTTGACGGCAGTACTTATCCATACATGTCTGAGAGCCACTCTGGGCAGCTTCCAATAAGATTAAAAATACATTAAAATGTCACACATTAAACATTGAACATAAAAGTGCCATTGTCTAATAAAACATACATATAATTGAGATGCATATCAATGTTATTTGCTGGTGGCTGTGGATACACTACATACAAGGTTTCTACACTGGCCTTAGTGTCCAAAATATTAAGACAAAATTTCATTATACATCATGGGATCCAATATGCTGGCGACCACTTATGCTTAAAATATACTTCCATATTGTATTTCTATAATTTTGTGGTGATCAGTGGCTTTTAGCAAGTTAATCTGACTGACTGACAAACTGATTGACTGCATATCAACTGCAGACAGCACTGATGATACCTGATTTTGTTTTTTTAATGCTGTGTACTTTGAATTTACTAATGCAATTCAAATGAACCACCTGTTATCTTTAAAAATAGGTTGATCACATTCTGGATTTATCAAGTAAATTATTCTAAATATGTTAGGTTACAAATACGGAGAAGTGCTGTATAATGTATGGTATGCAATCAGATCCCCTTCATTTTATGCTGTGCAAGTTCTCTTTAAATGGCAGATATTACTAATAAAAAAAGCAATGCACACTTACTTGAAAGTAAATCCCACTAAACTCAATGAGACCAACATCTCAGTAAATATGCTCATGTTTGGGCTGTAAGTAAATTCATTTTCAAAGACTGTGACACAAAACCAGCTGTTTGCATGAAGCAAACTATACATACCATTTTTAAACATTACCATGGCTGACAAAAGTATATGAATTATCTATTATTATTATTTGAATTTCTATATCACCCTATATCCAGAGGTCTCAGGGTGGTTCACAGAATAAAATCAAAATATAAAACCACAACCCAATATCCCCCCCAAAAAACCATTTTAAGAGGACATAGGGTGTCAATGAAATCAACCAAAGGCCTGGTTAAAAAGGAACATTTTTGCCTGGCGCCTAAAAGTGTATAATGAAGGTGCCAGGCAAACTTCCCTGGGGAGAACATTCCACAGATGGAGGGCATGTACAATTTTCCTTTAACATTCACAGGCTGTATAATTCAAATGTTTCGATCCACTGAGTGGTTATAACGATGAGCAGCCCTGCAGTGCTGAATTTTTACTATGTACCATCACAAATTAATTATGTGATGTCTTCTTAGCAAATTGGAAACGAAGCATGAATTAACTACGTAAAATTGTTTCAAAGGGGGCAAAAGTAACATCCATTAGAGGTTTCATTCCTAGAAGCATTGTCAGGTAAAATACTGTATCGATGTGTTGAGCTTTTAGCTAGAGTAGTCTGTTCACAAAGAACAAGCAGAAGACTGCAAATTGATTACAACACAAGCTATTCAAGGCTTGGGTGGCTTTAACAAGGTGGAGTGGCTTTATAGGTGGGTATAAATAATAAATTATTATTATTATTATTATTATTATTATTATTATTATTATTTAGAAGAGAATTAGACAAATGCATGGAGGACAAGGCTACCAGTGGCTACTAGCCATGATTACTATATGTTCTGCCTTCACTGTCAGAGGTATTATGCCTCTGAGTACTTCGTTACTGGCAATCACAGGTGGGCCGAGAGCTGTGGTGCTCCTGTCCAACTTTAGGCTTCTCACAGGCATCTGGTTAGTCACTGGGAGAAAAGGATGCTGGGCCAGAAGGACCACTGTCCTGATGTACTTAAAAGTTTTGTACAGAAAATCAATGAACAGGTCTTGAAATTAATGTATGTGATTGCGTGTCAAGGTCCCGCCCGCCCCACACACTTATGAATATGACACGTAGACACCAGTATTTTAGGTTAATGGGCTAATAAAGGCCACAACTTTATTGGCTACATAATGTGAGTGGTATTGGCTTAGGCATTGGACCCGAACCGACTATATCTGACTCCTGCCCGCCATGCAGGAAGCATAGCTATCAATGTTTCCCTTTTTTAAAGGGAAATTCCCTCATTCCAAATAGGATTCCTCGCAAGAAAAGGGAAAAGTTGACAGCTATGGAAGGAAGTCTCACAATGGTTAACCACCAGTAGGAGGAGCCCTGTTGATGTACATCAATTCAGAGGTCCCCTCAGGGTCACCAGAGAGGTCATGCCATGGCCCTAGCCTCTACCCAGGCTTCGGACAGGAACCACGACCCCTGGATTCCTTTAACAGAATACCCTTAAAGGGGAGGGGCAGGTGATGACCACAACCTCCCCTCCCATAAACAAGCTTTTCCAATGCCTAACCACCAAACCATACGAAGTTGTGACGATTTGCTACGAGGTATGCGAAAAACCAAGTAGCTGGTGCCAATCTGCCAAGTGGAAAAATTACTACCAGGCCCCTTCAACAGGCAACCAACCGAGGTCCATAGCAAGGTCAGAGTGTCGAACGCAAGAAGAAAGGGTGGGAGGGCAGGAAATCTGTGTTAGCAGGAAGCTGAAGAGAGAACTCCCGGCCGTGCAAAATATAATTGGGGCAACAGGTTCTAGCAACCATGGCGTCTGGGCTGGGGAATAGTTGTGTCCCACCACAACAGTATTTCCAACAGCAAAACTTCACTTTCCACTTATTACTGCTCACTTTTATAGTAGAAAACAATAAGGACATAGGTGGGGTCATAAGAAAACCACCTGACAACCCTGAATCAACGCTGAAGAAGGGGGTAACTTGTGCTCCTCTCCCAGTCATTTCTATGGCAATGAACAAAATGGCAGTGTGGGTGTATCCAATGGAGAAATAGAGGGCACAGAGCACTGGAAGTCCAGTATGATCCACATATGGAACACAACTATAAGCAGTGCTAATTGAGATTCATCACAAAGTGCTAATGCAATCAGATGAGTATCTAATTAGCATGGGGAAAATGATTAATTTGTGCAAATGGTATGAAAAACATTTTCCTGTTTCTTTTTTGTTGTTCTCCAGGGCTATAATAGCAGGGTCATACACGGGGAAAGAAGGATGAGGAACTGGAAAATGGGGCTCCCAGATCTCACCTGTGCTGACATTTGTTGCTTTGGGCTTCACAGGCCTCCTATGCTCCCTTGAGCTCAGAGCATCAAACCACAAGTTGTGGCTTACTGTGTGAACCACTACTAGTGGTTTATTTCTCCCAAACAGATCACAATCAGTACTCCAAAAACAATGGCTTACTAGGATGATTCATTTGGTGTGGCACAGGAGCGATCCAGAAGCATGCTTTTGTTCACTGTAAGCCATTGTTTATGGCTCACCGTGTTGTGCAAATATGATCAATGTATTTAGAATGGAAGTACTGGTTTCAAAGTGTCCTCACACCATTCAGTATGAATTTCCACTCCTGGGGTGAGCTCTCCAAAACAGTTTTGCAAGTTTTCATTGTGGCTCTCCTAGACTCAGTGGAAACTGTGGAGTGGACTGTCCTATCACCAACACATCTCCACAAAGCCCCCAAAGCAAATTTGCAACTGTTTTAAAAATGCTTGTGCACGTGTGTCACTTTAAAATCATTTTAAAAGCCAGACAGAACTTCTGAAGCATGAGGTGAGACTGACAGCTGACCCTGTGGCCAACTTGTTTGTATGTCACTGAAATTGTGAAGTTACACTGCAGGTGAAGAAACTGATTGTGACTGTTCTGTGAATACCTTGTCTTGGTCCTTAGTCTTAGTTTTTGCAGCAGGAAGCAGCAGATTTTCAATCCCTATAGATAGATATGGGCTTGCATTCCTATGGCCCCTGGGATGGTGTCCCAGGGGCCACAGAAAACACAGAAGGTGATACTGAACTAAGGCCCACTGAACAGGGCCAGATTCAACTAGGTTGTTGCACTAGCAGAAACCAACGCAACAAATCCTTTAGACGCAGTGGGATTTTCTGCCTTCTCCTCCCCAACACACCCCCAGAGCCCTCCCCAAACTACTAAGGAGAGCCCCCAGAACAGCACACAGGGGGAGGAGTGGGGAGATTGTTCTGTTCAGCAAGAAGAAATGCTTGTGCTGACATGATGATTGCCTTAGCGTGGAATTGAATTCCACCCCAAGACTAAGTTAGGTTCATTGATTTCAATACCACTCTAGATCTCCCTCTCTGAGGACGCAGAGAGAGGTCCAACCTCAGAGAGGGACAACCCATGTCAAATGCCTTCTTCTCATCATCACAAAAAAAACCCTCTCTAGCCCGTCCCCTACCAACCACAGAGTTCTAACATTGGTAGAGCCAAAAACGGGATGGATCAGAGGTGGATGGGGGGGGGTGTGGAAAGACATGAAGTATCCATAGCATTTCCATTTTCCTGGCATGCCCCTAACCATGCCAGCAATGGGCTTGTTTAAGTGAATTCCCATTGAGAGGGAAATTAGTTGGCGGGAGAATGGTGGAACTAAGAAAGGTCAGAGAACCAAAGAACATGAAAATATTTTGCTAGACTGGGTCAATGGCCCATCTAGTCCAGTATCCTGTTCTCAAAGGGGAGAGCCAGGTGCCTTTGGGAAGCCTGCAAGCAAGACCTGAGAACAACAGGGCTCTCCTCACCTGTGATTGCCAGCAAATGGCATTCAGAAGCATGCTGCTCCCGACAGTTGAGGTAGAGTATAAACTTTGTGATTAGTACCCACAGACAGCCTTATTCTCCATGAATCCTACTTTAAAGTCATTCACGTTGGTAGACATTACTGCCTCTTGAGAAAACCAGATCCATAATTTAACTATGTGCTATGTGAAGAAAAGCTCCTCTGTCATGAATGTTCCACCCTTACTTCCAACCTGCTGGTGAGATCCCAGCAGAACATGGATGCTTTACTTTAGATTCCTGCATTGCAGGGGGTTGGGCTAGATTGCCCTTTGGGTCCCTTCTAACTCTATGCTTCTATGAGTCTATGATTGCATAAGGCGGATCAACCACTTTTGGTTTTCACCCCTCCCCACCTTCAGGATTTCATTCTTAATGCACTCTTTTGTAGCTTACATTTCAAGCATAATGGTGACCGAGTGTGTGACAGAGAATAACATGCACAAACTAATTTGGCACAGAGGTTTGTTCTACAATGTCACGGAAGAATGTCAATACAGAACTGAGCCTATTGTAAAACAAAGTCTCCCTCTGTTTGCAGGTATTGAATGCTGTCTTTGATTGTACACTTGTAGAAATGTGTTCTTCTCTAGATTTTTCTTCCATTGAGAAACTTATGGCTCCGTTTCAAAAAATAACCAGGGTTCATTTATTAAAATATCTTACGTTTTGTGTCGAATAGCCTAAACAGAAGAATAAGCCACACCAGATACATAGTTGCCTGCAAAATAAAGTACTATCTTCCGTTTTAACTTTTGATTTCTTTATCTTTGAATATGTAAGCATTTTTCAAGCAGGGTTTTATAAAGTAATAATAAACGTTGGCACATGGTGTGAAACAGGCAATCGGTGTAGTGCAATGCACTACAAATCATAATTCAGGAAGAAATACATAGTTGCCTTCTTCCAGAAAATGCAAACAGAGGGGATTTACTGTCTTCCTGGGAGACACAGAATTCCTCATTCCCATGGCACAGGCATGTGGAAGCCAAAGTGTATACACAAGTTTATTTGAAGCCATTTAAAGGGCAAAGTGTTACTGGGACAACAAAAGACTAGGAAAAGTACTACAGAAGGACAAAGTGAAACATGAGAAAGGCCAAACGACATTATATTTTGCAAAATCACCGTAACAACTCCAGCTTGGAGATGTCTCTGATAAACAAAATGAATAAAGTGAAAAAGAAACCTTTCTAAAATGCCCATAACCTCTCACTAAGAGTGTGCTTCTTGTTCAATCCTATTTCTAAGGATAGGATTCTTAACTGGTATAAAATAGCAAAGTATATGCATTTTAGTGGATCTGCACTGATCATGGGAATTTTTCATCCCACTGACTTCAGTGGGAGGGATTGGAGGGGAGGCACCTCAATATCAATGACCATGCTGCCACCATGGCAAAGTATGATGCTACACAGGACCCAATCATAACAAGCTACCAATAATATATAAAATGCACATGGGGAAACAATAATGTGTTATACTCCATGTAGTTCTACCTCTCTGGCCCCAGGCACAGAGATTCCAAGGAAGCATTCTGGTAGTTCCCATGAGCAAACACAAAGGGAGCACTGTGCACAAAGCAGCATGTCTCAATTTGAGCACATTGTTTATACTTCTCAGCCCAGAACTCCAGGTACCTTGCCTTTGCACTCCAGAAACATGCATCTAAAGCTCCACAATAAACAAGAGAAAGGGGAGCCCAGGAAGCTGCCTTGTACTGAGTCAGACCATTGGTCCATCTAGGTCACTTTTGTCTACGCTGACTGGGAGTGGCTCACCAGGATTTCAAATAGGGTTTTCTGCCAGCCCTACCTGCAGATGACAGGGTTCAAACGTAGGGCCTCCTGCATGCACTGAACTATGGCTCCCATAGTTCTACTCATCCTTTTTGCTGTTCATGAATACTGTGTCATGTCTGAGTGTGAGTGATACTGCTCTGATACTCTATCCTCTGCCCATAACAGCAGGTAACATACAAGGAAGACACTCAACCACCCATGTAAGCAAAGACCCAGTCCAACCACTCTACTCAAACCTACTGCCAGCCAAACACTCATTAGTGTTGCAGTGTCACAGCCTAGATGTATGAAGCAGAACAACCAGGTACTGAACACACAGTATATCCCTACAAACTGCAACAGGGGTGGGTAAGTCCCCACGACCACCCACCCTGGCAGAAGAGGCTGAGGCCTGGCTAAGTACCCAGGTGGCACTGCTCTTCTCTGTTAGTCCCTCAGACCTATTCTGCATCCTGCTCCAGGGACTACAGTACACTACAGTACAGTGGTTAAGTACTGTATTCGTTCCGGAGGTCAGTTCCGGAGGTCAGTTCTTAACCTGAAACTGTTCTTAACCTGAAGCACCACTTTAGCTAATGGGGCCTCCTGCTGCCACCGTGCAATTTCTGTTCTCATCCTGAAGCAAAGTTCTTAACCCGAGGTAATATTTTTGGGTTAGTGGAGCCTGTAACCTGAAGCATATGTAACCTGAAGCTTATGTAACCCGAGGTACCACTGTACATGGTACAGCTGATGACAATTGCTTGTTATTCTCTCAGCACCTCTCCCCTTACTCCACAAGCAATTGTCCTATAGTCTCAGGATCCACAGGATCAAGTGCTGATATGTGTCATCCATTAAAGAGGTCCAGCCCATGACCAGGATGCTCCCAACCCTTCTTGTGGGGTTGTTAACCTATTTGCCTCAATAGGGCTCAGGGCCTATGGTGCCCCTACACCCTGCTCACTCATGCTAGCTGGAGTGCAAAGGTGCACAGGCAATATGGTGCTGCTGCCAAAGAGTATGAAGCAGTCGGGTGGATGGAGACGGAGATAGTACATGGCAGGCCTGCCTTATCAGGCATATAGAAGGAAAGAACTGATGGGACAGAAAGTCTAGAGCAGGCACAGACCAACTCGGCCCTCCAGATGTTTTGGGACTACAACTCCCATCATCCCTAGCTAACAGGACCAGTGGTCAGGGATGATGGGAATTGTAGTCTCAAAACATCTGGAGGGCCAAGTTCGCCTATGCTTGGTCTAGAGGGTTTATGCAGGAGCCAGTTCACTGGTCCATGCAGCACTGTTCCTGCATGCCTCAGTTGCACCTATGAGGTGGACCCTTCCCTGCCTTTCCAAGGGCTTGATCACCCTCTCCTGTTCCCCAACCCTGTGTCCTGTGCATGAGCCACTGGAAGCTGCTACCATTGGCACATGTCAACTGTACCCTTGTTCTGTCTACTTGGCTGCTTCCCAAAAGACCCTTTGCCTCCCTTCAATGGTCTTGAACCCTTGTCCTAGGAAGGTTGTGTGTGCTCTCTGAAGGCATCCTGCCCAGCAAGCTATGTGGGTGCTGTGTTGTGTATCTTCTCGCCTCTTCCTTGCATGCCTATTGTGTGTTGCAATGCAGGGGTGTGTGCTTGGGACATGTCCCAGTCACTGTGAGCTAATTTGATTCCACGCTGCATGTAGCTGTCATGGACTGATTGGTGGGCATTGGTAGAATTTCCAAGGTGTGTCCATCATTTTTACACAGTTTTTGTATTTTCTGGCTGTGTATTTGTACTCTTCCTTCGCAGGCTGCGCACACATTGGATACATCAGGTTTTCAACTGGTGCAGAGGTGGTTTTAGCTTCCATCCCAATATAATGCTTACTTATTGATTGGTTAGAGTAGCTTAGGAAAGACACAAAATGCCCACTTTGTGTTTAAGATGAAAAACTTGTTTTCCACCCTGAACACACACTGATAGGTATATTAGCTCGACTCTAACCTCAAGAGGAGACCAGGTGAATTAAGGTAAATTAAAACAAGAGTATGGGTCATTATTTATTGTTTATTAAACTATAATTTACCTTTGAAAAGTAATTGTGTTCAATATTCATAGTGCAACAGCAAGCAGCTTCCAAAAATTAAAAAACCACAGTGTACTATGAGCCATAATGGCCTCACAAGTTGTTTTCGGATGGATGAATTCATTCTACCATTCTAGGTTAGATTTCCCCAAAGACAAATTCAGTAAATTGTGATATTAAAAAAAACAAACCCAGGTCTCTGCTCCATTTCTTTTAATCAGCATGTTACATAACTGTTTTACTGCTTTAATATTTATTTAACTTCAACTGTTAAAATGTTAAGTTTGCAAAACAAACCAGCTACTTAGAATACAGTAGCATGTTTCATTATTTTAGGAAACAAATGTCATATTTCACATTATCCATTATTTTAACCAATTTACTAATAAACCTTTACCCCAAAATTAGTAGGCATTGGAAACAGACAATGCTAAGTCCTGCATTTGAATACTATTGGTTCAAGTAAGAAAGCATTTTGAAAAGTTAGATAGGTATATTATTCCTACTTTGAGAATATAAATCTGTCAAAGAGGGGCTGTCTTCAAGATATACTTTTTAAAATCAGCTACCTATTTGCCACCCTCCAGTTTCATGAGCATTTGTTATCTAAAATTTCAAGTTACAGGTTGCATTTTATGAGACATCAGTTATAAGAATATATTCACCATCCCTGTATTTGCTCCATAATTTAAGACAGGCATAAAACAAACAATTCACAGAAGCTGTCTTAAGAAACAAGAAGATTTGAGTAGTTTCTCATGAAGAAAGTTTTCTGCATTCCAATCTTCAGATTAGAGTCTGTTTTCTTGTTTTAAGAATTGGCACAATCCAAATGATGTCATTAGAATGGCATTTTCCTGTTATCAATTGCTAGTAAAATATTAACTTGAGCTTTTGCCTTGCTTAAATTGCTAGATGCATTTTAAATCAGTTTGGAATCCAGATGTGTATACAGCTGTAGATACAGTATGTATATATATAAACAAAATCAGAGTAATGGCCATTTTTTAGAACTATTTAGCTTTAGTTAATTTGTTTAAAATAAGTAACAAACCAAACTAACTCCAATCAGAGAGCAAATAACTTCTAATGTAAACTCTTTACTCAGGTTTTCTGCTCAGTGGCAAATTACTGTGGCAGCTAATTAAATTTTGTGAACATGAAGTCATTCATTTGTGCACACAGAGTTCCATCCTATTCAACACAGTTCCCCATTATATAACTACCTAGCCTGCCAATTGTCACTCTTACCTTTCTCCCATAAGCTTTACATTATGCAGTTCTCAGCAAACTATTTTGATTACAAAGTTTTTCTCTCTCTCACACACACACAAATTGAATCAACTTACATTCTTAAGAACTTTCTTTCATTCACTCTAAGGAAGGAAACAATAGCGGAAAACAGGAGAATGTGGGAACTGAGCCAGAAAAAGGGCTATAGTCGAGTCGGTAGCAAAATGGCTATGAGGGCATTTTAATTAGTCATAACCCACAACTTCCACTTCAGGTGGAATTCAACATTGTGTTAATTTGATAGTTCCATCAGCACAAGCATTTCCACCTGCCAGGAGACATCTCCCATCTCCTCACTCTGTGTGATGTTCTAGGGCAGTCATGCCGAACCTTTTAGAGACCAAACAGCCCAAAATGCAACCCAGAACCCACTTATTTATCACGAAGTGCCAACACGGCAATTTAACCTGAACACTGAGGTTTTAGTTTAGAAAAAACAACTCATACACTAAAATCTTTTGTCTTAAAAGTAAAACACAATAACAGAGCTTTGAATGATGCAAGCAACTTTTTATTGAAAGGTAAAAGTTTGCATTTGGCATGCTTTTGAACAATTAATGTGATGCCTCAACCTCGCAGCAGCAGGAGGGGAAGGAAGACGGCCACTTGGAACTCCCAGTGGCCCACCAACATGGCAGCACGCCTCTGAGAATGTGCAGAGTGGTGCGCCCTCCCCACCTACAGTGGAGGCTCCCCAAGGGGAAACACATGCTCTGGGGGTTGTGGCTCCATTTTGCACACACACCCGATGCCCCACCCGAGGCGACACAAGTACCAGGATCCACGCCCAGCCTCTGAAAACAACATGTGCACCTGCTTGGGGGCACCAATGCCCCACCTGGCCCTTCCCTTTGTGCCTCCCTGGCCACAAGGGCGCCTTCTCTGTCTGGACATCCCGCGCAGAGTGGCTGAGCAAAAGGAGCCCTAAAGGCGCTGCAGCAGACGGGCCAGTTTGGGGATTTCAGCTCTTTATTGTCCTGCTTGTGCAACATCAGAAACTGAGGGCCCACCATAATCATTGCCGCAATCCACTCACACCAAATACTAATTGCCACAATATGCTCCGGAAGCCTCTGTGCAATTGGGCGCAATGAACTTGGGCCAAAGAATAGCTGTAACCCCCATTTTGGAGAGTCGGCGCCCTGACGGCATTACATCCCACTCCGGCCGTGCAGTTTCCTGCGCCGACCCACCACGCACATGGCACTCCAGCTGCCCAAGTTGAGCTGAGGACTTGACACGCCACCCTCGCCTTCTGCTGGCTCTGTGCTGGGGCGACGGCGCCCACAGAGAGGGCTCCGAGTGCTCCCTGTGACACTCGTGCCATAGGCTCACCACCACTGTTCTAGGGTCTATCCATGGGGGGAAGGAAATAGCACTAGTATTTAGTTCAGTCTAGCTTTTCATTTCTAAAAAATAATAATAATAATAAGTGGTCAGTCATTTCCTTGTTTACTCACTTAGATTATTTCCATCCATCCCCAGTCTTAATTATCTCCTGAAAGTGGTCCTGCTGAGAAAAGTATTTTTTGCAATTTGATTTTGAAATTATCTGTGGAAGCAATGTCATCAGAAACCATTATTTCAACTGATGGCTACCTTTGGTGTGATTTTCAATAGTCAGGCAGACCTGACTCTGCCCATACAACGTGTGCTTATTTCGGCCATGCCTATTAATCACCAGTGCGAGATGCTCAGCCAGTCTGTTAACTTCTACATTGAACTGTAGAGTTGGAAGAGATCACTTAGTCCAACCCCCCTGCAATGCAGGAACCTTTTGCCCAGTGTGGGGCTCAAACCCACAACACTGAGATTAAGAGTCTCATGCTCTTACTAACTGAGATATCCTCATGACACCAAGCTAAACAAATTTTTAGTGAAGATGTCTGATGAGTAGAGTTATGTCCAAGAATCAAGTTATTCACCCCAGTTTTATTTTTCATATGGAAACAAATTGGGATACTGGTGCATTTAAGACAACCCTTCTTCCTCACCACCATGTCTATTCTGTTATCAAACAGCACATATCTTTGCACTTGTGTCCTAAAAATATAGTTGGAATCTGTTCTACATGTATTTCTGAAGGAGGCTTCAGTGTCCCGTCTATACTCCTATTCCAGTGTACCATGTACACTTCCTATTTTTGGCATTTGCAACAGTCATTCTAATCTAAATATCAGCCTGAATGTCCACGTTGGTCTGTGATGCATTGTTGCTTTTACCTGTTACTTCTGTAACTCTCCTACACTGGTTAAAAATTAAATATGACATAAGTAAACAATTCAATGGCTGGAATCCAGCTCTACTATAGGTGTAACCAGAGGCTTTTTTTGATATGTCCAGTGGGAATTTATCCTTTTTTTACTGAAAGGCAGAAGGCAATGTCATATCACAAACTATGTTTGAAACTTGTTTCAATTTCAAAAGCTGTTTGCTATGCAGCCTGGGAGGGTTTACTGTTTGCATAACCTTTAGGTACACAGAACTAGTTGTGCCATTCTTTGGATATAATTAAAGCATGCTTTTATTATATATTATTATTCACATTGATCTTTATGTATTCATATAATAACATTGCCAGAGGTTATACTTTCCTAAGGCATGAAATTAAAAAGCCTTTGAAAAGTAATTATAGCTCTTCATTATTTTAAAAAATGCTTCTAATACCTTTTGTAACAAAAGGTAGATTTCAAAAGCACTTTCTATTTTATTTTCTCACAAATGAGCATAAAACATATTTTATACATAAAACCTGCCATTAACCAAACTAATGGGTGTGACAGCGCATCAGTTTTTCAAAGAAAAGGCCCAAGCTATGAACTTCTGTAATCTTGGAAACTTCCACATATAGGAAATAAATTGACTTAAGTACATAGCAGCACCACTTAGTTTATCTTCAAATTAATAGAGTATTCAAGGTATCCCAAAAATTAGTGTATACCTAACATTGCAAAGCATGTTTGAAAATATATGTATCTCAGAGGTACATGTCAGCTGCAACCAATCCTGCATCACTGAGCATTCAGTGGCTAACCCTCGTTTGCTGCCATTTAATGTGTCACATACCCTGTGTATACAATACAGCACACAGCTAAAACTATGAAAATCACTAGCACAAGATGTAGTGGTGGCTTCAGAAGCAGACTAGACAAATTCATGGAGGCTAAGGCTATCAAGGGCTACAAAGCACATCCAGGACCACTGGGTTATCCTATAAAAAGGCACATGGAGGTCTCCTTCAGACATGTTCAAGCCACAATAGGGGCTGAATCTGGATGTGCTCAAACCCAAAGCAAAAATCTTATAACCAGCTCATTAAAACTGTGCATTAATATATTGCAAAAACTGGTCATCTGTCAAAGCTTTATGTAAAGTTCATTGCAACTTCCGTATTATAACTGCCTTCTACAATCACCCAAGATACATAAAAAAAGGTGCTGCTACTATCAGAAGTCTGACTGGTATAACCTTCTTACTGGTGATGTTACTCTGCTAACCCAGGCCCTGGAAAGACATTTTCTGATGAAGAGGGAACCCCATGCAAGGATTTCCATTTGCACAACAGGATCCCCCACCACCACCACCACCACCTCAGTTTCTCCTTCTGTGCCCTCCCCAAATCTGCTCTGGAGGATTGGGGAAAACCCCATAACATATATAGGGGACATGCATATGGAAGAGAGCTTGGAGTTCTGTTGCCCAGGTGGAAATCTTTGCACTGATAGGCTTACTTAGCACTACTTTGGATACAACCCTTTGGCTCAAGTCCTCACTCCTGGTGCTTGCCATAGACATGCCCCTTGCGGAGAATACTATATTGCCAATTAATTGTTTAGGAGGATGGTGAAGCTTTTTTCTGCTAGTATGGCGCAGTTTATTGCTGAAATTATGCTGCCTATTGACATTGTGCTGTAGACCAATTGTACTATGCTGCCTATTGACATTGTGCTGTAGACCAATTGTACTTTTTATTTTTTGCACAATTAATTACATAAGCCACCAAGAGATGTGAAGAGCAAAAAGACTTTTAAAAAGAGTAAAATATAAATCAGAAAACGCTACCAAAGATTCCCACTTAAAAGAAATACAGTGGTATCTTGGGGTACAGATGCTTCGGGTTACAGACTCCGCTAACCCAGAAATAGTACCTTGGGTTAAGAACTTTGCTTCAGGGTGAGAACAGAAATCGTGCAGCGGTTGCGTGACAGCAGTGGGAGGCCCCATTAGCTAAAGTGGTACCTCAGGTTAAGAACAGTTTCAGGTTAAGAACAGACCTCCCGAATGAATTAAGTTCTTAACCCAAGGTACCACTGTAAAAGAAACATAAATTATTCAATGCAGGGTAGCCTTTTCTAGTGGTTATTACACAGAGGGAAAACAATCCAATTATGCAACTTTGTTACGTCTTGAACCAGGCTCTCTAATTCTTTTCTGAAAGTTCCACATTCAGAATTAGTTAGCATGATCTTTTTATGGTTTGTGAAACATTAAAGAGCTGTTAGAAGACCACTGGGGTAATAAAGTGAAGTGTGCTAAACCTTAAAAATTCCAGAGTAAAGCATTCAGTGTAAACTCAAGTCCCTTCAAAGCTGATTATCAGAATGAATCATGATATAGCTGGAATACATGGTTTCAAAGGACAGGTGCTGAATGATTCAGAAGGTTTCAAGAGAAAGCACAGAAAACGATTCTGTCAAAAGTCAGACTCTTAGAAACAGCAGCTGCTTCAAGAGAAAAGTCACATTATCAATGGCCACCATGAGGGTGTCCATGCTATCTTTTTCTTGCCTGGCTTGCACAACAGGGAAGCACAAACGCAATTCAATTACAAACACAAACTGGAATGTCATCAGAAACATCTAATTCACCCAGTGCCCCAAGGGATAGATTGAGTGGATCCATATTGCAGTTGGGAGTGTAGCAAAGTGATCAGAGCAAACCATGGTCAATTCCCTGACTCACAACTGGGGACCAACATTGTAGCCATGGGCATTTGGTTGGCTGGCCACTGTAAGAGCACGACAGTGGATGAGATAAACCTTTAGCCTGATCATCTTATGTGTACCCAGATTGCTTAGGACAGGGCTTCAGTTGTGCCCAGGATCAGCTCCACAATCTCCATTCAATAACTTAATATGTGAAGCAGTAAATAAGAGGGAAGTGCCTTTTTGAGCATGTAAGGAGAGTCTTTCCTTAATTATCCTGTTATTGCTGAATACCCCCGTAAACTCAGTATGGAAGCACACAAGATACCTAGGAAAGAGATGGAACGCTTCAGCCATAGCTCTCTCCATTTATAAATTAGGTACTGGCTAAGGTTCACTCATTTCATCATGGAGAGACCAGTAATTTGATCAAATGCTGAGGTAATTGGAGAACCAACAATGCACACTTGGCAATAATGCAGATAAACTCAGCCCATATTTGGCACATGCAAAGGCAACTGTGGTAACCAGCTCTCAGTTTTCCTTTTAAATAATGTTAATGTGGAAGCATTTTAATTCTTGAAAAAGCCAACGTATCAAACTTTCCTAAACAAAAAATCAGCAGCTTTGCCATGCATCAACAAAACCGGCTTAGTAAAGCTAAAAGTTTGCATTAATAAAAAGTACTTTGTTACATGTGCCTTTCCATTTTGAAGAAGTGAAAAACAAGTTAGCAAAGAGAAACAATAGCCATCTTTAGCAACTTTTAACACTGCATCCATGTGGGTGGGTGAGCACATACGAAAACCAGAAAAGAAAAGATCGCAGACTCTTGCCGTATTCTCCTACTGAAAGATTAAACACTAATCACGCAGTAGTTTTGTTCTTCTTGAACAAAATCAGACATTTCAAAAGGACTTCCAATCTCTGAAAGGGCCCTAGGTATACAAGAATACTATTCTGTGTGAGGCCCCTCCACCTTGTAAAACAAAGTAAACAAAAATCTTTCAGTGAAACTGAAGCCAGGAGCATAAGAGCGCAACGTGCAGCAGCTGCTTGTGTAATGCATTTCTCCTTTTTAAAATGAATTTCACTTGTTGAAGGAAGAAGCATGTCTATAACTCATCTTGTTACTTTCCAGCTTCCCTCTCCCAAACCACCCATTTGGTACACAGAACCCTTACCTGTGGCATGTCTCAAAATATCGGTTCTTAGGAGAGCTGGCACAAGGATGAGGAAATGTATTTATAGAAGGCAAACTTCCCGGGGAGTGCTCTGACTTTCAGCTGAAACTGTAGAACAATGAGCCCGAGCCTGTGTTATCCTGCAGCCCAGCCTCCTCTCTCCCCTGCCAATCACACAGCACACCAAAACCAATTGATATGTAAAAGGGAAAAGGCTGAGGGGAAAGTGCAGGTCTTCTCAACAGAGTCACCAAAGGTGCTGCCAGATGTGGACAATTTAGCAGCATATGATCATTGCTATTCTGCTAAACTGGAAATGGAAAAGGAACTTTGCTTTCCAACTCTTAGGATACAAGTAACATTCTATAGCCAAGTGATCAGCCCATTCCCACAACTTCCAAGGTTTGGGGGAGCATTGGAAATCTCACTGCGCTCCAGAACAAGGTTGTTCCCTTCCTGCTGGAACTGAAGGGCAAGGGAAACTGATATAAGAGCAATGATGTTTGGAAAGGGGAGGGTTAAAGTGCTAGAACTGCTTCCTAGAAAGGGGAAAGAGAAAGAGACCACAGGAAAGGAAGTGGCTAGAGATTGCCATCTATACAGCCCATTACTGGTCTATCTAGGCTAGAAGAGCTGTGCCATCTACATTTGAGGAAATCGTACAGATGTTATTGCATATTAAAATGTTGGATTTTCTGACTTCAAAAAAAGAAACTAGAAGCTGAAAAGGTAAGATGTGGGAAGGGCATGTCTTGATCATGAATCATGCAGGTGCCCTATTAAAAATGTGTGAACAAAGCATGATTGTTTCACAGTAAATGCCCAGTAAGGAAGCCATCCAAAGGAGATAAGATAGTGTGAAATATTGCCTTTGGAAATGGAACAGGAAGGTTGAAAGAGGAAATAAATGCATTTAGAACTAGAGAACTAGAAAGAAAAAAAGAATGGTTTTTAAAGTACTTTTTAAAGTGGGCGTTATGTGAGAAAGGACCAAACCCACTTTAATATGAACTCGAGGGACTTGTGACATGACAAGGACTTTGTCTTAAAACCAATGGAAACATGACACAGACAGCATCAATAATGTGACTGCAGAATGCACACATCCAGTGTACTATTTAGAGGAGGAACTCAGGCACTACACAGGCGCTGTTAGAACACCTGGGATTTGTAACCCAGGGAGCTGCTGCATTGAGTTACTAACAGTCCATAGCAGTGGAGGTTCCCATTTAAATGAGATGGCAGGTACACCCAAAGGGACATAGGTAAGTTCTGTTACCCACATCTGTGCACATTTTTAGTAAGGATAAGCAGCTAATAAAGAGAGGTGGGGGCCTTTGAGGGAGTAATAACAAGCACCATGCTGACATCAGAATGCCATGGACTGCAAATTATTGGGCAGTTTTCAACTACCATGCCCCATCAACACAAGGATTTCCCCACTCTCCTCACCTGTGTGTGTCCTTAGCCCTCCTCAAAACCTAGAAGAGATTTGGAGGGCGCACAGAGGAAGGAGAAAGAGACGACCTTTGCTACAATTTTTATATGTACTGTAAGCCACCCTGAGATGGGTGAGGTATTATTATTATTATTATTATTTCTTTTATACACAGTCATAAAAGCTATGTAGTGCAGTTGAGAAGAAGTCTCTTGTATTCACCAGCCACCCTTTCCCTCAGCAACAGAAGGGAAACCACCACATCCATCTGATGTGGTGTCTAGTTGGTGTATGGTGGCCGTTCCCTTGGGAAAAATGCAACAACCTCTAAGGCCTGGAAAGCAGTTTGAGGCTTGCCATTGTAGCCATTTCCCTTCAATGCCTATTTTCTAATAATAAATAGATAAATCACAAATTTATTTTCTCGTTTATTTAAAATATTTATATCCCACCTTTGTACATAAATACCATGGCAGGGAATAGAACATAAAAATTAACCATCACATAACAGAATAACTAAAAACCAGTAAAACACACAACAATGGCAGCTAAAAACAATAGGACCGGCTAGATACCAGCATCCGATAGCCATGGGAATTCAGCAAGCCACCTTTCTAGTGCTTCCTTTCTACAGAGACAAGTCTGCAACATCCAAGGACGCCACACTCTATCCTCTAAAAAACCTTACCTTCAATTCAAGATTGCATGTTGGCCTGACTGTGGTTACTCAGTTGTGGAAAAGAAATCATATGCTCAGATGCACTCAATTCTTTGTAATGACTTTGTTATGTTCCAGAGATGATTTCTGGTACTACTCCTTAAAGTTCTAAATTAAGCCTTGGATTCTGCCTGCAGTGATAATTCTCCACAGGGAAAGTCTCTTGTCCCTCTGGTTATGAAGATCCACCCACTTCTTATTGACATGACCCACTAAGGTGGAATCGGGGGTAAAATCAGACAAAAAGCAGAACATAGGAGGGAAATGTGTAAATGGACCGTTGACATTAACTATCACTCTTTCATCATATAGTCATCTGCCCTGTGTTAAATTACACATTAACCAACGCATTACTTTTTCGTTTGTTTCTTTGGAAAGTAAGCATGAAAGAAAATGTTGTAATAGACCTAGTTGCTTTTTGATCTCTCGATCTCTCTCTCTTTCTCTCTCTCTCATAATAAACCAGTCTAGCCGAACAAGGTCAAATAGGACACAGAAAGGCTGGCCTGGATACAGGACAAACAATGACAGAAAAAGTTAAGGAACAGTGTGATTCAAAGAAATATCCACTTTGGAGGCTCCCATAAAAAAACAACAATAAAACCCTTCTGAGGTTTTCCACCTGAACTAGGTCCACACTAAGATTATCCCAGCACTTATCCATTTTCAGTACTCCCATACTGCCTCATCCCAAATCAGTGTAAGCATTAAGGATTCATGGTCCAGCATCATCCTTACTCAATCCATGGGTTTATGCCCCCACCCCAAAGAAGACACTAAATCATACAATGAGGCACCATGCCCCTTTTTTTCCCTGTTAGCAGGGTGGGGTATTGGGTTGTTGTTTTTATTTTGATTGTATATTTTGTAGTTTTATCTTTTGATTTTGTTCTATGAACCACCCTGAGACCTCTGGTAGACCTCTGGTAGATAGATAGATAGATAGATAGATGATAGATAGATAGATGATAGATAGGAGTAGCTAACTGGTGACCCCTGGGCCAGATCCAGCCTCCCAGTATTAAATACTTAAGCAGTATTTCCTCCTCATAAGGGTCCTGGGCATAGGGGGGGGGGGAGAGAAGGGAAGGCAGGTGGGAAAATTTAACACTTGATGGTTCCAGTAGCATCTCCCATGAAGTAAAAGCAAACCTCATCAGATTGATCTGATGGGCAGGGTAAAGAGGCAATATAGGTAGTCAGTGAATAGTGAGAGAGTGTGTGGAAAAAGTGAGTCTGCTGCTTGTTATGTATGAGAGTGTGTCTGTCAGCTGTGTGTGTGTGTGTCTTCCTCTCTGTGACTTTGAAAAAGAGCTACCCCCTCATCCACTTTGGCCACACCCACTTTGAATATGGCCACACAGACTGCTAGCATTCAGCCTTCAGACAGAGGGTTAGTCAATGGGGAATGTGCCCCTCAAGCCAAAAAAGGGTTAGGCACAGGTTAAGAAGTGTTTGGTACACCCTCCTGAGAGAAGCACAGTGGTACCTTGGGAAGGGAAGATACACAAAGAAAGATAATTTACTACTGCCGTGTGTGTGACCCCATCACTTCAACTCCTTCCTCAGGCATGGTCTACACTTGCAGAAGAATTAAGTGGTAGAAACAAGGAATGGAGTGCAGCACTTCAAGCTGCCATTAGGAGACCCCATACTTTGAATGCTTCCTTGTGTGGAAAAAAGGTCTTACCAAGTAAAAAGCTAGAGCACCTGAGAAAAATGTTATAGCAGCCCAGCTCACAGTGCTAGACATATACCTGGAAGGAATTTATGCATTCAGAAATGGCATCTCCCACCCGCAGTCTGAATTAGCACCGCCCATTTTATCACCCTACTTTGCTGCATGCGTATTAGAGCCAGACCCTCAGTTTAAAGTCCAGTGCAAATGCATATATGGATAGACTTCAGAGAGATGAACTGAGTATGAAACTAGCCTGCAATATCTTCTTGAGAAGCCTTTGGGGGGGGAATGCATCAGGATTTGAACTCAGTGGATTCCTTTCCTATCAGGCAAACTGATTAATACATATTCCTTTTGTATGGTCTAAGAGGTGACCATATAATCCGTTTTCTTAGAAACTGTCATGCAACAAACAGTCCAGTTTTGGTTCAGTTATGAGCAAGCTCTCCATAGAAAACTGGTGCTATGAAAGCTGAGTGCAGTGATGTTGCAGCCACTGAAGCATACTTCACAGCCTAAATCTCAATTCAGCTCTTTAAAACAGGGACTTAGCTACTGGTTAAAAAGAATGATAGCAGCATTAATGCATGCAATTAATGGGAGTACTGTGACCTGAAAATATCAGGAAGTTTTACTGCTCACAGTATTGCCTCTGGCTAGGCAGCGAAGCGGAAGCAGCATTTGAAGGGCTGTGTGGAATTACAACTTTCTCTTGCCCTGTTTATACTAGGCAAAGTTGAAGAATGGAGGGGAAGCCCCCATAAACACACGTTTCAGCTTCAAGTACCAAAACTACATGTTCCAAAACTGCCTTACTATGTCAAGACTGTGGAAACCCCAAATTTCTTCACAAACACCAAATTTTTCCTCGAGCACTTGATATGATGAGGCAACAGAACCTGTATTAGCAGTACAATGCATGGATAGAGCATATTGTTGTTGTTTAGTCATTTAGTCTTGTCCGACTCTTCGTGACCCCATGGACCAGAGCACGCCAGGTACTCCTGTCTTCCACTGCCTCCCACAATAGAGCATATTAATTATCTCCATTTCTCTTAGTGAAGGCCTGAGTCCTAAACGTGAAATTAAGAGTCTACCTCTTAAAGTAGAGGTAGACTCTACTTTACAAGGCTACAATTGTAGATTGCTATAATGACAATTTGGGGAGCAAGAATTGCTATACTTTTTCCTGGCAAGGCACTTGCACCTGTTGACTTTCTATTAAAGGTTCAAAAAGAACAGCAGCAGCATAAAAGGCAGAAATTCCCCATCATTGATGGGAGGAGTAAACCAATTCTTTCCTTATCCAACATAAACTATATACAGTGCAGCTAAAAACAAGTACCAGAACTCCCCAAGAGGAGCTGCCTGTTGTCAAGGTTTTCCAGCGTACACAACGGAATACTCCCCATTTGTTCTTCTACCTGAGCTACTTGCCATGGGTCTTATTTCAGAGTACACTGAATTCTTTGTTACCAAGCATAAGCAATTGATAAAGGGCAACTTGATAGACAAGGGGGAACAAACAGGGAATTTATTTTCCCCCACCAACCTTTTCTTTTTATTTCTCAGCCTTTCCTAACAGAGGAAGAAACTTGTGTCCATGGATTCATAGATCTTATTCTTTGCACACATAGTTCAGGCATACAGAAGCTGGGTCAGTCTCTTTTGTGGGGACCCCAAACACAACCCTGCTTTGCCCCTGAATTCTTCTCTGCAGGAGAGGACAAAGATGTGCATATCCGAGGCAACACCCAAAGAAGACCAGGCTGTGAGGAGAATGTGTGTTCAGGAAGAAGGCAGAAAGACTTGAATTCACCTTCCATGGACAATGTAAAGTCCTGACCTTGCCGCATACAATTTGCACAGGGCATGAATGGGCTTCCCCTTGGCGAGAATGAACCCCGACGGCTAAAATGCTAAACGCGACGACTTGCATCGTGAAATCGATGGCATTTTACTTGCACAAAATGTATCTGATCGGCTGCACCCTCCCAGGCATGCATCTCTCAGGAATAACTAATTTCAAATACGCTCCCTGGTAACGCAGAGGTGCCTCCTTCCTAGTTATTAAAAGTTATTTTTTTCTTCTTCTTTTTCTCTCTCCTTCATTCACACAGCCGAGAGGCACTGGAAGGGGCGCAGAAGGGGAGGAAGGGGTTAACTCCGGCTCCTCGACATATTCCCGGGGAAACAAGCCTCCCCGGCTCCAATGGGGGACTTGCTCCCAAGTAAGCGCGCAGAGAGAATGGTTCCTTCAAAGTTGAGAGGGAAGCAGGCGAACAAATTAACCTTGTGAGCGCTGAGGCCGCCTCACGTCTCCCTCAAAACACCCCAACAGGCGGCAACCAGCAGCACAAGCCCCCCCCCCCAAAAAAACCAGCCCTTGTTTACTTATCCCTCAGTGGGGCAGAGGGGCAGCGAAGCTTCTCCTTACCTGCGCCCGCGGCAGTGTGAGGCGGCGCGGGGCTGGGCGAGCTTTTCCGCCGGAGACGGCGTCGGTCTCGCGCTCTCCTCGGCGCGCCTCCCTGGTTCCCCCGCTACTACCCCAGCCTCAGTTCCAAAGGGTCGGCGCGGCTGCTGCTGCTGCTGCTGCTCCCTCCGCCGCCACTTTTGTAATCCGTCATGTTTGTTTTGCCGCGGAATCAGCAAGGCGACGGGAAAGTTGGGCTGGGGATGTGAAAAGGTCCGGTGCGCAAAGGCGCCTGGCAACTTGCTTGGGAAAAGGGGAAGGGAATGGAGAGAAGGAGAGGGAGAGAGAGAGAGAGCTCCCCAGCTAGCTGGGCGCTGCGCTCCCGTGCACACGCTGCAAATGGATGCGATGTGACAATAGGCGACCGGTGCCCGGCTTCTTCCCCTGCCCGCCCCCCCTGAGGGGAGAAGAGCTCTGTTCACGCCTCACTTCCAGCGGCCCACCCCAGATCCAGGAAGGCGCGCGCAGAAGGGCACTGCAGCCGAGGCTCGGCGAGAGGCGACGTTTCCTGAGGGCACAGATGACAAGAGAAGAGCCAACCTTGCTCTTGATTTCATACGCTCGGATTGGGGGGGGGCGGGGGGGAGAGAAATCTCCACAGAAAGTGCCGTTGTGAGCAAGGAAGGAGCAGCAGCAGCTCTCTTCTCTCCCACCACAAGTCACCTCGGAGCAAAGCGTGGAAGAGCCGGTCGAGTGGGACCGATATCTTCTGTTTGTCATTGACACAGTCCTTGCGCGCACCTAGTTGGGCGAAGAAGGCCATTCTTCAGCGTGCAGGTTATAGGGAGGAGCTGAGGGTGTCTTCCCAAAAGACTTTTATTTTATTTTCACACACACTTTTCATTGCATTTCTTGCACTTGTCCTACATTTGCATACAAAATGAAGGTCGCCTTGACCAGAAGATTCTTCAAGGGTCGCTTCAGCTTTCAGTAAAACATTCACACTTGCCAGATTTTATATTTATCACACACACACACAGTGCTTTTTTTCTGGGGGGACACGGCTGGAGGTATACCCCTAAACATTTTGTGAATCTTAAGTTTGGTCCCACTGAGGGGCAATATTTCAATATGAGTATGAAAATGAGAGCACCCCTAAACATTTTTTAAAGAAAAAAAGCACTATATATTTGCATGTGTGACACTCAGTTGTTTGTTTGTGCCTTTAGAGTGCCTTAATGCATATGGGAAAACCCGAACTGGTGCCTGGAATGCATTTGGGAAAATCTATAATCTAATTTTCAGCTTAAAATTAGGTGTCAAGCTATGGACCGCAGTAGTATTAAAGAATGTCCCATGTCCACCTACAGGCTGGGAAAGACCTCTTCCTGAAACCCTGAAGAGCTGCTGTCAGTTAGAAAAGACCACCTAGGAAACAATTTCCTATAATAGTTTTCTACATGTAGGCAGTCCCTACCTTCGTCTCACTGAGGATAGGACACTCTTAACATTGAAAAATTGTAATATCCCGCAAATCCATAGCTAAGAAGGGGCAGGGAAATTCAGACAATTTGCCCTGTCATCCCTGCCAATCTGTTCCAGGGCTACAAGCTCTGAGCTTTGATATCTGGGTGAATTGTCAAGCTTTTGAGCTTCCAGAGCCATTGGACAGCAGTTCTAGGGAACTGAATGCAGAACTTAGGGTGACCATGTGTCCTACTTTGTAGACGATAGTCCTTTATTTGAGGAACTGTCTGTTCAAGTCTAGTGTAAAGATATCGTATGAAGAAGAGAGAGCAGGAACCTTGAGTTGCCCATCAGCAGTGGACACCTGGAGAGTCAACTGATCACAGCCTTCACCACTGTGATGAAGTGCATTTCCCCCCCTATTTAAATTACAATAGTCATTTAGTGTAATTTAAATAGTTATATGCAAATGTTATGCCAATCTCTGCCCTCTTCTCCTTTAGGGTGGATGTGTGTGTGTTATTATTTATTTATTTTAAGTACTGCCTTTCTGAGCAAAGTCATTCCAAAGTTCAGGGGTGGCCGGTGCCCTATGGGACCAGTAGCATGGAAAGCAGGGAGTAGTGGGTGGAGCCAGACTCAAGGACAGGCAGAGCCAACTAATTCTAGTTCTGTCCCCACCTTCCTGTCTGCTAAGAGAGTGAAAAGGAGGAAGCTGATTAGCTGGAAGTTAAGGCAGGCTGGTGACACTGGCTGAGGGCAGGCTGGGGTTGGTGGGGCAGTGCCCCATTTGCCCTAATGTGCCCGCCTCCACTGTGAAAGTGGCTTTAAAAAAACAATAAAAACTACATGTATATAGCAAAATCAATTTTAATAAAACCAGGAAGTGTTTAAAATGTCAGCATTACTAAAAAAAACCCAAGAATTAAACCAGATTCAGTCAGAATTTCATTATCATAATGATACACTTGTCTCCATCCAGCAAGTATAGCCGCCTGGCCTGCTACGGCTCTACTGGGAACTCTAATGTGGGGAACTATATAGGGATATTCCCCCTTGAGTAAATCCTGGCATTGCCTCACATTGCCCTGCAATATATATTTTTCTCTGCCAGAGTGGGAAAACCTTAAATAAATTATAATCCTACCTGGCATATTCATTTAACTACCACCCCAGGTGGCTTTGTAGTAGTACAACTGCCCTCCTCATTACTGCCTTTAGACAACAGTTAATTTGACCACTTAGGACCAGGGGTCCAACAGTTTGTGTTTCTAGATTTTTAAAGGTACAGTGAAATATGTGATAATGGCTTTAATTGTATGACACACCACACTGTGCTGCTGGTTCTACAAGACTAACCTAGGATCTCTTGTCTTCTTAAACGTTTTAGCCATTCCCTCTTTTGGCCTAGAACATATGCATTAGTCGCCCAGAAATTGCCGGGCTCCCACACCCCATGGCAAATAAAAAATACAACAACTTTGCAAAGAGTCGTAGTCATGTCTCCTGCTGTGCAGGAGGAACTGAAGTCCTGGCATTCACAAGGCTTCACTGTAGAGTTAGCTTACACTACAATGGTAAGTGTAGACAGCATCTTAAAAAGCAGAGACATCACCTTGCCAACAAAGGTCCTTATAATTAAAGCCCTGGTTTTTCCATTAGTGATGTATGGAAGCGAGAGCTGGACCATAAAGAAGGCTGATTGTCAAAGAATTGATGCTTTTGAATTATGGTGCTGGAGGAGACTCTTGAGAGTCCCATGGACTGCAAGAAGATCAAACCTATCCATTCTTAAGGAAATCAGCCCTGAGTGCTCACTGGAAGGACTGATCGTGAAGCTGAGGCTCCAATACTTTGGCCACCTCATGAGAAGAGAAGACTCCCTGGAAAAGACCCTGATGTTGGGAAAGATGGAGGGCACAAGGAGAAGGGGACAACAGAGGACGAGATGGTTGGACAGTGTTCTCAAAGCTACCAGCATGAGTTTGACCAAACTGCGGGAGGCAGTGGAAGATAGGAGTGCCTGGCGTGCTCTGGTCCATGGGGTCACGAAGAGTCGGACACGACTAAATGACTAAACAACAACACAATGGTAAGCCATTTCTACTCAGAAGTAAGTCCCTGTGTCTAATGGGGCATACTACCAGGTAAATAGGTACAGGATTGCAGAAGAGGCAGAAGGGGACATGGTGATGTGGTCAATATCACTCTGCTGTGTGAGACACATGTGAGAAATATGCATCTAAGCCAGGGGTGGGGACCCACAGGTCTAATAGTGGGTGTCATCTGATTGGTGGTGCTTGCAAAGCACTGTGCACAGGACTCTGCAAGTCTTGCTAAAAGGGGCTCCTCAGGTCTTGGTAAGCCGCTTGCAAAGTGTTGCGCAAGATTGTCCAGTCCTAACTGCTGATGGGCAGCTTCAAGGCTCCTGCTCTCCTGTCTTTTGTTTCTTTAGCTTCAATCTGGACTTGCACTAGACAGTGTTTCAAAGAGAGGTCCGTTCAACATGTGACCATACTATGGCCCTGCCTGTCTTTTCCTTCAATTTCCTCCCCAGAATCTATGTTTTCACCTCCAACAGCAATGAAGTCTGCATATAACTCACTGTCAAACTGGTAGAAAAAAGGAAGGGGGTGGTTAGGCAAGACTGCCTTAAAAGAACTGGAATGGCATCTCATCCCATCCCACTTTGATCACTGGTGTAACTGCATTCCTTTCTCCTTATACATTTCCCCTTGCATTTCTCCTTCCTAAGTTCTCTCCACTTTCAAATTTCAAGCTATGAGCTCCTTGAGACAGAGGTCTGTTTTTGTTTTATTTTACTGATGCAAAAAGGCAAAACACAATCACATTGTGCAGTGACGGCAATGTGAAATAATAATAATAATAATAATAATAATAATAATAATAACAACAACAACAACAACAACAACAATAATAATAATAATAAATGTAAAAACATGGTTACCACAAAGGTACAGACAGAGGCATTAAATGCATTTGCAGGTGTAAAAACCATTTTCACATTTGCTAGTTACAAGCCATGAAGCTATTTTATAGCATTTCTGTTCCCGCTGTTGGTTATCCCTTTCTGTTGCCTGTTGTAAGCAAAAGAAAAAAGGCAGTTTTGAAATTTTATCCAGAAATCACTAGCAGAAAATGAAAGAGTAGAATCCATCTTTTAATGGAAGGTTTTCATTCCATCAAACATGGTTAACCAAGGTCTTTAATTTTTAAAGCATATGAACATTTCTTCTTCTTCTTCTTCCAGTTGACGAGAGGAAACTGACTAGCTAAATCCTGTTTCGTAACTCTAGGGATATCGCTGAAAATAGGACAGCATAGTTCATGAAGAGGGATTCCTTGTATTCCATTTTCAATAAATGCATTGAAAGCTGTGACCAAACGAAAAATGAAAACATTAAGTTCTTATTCTGACAGAACCTGAAGCATTGTCATAATAATGCAGAAGATTTAGGAGGCATGTAAAGGTAATCATTTAGACTAGAAAAAAAATAGATGGAAAGAATAAGGCTTTGAGTGATGTGCCAAATATAAGCTATATTTTCTGCAATGTGAACTTGGGGGCAATTACACTAGTTTACCTCAGTTAAAGATCTCAACTATTTCTGAGTATCACTTCATAGTTAAAGTACTTCAGCCTCCTGTTTCTATGTGAGTGTGATGCTAATAAATATTGACTATTCCCCCAACCTGTATTGAAAAGGTACCACATACACTCACATGCACACACACTGTTTTGTGCAATTAAAATTTGAATTCAGTTTGAAAAATAGACCAATATTAGGATGCTACATTTGCCTTTCTTTTTTGGTAGTATTTGTATTGATCAATGTCTCATGATGTAATGATGATAGATTATGACACAGCATTGACAGGCGCAATCGTTTTCACGGCTCATTTTAGCTGAGTGTAATAATGCTTGACTGTTTCTGTGACCATCAGACAATTAATATATGTTCCTAACTTTCCAGATGATAAGTGAGAGCACTGCTTTATTTATTGAGTAACACATTTCTATACTGCCCTTTAGCATCCAGAGCGGCTAACCATAAGCATAACAATTTGAACTGTTCAGAAGCGCATCTGAACATATGTAGAGAGGAGTAGGGATTATGCTCACAGTCACTAGCCCTATCCAAACTTAGGAACATTTGGTGCATGTCTGAAAGAGCTTAATCATTTCAAAAGCACCCAAAGTGTATACATATGGGCTTAGGAACTCTACCTATTCAAAGTTTCCCCAAATGCACATACAGTTCACATGCACATAGGTGCTTTCACACATAGGTGTGAATGCAGATAGGAATGGAGCAGAGCTATTAGACCTAATTCCTCTCCCCACCCCTTTCCCAAGTCTGATGAACACTGTTAAGATCTTGCCCAGGTTGAGTGCATCCCAGGGCCAGCACCAGGAGGCAGTACTATCAGACACCTGCTGAAGCCTGCAGCCCAGCAGAGGGACTGCTGATAACATCAGGAGCTTCTTGGCCCTGGTCCTGTAGCTGCATGTTCACCTTGACGTCTGAGAGAGTGCAAGCAGTGGCAAGTAGAGATGGGTAAGTTCCTCAAAGCTTTCCTTGTCCAACGGGCCCATAAAACTTGAAGTTGGAACTGAAGCATCCAATGAGTTGTTTTGAGATTACTGAAATGCATCATGAAGAAGAAAAATGTTATAATTGTCTTTGGGTTCGGATTTTCTTTACCTTGTGAGCGGTACACTTATTTTTAAGGTTGGTTTGTTTGTGTTGCCAATATGGTTTTCTAAGATTTATCATTCAATGAAATTGTGATGTCAGTGAGGTACACTGTTTTCTCTCTCTTTTAAACTACCTCAGTACCAAGCCTGTTTCATTTTATTGTCATCTTCTCTCTCTCTCATGTCTATATAATTATACGCACCTTATTTTCTCCTGTCACATAAAATACATGTTGTATGAAACTTAATTTTATTGGTATCAAAATAGACATCCTGTTGAGTAGCTATTGAAATCTCATTTTTATTTTTCAGATAATCTGTGTCTATCTAATGTAGTGTATACCACTGCAACACAGAACCAGAGAATTGAAGCGACGGGAGGGACAAAGAGGAAGGGACTACCTCCTAGCCCAACCCCCTGCAATGCAGCGATATTTTCCCCAATGTGGGGCTTGAACCCACAACCCTGAGATTAAGAGCCTCATGCTCTACCAGCTCTACCAACTCAGCTATCCCAGCTGTGATAATGTACTTGTATATCAAGAGCTGGAAAGGAACTTGGAAGTCATTTGGTCCAACCGCCTGCTCAGTGCAGGATCTACAATGCAGGATGCTGGGTAGCCACCTGGCTACCCAGTCTCTGCCTGTGAAGGACAGCCCATCACCTCCCAAGGCAGCCTGTTTAACAGCTAAAGAGCAATTTACCTTTAGGAAGTTCGCCTGACATTCAATTGCAATCTGCTTCCCTATAGTTTCCACTTGTTGGTTCAAGTCCTGCCCTCTGGAGCAAAAGAGAACAAGTCTGCTCCATCATAGTTCATCATATATTCAAAGACAGTTGTCATGCCTCCCCTCAAGACACTGACCTGACAGTGTGAAAACCATCCATATTTATTTATTTATTACATTTATGACCTACCTTTCCTCCAAGGAACTCAAAACTGTGAGGTAGGTTCGGCTGAGTAGTGCAACTAACTCACAGTCACTCAGTCAGCTTCATAGCCGAGTGGGGAGTCAAACACTGGTCTCCCAGACCCTAGTTCAACACACTAACCACTACACAACACTGGCTCCCTTTCTAAGTAGTAGCTTGATGGCTACTGTAACTTGTGAATAATATTTTGCATGTGTTTGATCTGTTGTGCTTTATTCCACTGATTAAATCTAGAAGAATTTACATGCAACACTTCTCATATGTCTTTTCTACAACAGGGATTAAGATAGCAGTCTCATGCTAATCTTCAGCTTCCATAGGCAGTTGACAATCACTCTCTCAACCCCCTTGTGATCTGTTATTTCATTACAGATATTTCCAGCACTGTACACAATATGCTAGCGTAGTGTCCATTACAATGGCACCCGGATGCCCATGTGCACTTTTCTTACTCCAAAGTCAAAACCCTTTGGATTGTATCATACATTACTAGCGGTGGTGCCAGAACTGCTTCCCAATGAGTTCTTTCCATGTATCTCTGAATGCTTGGGCTCAAAAGGGCCAGTTTGTTGCATTCTTCTTCTTCTTCTTCTTCTTCTTCTTCTTCTTCTTCTTCTTCTTCTTCTTCTTCTTCTTCCCTATTTATTTATCCAGGGACTCAAGGCAGCTTACATATTAAAATAAATACAGCTAAAAACATTGGGGTAAACATTAAAAAACTACACACACACACACACACAATCTGTTAAAAACTATCCAAATACAGTGGTACCTCGGGTTAAGTACTTAATTCATTGCGGAGGTCCATACTTAACCTGAAACTGTTCTTAACCTGAAGCACCACTTTAGCTAATGGGACCTCCTGCTGCCGCCGTGCCGCCGGAGCACGATTTCTGTTCTTATCCTGAAGCAAAGTTCTTAACCTGAAGCACAATTTCTGGGTTAGCGGAGTCTGTAACCTGAAGTATGTAACCTGAAGCGTATGTAACCCGAGGTACCACTGTAATTACAATAAAAAGAGCACAGCCCTTTAAAAACAGTCAGTTCCTGTTGGAACAAGATAGTATTCAACTGCCAGTGGAAGGAACAAGGAGGGAGGCAATCTATGTTCTCTGGGAAGGGCCTCTCCTGTGTCCTTACCAAGTGGGAGAGGGGCCTCAAAGCCTGGGCAGGTTTGTATGAGGGAATATGGTCTTTCAGATGTCATAACCAGCACTTTGAATTGTGCCCAGAAACAAAGCAGTAGCCAGTGGAGCTGCGGCAAGCATCTTTCCTACTCCATTGTTGCTGGCTGAAAAGCTAGGCAAGTTCAAAGGTAAAAAGAATCCCACCAATGGCATTGTCCACAGGGTTTCTGGTCAGAAAGCAATCACGCCATGGCTGACAGCCAGCCATTGAACTATTTCAGAAATACATGTCATGTATGGGATAATGCAGTTGGTAGAGCATGAGACTCTTAATCTGAGGGTTGTGGGTTTGAGACCCATGTGGGCAAAAAGATACCTGCATTGCAGGGGGTGGGACTACGTGATCGTTGGGGTCCCTTCCAATTCTACAGTTCTGTGATTGTGTGTGTGTGTGTGAAGTAAAAGCAATGCATAAGTGATTGTGGCAATCAGTCATAAACTTAAATGAGTACTAAGTGCTGTTTCAGTCAGCTTATGCCTGGTGGCATAAGTTGAGGGGCATGACCACATGATCATAGTGATGCCCCTGTAATTTTATTTCAGCCCCACCAGAGAAAACCCAAGCTTTGAGGATCTTATCAGAAGGGCAAATTACAACAGGTGCAGAGCAAAGCAGGGCCTTCTCTGCAGTGACCCAATATTTTGAAATATACTCCTTGACAAACTATGGAAGTGAACTTCTGTGTTGAGCTTTAGCCTTTTTCTTTTTTTTAAAAAAACAGCAAGTTTTAATTGGGATTTGAAGGCTGCCTGCTTTTTATTGCTGCTTTGATATAATATCATGTACATTGATTAATTTAGTTTGGTTTTGAACATCTGAGTGGTAGAAGTCACCTTAGATGTTTTTGAAGGGAAGGGGAGAAATTTATAAAATTAAAAAATTAAAAATAGCTTACTGTGTGATTAGGCTTCCACATTGTTCCAGTAGCAACTATATTGCCCAGATAATGGTTGCTGCTGAATCAGGTCACAGTCATCAAAGGGCTACAGACTTGTTAAAGTTAATGGACTGGATAATGTTTGGTATAATAATTAAAGGGTTATTAGGAGCTTTCATAGCAAAGCTTTTTTATGCTTTCAAAATTACCCCCTTGAAATTAAAAAGCTGTAACTATATGACTATGCAGATGTATTCTTTTAAGGACACAGCCAATCCGGTGCAGACTTCTCCTAACTCAGGTTGCATTCACATTACTACACATTATGCATCCAGTGTGCTTCCACTGCTAATTTTTGAAGCCCCACTCACACAATGTTAGCCACAACACATATAGATCCTGTAATTTCTTGACAAATACTGCTGTTGGATGCGTCCCTCGCCCCAATCACCTTCAATCCAATTAGGAAACTGGATGTGGAGTAAGCAGTAAAATGAGCATACCCTAACTGCCATCACTCAGACATAGATGAACATGCAAGTTCAGATGACAGCTTAATGAATAAGAGTTCCAGGAAGGATGCAGGAACCAATAAAGTCATGTGCGTCAGATGAAGACATCCTTGCCGCTTCTCTGATGTGGACAACTCTGCCCAAATTTGGGTTGAAATGAAGCTGAGAGAAATTACCTTGTTGTGTTTCAAGCCACAAACAGGATTTGATGGTTTGTTTGCTTCTGTGGTTGTACAGCTGAAACTTCTTACCAGACATAAGAACTGTTTGTTGTCCCTTTAGCAGTGCTGGCTATCTCACGCCCACCTCTCAAACCAAAAGAAAACAAATGAAGTTAGTTTGGAGTATCTGCTGTACAAAAATAACCACATAATTCAGAGACAAAACATTTCAGCTGAAGCCCTGGAATGACTACACAGGCAATATGCCAATTAAGCGAGAAGCGTTCTGATGCTTCACTGTTACTAGTATTCATCATGCCACCAGAAGTCTCTCTTTCTAACTTCTCAGTGGTTGGACAGAGTTTATAGCCACTTTTCATCTTACTGTTTTGTGTTCCACTCCACATTGTTATGGAAACTTTGGGACCAGCTGTGAGAGCTGATTGCTTGCCAACATTCAGAAGTCACTGGTTGAAATTCACTAATGGTCGGAGGACATTTATCCTGAATGGGCAATCTACCTGCAGACTGTAAGATTGAGAGTGAGACCAGAGATAGAGGAGAATTTGAAAGTTTTGAACACGAAGAAGAAATATCTGAGAGTTAGCTACAAACTGAGGTGCAGCCTTGGAGGCTGCAACAACAGCTTGCTGAGAATTCAACACAATGTCAGCAGGCATGCTACTTGTCCTACAATACTTTGATTATACATTTGCAAATAAAAGAAATAATATGTCATGGCTGGATATAAATTTTGCTCCTGCCTATGAGAATATCTCCAGAACAGAATTATACTCAGTGGGTACCCTGCTGACAAAGCTGGGAAGCCAATTTTTGCCAATTCTAGATGGAAATACTTATGGAAAGTATTTATGGAACTTATACTTATGGAAAGTACTTATGGAAATACTTTCATTACTATATGTTATGTGTTGAAGTCAACAATGGGCCAGTGTAAATAACTGCTCAAAATGTTCCTAAGATCTCAAATTTCCATGTCCAGGTTCTGATAGCTGGTTCAACCATTATTATTATTATTATTATTATTATTATTATTATTATTCATTGGCACTGTGCCAGTTAAAGAAAGGTTTACAGACAATATAGTCAGCTCCATGTAAGAATTAATTAAAACCTTTGCTTCTGTTCCTTTTTTAAAAAAATAATTTTTATTGATTTTAACATATAAATTGTAAAATGTACCACAAAACTTATCACTTATACAATCTTTTTAGACTTCCATCAGCACCTCTGATGATCCACCGTTTTAACCACCTCTTGTGCATTTCTTAACTTTATATTGCCTTTACATCTCTTAACAAATCATCCTTCCCCTTCTCCATTTTTGCAATACTTCCAATAATACTCCTCACAAAACTTCTTGCAAACCTACAAAAGTCGTCTGATCTTCACAAATACTTTTAGAATAGTCCATAAATTTACTCCAGTTTTCTGTGAATTTCTGGTCCCGCCGGTTTCGAATCCTTCCTGTTAGTTTATCACCTTTGCTTCTGTTCCTAATTTGAATGTGTTGCCCCATCTAGCAAAATAAGGCAAATGCCTCAGGTGGTGGATCTGAGGTATCACTGAAGGAAAAACATGTTGATTATTAAATTTAGGATTGGCATTCAGAGTTGCAGGCTCACGTCAAAGGTGCCATAATGTCTTTTGATAGCTCTGTCAGAAATTCTGATAGTTTTAACCTGTGGGAATGAGTGTGTTGTCTTATGTCACTGCTCTGTTTCCCAAAGATTTGTTCAGTTAATTAGCAACTTGCACCAGTCATTTATTCTAATCTGTGAGTTTCTATAATTTTATTTGGCAGTCATTTCATGACAATATCCCTGAAACGCTAAAAAGTTCCTTTTTACTCCCCCCCGCTCTGCTAATTAACTCTCCTACATATATAAATTAAGGTAAAGCGTTCCTTGATAAATCTGTATTTTGGGGATACTGACAAGGTATTGTCTTTCCTCATAACTCTGAAATGAAAACACAAATAAAAACATAGACATCTTGTGAACAGGTTTGCAAACAGCTTGTCACACACAAATTATAATCAATGTGACATGAACATTCTACTTTGGTTTATTATTGAGCTGTAATTCTACCAAAGGGAGTTCTCTCATGCGAACGATAAAACCCAAATCGGCTGTTCACTTTCTATAATTTACCCGTGAGGTTTCTATACAGTTTTCCTTTTAAGGAGAATGGGGGTGGGGGGGTGGGAATTGAATAAACTGCCTCTGACTTCATTTAATGCGATTCTTTTTAGAAATAAATATATTTCTAAGTTAGGTGTAGATTTATTCAGTTTATACATTGCTTCCTGCTTTAAAAAAAAGCCTCAAAAGAAGAAGATGCAGCGAAAGAAGAATGGATACAAAAACCTATGGAATATGCAGAAATAGCAAAACTTACCAGAAAAATAAGAAACCAAGGTAACAAACTTTTAAAAAAAATAATGGAAATGGTTTCTTGAATATTTACAATATTTACAATTTATTTATTTACAAATAAATTATAAAGAACATTGATAAGAACATTGGCAGGATTACTGTAATAACCTGTAGTTTTATAAGAGCATATATTTAAAGTAGATGAATAAATAAGTAGATTAAGTTAATTTGGAATATGCAGAAAATATAAAAAAGAGGGGGAAGTAAGTCGAGTTTTGAAATGTTAAAGATTGTAAAATTATTGAAATGTATAAAACTGAAAATCATAAAAATAATAATTAAAAAGCCTCCAAATGTTTTACAACCAGAGTAAAAACATTCAATAAAATCACATAAACAGTGGCGTAGCGTGGGTTGTCAGCACCCAGGGCAAGGCAAGTAATTTGCGCCCCCTAACCTGGGGCAAGGCAAGTAATTTGCGCCCCCACCCCGCTGCACTGTCCCTCCCCCAAATAGTCCCTCGCTCTCTCTCCGCACTGCACCGCACCGCACGCCTGGCACCCTCCCCTCCACAGTGGGCTGCGACCCAGCGGCTCGGATCGGATTCGCACAGCCAGCACTGCAGTGAGAGAGAGTGACTGAGCCAGGTAGGGGCAGAGAGCTGCGAGTGCGAGCGCCCCCCCCCAGATGTTGCGCCCGGTGCGGCCGGCCCCCCCTGCACCCCCCACGCTACGCCACTGCACATAAACAATGTTAAAAACAAATTGAATAGGACAATATAATATCATTGATGCTGTCCAATGCCCTGGGAAAACAAAAATGCCTTTATCCAGGACCAAAACGATGACCAGGTTGATGCCAAGTGGCTCTTCCAAGAGAAAGCATCCCCAAAACAGGGGGATGGAGGCAGCACATAGAAAAGGCTTCAAATTATGAGCTCAGGGAAAAAGGCAAGCTCATGCGGAGAAGGGTAGTCCTTTAGGAAAAGTGATCCCAAGCCACTACAGTGGTACCTCAAATTAAGTACTTAATTCGTTCCAGAGGTCCCTACTTAACCTGAAACTGTTCTTAACCTGAAGCACCACTTTAGCTAATGGGGCCTCCTGCTGCCGCCGTGCTGCCGGAGCACGATTTCTGTTCTCATCCTGAAGCAAAGTTCTTAACCCGAGGTACTATTTCTGGGTTAGCGGAGTCTGTAACCTGAAGCGTATGTAACCTGAAGCGTATGTAACCCGAGGTACCACTGTATATGATATACATCAGATATGAGTCTATGTGACAGACATCATTGAAATAACCTATATTTATAACAAGCGGCATATGTTTCATCTCAGTTAAAGTGTTTTGTGTTTACTCTTTACAAGGTGAACAGGATTTTTAGTTAAAACATAAATTGAGGTATGCAATTTTTAAAAAAGGAAAATAGCCAGAGCTGGTGCTGCATGGCTAGAGCTGCTAGGAATTGTAGACCAAAACATCTCAAGGGCATTAGGCTGGAGAAGGGCCACCTCCATATTTCATGTTAGCAACTTAAGTATGCCAAGGGTTTAACAAAATGCTTTGCTCTTAAATGTTGTGTTTAGTGAGCATACAGAATTCAGCCACTTTCATTCCTGAAAAAGAAGGCCATTGATTGTAACAACTGCAGTACTCTTTGTGGCTCCCTGACTCTCTCCCTATTACCTTATAACCCCAACAATCAAGACCTTTAACAGTGCAGTCCTAGACAGGAAGAACTTGGGAAAGGCCTTGGGACGCTCTCTCTGTGTACAAGTTCTGCCCGGACACTGAGGTCCAGCGCCGAGGGCCTTCTGGCGGTTCCCTCGCTGTGAGAGCCAAGTTACAGGGAACTAGGCAGAGAGCCTTCTCGGTAGTGGCGCCCGCCCTGTGGAACGCCCTCCCATCAGATGTCAAAGAGAAAAATAACTACCAAACTTTTAGAAGACATCTAAAGGCAGCCCTGTTTAGGGAAGCTTTTAATGTTTAATGTTTAATGTTTTGTTGGAAGCCGCCCAGAGTGGCTGGGGAAACCCAGTCAGATGGGTGGGGTATAAATAAATTATTATTATTATTATTATTATTATTATTATTATTATTAGTGCTCTAACAACCATGGAATGGAACAGCGGAGCCATCTCCCTGTGCTCTTGGCCAGCAAACTGGAATTAAAAACATTCCTTTTTCACCCAGACAGATTATTGTTCCTTTCAGCTGTGAGAGCATGTGATTGTTTTTGCATGTTTTTATTTTATTTTTCATCGCATAGTTTTCTCACTGGTGTGTTTGTAGCTTGGGCCTCCTTGGAAGGAAAGAAGGGATATAAATTTAATTGACAAATACATAAATAAATACTTGCATACATATCAGATGTAAGATATGTTAGATTCACCAAGTGTAAGGCGGAGAGTGCAGCCACAGTGTTACATCAATGTGATGTGACTACACTTTCCCCTTCATTTATTTTTGATGTACATGACCTACATGGCCTGCCATCCAGAGCTGCTGAGCAAACATAAGAAAAGAGAACTGTGAAATGAAAGTGTTAGTCTTGATCTGATTTAAATAATATTAAATCACTGCAATTAAATATTGTGAGGCAGCAGGGTAGATAAAAACATCTGTTGACCATATTGACAGTGCCCTGGGATATTATCTGAATGCCAGATTTTAAAATGGTGCAATCCAATTCTGTTAAAATCAATAGGAGTTTTGCTTCTTATTTTAATGAGTGCCTGGATTGCATCCACAGGCTACAAACCAATTATTTCCTAAAGTTCAAATGTTACATTATCTGTGCAACATTGTTTTTTCTCCATTGGTAACCCTATTCATCTTCTTCCACTTCCACTTTCCAGCAGGAAGGTGAGGCTGTAGGAGCAAGAATGAAAATGTGTGTTTTGCATTTCTGTTACTTTATGGAACTGGGATTACAGTAAAACCAACCTCACCACCACCACCTAAAAAACTACATCAAAGGAGTGAACTAAAATTTGGACTTGGAATTTTCAGGACACTGAACTGCGACTCAGAAATTTAAGAAAGCTAACAAGTGTAGCTATATTCATTCCTTTTGTGCTACCCCTAAGAACTCGGCTATGTGACATTTTTACACCCTGAGAATTTGAAAGCTAATTTTTCTATGAAATGCTCAGGAAAAATGCTAATTTATATTCTGTGGTTATTTTCAAAAAATTATCTAGATTCTAGCATTTAAATTTGAGGATAAGCACCAGAGTTCGAAGAGTGATTTTTGGTTGTAGCAAACACTTGTCTTTTCCTGCTGGTACGGAACATGTACTTCAGAGCTATTAAATATGGTAAAACCAAGTTCAGCTGTATATCTTTACGGTTTTTAATACAACAATTCACCACATTTAGCAACAATTAAAAAATATATATTGGGGGAAAGTTTAATACAATGGCCTGCAGAGCCTACAGTGTCAAGTTTCTTTCTAGTCAATTTTCTCTTGAATCAGGTAGAAGTTGAAAACTTTATAAGAACCCTGCTGAATTAGAAAAAATGTCCCTCTGGTTTGGTATCCTGGTTACTACAGTGGCAAACCAGATGCTTCTTATGTTAATTCAAGCATCTGAGATTACGTAGCATAATGTAGTGGCTCCCAAACCCCACCCCACCCCACACAGGTGCCTTGAAAATTGCTTAGGGTCTTGGTGGACCACTTTCTAATTTTACTGCCTATTGTAGAAATTGTAGTGCGCTGTCCATAGAATTCAAACTGCAGTGCTGTCGATTGCAATGTAAGAAATAAAAGCAATTAAAATACAATTAAAATTAAAATTTATCGCAATGGGTCCATCTTCTATCTTCAGTCACAAATCCACAGACATGCCAAGTAGAAGAAGAAGAAGAAGAAGAGTTTGGATTTGATATCCCACTTTATCACTACCCGAAGGAGTCTCAAAGCGGCTAACATTCTCCTTTCCCTTCCTCCCCCACAACAAACACTCTGTGAGGTGAGTGGGGCTGAGAGACTTCAAAGAAGTGTGACTGGCCCAAGGTCATCCAGCAGCTGCATGCGGAGATGCGAACCCAGTTCCCCAGATTACGAGACTACCGCTCTTAACCACTACACCACACTGGCTCTCTACCACAGTACCACAGGAAAGAGGCTTGTGAACCATGGGCCACAGTTTGTGAACCCGTGGCATAGTGCCTATGAACCTGAAGGTTGCATATAATGAGTAGTAGCCATTGAAACAACTATTTATTAATTCGTCAAACCCTCTTTTGAAAATATCTAAGAGGCCATAACCATATCCTGTGGCAGCAAATTAACCATTTTATTTCATTAATTGATATCGTTCTCTCTTCTTTGTTCAGAAGATAAATGTCTCATGTCTTACCTTATCGTGATATGGTGTTTTCCTCTTTAGTTTTTTTTTTCAGTTTTCATTTTAAAAGTTAACATATTTCTTTAAACCAACACAATTCATGGGAAAGTCAACCTTTTAGCATCTGTCTCCAGAAAGAGCAGCTTTAAGTTATAGAAACAGATTGAAAGGATCAGTAAGAAATGCGATTTCTTTCATCTCTCAGATTTCAGCACAATGCTTGGGGAGTAGAACATACGTTTTGTGGTATATTTCAGATAAGAGATAAACAAGCAGAATCACAAAACACTTTTGTAAATTTGCAGAAATGACCATGGCTGTGATGGAAGTGTTGGGATGCGACTCAGTTTGTATTGAAGGTTGGTGGTATGTCTGCATGGGAAAGAGTAGATTGATAGAGAGAACCTCCAAATTTCCTAAACTGTCCTTTCTGACCTAACCTGTGCTGACTTTCCCTCAGGAATGATACTCTCAGGGTTGCTGACCTCTTTCCCCTCCCCTTCCTTCTTCATCCTCAGCTTGAGTGAGGAGACATAACGTGTCTCCTCTGCTCACAACAACAACAAAAGCATGGTTCTTTGTATCTCCACTGTAGTTAGTTAGAACTGGGATCTTTCCTATCAAGCATGTATTTTGTTTAACAAACTTAGCATTTCCAAATTTATATCCAGGGTAAAATGTACTCCTCCAGTGGTGTGCCTTGGCATGTTGCCAAAATGTTTACAACATGAGTGCCAGAGCTTGGGGGCCACTACTGAGAATGCTCTTTCACATGCCACCATAACTCAGACCTCTAAGGACACATTCAAAGGCAAGTTATACATAAGTGTTGAAAATTCTGGACTTTCACCACACCATGCTATCCTGGGCTTTTTGGAAGATGAATAGGATTCAAATGTCATAAATAAAAACAGGAACTTCCTCAGATTTACTGCATCTTCAAAAATTTGATTTGATTTGCACCAAGATGGATTGGTTTAAAATGATAATAATTATCAACATTAACATCAGAACTAATTTGTTTCATGGTAAACTTAACTTTAAATGAACTTTTCAATACCTCATCTGAGATAGGCTGCACACTCCTGAAAGGCAATCATATGAACAATTCAGTATTATTCGGCATTAACGGATTAATTTATAAAACATGCAAAACACTTTTAAACTAATCATTGATTTTACGAGCTTCACAATATTAATGCCATCAATACACAAAGCACTGTGGGGGAAAAGATTTGCCTTGGCAAATCAGAGTATTCAGGCACCTAATTCAGTACCCTGGCAGTCAGTACAGGTTCAATTTATTACTTTATTGAACAAAAATACAAGGCTAAGCAATGGCTAAGGATGATAGTCTCGTTAATGAATTCAGCCAGCTGAGAAGTACAAGAATGTGCTCAGTATAAACCTTGGGGTTTGAGTCATTATTATACTAATTGTCTCAGCATCCATGTCCAGCTAGTATTAGCAACCATAATAGGTGCAAAATAGACTATTGGAGTAAATGATAGAGCTGCTAGTAAGTTTAATTGAGCTGGAACATACCCAAAGTATAATACAGAACTAGCTGTTTCACAGTTATTAGCATGGCTGTAAAAACTGAAGCAATTAAACATAGCTATAGAGGCAGATCTGTGATTCACATATACAGAAATATAAGATAGGAAAGGAATGTTGTTACATGTGGGTATATTTAAGTCCTGATAATAAGAATAGTTACTTCAGTTTAACAAATATTAACTCCTATTGTGGTCTTACTGATGGTGCAGAATGCAGGTGGCAATTTACCAAGTAAGTATCATACCACAAAGCGCATGCAAACATGAGGAAATAATATGTGGAGTCTTAGCCTGTGGTAAGCTATGTAAATAAATTTTATTTATTTTACAATTTAAGCTTCAACATTTTTCATCAACAAGAAAAAATAAGAAATTGCCTATGTGGTAAGCAAGATGTTATACTTCATTGCTTTCCTTAAAAAAAATTATTAGATATTAATATGTTTTTAAGGTCTCCTGAATAAGTGGGTAGATACTTTACAGTCGTTGTTGCTTAGTCCCTTTGAACAGAGGTAAAGAAAGTGGAGTGTTGCAGTTTAAATTTAAAATGTTCCTTTTGCTGCACCATTTATTTATTAAACTGTAACTAGGGTAGGGTCTTTTACACATCTTCTCAAATTGTTTGGACCCACCAAAGAAACAATATTTATTATTTCAGAAATGTTATCATAGCATTCATTAATAGGACATGGGCATTGTTGTAAAGAAAAATACAAACAGTGGGCCAAAGCAAAATGACATCAAATGGCCTCTATAGACGGAATACCTTTTAAATGTGTTTACTGAGACAGGGTTTGTTATATAGGGTTTGTTTTATACAGTAGTACCTCGGTTTAAGAACAGTCCGGTTTTTAAGGATTATTTGGTTTACAAACTCTGCAAAACCGGAAATAGTGTCTTGGTTTGAAAACTTTACCTTGGTCTAAGAACAGAATCCAAATGGTAGAAGGCCATTGGCGGCGGGAGGCCTCATAAGAAGAAGAAGAAGAAGAAGAAGAAGAAGAAGAAGAAGAAGAAGAGAAGAGTTTGGATTTGATATCTCGCCTTTCACTCCCTTTAAGGAGTCTCAAAGCGGCTAACATTCTCCTATCCCTTCCTCCCCCACAACAAACACTCTGTGAGGTGAGTGGGGCTGAGAGACTTCAGAGAAGTGTGACTGGCCCAAGGTCACCCAGCAGCTGCATGTGGAGGAGTGGAGACGCGAACCCGGTTCCCCAGATTATGAGACTACCACTCTTAACCACTACACCACACTGGTGTGCCTCAGTTTAGAAAGGGTTTTGGTTTCAGAACAGAATTCCGGAACAGATTAAGTTCGTAAACCGAGGTACTACTGTACAGCGTATAAGAGTTTGCTGTAGGTGGGGTATGTGAAGGGCTAAATTTAAATACTAAGTATCCATTGCTGACTGACAGTTGGCAGTTACTTAGATGCAGAAAATTAGTCTGGGAAAAGCTGGTTTCTCTTTTATACTTGAGTTAGAGGATTGTTAAATTTCACTTCTGATTGGCTTGCTGGATAGAAATTTATTGGATGGGGAAAGTGGTCTGATGAGGGGTAGAATTCTATATCACTCAGATCTAATGGATTGAAGGACAGGCTAGCTGGACATAAATAAGCTAGTTCTGAGTGTGACTGGCTGAGGCTGAACCAGAAGGAGCTGGACAAAAAGGCCTTGGGTCTGAGGCAGGTGAAAGACAGGCAAGTGGTTATTGAATGTAGCGAAGACCCAGACATATGCTCTGAACTGTTCCACTGCTCCCAAGGGAAGCTTCCTCTGTGTCTAGAAACAGCTATAGGTGGCGATTTTGAGATAAAATCACAGGCAGTGCTATTTTTCTAGAAAAAGAGGTGCCTGAATTTACCATGGTCACCTCCCTTGTTCTGTTATAATGGCGATTGGTGCCCTCCTGAGAGGTGCCAGAACTGAGTTCCAGCAAGTTCTGGCTGAAAAAAGCCCTGATCACAGGGGCAAAGACCTCTGACCTCTAAGCACCATGGTACTAATCTTCCTTAACAACAGTCCCATTTAAGACCCCAATAGTTAGCATATTTGAAATCTTGGCATGGGGAGCCCACCACAGGGAAGCTACACCATCATTTGAACTGTGAACACATTTGACACCAGCCCTTTGCTAACTACATTTACCTTGTTGTTTGCTGCAGTTTGTCCACCTGGGATCTAGGACTGCACTCAGCCGCTGTTGTAAAACAGTCTCTGGCTCATTCTGGCCTATTTAATTTGAACGTTTTAAAACGTTTTCTCTATGTGTTTTCTGGCCTGCCTTATAAATTATTTCAGCATCTTTTACAGCTCTTTTGTCCAAGGGTGGCAGATTTTAGAACACACTCTGACCAATTACTTTCTTTAACGGATTTAATGGCTTGTCTGGAGATTCCTTAAGTGACAAGGTTATAATTGCCATATTAAGGGTCCGCATTATTTTCACCATGACCATCTCTGAAATATATATTGAGATGTTAAAAGGGCTATCCTGCATGCATGTTCATAAAGAAAGGATGGTCTGGTGGGATGGAGTAGATTGACATGAGGAGTGTTCATGTCAGAGTGGAAAGTACATTAAGTTTCATAGCCAAGGACAGAAGAGCAAGAGACTTATGTGCCTTATGAGCAATAAGGCTTTCATTTGGAAGCTGCGTCTGTTACCACAAACTGCAAGGAGACCTGCTTTTAAGGCCTAATGCTCACTGAAGCAGTAGATCTGTGCCTCTGATGTACCACTTCAGACTCTGGGGTGAAGCTCATATGACTGAAAGCTCTTCCATTTTAAAAAAAATATCCCTCCACATATAAAAAGGCTAGGCGTTAGGGATACTAGATTACCTATCCTTACCCTGGACATTTTAAAAATTGGCTCTTCTGTCTGAAGGAGCATTGTCATCAGCCCCCTTTTTGCAACCTGAAGTAGTCACAAACCCAGGTTTATCACCTGACTGAGAAGTATACCCGATAAGCAGGCAGGCCTTAGATAGCAGCCAGACAGCAGTCTTTGGACTATGTTATGCTGAAGATATAGCTGATGTTCTATTTCCTGTGTCCTCATTTCTCAAAATATCTAGACGCCACTACAGTGTGTTAGTTGTGTCCCATTTTGTAACTTAGCAGCCTAGAGATATGCTCTTCTTCGCAGCTGTGCTAACGTGGTCATTCATATGAGCAAATCTACAAAAACAAGTATCGCACATTTGCTGCAATGTAACGAAATCTAGACTTTTAGTTCATCTCAAAAGCTTTACCTTTCTGTCTCATGTAACATTTAGCTTGAATTTTCCATTATGCACAAGAAAGGCAGCCACAATTTATGTGAAACACACTCCAATTTTCTGAATGGCTGCAATGAGTTGACACCCCCCCCCCGCAAAAAAAAAACAAAAAAGACTGGGAAGAGATAACATCCCCAAATGTCATTTTGCTTTGGACTGTTTGCACAGGATTTAGCTATTTTGATAATGTATTCTAAAGGTAAGGTAAAGGTACCCCTGCCCGTACGGGCCAGTCTTGACAGACTCTAGGGTTGTGCGCCCATCTCACTCAAAGAGGCCGGGGGCCAGCGCTGTCCGAAGACACTTCCGGGTCACGTGGCCAGCGTGACATCGCTGCTCTGGCGAGCCAGAGCCGCACACGGAAACGCCGTTTACCTTCCCGCTAGTAAGCGGTCCCTATTTATCTACTGCTAGGTTGGCAGGCTCTGGGACCGAACAGCGGGAGCGCACCCCGCCGCGGGGATTCGAACCGCCGACCTTTTGATCGGCAAGCCCTAGGCGCTGAGGCTTTAACCCACAGCGCCACCCGCGTCCAATGTGTTCTAAATTAGCTTATAAACAGAAGAGTAGCATTCCCTCCTATTTGATATTATATGTGGAAAACATAATTTCTACTGCTATATTAATTACAAAAAAGCTTTTTCTTCTGAAAAATGATCCAAGTATTTCCAGAATTACATTTCTATTAAGCACACATGCTTCATCAAGAATATTTCCTTGGGTGAAAGTTTTTGCATGAGGATGTACGTTCATAAAAGCTTCGGTTTCCCATCCCCATTGACTGAGTCCTTTTACACATATTATTAGGGCAGGATGGCAGTATAGTTAAAATCAGCTTATGTGAGCTTGCTTGAAATAAGATATAGAACTGCATTTTATTAGGGAAAATTGCTAGCCAAAAGGCACGTATTAGGGACGTTGTGTACAAAAATGTGCATGTTATGATAAAGGCAAACAAAAGTACACAAATTGATGTAGAAATGAAGCGAAATGGCATTAAGGTTGGAAAAATTACCGAGAAAAAATGAGCACCCATTACCTCATGATCAACTGCAGAAATGAATTGGTGCTGTATGTTTTGCAGTGCAATACAAACCAAAGATCTGACAGGATGAATAAAGTTTGGGCTTTGTTGGATCTTTGGCCTTCCCAGCTGAGCTGGAGTTATGCCGCAGTAAGTACTGTATGTACCTTGTTCTGGCTGAGATGGAAATATGCTAATAATGTATTTATGACCCAATGCTACTCTGTGTACGTGACTGCACAGGTAGGAATGAACCATTCCTCAGATACCTCAGTGCCTCAGATACCCATCCTGAACAGATGGCCTGGGAGTATATATTGATCAAAAATATCAAAAGACACTGAGTAAGATGTTACTCCACCTGTCTCCCCCCAGTGAAGTTCATCCAGTATTTAATCTGACAGGTGCTGTTCAGCATTTCTGAATCATTTGTATTTTAAGTGTCATGTTGTAAGGATTGTGCTTTTGCTGATCAGAGTGGGCCTGGCTGCTGCTCTCTGTGCACTTAGCTTTGGGAAAATCTCGTCCCAATTTCATTCTGTATTCTGGGGCAGGTAACAAAGGCCAATTAATCACTTTTTCATTCCCTCAAACATTCTCACCTTCTTTTGTCTTTGAGCTGAGTGAAATGCAAAAACTAGGTCATAACCATATAGGCGAGGTTCTGTGCCTCCTTTTATATTCTTAAACAGATGTTATCGAAACAAAGCTAACAGGGTGGGATGGAGCAAAGAGAGCTTGCAGCAGCAGCAAAAGTGTGTGCGGGGGGAATGGAATCAGCTGTACGATCTGTGCAAATCGTGTCCTCCCTAAAAGAGGGCACATGTTGCGGTGAGACCTGGAGACTGACCTCCTGTGTTGTGGGTGGGTTGGATTGGTTAGCCACAACACCCGATTGGTAGGTCCCTCAATGTTGTGTTCAATCTGGCCAATGGGGCGCAGTCTAAACAGATCGAGGGACCTTTTTATACCCATGCATGTGACCCAGAGCTTCCTCTTTCGGCTCATGCATTCGGAACAAGCTAACAGTGTGTCTTTTGTGCAGCTGAGAGACTTACCTTTGACGGATCGTCTTGGTGATTTCTTTCCGTTATTCTTCCCCTTTTTGTTACTGCTTTCTTTATTGTTTCCCTTTTAAGTTGTCCTCTCCCCCCCCTCCTTTCTTTCTAGCGGGGCTTTGCCCCATAGGGGCTTCAGCCCCTGAGTGCTCCCAGTTGCAGAGCCTGCCACTCCCCGTTGTTTCTCTGCCTACTCGGTTCTCCTTGCAGCGGCTGGTGTCCCTGGCTGCACCTGCAGCTTGGGGGTTTTAGCTAACATGACTTTGGGCAATTTGCGATTGTCACTCTCTGGCTGCTTTCGTTTAGCGCTTTGAGTAGTTTCGCTGCATTGAGAGTTCCCTCTCCTTGCAATATTGATTTCTGTGTGCCCCCTTTTGAATAAAGGCTTGTTGGGTATTGTCTAAGGCCGGGGAAAACACCTTCTTTTCATTCTGGCCACCATTTTGGGTTCCTTTTGCAAGGACAGGTTCATCCCTGTCTAGTTTTGGTGGGAGTGCCATCTTGTTTTGGCGGGAGCGCCATCTTAATGGCCTGGGTCCCATTGGTATTGTGTGAACGTTGATTTGGTACCCCCTCCACCCAGTAAGGAAGGGATCCTGATGCCTACTAAAAGGAATCCCAGTCCTGCTCTCCCTTCCAAGAGGGTGATTAGAGGTCCATCTCAGTCACTGCATTCAGCTCTGGCCTCTGCGGTCCCTCAGCTTAAGCTGTGTGTGGGCAAAGTGGTGCTGGAGGCAGCACAGGGAAGGGCTCCCAGGGGTTTGCTTTTGCAGGACGTTGAGTTTTCTGATGATGCTCACTATTCAAAATTCCAAAACGGACCAGTTGGGCAGAGGCGCCTTGATGAGCCCACCTGCCAGTGGTAAGCCCAGCCTTTGTCCAGGATGCCAAGAGATATTTGTCACTTCGCCCACCTGGGGATGGTCCCTTCCTGGTTTACGAGGATGGGTCCCTGTTAAGGAGGCATCAATTTGCTGCAGTAATACGCAAGGTGCTGGCAACGTGTGGCCTGTTGACCAGTGAGTTTGCACCTCATTCTTTCTGCTTTGGTGCAGCTACTACCGCTGCACACTGGGGCCTGTCCATCGCTGGGGCCGCTGGAAATCTGACGCATACAGGGGTTATGTTTGGATGCAGCACTGAGGTGCAGTTATTAATGTTGTTTTGTTCATTCCTAGGTCTGCCTACCCTGCACATCTGGATAGTCAGGCACAGCATTGTCCACTGGGCTGGCAGGAGGGTGGTGGAGTCTGGATTCGGACGCAGGCTTGGACTCCCCGACCACATGTGCATCTCCTGGGTGTCCAGTTGAGAAATGCATTGGGAGGAGCTTCTCCCAATGGTGCAGGCGAAGGTGTCTGTGGAATGCACGCCTGCGGCAATGGTGGTGCAGCTGGGCGAGAACGATTTGCCGGAAGCTCCCAGCTTGAGCCTGCGGACCCGCATGCAGGAGGACTTGGAAGAGTTGAAGGCAGCTCTTCCTGGACTCAAATTTTTTTTGTCGCAGCTGTTGCAGCAATGTGTGTGGCATGGTAGCCAATGCCTGAGAGGGCCAGGAGGCATGTCCAGAGCGCAGTGGCCAAGAAGGTTCTGGCCTTGGGCAGGACAGTGATCCGTCACCCAGGCATTACCTTCTGTGATGCGTCCCTTTACAGGCTTGATGGGGTTCACCTGTCTGTAATTGGGAATGATTTGTGGCTGACCTCCGTGTCAACGGGGTTAAGGGATTGGTTACAGGTGTGAGTGGTTGGCGACGAGCACGGTGCTCATGTGGCGGATAGGCACTGGTTCAGGTGATAGGGATGGGAGAGCAATCTCACCATCCCTATGTGAAGGGTATTCCGTTAAAGGAATCCAGGGACTCAACTGGTTTGGTCAACCACCGAGAGTGGGTTGTGCCTGTGCCTGAGTCCAGGGGGGCATCTGGGTGATGAACATAGTCCGTTCCCGGCTTTTTGCCTACCCAGGTGTTCACCCTTGGCTGACCTATGCTGGTGCCCTGGGTCAGCGCTGCCTGCAAGGGTACAGGGAGCTAGTCAAACCAGAGCCTATGCAACCACTCACCTTCAGTAATCAATAAAGTTGTGGCCTAAATTCTGCCAAAAACCAAAACTAAAATTTGAGTCAAGTGTGAATTTATTTAGGGGGGAGGTCTCTGGGTCTGAACACGCAAATGGCAACTTCAGGGATGCAACCTATTTAGTAGTCTGATAACACGTATGCATCTCAGTTTGGAAACCCATACAAAGGCGTGCGCCATGAGGCCCTTGTCTTCATGAAGAAAGCAATGTTGAAAATCACAAAAGTCATTTCCACGGCTCAACTTTCTCCTGCAGCCCTTCAGATATGTGGGGAAATGGGACCTGAGGGTGAGGAAACCTTCCAGAGCGGCATACAGTGAGGCACAGAAGATGGTCAATGGATAGTGGTGTTGGGTGAAATGCTTTTTAATCAACCTCAGGCGAACAGAAAACCGGAATGCCCTGGTGCTAATGTTTTGTTATTTATTGGTCTTGTGTTAGCAAACAGGGAACAAATAGACAATGACATTACTGTGGTGTTTTGGGTAAAACAGTAATATCTGTCTCCCATCTGACTTTAGTCTTGCTGAATACATATGAAACACAATCAGCAATGGCCAGCCCTCAGGCAAAGGCAGATTGCGTCAAAGTATTAAAGGGCAAAAGAGCACATTGAAAATGAAAAAAATGCAAGGGTCACTGTCAGATTTAGAGTGGTGGGGGCAACCCCCTCCCCAGGGTGCTGAACCAAGGGGGTATAAAATTGAGAAGATTCATAACTGAGAAGAACTATTTGGGGCACCAAAATTTGGCCTTACGCTAGGCGCCATATTGCGAAAGATTACCAACATCCACTCTCATAAGGGCAAGCTTCAGGCATAGCTGTTTATTTCAGAAATGCACTTTCTTCACAGAGAAGTGAAAAATAGAAAGCAGGATTTTTTTCTTCCAAATTACTCCACATAACACTCTTCAGACATACCTAGGGAGCCTCTAGAATCTTTACAATTCTGATTGTAGTTACTGTGAAATATGTCCCACTGGAACTTGCTTCCACGAAAATCAGCTGGATCCTAACAACGAGAAGCAGAAATCTGTTCACAGAGCAGGGCCCTCCCTGCTCCTCTTCTCTTCTCAGTCCCCATTTGCTTCACACTACTCCTGAAGGCCTGGACACTCTGCAGTGAATGCAGTGTTCGAGGCTGAAATGTTGTTCCGTCTGCAGCATTTGGGAATCAATCAGCACAAATAGTGACTACCTCCTGTGATAGTAAAAGTCTTCCACTCGTTCTAGGGCACTATTAGATCAAGTGAATGTGGTTAGGATTGGACTGAAGAAGACTGATGACTCTGATGGATCCCTTCCACCCGCAAAAAGAGAAAATTAAGGAACTACAAGCATGGCTGCCATAAGCAAGAAAGGCAATGCTTAAATAAAAAGCTAAAGACTGTTGTGCTGGGGGGGGGGGGGACCTACCAGTATCTAATGGGTAGTTCTTTGCAATGAATAATAAGGTTGTGGAGGGAATAACATGCATAGACACTAGAAGGCTGGAAATTAATAATGGAATGAGCAAGCATGGGTAATTCATTAACTGGCATCAGTTTTAATTAATGAAGAGGAAGAGTTCTGTGCAAGTGCATAATATTATTATATCCGAGGAGAGAAAGTTAGGGAAGCTACGCACAAAAAGTGTCCCATGTAAGCACAAAGAATTGGACTTTTTTTATTAAATAAAAGGGGAAAATCAATATGTAGTATTAAAGCCACATCTACGATAACACAGCTCCTTGTGTGGTTTTCACAACCTTTTTCGTGTCTGTTTTTGTTCTGGATATAGTTTTGTTTTATTTAAAACTTTCCCTGAATGCATTTGTTTGTTGTTATAACAAAGAAGTCAAAAAGAAAACCAGTATTTCTGCTGCATACCTGGAAGACAGATCCGGTGCAGGTAATAGGTGCTGACAGCACACATCACCTTGCAGATGTTAGTTCAAAATTTGTTAAAATCCCCTGAAACGAAAACGAAGCTGAAGGAGTTCCATGTAAGCATCTGTCACGAGCCCTTGAAGCATAAGAATGCCTACATGCTGTTACTTCCTTTTGCAGGGGAAGGATCTGACGGCCTCATCATATCAGCCGCTGAACTACGGCAGCACTAGGGGAAGCTGTAAAATCCCAGCAGAAATGCAAGGTCAAAATAATCGAGACAAGACTTCAGTCGTATGCCTGGAATCGTACTTTATTGCTGTGGTACAGAAATGCCACAAAAGGTCATAGCTCAATAGCAGAGTGCGTGTTTCGCATGCAAAAGATTCCAGCTTCAGTCCCCGCCATCTCCAGCAGGGCTGCTAAGAGCACCTGCTTGAATGCCTGGAGAGCAACTGCCTCCGTTAACAATACTGAGCTGGATGGACAAATTTTCTGCCTCGATGTTAAGGCAGCTTCCTATGGTCCTTGCAATAAGGCTGGTTTTCTGTTGGACAGAAAAGACTCTTTTTAGAACCCTCAGACTTTGTGTGGTAACGATGTATAATAAAAGCGCTCCATTATTGCACTGCCAGGTCCCAAGAAACTATCTGGGAAACACTGAGCTATGTAGAAGACACATTATACAGATTCTCCCCAAACCAATCAAAACTTAGACAAGAACTTGCAAGCAACAGAAAGATTTTTTATTTTTATTTTTTTTGCTCTTTTTGCAATGAAATCACAGCCTCTCCAACCCCATCATTCAGCCTGGGCATTAAGATCTAGTTCCGAGGGCCTTCTAGCCATTCCCTCACTGAGAGAAGTGAAGTTACAGGGAACAAGGCAGAGGGCTTTCTTAGTAGTCGTGCTCACCCTGTGGAACTCCCTCCCATTCAATAAACAACTGTCTGACCTTTAGAAGACATCTGAAGGCAGCCTTGTTCAGGGAAGTTTTTGGTGTTTGATGTCGTATTGTGTTTTAATTTGTTGGAAGAGTGGCTGTGGAAACCCAGTAAATGGGTTTATATTATTATTATTATTATTATTATTATTGTTGTTGTTATTATTATTATTATTATTATTATTAAACATTGCCTATTAACACACTGAGTTCAGCTGGGCTTACTGTCAAGTAAGTATTCATAGCGCTGCAGCTTTATGCATCCATTGAAGAGAGTGAGAGATTTTGCACAATGCAATATTAATTTGAAAATTATTGTTTTTAATTCATTAATTAAATTTGTTTCCTGCCCTTTGTCCAAAGATAACAGAGTGGTTCATAAAAACACAAAATAAGAACACAAAATACATAATGAAACAAAATTTCATAATGAAATAATAAAAATACAAATACCAAATAAGAACACAAAATACATAATGAAACAAACCAATAACCCCTGTCCCATAAGGACGTTTAAAAGGCTGTCAAATGTTTAATCAGCCAAAGGCCTGGTTATAGAGAAAGTGGAAAAAGACATTATGAGAGACATGGAGCTGCGCTGCCAGCATTCTGTATCTCTCCCCGTTTTTCCTCATAATTTATGGTTTCCTGTGATATGGCATGTGATATCATTGGGTGGTGTGCTGCTTGCGTCTGTATGCTGCTGAGAGGTGAGACGTGAGCTGTGGAAAGGACAGCACATGGCACAATTGCATCATGTTCATCTACATTTTGAGAGACAGCAACATTTTAAGAGAGGGACTGCTGTATTCACAGATGAAAACACTGAGGGGAGAATTTTGCAAAACATTATATGGGGGGTGACAGTTTGGGCAATCTCTGGGGGTGGGGGGACCCAATTTTCCACAATTTTTTAATAGCAAATTTCAGCCCAGTACTCTTAAGGCACTGATATATTTTATTTTATTTTTCAAACCCCAAACGCCCATATTTAGAGCTGCTGTGAACTAAACGATGGAGCCAGAAAATTTACAACGAAAACGTGAATGCATAGCCAACCAATTTAAGCATAGCGGATGAAAATCAGCAGACTTTGTAAAAACAAATGCCAGAGTTCCCCATGAGTATGTTTTCCTGAAATCATAGCCAAGTTTTTCTTTCATGCTCTGCTGAAGTATCTTACGCAAGCTGCTTGCTAAATTGGGTTCTTTAGGGTGACCATTGGTGCATCGCCAAAAAAGAAGACAAAAGAAAACACAGATGTGCATAAAAATTGCATATGCTAATTTGTACATATAGATGCAGTTTAGAAATAATTACTATAATTTAAATAGAAATACATTTAACCTTGGCGGGGAAAATTTTGACCCAATGGGCTGTGTCCTTTCCTTGATGGGCAACTTCAAGGCTCCTGGTCTCATCTCTTAGGGTTTTTATCTCAAACCAGACTTGGATGGGACATCCATTTAAATAGGACTCCTTTGACAGTCCTTCAAACAGAGAGCTTCCCTACTTCTGTGCTTTGCTATAAAAGCCCATGTGTCACCTCTGAGTGTCTTTATACCCTGTACTTACGTGTGCTTGTGACTTACTGTACCCAAGACTAGATTTAGGTTTGATGAGGCCCTGAGCTACAGAAGGTAATGGGGCCCTTTGTATGTCCAGCTGTCCTTTGTCAACAACAAATCCTCACTGTTTTTTGTGTTGAATATACGCTGTATGGTAATTTCTGGACCTAACAGATATCTAAAGCCACTTGCACATAACAAATAGGAGCCTACACAACACAAAACACTGTTGCTGGTTTTATTTTATTTGTTTTTTATCTTATATTTTAGAAATATACATCCAAGTTTTTTCCCCCTTAAATTTTTTTGGGGGTCCTCAAGAGAGTGAGGCCCTAAGCTATAGCTTGTTTAGCTTATATGTAAATCCAGCACTGACTGTACCCCTGTAGCCCAGGACACAGCCCCAAAGTGTGAGCTAAACTGTAGAACTTTTAGACAGAAGAACATTTATTGAAAGGAGTAGCGGAGAGCCAGTTTGCCAGTTCTGCCAACTTTGTGTAAGTCTGACACCTGCTGGTAGGTGGAAGGAAGTAAACCCCGCTCAGAAAAGTAGTGATGCAAAATCCACCTGACTACACAACTACATATGAGACATCTGCCATGTCTAATGTAACTGTTTCAGGGAAGCATTAAGAATACATTCAAAGGAAAACAAAACAAAAATTGTCTCATATGCTTATTATATAGACAAAACAGGCAATCATTGTGTGTTATAACTGTGTGTGTTTGTAGCTAATAAAATGTCCATAGTTTAAGAGGCGAGCTAGGGAATAATGAAGTAGGGCAGATTGTAATGCCACTATAGGAAAGCCACAGTGGTGTTTTATTTTTTCCTTTGCTTAGCTTAGACCACAGATCAGTTTTGACCCAAATCTGATCCCAGTGCTCAAGGCCTGAACAGGCAAAAACCCAACTGAGCTTGAACAATGCTGGTGCCCAGACTAAACTTCTATGCATTGTGGGGAATGTTGACATTGCCCGCAGCAGCAGCCCTGACACATGCTTCTTCAAAAGGCTGATCAGAAGCTAAAGCAGCTAAATCTACAGAGCCTCTGTTCTTCATTTCCTGTTACACTGCTGCCTCCATCTCTTCTACTACCTGTTGTAAAGGAGGGTAAGATTCCATCAATGTGCCAGGAAGGAATAAGGTGTGCATTGTTTAAATGGGCTAGAGATTAGTGGCGTAAATAAGGCAGGAGGCAGTAATAAGCTGGAAACTTTTAGGTTTCTGGGTTTTGAGAGCAGAGAAAGTGTGATCCAGCCCAAAATGTAAACATCCAAACTAAAACACTGAAAGGCAAATCGAAAGTAAAACCTAACCTTACCTGGGACTCCCGGCCTTTGGACATCATCAGCCTTCATGGATTAAAAGGATGACTGGAAAGCCCATCATAGGAAAATACTGAAGTTGATTATTTAATTACCCTTCCACAGATCACATGGTCTGTCTTGCTGTCCTGTGATCAGCACGGCAATAACCACAGTGCTGTCAGATATTATTAGTAGTTTCCAACGTTTTCTGAAGTAATTAAAAGATCTAAGCAGAACGTTTGGCAGCTTCCCATATAAACTAAAGCAATTTATGCAATTAACATATCCTGGCATGGCTAGGATGCGAATGATAAATTAAAATTGCAGTATGAACGAGCAATAAATGAGTTTGCAGCAACAGTTTGAAACTTATCCTCATTGCACAGATCTGGGGCAAGACGCTATATAGCCGGGTGTGAAACAGGATACCAGACTAGATATGCTTTTGATCTGATCCAGCAGCAATTCTCATGCTTATGCTTATACAATAAAATTCTTAAAAAGACAGTGCACAAGTAGTACAATCCTATACATACGCAATGAACTTTCCGCATTCTCTGAAACTCCAAGGTTTAAGCCGGTAAAATGTCACTAGCTAGTTTCTGTTACCCACTCTAAGAGCCTTTTTGGCTAAAGGGCAAGATATAAATTCCTTAAATAAGTATTTTTTAAAAAAATAAATTAATGTTTTGTTTTCCTTGGCCATTTGTTTTCATTGGTTTAAAAGAAATTTCACTAAAAACTTCTGCCTGTCCTGGTCTGCACAGTTCGTTATTAAACTTTTTCCTTCTGGGTATTTCATAAGGTTTGGTCAAAAGCCTGTGTGTACTGGCTTTTGGGAAAGTAAATAAAAAGTATGTGTAAAATGGAAAGATACCCTGGAAAGTGTGAGATAACATTTGCTTTAACACTCATCACAAACAAATCAGAAGGAATGCTCATCAAATAGTCGATGTTGTCTAATCTCCCTGCAAACAAACCAGGATGAAAGCTCAACAACCAGGGTGTCCAGAACTACTCTCCTTTAGCTTAAGCGTGTTGGATGCTCTATACATAATAAACTTCCTGGTTTTGAGTATCTGGGGGGAGGGGGCTCATTTCTCTGTCCCTCCTTTCTTTCTGTTCTCAGTAAGTGTTCTGCAAACCTTCTACCGATGCCTTGAAATGTAAATAAATCTGCAAAGCACCGTTACCTTACTTCATGCAGAATACCTCTGTCAAAGCAAAACACACCATCTGACAGAGACCAGTGGGAAGAGAATGCACACCCCTGCGGAAGCATAGAAGGCCGTAACATCAAATACAATTAGGCAAAGCTAAAGTTAAACCTCGACATTAAATCCTAAACTAGCACTCCTTTGGCACCGCAATTTACCTGATTTAGTGAATGGATGCACATTAGGCCTGGGCTGAGTGATTAAGTGCCACTTCAGTATTGTTTGTGCTGGAAAATCCAATACCGCATTTAAACAATACATTAGTAAAACTTACCCAAGTTCCATTAGGAGAGACTTGGATTGTCACAAAGCAATACATCTTTCCCTTGCGACTCTAACATGAAGCACTCCATTTTTCACTTATTCTAACTAGGTGGGAGTGGGATGCATCCAGAATATTCAAGAGGACAAGAATCGTCAGTACCAGTTTGGAAGAAAGTGTAGGTTCATTGTCCTGAATGAACTGAAACTCTGAAATCTGGATTTCAATGCATCTTTTAATCCAACCATCACTGCAATCTTAAGGTTAGATGTACCGGACAGTGTATCCCAATATCTGCCTTTAACACACATAAAATATTTCATACCAACTGGAATTTACAATTTGAGCCAATCCAAGAAGTTTGGCTGCCTGAAGCAAAGAGCACGAGATGATTCCTCCCTCATTCAGTGTGTAGAAGCCACTCAGAATCTTCAACCCAGGTGACAGGACAACATTCTCCACTCTACTGGAGGGCAGTCGGCTAGGTGAGATGCTTCAGTGAAGACTGTGTGGTACCCACTGCCCTGCTCTGTAATATATGTGCAAGTGCAATGCCTATTAAAGTATGTGATCTCAGCTGTCCATTTGCAAATATGGGGACAGATGGCTTGAACTTAGAGGTAGTGTTATGAATTTGGGGAAACAGATTGTATGTCTGAGCTCCTTCTAATTCCTGGATCCAGCACGGATTCAATTCCTGGAATAGTCAGGCTAGCTTCCTGGTGAGGTGATGGGGTCCTCTAAGTATGGGCCATAAAGGTAACAAAGGAAGTAAGTGAATAAGTAGTAAGCAGTAAACAGTGAAAGATGGAAAGAATTTGCTGATTTGATTAATAACTGGAATACAAAAAGGGAGGTGGGAGGAGGCCGAGGAAATAAGTTACAGAAAGATGGAATTTGAAAAATTGAATTTTTTTCTTTTTGAATGTTTTTGCTCTTTTTTCTGTTTGTTTGTGTGTGTGTGTGTGTGTGTGTTGGTGGGGTGGAGGGAGGGTGTTTTTATGTATTTTTGGGGTTTTGCTTTTTTCCCCTTTCCCCTTTTCTATTTTGTGGTATTTGGTTTTTTGTCTTTGTAAATTTGTCTTTGTATTGTGGAAAATTCAATAAATATTATTATTTTAAAAAAGGTAACAAAGGAAGTGACTCTGTGTCACACACACCCCGCCCTCTCAATTCACTGGTGGTTAGAAGGGCAAAGACCTTCTAGAAGGTAGGAGACCTTCTAGAAGGAGTTAGAAGGTAGAATCTGGGAAGCCAGAGACAGAGCCATGAATTATTTCTCTTGGAATCCAAGGTTGTGGCTAAGAGAGAAGCAAGTCCCTCTTGGGGTGTTGATGCTGTGAGCCCCTCCACCATAAGCTCAGGTTGTATATATGTGTAAATAAATCATATATCATAAAGGCAGCACAGTTTCCACTACTATCACTCCAGGAGAAACCAAACCCTGGGTAAGCGACTGGAACCCCTGGAATCTTGCATTGCTAGGAGATTGTGGTGGCATGCAAGAATACATTAAAAGCACTTTTTCTCCACCCCCACCACCCTCAATAATCCTGGAAACTGTGGTTTACCATCACATAACTATAATTCCCTGGTGCTGGAGGAGACTCTTGAGAGTCCCATGGACTGCAAGAAGATCAAACCTATCCATTCTTAAGGAAATCAGCCCTGAGTGCTCACTGGAAGGACAGATCCTGAAGCTGAAGCTCCAATACTTTGGCCACCTCATGAAAAGAGAAGACTCCCTGGAAAAGACCCTGATGTTGGGAAAGATGGAGGGCACAAGGAGAAGGGGACAACAGAGGACCAGATGGTTGGACAGTGTTCTCAAAGCTACCAGCATGAGTTTGACCAAACTGCGGGAGGCAGTGGAAGACAGGAGTGCCTGGCGTGCTCTGGTCCATGGGGTCACAAAGAGTCAGACACGACTAAACGACTAAACAACAACAACTATAATTCCCAACAAACTACAGCACCCAGCATTATTTGGGGAGAGGAATGTGCATTGAATGTACTTTAAAATCATAGAATCATATAACTGTAAGAGTTTGAAGGTACCCAAGGGGTCATATTCTCCAACCCTCAGCAATGTAGGAATCACAGCTAAATGTATGTGTGTAAAAAGCTACACTGAGTAGTTGCTTTTTGAGTAGCTGCTTCTTGTGGGAGGGCAAACCAAGAAATCTGAATACATGTGTCCTCCTTAGGGCCTTTTCCATTTATTTCTTTTAAAAAAAATCATTAGTGTCCTTGAAACTTGACAGCTGCGCATTTATTGCACTATAAACTGATTGACCAGAAAGGCCCTCAGAGTTTCCTACCCCGTGCTGTACAGCTTGCCACCTTTCCCCTTAGCTAATTTTCTACAAGGAGTTTTTACATTTCATGTGTGCCTTTTAAAAGAATATTGTCTGAACTGATTTCCTCCACATGAAAAACTTGCTCTTTAGTCTGCTTGGCTCTCTAAGCATTGGTGGTTGTCTTGGAAACGCAGCTCGCGTTCTCCCCTGCATTCAAACACTGGTAATGAAAGAAATCCCTTTGCATCTCTGGGTCATGTCATGTTAATTCAGTGCTCGCTGTGCGTGTGGGCCAGACTACTGATTTAGCACATGGTGAGCAATTAAAAAATGCTCTTTACAAGAGTGCCGGGGAAAATAAAATAAAGCTGCTGAGTGTGGAGGACTTGCCTCCCGACATACAACAATGCCTGGCAGATGTACGAGGATCATCTGTGTGCAAAAAATATTACATACCACAGCTTGCTGCCATGGAAGCTGCAGGGTAACAACAGATACCTGGATTTCACTGAGCAATGATTTTCTGCAAATACAGCAATGCAAGCAGCCCAAGGGGTGTCGTCTACTCATTTGGAGTACAGCAGCCTTCATAACAAGATCCCAAGGACTGCTCTTGAGATTAAGTATTGCACACACAAAAGCACATATTTTAAGACTGTTACTGTTATGTACTGAAGTTCTCACCCTGGGCCAGCAGGATTTAAAGGACTATGTTGTTGGACATGTATCACTGTTGGTCTAAGTATGTGAAATGTAACCGATATGCTTGTGCCTAATTGAACCATTACGTGTAGTGCTGTATATAAGGTAACCATTACGATTGTAACTAACACCTTATATCGGTGGGGAGGGGTGTTATGTACTGAAGTTCTCACCCTGGGCCAGCAGGGGGATACTGTAGATGGTTATGCAAATGAAGGATCGAAAGTGACGTTCAGTGATTGGATAGTTTGTATGCAAATGAAGGATCAAAAGTGACATTCAGTGATTGGCTAGTTACAGAAAATGGTTACTGTTGCATTCTAGTGGAGCTCTATATAAGCAGGCTGACTGAGCTCCTCAGTTCAGTTCTGTTCCAGCTTACAAATAAAGAGCTGCTTGGAAGAATCGCTGTGTTGTCTGATATGTTCTCCCACAACTTAACTGTTACTTTGTCTGGTTGCTTCAGAAGAGACAAGGGAAGGACTTCAGCACACCATGCATTACTACCTTGTAGAATTCGCTACCATGCTATATGGTTATGTCTACTAGTGGTTAAAAAGAAGAAGAGACAATTAGATAAATTATTGAGTATATATAAACAGGGCTTTTCTTCAGCTGGAACTTTCTGGAACTTAGTTCTGGCGCCTCTCAGGTGGGCTCCATTGCCATTCTAAGAGAACGAGGGAGGCGTTCATGGTGCATTCCGGCACCTCTTTTTCTAGAAAAATAGCACTGTAAACAGTTATTAGCCAAGACAACTAAATGGACCCTCCCTGGCCAGGAGAGGGCTATACAGAGGAAAGCCCTCAAATTTGAAGGGATGTTTTGTCCTCTCTGTGAAGGTTGTCTTCTGTTTAAAGGGCTGTCCAGACCATCGTAAAGATAAAGAACCGTAAGAAAGAAGTACAAGGGACTCTGAAGAAGGGAAAGCTGGAGCCTTGAAGTTGTACATCTACGTCACTGGCTCACAAGTCCAGATAGGAGGATCAGTCAGTTTCAGCTCCCTCATTTTCTCATTTTTTCCCACTCTCAAATTCAGTTCTGCAAAATTTTCAGCAGCCCACAATCATTATTATTATTATTTTAAAAACCTCTTCAGCATTTTGGCATGAATAATAAACACAATTTTGACTAATTTGCATATTTCTACATTCAATTTCTGCTAATACCATGCAATTTTTGCATGGTATTTTCACTAATACACTCATTTCTACACACACTTCCTCTTAATACATGCATTTTTGTAAGCATTGTTTAGTTGGAGAACTACACCCCAAAATTCAGATGAGTGTGAATTTGAAGGATTCTGTTCTCATACAGGCAACCCTCATTTTTCACGTGTTCAAAGAACGTGTGACCGTGCATGTGTGGGCTGTTTTCAGACCCAGAAGAGGGCAGAATGGGGTGGAACGGGGGCAGGGCAGGAGTAGAATGGGGAATAACAAGGCAGACTGAGCCGGCCCCAAAGAGCAGCATGGAATTGTTTGCTTTCAAACAGCTTAGCATTGGTCTTTGAACTTCCAGAAATCAAGGTTTAGAAGGACTTTCTAACAGCCCTGCACTGCACTTTGAAGTCCCAACAGTTGGAGCTTCAAAGCACAGCAGCATCTGATGTCACTATGATGTCTGGTGATTGGCAGGTGGGCAGCCCCATATTACAGCTACCGAAAGCATACACTGGGGTGCTGTCATATGCACTTTGTGGAAGAGCTTCGCTAGAGTGGCAAACTGTGACAATAGGGTAGGAGTGGGTTAAAACATGTATTACATGGCATACTTCTATAACAGGGGGAATGAGGAAAAAGTGTCCATTTGAATTCTTGTAAGGCCCCTTCCTGGAGAAGAGTGTCCACGCAACATGCTTTCCACACTTTTCAGCATGTTACATCTTCTTTACTGAAGTACATATTCATAGCTGTACAAGTACACTTGCAAAAATTATCATTATTCTTGAGAATCTGGGAGGATAAGGCATGAATAGGAAAGATGTAACTGATTCTAGGGGGGAACAAAGGACAAGTACGTAAATTTAGCAGGATTTCTGGTCTGAACACATTCTCAGCAGAAAAGGGGGTTACATTTTCTCTCTCCCCCCCCCCCAGACTCAGCATTTACTTAATTCCTGTTTCACAATATATACCAGGCTGTTAATTTTGAATAGGATCCCACATGTATATATTCAAAATATAATCAAGCGCCTTCCATCATGAAAATGAAATCAGCTGCAATATGCAGATTCATATTCTGAGCATGGACAATTCAAACCTCGGTCCCAGCTGGCCTGATGAATATAGCTACAAGACAAGGACTTCTGAATACAGAATGTTGTTTTGCCGGAAAGAGAAAGAAAAGGGGAGATTTCCAGTTATGTATATGGTTATTGCAATGCTATCCATAGACACTGTCCTTCAAGAATCTGCTTCTGCCTATAATTTCTAAAAAAAGAATCAACACAGCATTCTGGCAATATCCTTCAGCAGTATTTTCTAGAGGTTTATTTGCTCCTTAGAGAACTGCCTGCCTGTCTCAGACTGAGTGATTCTAAGCTGGTGACTTTGGAAAACAACCTCAAAGTCTAACATCTCATTAAGCTACTATATTAATATGCTGTCCATAGGACTGAAGTAACCACTGTGCTGTGGCGCCTCTATGAAGTGCATGGGGTTCCACACTCCCCTGCCCTGACTCTTTGAACAACCCTACAGGTCCCAGAATACTTCACAGATGCTCTTGTTTGGTTATATGAAAATGATGTAAAATGTGCAGGAAACGTCATCCATTTTAATGCATTGATTAAAAAGTAAGTGTGTTAATGATTAAAATAATTATTGATTTGTTGGGAGTTTAATTCCATTAAAGGCACACAAAGGTACACAGATCCGAAGGTTTGCCTTCTGCAAGTCCAATAAGTTTGTCATGTCACCACTTTGTATAGTTGTAGCATGTTTAAGGGGGAGGAAGGTAATTCTAAGAATATATTTTAAATTATGTATTTGGTCTCTGAGAATGAAAATACACCAGTGAGATTTTCCTTCTACACAGCTCCATTCTGAAGTTATTATGTATTGGCAAGTTGGACAAAAAAATTGCTTCCTTTAGAGTTCTTCAGAAATGTAATTTTCTTTTGACGGGTTAAATTTTTCCTCCGTTGAGTTTTTTATTGTCACTCTTAGAGCGACAATTTAAACTAACCATTTTCAGCATGCCTATTCTGAGAATATATATATATATATATATATATATATTGCACTCAGGGTCAGCCTTGTTATGAAGCAATGTGAAACAACTGCTTCAGGCAACATATGCCAAACAGAGGCTGATTCCCCTGCTCAACATCTTTATCAATGTGTGACATAAAAGAGAGTTTCAATGCAGAGTATGAGAGGGCAGCATAATTCTGACATCACTTCAGGCATGAACATAGTTGCCACCACATCCACGGTCAACAACATTTTCCCAGTCACATAAATGATACTCAATCATGTACCTGATTCAGAAGAAGATGCTGGTGTACCGCTCGTCAACACTAGTTTCAAGAGTATATTTGAATCGTTTTTCTTTCTTGAGGCACTTGACATTTGTCCTTTTTAAGTTAACGTGCTAAAATATATACCCCAGCAAGATTTATTGCTCCAGACATTGGTGCTGAAATAAAATGAATAAATATCAAAGAGAAATAAAAATCATGGTGCTATGATGAAAACTATTGGGGAGATGTAAAAATGGGGGAGGGGGAATGCAGGGAACAGAAATATGATTATTCTAAAAATATTTATCAGATTTATTTTCTAATAAATGCATTCAGGGTTATATTGCTAATCTACTGGTCTGTGATGAAACATTAGCATTTTATTCTCCAAGCAACCACAATGGAGTACAATACACAGGGGATCTATTGGTCATGGATACTCCTTGCAAAAGCGATGAAATCGAAAGTGGGGAAATGGGCATACGCCTTCCTTTACAGCAGAGGTAGAAATTCAGTAGTCCTCTAGATGTTGATGGACTATTCAGTTGGTGCTTTTTGCAGTGGCGTAGCTAGCCACTCGGGCACCCGGAGCAGCACACGTGCTGTGCACCTGGGGGCGGGCTGCCCACAGGGCAGGCTGGGCCGCCCAGGGGTGTGATTGGCGTGGCGATCCCCGCCCAGGGGAAAGATCAGCATGGTGAACCCCACCCATGGGGGCTATCAACGAGACAATCTGAGGCGATCCCAGCCCAGGGGGGAATTTTGTCACTCCCCTCAGAGATGGCACCCAGGGCGGCCCGCACCCTACTTCCTACGTCTCTGGCTTTTTGCAGTGTGTGTGTGTGTTTTACTAAAACCATAATTTTTGGATAGTCCAGGCCTCTGGGCCTCTTTTCATCCCAGCTCCAAGACTGCCTCACTCTTCTGTTGTCTTTCACATACACACACCTGCTTTGATGACATCAGCTCCAGCAAGGATGTGAGGCGGGAAAGACCTCAGGAGGGAATGTCCAGCTACTCCATTTCTACGATAAGTCACTGGTTTCAGACCAGCCTATCTGTTTTTGTTCAGGTGTTAATTTTCAGCATTTTAGTAGTTTCCCATTTCTTCATAATCCAATTTTACAGCTATAAATCATAGGATTGGGGAGGACCCCCCCCCCCCCCGCAAAAAAACCCCACTCATTAGTTGGTCTAACACCAGTTAGTGACTGGTGCTAATCAATGCTGAGTGAAAAAAACTTGGCTGTAATTCTTCTTGAAGTTTCACAAGCTGCAGTGTTCATTTTAATTCCCAAAAATAAGGGTTGCTGGCAATTAAATTGCATATTGTCCCTGAAGAGAGAGAGAGAGAGAGAGAGAGAGAGAGAGAGAGAGAGAGCGCTTCTCTTTCTTTATAGGAATTTCCTACAATTAGCTAGATAGTCGGGAGTTCTATAATGAATAAGGGCATATGACTAAATTCCTCATCAATGCAGATAATCAATTAAAAAGAAAATCACTGTGACAACCCACATAAGCAAGCTCTAAACAACCTCAAAGAACCACATGCCTACTGGCTGAAAGAAAGGAAAGCCTTATGTCTTACACTGGTTCACTATGAAAAACAGAATCTTAACCACTTACAGCCATTCCTTCCTATAGATCACTGTATTTCTTGCCACTACAGATTAGTGCAGTGGCAGGAGGCCCCCTTTTCTGTATGTGAATTTTGAGGGTTGCTGTGGAAGCTGCCCAGCTGCCCTCTATGCCAGGCTTTTTCAGGGACTTGGGGAAGCTGTCAGGGTGAGGGGAGAGTCACCTTCTACCCCTCCATTCCACAGGTGCTTCTTTGTCTCCAACCCTATACCAACAAATGTATTACAATGTATTACAAATGTATTGTTTGGTACTGGGTTTCTTTGGCATCTTAAGTCACGAAGATAGATTACTATTTGTTTGTAGACTTTACTTACTTTAGTTAACCTGGTTGAGTTAACTAGGGACATGACTAAAACTCCAGGCCACTTTGCTACGAATCACATCTCAAAACAGCTTCTTTTTTTAATAAACAAATTAAAACAGGTTGCTTATTCATATCTGTTTAGTGGCTGTGCAATTAATGCAAGTCACATTAGCATTACATGGTTAATTACACAATCATTAAAGCTCCCAATAATTATGATAGCATATTTGGAAGGATTATTATTTATTTAGCAGCTATTACTTTTGCCTAACAAGGGCAGCAGCAGAAGGTTAATTAAAAGCCACTTAATTGGCCAAAGCACTCAGGGACAGTGAGAGGAAAAACAAGCCCAATGTTCTGGCAGGTAAATTAACCACACACTTATGATGATTTCACAAAAACAAAGCATTATGCTGAGACTTGGGGGGTGTTGAAATGCATTTCTGCTACAAGGGTAAAGAAAATCGAACATCTACAGTTTGTGTAGTTGATTGTGAACCAGTTTGGCATCGTGGGATAGAGTGCTGGACTGAGCCTGAGAACACCCAAGTTCTAATGTCTGCCCAGCCACGAAGCTCCCTGGATGGCAACATTCACCATTCAGTCAGATGCTTTACACACAAGCATGCTATTCACACAGGAACTAGTCATCATTAAATGTGTGCCTGAAGTTGAAGGAAGCAATAGGTCTTTGTTCAGCGTTAAATCCTGTTAAATGCTTGTATCCAAACATGGAGTCACATAACTACTCTACAGATGGAGGTTGCAATCCTGATGTGTGAAACCACCAGGCCAAAATAGTTGGTCTTTGGCCTTGGGCTCCACGATTCCAAAGCGCTCCTGGCTCTTCACTTCCAGGGAGCAGCACATCGGTCAGACTCCTCTCACTAAGAAGGAGGCAGCTCAATTCAGGCGCATGGAGCAGTGCTACACCAACCTCAGTCTGCCTTCAGTTAGCACCCCCCCACACACACCTGCCTTCTTACTTATAACCAGTCCAGGGGGTTGCACGGCCTGTCAGCTTCCTCTTCCTTCGGCCCATTGTTGCCCTCGCAGAACTCAGCAGGGAGGAGAAGGATGGGGACAAAACTAGAATGAATTGGCTCTGCCTGAGAGTTTCTCTGGCTCCCCGGACTGTTCATCTCCCTGCCTTTTGCCCTGCTAGCTGCAGTGGACACCAGTCACCATCTATAATAGATTTCCCTATCCCAACCTTCCCCAACCTGGTTCACTCCATTTCAGATGGCAACTCCCATCATCCCTGATCATAGGCCACACTGATGAGAATTGTAGTCGGGGGGGGGAGGGAGGCCTGGGATGTTTTGCCTCAATAGGCAAGATGCGCCCCTGCCACCGCCACCACCAGATCTGAGCCTTTCCCTGTCCCCACCATTGCATCCGCACTGCCGCCAGCCCTGCCACAACTGCACCCACAGCTGCGCCTGTGCTGCTGCCACGATGCAGTGGCAAGGGCACAGCATTAGTGGTGAGAGCGAGGGCACTGAGGTGGCAGCAGCATGGGCAAAGTCACAGTGGGGTTGGCAGAAGAGGAGCCGGGCTGGCAGCAGCACAATGGTGGAGATGAGGAGAGGGTTGGATCTGCCACCTGAGGCAAATTGCTTTGTTTTACCTCATGAAAGCACCAGCCTTGGGCACGAGGTTGGGGAAGGCTGCTCTAACTAAATTGGCATTTCACTTACCGTATGTTACAGATGATGCACTGGTTATGACATAGGATTGCCAAGTCTTCAGAAGTTGGAATGTTTGCAAACATTCCATTATATTACAGCAACTCCACCAAGAGAAACTTGTATTAAATGGAGGGGGGTAAATCCCATGCTGTTATTATCACAATGCCAATGGGTAATTAATTAATGAGTGGCTACAATTCATCAAATGACAAAGTCCTGTTAATCTTAGTAGCAGGATTTTACCAACTGCTCTTTAAAAAAGTAGAAAACTAATAGTAGCTAGCATGATTTTAGATGTGACAAATGCTATTTCAAAACTCTACCTAGCAATGAAGTTGACTTGGTAGCCTTGGGCAAATCAGTCTGCTTAAGTCATTGGGTTCTTGTGAGGATAAAATGTTCATATTAAAGCCATACAGAGCTCATTGGATATTGCATATGACATTGAACATCTTATTTCAAAGCATGAAGTATTACATCCCGTGGTGAGCAGTGTTAGGAAGCTTCCTAACTGCAATAACTTCTTTAATAACCAATGAAGGATTTTCTAAGGATCCTTGTCATTTGAATGGAAAATATGGGGTGTACATAATATGGGGTGTACGTATTTGAGACATCCAGAAATGACAAAATCTGTTCAGTTAACATCACCTTTATTGTGTTTTCAGACTAGGCAGTGAGGGAAAGCTTAAACTAAATTTCCAGAGAAATTTGGTAGAGAAACACCACAAGGTAACATTTAGCATATTCAAAAGCATTTGCGATGAACAATGGAGGGACCAGATTCCTCATATTCATCTTTGCTGATCCACATTTGCTGGAAGGTCGAAAGAGAAGCCAATATGGATCCCCCAATCCAGACAGAATATTTACGTTCTGGAGGTGCAATCATCTAGAAGAAGGAAGGGGATGAAGAAGGGAACATACAAATTAGGTGACAATCATTCTCATTTTAGTCATCATGTCTTCTAATCCCTATTATTCTCATTCTGGAATATGCAAGCAATACAAGCTCTTGGTTGTGTGACTACGATAGCTACAAAGTGGTATGCAAGTCAGGTCAATTGTAAATCAATAAAACCATAAAATTATATATAATCCTCTGCTTTATGACAAATTTGCAACTAAGCCAATTAGATGAATTCAAGGAGGATAAGGCTATGAATGGCTACCAGCCATGATGGCTATCCTCCCCCACCCTGTTGGCGACATTATGCCTCTATATATCAGTTGCTAGAAATTGCAAGTGAGGAGGGTGCTGCTGTACTTGGGTCTTGCTTATGGACTTCCCATAGCATCTGGTTGGCCACTGGGAGGACAGAATGCTGGACTAGATGGAACTTGGCCTGATTTAGCAGGGCTCTTCTTATGTTCTTATCCATTCAGCCTAGCATCTTCCAAAACACCCCCCAAGTATCTCAAAAGCAGGTCACAATGGAAATAGCTATATTCAGTTAGAGACTTAATTGTTAGCGTGGTGTATATAGCCACTGACAGACCTATACTCCGATTAAAGTGAGGAAGAGCAATCAGGTGGCTTTGAACAAAAGCCACATAAAATCTGGACATAGATCTCTTGTGTTCTAGCTTCTCATCTTTCCCCCCCTCTAGAAATCACATGCTCTGGCCTATTCATGGCCTCTTAGATTGATGTTAGATGTAACATTGACCTTGATTTTCATTGTACTTGGAGCCAAAGCGGTAATCTCCTTCTGCATACGGTCCCCAATGCCAGGGTACATGGTGGTCCCTCCAGAAAGCACATTATTAGCATAAAGATCTTTACGGATGTCAATATCACATTTCATTATGCTGTTATAGGTTGTTTCATGGACACCGGCAGACTCCATCCCTGGACCGAAATGAAATTACGAGGATTAATTGATCACATATTTCTAAGCAAGCCACTCTCACTTTTTTAAAAGAGTGCGAAAATGTGATACAAAATAAAGAGAGGCTGATTTTAGATCTTTCCCATTATTTTTGATCAGTAGGGCGGGACATGATAGTGAAAATATTTTTAGGTGGCTGGTCCAGGTGCTCAGTTGGAGGGTAACAGCAATCTAGATTACGCAAACAACAGAAGCTTTATATTTATCCACCAGAGCCCTATTTTGATATTAATTAATCTTGTATAAGGACCCCATGCCATCCGTATGTATGTGTGCCTAGAAAGTGTGGGGCATAATATAAGTGCCAATGAGTCCTTTGTGTAACGGATGCTTTTCCCTAAACCAGTTTGTTTGCCATCAGAAGTTTAAGGTTGCATAAGGCATATTATCCAAAGTTTTAAATCTGCAATGTTAACCTAATGTGAAACATCCATTTTCACACACAAACACATCTTTCCCTTTAAGATACACACGAGCGTGATCCTTTCCTGGTAATGAATGTATTTTTTTAAAAGAAAACAGTGAGAAGTCCCCATATACACTCCTTAAATCTGATGCCAATAAACGTGCAGTGGACGCTTGGGTTGAGAACATGATCGTGCGGGAAGCACGTTCACAACTCGCAGCGCCGCATCTGCGCATGCACAGGTTGCGATTCGGCGCTTCTGCGCATGTGCGAGTGCCGAAACCTGGAAGTAACCAGTTCCGGTACTTCCGGGTTCGGCGCAGTGCGCAACCAGAAATCACGCAACCCTAAGAGTCTGTAACCTGAGATATGACGGTATTTAGTATTTAGGGGTAAACATTGTTTTAAGTCTTATATGAAGCAAATTCTTGTTAGATTGCTCTGTCTTCCAGGGTACCTCTTCCCATGTATACCAACTACTCAGTCCATTTTGTCAACCGGATTAATCTACAAGTGCTCGTGCCAAATGAAATTAGATGCAACAGCATTTTCTCTCATCTTTACTTTTTTTGTTCACATAGCAAATATGGTCATGACAGTAACATCTCCAGTATAGCAGTACAATAACATGTTTTCTTCGCCTGTTAACCACAGCCACGGGAAACAAGTGCAGACCCACCTATGAACGATGGCTGGAAGAGAGTTTCAGGGCATCGAAACCGTTCATTGCCAATAGTGATGACTTGACCATCGGGGAGTTCGTAGCTCTTCTCCAGAGAAGAGGAGGATGCAGCAGTGGCCATTTCGTTCTCAAAGTCGAGAGCCACGTAGCAGAGCTTCTCTTTGATATCTCGCACAATCTCACGCTCGGCTGCAAACATCAAGCAGTGAGGTGTAAGACGATAGCAGAGGGTTCTTGGGTTACTGATCAGAATCCTTATAACCACAGTCCTTCCCAGGATGGAAAATCGGTCTTCCTTGGCCCTGCCGCACAGGCAGAACAGAGAAACCCCCAAGAAAACATTTGGGATACAGCTTTGTCCTTTCAAGGTATGTCTTTTTTAAGAGCTACAGCTTTCTTAACAAAGAGCCAGCCTCCATTTCTCCAAGGAGAACGAAGGATATAACTGCTGCCACTTTAAAGCACACGATTTGAAAATCCCTTCGAAATGTCATGTCTACCAGGGTTAGCCTGAACAACTTCCTTTTTAATTAGCACCTTTCCAGCCTAATCTTTAGGCTCTGAAAGGTGTTAAGAGTGCCTTCCTTATGTAAAAGTCAGCTGACTGGTAGAGCATGCTGACTTAAAAGCCACCTGGGTTGGATCTAGACACATCAGTTTAAAGTGTTGTAAATTTAAACAGGGAAAACAGGTAGAGAAAAACGGGGCTCCACGTCGCCATCTGGTGACACATTCAACACATATAAATCGTTTTTTCTTTACTAATCTAGCTGAGCCCCTGGGCTATAAATTTGGTATACGGTTCTCCCTTTCCTCTGTCACCTCCTTTAACCATCAAAGGTTGCTATGTGCTGAACCTACATAGGTGATCCCTACCTGTGTGAGTATTAGGACTCTTCTTTAAGAACCTTAATATAGGATAGCAAGCTTTTTAATTCTTAAGTTCCCATCTGCTTTCTTTTAGCCTTTTACGCATTATAAAACAAATGAAATACTCCTAGTAAAGGCTGAGAAAAGATTCTTATTTTCACATGAAAACAGCACAAATCGTTCATTTGATTTCTTCCCGTCAGATGAAAGAAATCACAGAAGTCATTTTGAAAAGTTGGTCAGCTCAGTAAAGGGTCCACTTTAATATTCTGGTGTCTCATAAGGGACAGATGTTATCCCTAATGAAGCCAGAAAGCTACTGGTATACTATGAGTGGGGAACCTCAGGTCTGGGGCCAATTGCGGCTCTCCAAGCCTTTCTGTCCAGCTCTTGAAACTCTCTCCAGACTTTGCCCACCCATAGACCACCTCCCTTCTCCTGGCCAAGTCTTCAACCAGCTATAGTGCAATCCCTCCTCAAGTGCTTCTGTCTGACTTGAACATGTCACTGAACTGTGGTATTGCCTCATGCTTGCCAGGATGGGAAATGGAGACATGTGTGGGTATAGAAAGCTTTGCCTTTTATGTAGCTCAAACATAGCATACTACCCATTTTTCCTCTGGTTCCTGAAAGGTTGCCTACAAAGGACTGAGGCCCCCAGGCTCAAAAAGGTGCCCCACACCTATGCTTGATTTATGAACTCTTCTTTTGTAAGAAAATCCAGCAGTACACCAGGACAGAGAGAGATCCTGGATGGATCATGCAATGAAGAAATCAATGGCAGGAGCTGGCAGTAAGATCTTGATGTTGGGCTGACCTTCATTCTAACGACACTTGTATTTCATTTTTGCACATTAGACGGCACAGTGTTGGAAGTTTACTGCTTATTAAAATTAATTGGGTATTGCAGTCTTAAACATTTGACATAGTTTATAGGCCTTTTCTCTTCTTACTCCATGCCCCTGGCTGAAGACTTGACAGTTCAGCAAGCTGTATTCGCTCTCACCATAAGAAAAGTCCTGGATTAGACCAAGGCCCATCTAATCAAGCCTTCTGTTCCCATAGTGACCAACAAGCCTGCAAGCAGTACCTGAGTACTGCACCCATTTGTGATCTCAACCTGATCTAGAGAAGCATACTGACTCTGACAGTGGATGAAGAATAGCCATTGTGGATGGTAACCATTGATAGCCTTATCTTCCATGAATTGGTCTAATCGTCTTTTAAAGTCATCCAAGTTGACAGCCATCATTACATCTTGTGGAAGAAATTTCCACAGTGTAACTATGCACAGTGTTAAGTCATACTTTCCTTTTGTGCATGCTGAATCTTCCCACATTGCTTATTTTTATGTACCTCAGTCATGTTCCCCCTTACTCCCCCTTCCTGTAAAGTAAAAAGCCACAACTGGTGTAACTTTTCAACACAATGGAAGTATTACAGTCCTTTGGCCATTTTAGTAGCCCTTTTCTGAACCTTTCCCAGCTCCACAATATCCTTTTAGAGGCTGCAAACTGTGAAAAGTAATTCCAAATGCAGGCATACAATAGGTTTGTTTAATGGCATGGTGATGATGGCAAACTTATTTTCAGTTCCCGTCCTAATAATCCTTAGCATGTATTTCACCTTTTCCACAACTGCCACATAACCTTGAACTATCATGGGGTGAGGTGCGAAAGAGTGTGCTTAGCAGGTTGCTGTTAAATCTTTCTTGTGTCTAGATTTTGTCTTTTTCTTTCTTTTTATTTTATTGACTGCTTTTATATTTTTGTATATTTGGGGTGGAAGTGGGGAGCATAAAGAAAACTTTGATTTTTAAAAAAAGAATTAGAAAATCAGAAAATCAAAGAACATAATTCATGCCTCGATGCTAGGTGGTTCTTCAATAACATCATGTTGATAATGATCAAGCCATTTTTTGAAGAGAGAAATAACATATGGTACTTATTTATCCAATATGATAACAGAATATAGAATCTTAAGAGTTGGAAGGGACCCAAGGGCCATCTAGTCCAACCCCCTGCAATGCAGAAATCTCAGCTAAAGCATCCATGATGTGGCAGAATAAGACAGCATTATCAGAAGTAAACAGGAGGTGGAATTGAAATAATGAATCCCATTAGCAGAAGCCCTGCAGAAAGACTTCTGCTTTTGCAAAGGGGCTTCCCCCTCCTCATGTATCCCTGAAATGGTGAAACAATTGCCTTTGCACAACACTATATTCCTCCCTTGATCTGTAAGAAAAGCACTGATTACCTGTAGTAACAAAAGAGTATCCCCTCTCTGTAAGAATTTTCATGAGATAGTCAGTGAGATCTCTTCCAGCCAGATCCAGTCTCATGATGGCATGTGGCAGGGCATAACCTTCATAGATAGGTACGTTATGTGTGACACCGTCCCCTGAGTCCAGAACTATCCCTAAGAGAGAGAAAGAAAATTAGAAGCGTCAGCATTCTTCTCTGTAGACCTTGCCCTGCCCCACTCTTTCTGCTAAATTAAACCCTTTGACAACAACTGGGATTGAAAGGAGAGACTGCAAATGATAATCCCTATTGTCTCCATGCTGAGTGGAACTCAGAGGGAAATTGCTGGCCTATACAAAGAAGAAATTGCCTTCATGAAAGAGTCAGAAATTGCATGGCATTGTTCTCTCTGAAACAGATGCTAATGATAATGATCTTCTTACATTTCTATAGCCTTTCACCAAAAAAAATAGGATCCCAAACAATTTGCAAAGAATATCAAAATGCTGATGTATAAACATACAGATTTGCCACTAAAATGTGCAGGGCTTTTTTAATGGAACAATAAAACAGCAGCTATCTACAAGGTAACGTATATTGCTGCAAAAAGGCCCACCTGTGGACCCCCTTCCACAGAGAACTCGTGGACTCTCCCTGAACTAGGTGTGAGACAGTCACAGACTGCCCTAATAAACTCAAAAGCTATAGCCACTAAAAACTCTGAATTTTTGAGCTGGATTTTTTTTCTGGCTAGTTGACAACCCTATTTAATGGGCACCTCCAGACTGTCAGTATTTTGCGGGAGGAATTCAGACACAAGCTGGAACTTCAGGTTTCCACCGTTTAAAATGGATTAAAGCACCCCATTGCTCTAGCAAAACAAACCCACTTTAAAATAGAGGACTTTTTGTGGCTTGGGAAAGTCATGGAGAAATGCACTGAAAAGTGTGGGATGAATGCCTGACTAACAAGAAGAGGTATAAATGCTCTGCAAGCAAATCAAGATGACTGGAGGATGAATGCTCAAGAAATATTGGGTATAATCTAAACCAGGGGTCAGCAAACATTTTCAGCAGACCTTGTGGGGGGCCGGACTATATTGGGGGAGAATGAACAAATTCCTATGCCCCACAAATAACCCAGAGATGCATTTTAAATAAAAGCACGCATTCTACTCATGTAAAAACATGCTGATTCCTGGACCATCTGGAGGCCGGATTTAGAAGGTGATTGGGCCAGATCCGGCCCCTGGGCCTTAGTTTGCCTACCCATGATCTAAACACTGAGTAAGTTTTGTGCACACAGATCTTGATGAGTGCTCAATAAATAGGTTGTCTGGAGAGGCACCCTGGATTGGTGAAGTTAGCCAACAAGTCACAGCCCTGGTTGGTAGGGTTGCCATGTACCCAGACAGGGTGGTGGCCATGTGTTTCCCATTCGTGGGGCAGTTGCCAGGAATTTATAGCAAATATAAGATACTTTAACTCAAAGCCAGGAGCATAATTTTCACTATGTGTAATTTAGTAACTAACCCACCATACAGTCACGGTGTAGGCGCTTTCCTTCTCCATCTTTTTGGTGCATAGTTAAGCAAGTTTTCATTCGGCATTTGAATGTATTTTATAAAGCTTGCTGGAAAAAATAGGTCATATCCAATGCAATTAGAAAACAGGCTACAGTTAAATATGCAGCTATTATTTTGTAGGGGGACAGCAATTGCTTCAGGAACATTATCAGGGATAAAAGGGTTTTTCTTCCTGTGCACACCAGCGGGCCGGTGGGGGGCAGGGAGTATATGAGTGGCTGGCTTCCAACCACTTTGATTTTTTGATTGGAGAAGGGAAGAGTTTAACTATACAAAACAGCAGTTCTGATTGGTCACATGCAATTATTGGCTGGAGATTGAGTGTTCCCAATTCTCTCTCTTTTCTTTCCCTATGTTAATTCAGTATGGTAGGGGCTTATCAGAAGATCTGGTTTTCTCATAATAGCCTGGTAAGGAAAAATAGGGGCCAGTGTATCAAGATACATATATGTGAGGAAACCTTCTTTTCTTAAAGATGGTGACATCAATTTCAAACTCACCAGTAGTTCGGCCAGATGCATAGAGAGAAAGAACCGCTTGAATGGCCACATACATTGCAGGCACATTGAAAGTTTCAAACATGATCTGTAGGTGGCAAATGAGAGGGTCTTAGGATCTCTAAGCATAGAAAGAGAATGCTACAATGCTATTAAAATCTGGTTTTAAGATACCCAATTTTCCTAGCAGCATTATATGCTTGGTTCCAAATTGTGCACAGGAGCTATAGTATCCAAGATAAATCATACTTGCAGTGGTGGACATATGAGAATAAAGGTATAGGAGGACAATGATTTCCATTCCATCCGATGTTTGTCGCATGCAGCGCTGCTACAGTTCCACTGCAGTTTGGCTTCCAACAAAGCCTACCGTATTTTTCGCTCCATAGGACGCACTTTTCCCCCTCCAAAAATGAAGGGGAAATGTGTGTGCGTCCTATGAAGCGAATGCAGGCTTTCGCTGAAGCCTGGAGAGTGAGAGGGGTCGGTACGCACCGACCCCTCTCGCTCTCCAGACTTCAGGAGAACCCCAGCGCCAGCCCCACAAGGTCGGGGGACAGCGGGGAGGCGGAACGCCGCCATCCCGCTGTCCCCGGACCTGATCTGAAGGCTGGCGGCGGGGAGAAGAGCGCTTCTCCCTGCTGCCTGCTCCGCAAGCTCCAGGGACAGCGGGGAGGCGCAGCGCGTCTTCCCGCTGTTCCCGGACCTGGTCTGAAGGCAGGCGGTGAGGAGAAGAGCGCTTCTCCCCGCTGCCTGCCCCGCAAGCTCCGGGGACAGCGGGGAGGCACAGCGCGTCTCTCCCACCTTGCCGGCACCCAGAAGCTTGGGGCGCGCTGAGCTCCGCACTCCCCAAGCTTCGGGATTGGCGCAGCACTCTGCTAGCTGTGGGAAAGCCGCGCGGCTCTCCCACGGCTAGCGGAGACCTTGCCGGCACCCAGAAGCTTGGGGCGCGCTGAGCTCCGCACACCCCAAGCTTCGGGATTGGCGCAGCACTCCGCTAGCTGTGGGAAAGCCGCGCGGCTCTCCCACAGCTAGCGGAGACCTTGCCGACACCCAGAAGCTTGGGGCGAGCTGAGCTCCACACGCCCCAAGCTTCGGGATTGGCGCAGCACTCTGCTAGCTGTGGGAAAGCCGTGCGGCTCTCCCACAGCTAGCGGAGACCTTGCCGGCACCCAGAAGCTTGGGGCACGCTGAGCTCTGCACGCCCCAAGCTTCGGGATTGGTGCAGCGCACCTGGGGGTGGGGAAATATTTTTTCCCCCTTTATTTCCCCCCAAAAAACTAGGTGCGTCCTAAGGACCGGTGCGCCCTATGGTGCGAAAAATACGGTATGTTATTTGTCTCACTGTCCACTGTGGTGGAATTTTACAGATTAATTACACAACTAATTAAATTATCTTCACATTATTCCACACCACGCCTAGGTCTATCTTTCAAAGTCCCTAGTGAAGGAAACTGAATGAAGATGACAAATGATCCCAGACGGTTTACACCAAACAAGACATGCAATTTCATTAACAGTATTGAGCGTAATAAATTGAAATAATGAGGTTTCCCCTCTGGATTTTTTAAATGCAGAATTCTGGGCTTGCTGTCTAATTGCAGCCTGACAGCGGTGAAACCCCTTTTATTCTAGCTTTAATCCCTGTTTCTTTTGACAGTAACCTGACTCAGCTCAACTGAAATGGCCTCTAAATTCGTTAATTCACAGACTCTCCGAAATGAGCAGCTCAGCAGTATACTTCTCTGAGAAAAGGTGGATGACTAGCATTTCATTATCTTTCTCCACTTCTGAAGAGCAATAGACCTTACAGACCTACCACTTATCAGAAATCATTTGCTGCAAAACTGTGAAATTGCTCTTTTGCAGAGTCCGCACAGCCATTTCCGCAGCATGGAAGAACAAAGGCAGGGAAACTCTGCTTCTGATACTTTGGCAGCAGAAAGGTAAATAATTCTCTGTTCTCAGGACATAGAAACTTAGAAATTCGCAATGCATAACTGCTCCTTGTTTCGGTGGTTATCTGTTTGCACTGTAGTCTAAGAGAGTATTCCAGATACTCTCTGCAAATGTCTACTGCAAATGGGTCACAAAGATCCTATTATTCTGTTTGTGCATCTGGTATACTTTCATACATTCAACCTGTCAGGGGACTGACATCAGAACAGGGGAGGGAGGCAGGGGAATACAGAGAGTCTCCAACGCTTCTGAGGAGCAGCTCCTCGTCCAGCAGTGGGGAAAGCCACACCTCCAGTGGAGCAGAGAGGGAAGGGGCCAGCCAAGTGAGGAGAGGACTCGAAGATGCTGCGAAGAGCCCAAGCGCCTCACCTAGGCCGGCTGGCCAGGAGGCAGATACGCAACTTCCATCACCCAGTTTGAGCAGAGGGGTGAAATGCAAGGAGGGGAGGCAGAGATTTGGGGTGTCTGAGTTCTTATGTTGGGGGAGAAACTGGAAGAGGCCACTCCCGGATTCTTCAAGTGACTAAGACGGACATGAACGTGTTGGTTCTGCATTGTAAATAGTTTGCACCAATAAAACCTGTAAAAGACAGGTTGGAGTCCTGCCTGGTTACTCACAAGCAACCACCACTCGCATCTGACACAACCCTAAATATTTATTGATATTCTGCAGCTTGTCATCCATACCAGTGGGTGGAGCTTGATGGAATGCATCTGAGCCGTCCCTGCCCCTCCCTGCCATCACTCCATCCCAGCTGCACCGCCCCGCCCCCCTTTGGGGCATGACAGCCACAGCCACTTATGTTTCTCTGCTAAAACTGGAGTTTTCTAGCACAGTAGGGAAGCAACATCCAAATAATTACCTGGGTCATTTTTTCTCGATTAGCCTTGGGGTTTAATGGCGCTTCAGTCAGGAGGACAGGGTGCTCTTCTGGGGCAACTCGAAGTTCGTTATAGAAGGAATGGTGCCAAATCTAAGGGACAGGTGGTTGAAGGCAAACATACAGGCAATGTGCGTTGAGTGTTGCCCAATGAATCTTTGCATTTCAAATAGCAAATGTAGCAAAATGAATACATACATCATTAAGTCAGAGGTCAAACCAAACCCCTGGACAGTAGTGGCAAGGCTGGATAGAGTGACACACCCACCTCTACTTCTATGGCCCTGCTACTAGTGCCAGTCAGGACAGAACATGAGGGCAAGGAGAAATGCCCTTCTGCTCTGCCAGTTCCCAGGCAGCGAAAGGGCCTGGACTGGGCCCACTGCCATCACCGGATGGCAGCAGGGTCAGCACATTTCCACCCCTGAAACACCCCATGTTGTGGGTTTCTGCTGACTACCCAGCATTTGAGTGGGAACACTGGGGGTCTCGTCTCCTCCCTTCCCTGCCGCAGAAGAATCTTCTCTTACAGTGAAGGCTGATAGGGATGAGTGGGATTCATTTCTGCCACATTCAAACCCCCTTCAGCACAGCAAATTGAGGTTTCCAATCCCTTTTATTAGACCCCACGTATTACACAGATATGCTTGTTGTTGTTGTTTAGTGATTTAGTCGTGTCCCACTCTTCGTGATCCCATGGACCAGAGCATGCCAGGCACTCCTGTCTTCCACTGCCTTCTGCAGTTTGGTCAAACTCATGCTGGTAGCTTCGAGAACACTATCCAAACAACTCGTCCTCTGTTGTCCTCTTCTCCTTGTGCCCTCCATCTTTCCCAACATCAGGTTTTTTTCCAGGGAGTCTTCTCTTCTCATGAGGTGGCCAAAGTATTGGAGCCTCAGCTTCAGAATCTGTCCTTCCAGTGAGCACTCGGGGCTGATTTCCTTAAGAATGGAGAGGTTTGATCTTCTTGCAGTCCATGGGACTCTCAAGAGTCTCCTCCAGCACCATAATTCAAAAGCATCAATTCTTCGGGGATCAGCCTTCTTTACGGTCCAGCTCTCACTTCCATACATCACTACTGGGAAAACCATAGCTTTAACTATATGGACCTTTGTTGGCAAGGTGATGTCTCTGCTTTTTAAGAAGCTGTCTAGGTTTGTCACACAGATATGCAAGTTCCCTCAATTTGCTCTGTTTCCTTGTGTGGAGAGGGATTTCACCACACTGTTCTTTTATGTGTTTGTTACATTTCTGGAACTTCTCACATCACGAACATAAAAATCTGTTTTATACAAAAATACACCATTGGTCTGTTGAGCCAATGACAAGTTAGACATTGGTCTCTGTTTTAAGGGAAATTTAAGGGAAATTCTATAATACCTTTCCACCAGAAATTTTAGCTATCTATCATGGAAGTACCCTAACAATGTTGTACTCTCAGCCAGCGAGTCTCAAGTGCTGTTTTATATTTTATATCAGATGAAGTGAACCAATTCTTATGAGAACTGCTGGTGTTGTTTGGTCTCAGGCCCCACATCTACGAATGACACTTGGTCTCCAGCAAAAACCTACAAAGTGCCAAGTATAGAGGCTCTCCTATAAAAGCTTTTATCTGGACCCAAATGATATACTCAAATGAGTCGTAGTCATAGTAAATAAGACATTTTCCACACTTAGGGACCAATTCAAATGTGCAAGAGTGTACACAGTATAATCGTCCTCACATAATTGTGTCACGTGGGAACTGCATGACTGAAAAGCTCATTAAAATTCTCATGCATATGGAAAATTAGCACAGAAGAGATGCTCGCTTTTGTTTCTCCACAACATGCTATCTTCCCACTTGCTGGGAGATTCTTATTTAAGGGTACTTTCAAATAAGCAATCTTCGCTTGTACGCTGAGGTTGTACAGGCCCTCACAGCAGCTACCTACCTGCCAGTTTGAATAAGCTGTTTGTTCATTGACTGCTGCAATTTAAGTGCCCTCATCCAAGGATGTTCAATTCAAAGCCTTTAAGATTTTATAAGAGTGGGAAAACTAGCGTGGTTCATGTGTGATGCATTACATACCAAACCGGGAGGTTTCCGTACCCATAGTACAAAGCTTTTTATGACTGACTAGGTTCCATTTAAGCCCTAATTCCTTTGATTTTGTGAACACCAAAGAGAGATCAGATCTGTTCTCCACAGGCCACCATGGCATTCTCAAATACTTACAATTAAAATGTAAGATGGGGATGTGACCGATTTCCCTTCCATATGCCATTCAAGAGAAATGAACAGCCTCATTAGACATTTATGAAGTCAGAAGAAGATAATGCCCCATTCTTGTGCTCCCCCCCCCCCTACATTAAATGTGCAATAGCTGTGAATGCATTAACACTCCTCTAGTACCCTAAGTGAATGCTCACTCTGGAAAATGGAGCAGCCCAGATTTGAATATTGTGAACTGAAGTATATGAGCTGGAGAATGCTTCATTTCATTGCCCATGCATTCCATCTCTCACAGCTCCCTGGGAATGTCCAAATGCCTTATGGCAATAAAAACATGCACATATTTATAGAAACATTGCAATAAATGTGTCCTTTCTGTGGCTTACATCCACTAAATTGTGCTGTAAGCCCACTGAAACCAATGGACTTAAGGTTGTCAGGTTCTTTTATTTCAGTGTGTTTACTCTTGAGTATGGCACCATACATGTAAAATGACATGATTCTGCTTTAAAACAGTCATTGCTTCCTTCAAAGAATTCTGGAAGCTGTTAAGGGTGCTGAGAGTTGTTGGTAGATCTCTGTTCTCCTCACAGAGCTATAATTCCCAGAGTTCCCTGGGGGAGGGATGGATTGTTAAACCATGTTGGGAATTGTCACCCTGACTGGGGCCATGCAGGCTGGGGTTGGTGGGCAACATCTGGAGGGCACCATGTTGGCTACCGCTGGTGTTGAGACCAATGTTTCCATAGGGAATGTATTTATTGAAATATTTCAGTACTGCACTTCACCAAAGAAATTCCACAGTAGCGTACAATATTTAAAATAAAAAGGCTTTGGCAATGGAGCCATTGGTAAGTGTTTGGGGCCCAATCCGATTGGGGTGAATGAAAAGTGAGTCCTTTGCTCCTGCTCTTCCCTAGCCTTGCTTGTGGCGATGGATGAAGGAGGAGAACTGGCAAAAGGACTATTAGAGGAACAGCATCTGCAACTGCTCTCATCGCTTGCTTTGTGCTTTTAAGGGGGTCGGCATGGTACCAGGATTGCCACAGCTGGCAGCCTGAAGGACACGGCCTCAAGAGAGCATAGTGAAGAAGCCAATTCAGATGCTGCCTCTTAACTGCAAACCTATGTTGTGACACAGAAAGCTGACATTTTAGGAATGGCGAGGGTGAATTATTGAGATTTAGTGTACTTGTGGGAATCAGGACTGCGTTCCCTGAGGCAGTGAAATGAAGCACAGTGAGAAGTATATGGAAAAGCTATACTTCCATCTAGAGGATGGAGAGTGTAGTTTTTCCTTTCCTCTACAGAAAAGCACAGGGAAACTCAGAGGCTGTTTCCAGATGACCTGAGCATGCATCCTCATTTCTTGACAGAAGGTTTGTGGGGAGACTAGATGATGCCAACTGTTTATTGAGCATTCATTCCTCATTCTCTGTGGGGAAGACAGGTGATGTTGCTTCAAGTGTGTGGACGGAGGAATAGGGAATGGCCAGCCTTTGCCAGGTGTGAGGAGTTGAACCTTTTGGGGCGGATCCAGCCAGCATATATGCCACTATTAAGTTTAGCCAGGCAAAGCAATGAACTATAAGATAACCAGCCAGACCTGTAAAGAAACCGATTTGATTGTAGTTGGCCAGAGCAGATAATATAGTAAGTTTGGACCTCTATTAAATATGTCTGTGCTTGTGGCTATTCCCTGCTACAGACTTTGCTTCCTCACAGAGGAATAAAAACGGCCCCTTACATTTATTCTCCTGGCCATTTAGCTTTTTAAATTCTGAGCCAGCAGTCTGGGAACCATTTCTGTGTGGTGTGATCCCATGGTACCCAAAAGTATGAGTGAATAATGCAGTTGTGCAGCTTTTATATACACATATACACAGCACCTTAGCAGGCGGTGGGGGCAGGGGGGAGCGGGGAGAGTACCAATTAGCTGGGAAAGGTCCATGCAATCAGCCCCATCCATGAGACCATATTGTTCACAGATGCTTCCCTGCGGAGTGGGATTGAACCACATGGAAGCAGTTACCATGTGGTTGGTTGGGCATGAGAAAGGGACTCTTCCATCTGCCCCTGGATATGCCTTAGGTGGTTTTTACTTGCCAGTTCAAAGTGTTGGTGCTGACCTTTAAAGCCCTAAACGGCCTCGGTACTGTATACCTGAAGGAGCGTCTCCTGTATACCTGAAGGAGCGTCTCCACCCCCATCGTTCAGCCCAGACACTGAGATCCAGCGCCGAGGGCCTTTTGACGGTTCCCTCCCTCCAAGAAGAGAGGTTACAGGGAACCAGGCAGAGGGCCTTCTTGGTAGTGGCACCCACCCTGTGGAACACCGTCCCTTCAGATGTGAAGGAAATACAGTGGTACCTCGGGGTACATACGCTTCAGGTTACATACGCTTCAGGTTACAGACTCCGCTAACCCAGAAATAGTGCTTCAGGTTAAGAACTTTGCTTCAGGATGAGAACAGAAATCGTGCTCCGGTGGCGCAGCGGCAGCAGGAGGCCCCATTAGCTAAAGTGGTGCTTCAGGTTAAGAACAGTTTCAGGTTAAGTACGGACCTCCGGAATGAATTAAGTACTTAACCCAAGGTACGACTGTAAGCAGCTATCCTATCTTTAAAAGACATCTGAAGGCAGCCCTGTTCAGGGAAGTTTTTAATATTTAATGCTGTATTGTTTTTAACACTTGATTGGGAGCCGCCCAGAGTGGCTGGGGAAACTCAGCCAGATGGGCGGGGTATAAATAATAAATTATTATTAATTATTATTATTATTATTATTAAGCAGAAAATAATCACAAATAGTGACAAATAAACAAAACCTACTGACCTTTTCCATGTCATCCCAGTTAGTGATAATCCCATGCTCGATGGGATACTTCAGGGTCAGGATCCCTCGTTTGCTCTGTGCTTCATCGCCAACATAGCTATCTTTTTGTCCCATCCCTACCATAACCCCCTAGAAAAGCAAGCCATCAAAAGGAACATATCAAATTCAGTATCACATTGCAAATGTTTGCCAAGAGTCACTTCTATTGTCATTTCTGCAACATAGAACAATGATAATAGGACCAACAGTGCATGTCTACTCAGAAGTAAGTCCCACTGAATTCAGCAGGATTCAATGCAGCTTATTTGCAGCAGCAACATCCTGTACGACACCAAAATTCACCCTCCTTGCCTTCCTTTCTACATCATAGTTGCAGTGCCCCTTATGGCACCCCCAAGGCTCTGTGCCCAATTGCTCTCCCTTAAAGCTGCCTCTGTTCACAGGAATGTGTGCATCGAGACTCAAGAAAAGAGCTGATCGAGCCGATTCTGAGGAAAATACCCCGTAGTACAGACAACACCTATATCAGACACCTCTTAGCTGACAAAGACCCCGAAATCAACAGGCCTGTGGCGAAATACTGTTACATTGCAACACGAATAAGACGAGCAATGATGACAGCAACGGAGTTCAAATTGCAAACATCGAAGGAACGATAATAAACAGTAGTGACATTTGAATTGAATCCTTAAAACCTTAAAAGTCGAAACCTGGTCATAAATATAAGTACCAATTTTGTGATTTTGCCATATCTCCACTGTTATCTGTAGTACAATAGTACTTATATTGCCATATTTTATTTTATAAATTGCTTGCTGGTCATTGGCCGTATTAAAGATATTTGATTTGTGTGCGTAGGATTGCAACGTCAGTAGGAAAAAAATAGTTTTACATGCTTTTCCTATTTCTTTCTTCAACAGTTTCACACAACCACCTCCATTGTTCTACTCAGCAGAGTTAGTTCCTATTTTATTGAAATGACTTTAAAGCAATAGTGCAGGGAAAGTCTTATCCAATAGTGTTTAAAATTAATTTAAAACATTTTCAGATTATGGTAAATTGTTTTACCATTTCAAATGCTGTCTTAGAAGGTAAGCATTTGAAGTTTAGTGTCATCTTCAATCTCCTGCTCATTGGACTTTGGAAATCTAAATACCACAGGAATGAAACAATAAAAGTGAAGCATCTTTTAAGCTGTTAGAATTAAGTGCTAACTTCACAATCCTATGCATGTTTATTTGGAAGGAAATCTCACTACTGTATATTCAATAGGATTACACTACAACCATTAAAATCAATGGAACTTAAAATGCTTAACTTTGGCAGAAGTCCACCCCAGCAATAAAATACTCCTAAACAATTGTTATGGAAAGCCAATGTACACTCCAGTTACTCAGTCTCTGCTTTCTTTTGGCACTGACTAGTATGCAGAAGTTCCAAGACTTTGATTAGCTTCCAGGTTTTTTTGTTTTGTTTCCTTAAAAAATACTATTTGATGTCAAATATTTTGGATTCCTTTCTTTAAATCTAAATTGCTGACTTGGTAAATTATCAAACTGTGGGACTGAAAATCAATTCAGTGATTGCATGGTATCTGTGGAGGGGTGTTAAATAGTGGTACATATTCAGCAGTTTTTTAAAATCAAAAGTTCTAAACAGCAACATGCAAGTAACAAGCTTTGCAGCAAGAGTAAAGTAAATCTGACAACTGGAAAAAAACAGATTTAATGGACAATGCTTATTCTGTTTCCTTAGGCCTGCATTAATTAGGCAATTATAAGTTTCTTCCATTGTGTACATATTTTTACTAGATGCTTGTTAATTTCTTGATGACCTATGGCATTACTTAACAACTATGCTTACAAATCAAGCTACTAATAAGCATCACTGCAAAATAAGATCAACCATATATGTTGCTTGACATGACATCCACAAAATTTTATGCAGCTCCAAAAATGGTTTATGTATTTCAGTAACGGTATGCACATAGCATTAAATTTAAGGACTTTAAAAAAATGTAAGAACTGTGTTGCAGAATCAGATCAAAGGTCTATCTATTCCAGCATTTTGTTTCCAATCATAACCTAGATGCTTCTGAAATTGACAATCTTTTTTCCAGCTCCTCAAATCCAAACAGACTTGTTAAACCAAAAATCAAATGGGTCTGGGAAGAAGCACATCAGGGATAGGAGGTGGTTCTTCATGGCAACATGGAATAATAGAGAGCAGATAAAGAGTTATCTCTTTAACACTGTTCTTGCTAGCAAAAAATGATGCTCTGAAGCTACTGCTGGTGAGCAATCCAACATATTCCGTTGAATAAGAACCCTGTATCTCATTGGGCACATGTACCATGCTTTAGTGGCCTTCTTTATCCTGCCTTGCCATGGGACTTTTCCCCTTTGAACAGCAGGTACCTCACTTCCCCAACCCTGTTTCCCATGCGCAATGCTATTTTGGAAGTTCTGTGTTTCAAAAGTGTCTTGCATGTGGTAGATGTAGAGATGGAGACCCACATCTCTTGATTGTGGGCACAATTTCCCCTTAAAATAAAAACTGACCTGGTGCCGGGGTCGTCCAACGATGGATGGAAAAACAGCCCTTGGAGCATCATCTCCGGCAAATCCAGCTTTGCAAAGTCCAGAGCCATTATCACAAACAAGGGCTGTGGTTTCTTCATCATCACACATGGCTCCTCAGTGTCCTAGGCTGTGGAAACAGCGGTTCAGGGAAAAGCCGATCTGGATTACCTGGGAATAATTAAAACTACAAAATGTAATGTTAGAAAAATGGAAGAGAGAGAGAGAGAGAGAGTAAGTTCTCTGGTAAAGTCAGCAAATTTATGAATCAATCCTTTAAATATATATTGTATATATAATTATTAAATAAATATGAGCAAGAACCAAACGTAGATTTAAACATATACATAGAATACTTAATTAAGCATAGATGGGTGAGTAAAAATGTATAAGAAAAATTAAAAGATCAGTTAACGCGGCTATATGTTTAGGGAAGTTTTTAATGTGTGACATTTTAATGTATTTTTAATCTTTGTTGGAAGCTGCCCAGAGTGGCTGGGGAAACCCAGCCAGATGGGTGGGGTACAAATAAATTATTATTATTACTATTATTATTATTATTAGGGATGGGCTTCAGAAGTACGAATATGGGCCTTCAGTTTAGGATTGAATTGTAGCATAGATCATTCTTCGTCAAATATCTATCATGGCATGTCTTGACTTTGGCCTTTTCTATCTGTTCCTAAGAGATCCTTTTTACTTGTGCTCCATCAAAATTTAATGACTTACATTTTCCAGCAACTTTTGACTGTCATTAGCTGTTGTTTGCTCTCTGTGCTCTTTTTATGCTGTTTTAGTGATATGCTGTTATTTATTTGACTTTTTAAATTGCTGGCTATATAATTATTTTGATTTTGTTTGTTTGTTTCATATTGTTGACTCGGGCAGGAAAGGCGGGCTAGAAATTTTATTATAAATAAATAATCCCGGTTTCCACATGAAGCCAAAATTTCCCACATTCCACATAACAGACGGCAGCATCACGCTGCTGAATGCACTGCGCTCTGGTAGAAGGGAATCTGTTTAGAGAGTCCAGGACCTTGAGCAAGAGGAGACGTCCTAAGATAAGTGAAGCAAAACAAAAAGAGGGTAGTGGGGCAAGAAGGAAAGTGGGAGCGGGGACAGAAAACCAAGTGGCACATGGAAAATAGACAGACAACAGACAGAGAGAACCAGAGGTAGACAATACAAATAGGGGGAGGGTGAGAGAGAATGGTAAGATTATGAGCAAGCATCAGGGATGAGACAGAACACAGGGAGCTGCTTTTTGCTGAGTCAGACTGTTGGTCCACCTAGCTCACTATTAGTCCAGTTCCAGCATCTCCAGGGCTGGTGTTTGATGCACATGAAGTTAGCCACAATCCAGGTAATCTGTAACTTCCTGATCAATGCTGTTTAATGAGCTGTCCCTTAAACCAGTTTCTATCCAAGTAGAAAACATAGCTGAGGTGTGTACACACATGACCACTGCACATCTGCTGGTTTGCTAAACTGACAATACAAAGGTGCTACCTTTGGACATTGCAAAGCATTGAAATTATAAAATGCACACGTTGTTCAAAATAACCATTTAAGTCAGGGATGGGCAACATGTGGCTCCATCTTGCCCAGCCAGGATGACGAATAGTCATTTATGATGGGAGCTGTAGTCCAGCAATATCTGGATGCCTTAGGTCCTTAAGCCCCATCCCTGATTTAAAGAAACATCTTATTTAAAGCACCACCAAATCTCTACATTATTCCCAACGATATAAACAGTCATAGCAGCAAAGATCTAAAAATAGACCTTCTCTGGAAAGTGTTGGTTAATGTTTTGGAATGGCAGCTGTTCTCATTAAGTGCTCACTTACAAGAACTATTCTGTATCTGTGAACTGTAAATTCCTTATCAAAAGGACTCTTCTGGGAAGTGCAATGAGACAAGTCTGGATCCACTGACCAAAGACAACTTGCACATGTGCCTTCTGTTTGGGATTCTTCAAGTTCAGTTGTAAGGGAATAGGTGCGTCCCTCCAACTAGCATCAACAGTTGTTGGCATCTGTCTTTCTCGAGAGACAATGGTGTGCACCTCCCGGAGGAGGGGGTCAAATTGCTGTGTTAGCAGCACCAAAGTGACCTTCCCAGGGTACAAGCCTGGGCAATGTGTATGGAGGTTCTGGGCTGCCCATACAACAAGGCTCCGTTCTCTGCCTCGCTGGTCCAAAGGAAAGCAGAGCAATACGTTTGGCACCAGCTTGGCTGCAGGAGTTGCCGGAAGGAGGTGTACAAGATGCCATCCAATCATCTTAGGAACAGATTTGTGTAGGGTTTACTCCTTAGTCTTTTCTTCTCCTGAAGGTATCTCATAAGGCAGCAGAAGTTTAGGACCAGAGTTCTTCTAGATGAGCTACCTTCCCAGGTTGATGAACCCTATCTGCTCCTCACTTCCCACTACAGTACATGCAGAAACCACCTTCTTGACTGTTGGACCCACTATTGTTCTCATCTGTTCAATCCACCAGAACCTGTCTTCGCATGCAGGACAAGTCACTAACTCACTGAGGGACTGAGACCCATTAGCTACCCTCACCTGGTTTAGCCAGCCAGACAAAGCCATTCCTGGGATGTGGTTGCTGTTGCATGCTGACAGCTTTTAGGAGCCACAGGTGAGAGCTGAATGCAGGTTGGGAACCAAAGGTGGGCAAATTACTCCAGAAAGAGCATGACATGTCCCCCACCAGAGGTATTACCCCTCCTCTAACAATCCATATGCCCACTGCAACAACAGAAACAATGAACAAATTGCTTCACAGCATAAAGCCAAAAACAAACAAACAAACAAAACAGAATAAAGCACACAAAAACAAGCACTTTTAAAAAATGGACACATTTAGTCCACATTTATACTCAAGTCGATTTGTTAGTTCCTGCTTAGATGAAAGATCTATTTTGAGGAGAGCAAAAAAGTGGTTCTGCAAGTCTGACAAAATTGGAGGCAAGAAGGAACAGGGGTGATGGTGTAAAAACATAGCTTGGGGCTAGGAGCTACAGTAACAAAACTATCAGTACCAAGTGCTGGGTTGATATCCTACATGGAAGCAAGTTTCACAGAAATGTATTTAGGAGTAGGATGCTAGCCAGCTGGACGCAAAATGATTTCTACTGATGCCTACTTCTGTATGGCGAAACAGGCAGTACTTAAATCATCTCCAAAGCTTCAATTCTAACATTTGGCTCATCGTTTTTCTGTGACATGTTATCACATCCTGCATGAACACTTGTACTTCTGCCCCATGGAGAGATGTATGCACTCAAGACGTGTGTGGAGTTCATCAGCCCTGTGTGGGGTGATGAGTAGGTTTACATTGGTAACTAATTCAATTTGTTTAGCCCTATAGTGTTAGTAACCTGCAGAGTATCCCACTGGAATAGCAGCAATTCATACAGTTCCATCAGATATCAAGTGGTTTTGACAGTCACCAAATGATAGTCCATCTAAAATCAAGGCACTATTTAATATGCTGCTCCAATGGGGTAACTTGAATTAGAAAGGAATGCAATTGTTTGGTCCTCACAAGGAACAAGATCTTCAAGTATACAGTGGTACCTCGGGTTACATACACTTCAGGTTACAGACTCCGCTAACCCATAAATATTACCTCAGATTAAGACCTTTGCTTCAGGATGAGAACAGAAATCGTGCAGCAGCTGCGCAGCGGCAGCAGGAGGCCCACTAGCTAAAGTGGTGCTTCAGGTTAAGAACAGTTTCAGGTTAAGAACGGACCTCCGGAATGAATTAAGTTCTTAACCCGAGGTACCACTGTACTCAGAAAACCAGACACTCTCCCCCCCCCCCACACACACACCTGCAGTAACATCAAGTCTTGTTTTATCTTCTAAAAGGTGAAACAATATATGGGTGATACTTACCAAACACACCAGGGAATGGTGAAAAACAGCAATAGCTCCCTTGGAACAAATGAAATGATCTCACCTTCTATTTCATTTATATCCAGCTCATGGAATGAAATTCATAGAACGCCTAGGTCTTCCATGCCATTTTTGGAAACATTTTTTTTTCTAGTTTGTGCTTATCAAAGCAACAGCTTAAAGGGCTAGATAAATTAGGGCAGGGTTTCTGATGCCATTGGATGCCTTCCCACTCTAAAGTGCTGACAACGGCTTCCCTCACTTCCTCCACTCTGCCAGTCTCCCTTTTGTCACTTCCTTTTCCAGTTTACACATAGGCTGAAATAATTTCTAAGCTCATGCCTAGAACTAGGGTTTTTGTTTGTTTCATCAGTACCTAGCTCTATGTTTATAGAGCTCTATTTATAACTCTATTCATACTTAACAGGCACTGGTTTCAAAAGCAGAATTTACCATGTACAGTAGTGGTGAGCAAACTGTACATGTTGTTATCAGGATTCTGTAGTAGAGAGGCAGAAAATAGCCACTTATCTTGAGATGAGGTGACTCTATGCTGAAAATGGGATATGACTCAGCAACTAGTCACTTACAAAGTGATAATTGCAGTTACTTCAGTTCTGTGTCATGCACTTTTGATCTGTGTTGCCTAGAGCACATTTTAGTATCTGGTATCTCAAACACTGGAAAATGTATTGTGTGTCCGTCTCTACAGGCATTGGGTTAACTTGGGGCAACAGAGTTGTAGCCATCAGGCAACTTTCAAATCCAGAATTGTTCATAAATGCTTGGCATCAGTACCTACTTTTCAATAGTATCTTTTGAATTTCCTGTGCTCAGAGAGAGCTGACACACTCATTAAAAACTTCTTAAAGGTGACTTATGCTTGTGTCAGAAGAACATTTGACTCACGTATAGGGGTCTTGCAAACCGTGGCCCCTCACATCTAGAAAAAGCTACTCCAAAGGCCTAACGGGCTGTCAGGGTAGTAAATAATGCCGGTGATGTGAGAGACTTACACTGGGGGTATGTGTGCAATTGGAGATTTTCTATATGAGAATGGAAGTGCTTCTACTCATACAATTGGATCTATAGATCTAAGCCCAGGTGCAACATAGAGGACACCTGGAAACCGTGCATTTTTGCTAACACTACCTCCAGGCCGGTGCACCACAGAGGCTCCATCCTCCATCTGCGACTAGTCTGGTTTAGAACTATTGGCTGTCCCAGCTCTGCCCCTATTCCCACCCTCTCCCTACTCCCAATATGAGACACAATGGATCCCATCCATTATTTTACTGTGAAAACCAATTGGCACTTAATGGAGAGCCAGTGTGGTGTAGTGGTTAAGAGCGGTAGACTCGTAATCTGGGGAACCGGGTTCGCATCTCCGCTCCTCCACATGCAGCTGCTGGGTGACCTTGGGCTAGTCACACTTCTTGAAGTCTCTCATCCCTACTCACCTCACAGAGTGTTTGCTGTGGGGAAGGAAGGGAAAGGAGAATGTTAGCTGCTTTGAGACTCCTTCGGATATCAAGTGGGATATCAAATCCAAACTCTTCTTCTACTCTTCTTCTTCTGCACTCCTGGCATCTCAAAAATTGTCTACTATGCCGCTCTTGTTGATCATCTAGGCCAGATCCTCAGCATAATGAAGAGCAAATTGGAATATATTCCACACCAATATATTCAGAAAAATATTTACATGCTGCTGCATGCCCTGTGTGGGGCTCAATGATGGTATGATTATGACAAGAGGTGGTGAAAATTTCTGATAAACATAGCTAGCTTCTCTTTCTGTGTATTGACTCCTATATGCCTATTTACCCATGTTTGAAGCAACAGCCATTATTAGCCCAGCTTCAGAAAAATTCCCAAAAGCTTCCCCTTCACATTATATTCATCCTCGCAAGGAAGTCTGTTAGGTGAGAGCAGCATCTCCTGACTGGTCATGTGGACCTTCCAGCATTCTCGGTATGGATCTACTCTTCTCAGTGAAGTTCTAGCTTTTAACAGACAGCTACACTCTGCTTTTCTATTTATTATAGCTGAGTGGGTGTCTGGCACACCATATATACCCCACCTCTGTCCATATCCAAGAACTTAAATCCAATTTCTCTGAGGCAGCCACCTTGTGTCTAGGCATTGGAATCCACTAAATAAGACTTCACTCTCAAAGGAAAGAATTTACTAGTAAGTCTCTTGCTCAGAAGCAAAAATTTCAAAAACCACACTTGCTATCACACTTGCACTGCAATCCAGAGGTTTCATGGGCATCCACAATTTTCTCCACATAATCACTTCACAAAATCCCTGAACTACTTCTTAGACTCTTCAATTTACTTTAAAAGCAGCTAAGTATTTGGCATGAGTTCAATAGCAAATGGAAACTACTACTCACAGAAGCATAATAGTCCCCTCTGAAGTCTTTTTATTCTAATAGCAAACAGAAAGCACTTGCAGTTGAGGACTTCGCAGTAGGCATGTTTTCTTCTTCTGAATGTTCATATCTGACAACTTAATCAGATGCTAGTTCAGTTGCCAGTAGTTTCCTTTGGGACTCAGCAGACAATTTCATTTTATGTGACACGTTTTAACAATCAGCTCTTTAGCTGTCACATCTCTTTAGACACTTCCTGGTTCAATCATAACTATGGGCCCACTTGCCTTTCCCACCAAGTTTGCTTTCCAGGTGTTAATTTGCCACGTAGGACACAGCGAAGGAAAGCTATCTGTGCATGCATGTCTCTTTCTCAGTGTCAACAACTGCTGATGTGATTATTGTATAAACATGTTTGATCTTTGAACAACTGCCACTCTTTTGGAATTGCATGCTTTTAAAGTGATCTTTTCATGAAAATAATGGATTCCTGTAATTTTGGAGATGGTGCTTGGAACTACCTCCTCTTCCAACCATAATTTCACTGTGATTGCTACATATTTCAACATGGAAGAGATTGCTGAGTGACTAAAAGCACTTTCAGTTTTACAAGGCTTTATTCCAGTGACTAATTTTGGTGCAAAACCATTCTACGTATTTATTTATTTTTTGTACAGTGGTACCTCGGGTTACATATGCTTCAGGTTACATACGCTTCAGGTTACAGCTTCCGCTAACCCAGAAATATTACCTCAGGTTAAGAACTTTGCTTCAGGATGAGAAAAGAAATCGTGCTCTGGCGGCGCGGCAGCAGCAGGAGGCCCCATTAGCTAAGGTGGTGCTTCAGGTTAAGAACAGTTTCAGGTTAAGTATGGACCTCCGGAACGAATTAAGTACTTAACCCGAGGTACCACTGTATTGTGATCACTACAGATCTATCTGATCTTGGACTCTTGAGAAATTATCGACCACATGCTATATTAGAATGATGCTATAATACAAGGACACAAACAGAATAAACACTTTATTTCAATATGCAAGGAACATTTTCAACTGTATTTGTGGATATCGGATAATTAAATAGAAACAATGGATAATTAAATAAAAACAACTTTGGCTTTGTCTCAATCTATCAATACAAAATGAATAAATGAACAAACAGTGGATAATTAAATAAAAACAACTTTGTCTTTGTCTCAATCTATCAGAATGAATAAAGCACTCCATGGTCCTGGACTAGTTTCTGGGAAGCTCAGAGAGACAATCCTTCCTTGCAGGACAGACTGGCCCAGAATAGGCCCAGAGATGTGGCCTTTTGGGATGGTGGAGTTAAACAAAAAAGAGTGGTTTGGCTAATATTTACATACTGATGATATGGGGAAAGGTTGTCATTCTGAGCTTTTCCATTTATAAGATGCCTGTGAGACGCAAGAAAACAAAAAGATGCAGGGCCACTAAGTAACTGAGAAAGAAATAGCGAGATTTTGCCCTGCAAGTCAGCAATTGGGAGCGGCAAAGTCTTTGTCCCCGAATCCATCTCCTGAAAGAAAGGGCTCCTCTTTTTACCTGTTTAGAAAAGAAGCATTTGATCCTATTAGCATTGGGCATTCATGCTTTCCAATCAATCAAACCCACAAAAATAAACACTAAAGGTGGAATTAAATGAGAAAAAGTGTGTCATAGGTAAGTTGTAGGGACTTTATTGCTTTCACATTGCAAGTGATCCACATCTATGCCATAAGATACTGAAGTATTTACAAGACAACTTAGCATCATATTATGAACCTTGATGATTCTCTAGCAACCACTTTGTAATGTGGAGCAGTGGTGCAGAGACTGATATATAATGACTGACATCTTGTGTAATAAATGCTTTTCAATTTTTAAGAGCCCAGGTATGGATCATTTATTTTCCATGGAGTTCCTATAGCAACTGTTGCATTTATTTATATTTCATATAGTTATGTACCAAAACAGTATCTAACCAGTTCAGTTTACAAATACATCTTTTGTTAAACACTCAAAGACTCTTTTGGGATATAAATATATAAAATAAATACAATACTAAAATACCCTAATCCTAGAAAGGCAAAACAACCCCAAAGCTTTAAAGACATCTGATAGGCCAGGAAAAGCCTATCAGAACAGCCGAGTCTTCTGTTGTCATCTGAAGCTCATCACATTTGCAGACTCCTATACTGCAAGAGAAAGAGCTTCCCAGAAGGTCAGTGCCGCCACAGCAAGGCCCACTTCTGAGACATCATTACTGAGGGAAGGAGAACAGATAGCATGTGGTTCAGTAACAATCCGGGAATCTAAATTTCCCAAAATTGAGGTATAGGCTTACCTTACGTACTACTGTAAGTTCACTAGCGTTGATGATGAAAGGCTGCCTTTCCTCTTCTTCTACCTGAAAAGCACATTGTTCAGATGCTGACCTGGAATCAATCAGTTCAAGCCTAAAAAAAGAAATACAAAAGGCTTATCAGATTCATGACACTTTTAAATGGCTATTTATCTATGCTGATCATTCTTTGAATTTTAACTTGGGATATCAGCACTTTTAAGGAACCTGGTTCACCTGAACTGAATCAGATCCTGTAGTTAAATGGAATGGGTAATTTCATTACAATTTTATTAACACTCCTTTATTAACGGAGTAGTAACCTTTATTCTGGAAACAGCAAGAAACTGGCTTTGAAGCCCATGCTGCTTGCATCATGTTCATAAACATATACATGGATGGGGTATGCTGTAATATATAGGGCAGGATTCAGTGGAAGCTCTGCACAAGGACCTCCACTTGCACAACAGGGCTTCCCCACTCTCCCCACCCCCACCCCATGGAATTGGTTCAGTGGACCCATGAGAACCTCAAGAACAGCAGCGGGGAGAGGGGGGGTTATTCTGCCTCAGTCTGGAGATGCCAATCAATCTACAGCAATAGATGTATGAGATGCATGTGTCAAATATGGAGCACTTATTAAGTCTTATTGATAAATTGCTCCAATGCAATTAGTGTTTAGGGATGCTTTTGGCACTGGGGGTGGGCAGGAACATGAAAAGCACATATATATTTATCACGTGTACACACACACACACACAAAACACATCTCTCTAATAAATAATAATAATTTATTACTTATGCCCCGCCTCTCTGGCCAGGCTTCCCCAGCATTTGAGTTTAACACACGGACACATTCATTCATACTAACATTCATGCTCTCAGAAAGCCGTTCTTGCATCCATTCTCCCCTCTTCCCAGCTCAGTTCCCACTTGCCTTTCTCTCAGATACAGTCCTTCACTATCTGCCATTGACCCATCTAATTAGCTGGGTGGTCAGGTCTGCAGTGTGGGGCCAAGACATTGGCTGCAGTGGACAAAGGAAGCCCTACTGATGAGCCATCAGCCGGGTTCATGAAGAAGACTGATGTCCTGGGCTGCATCTGGAGTGTTGTGGGGAGGTTAAAGCAGCACAAGGACAGTAATATTTATAAATGGGGATGGGGATCACTGTGGGGGAGGAAGGTTTTAACTTCACCCTGCCCCCAGCATTCCTGATGCAGCCAGCAATCTTTCCCATGAACCAGTCTGACAGCTGACCATCTGTACACTGAATAAAGGGGGGCAGGTCCCCTGAGAGTTTGGTGGGCTGCAATGAGAGTGACCAAAGGTCGCATGCATGGGCACATTACAGGTTGCCTGTTTGTGGCCTACCAATATCAGCACAGTTCGAGATCAGCCCCAAATACCTTTCACACGTGTTGCTACCTTTTAATTTGTTCTTCCAAGAGCCCGAGGGCCTCTTCCGCAGCTTCCCGTCTATTCCTCTCTTCTGAGAGAGTCCCCATTAATTCCAATAAAGTTGGTTCTTGCCTCTGTGCAAGCCTAGAACAAACCCAAATTCCAAAGGAGGAAAACAAAATAATGCAAAGCAAAACTAGTTTGCTTTATGTAGTAGTTTGTTCCTATTGGATTATTGTACAGTAATTATTCATCTTAGGTGGTTAAAATTTATGATATGATAATCTTACATCTTATCAAGAGAAATGAGCTCTAGGTTTAAGACCAGTTAATAAAGCATACTTTACAAAGGAGTAGAAATAATTCTGACCTTCCGTTGATTTCAATGAAGTCCATGTTGTCCATTTCAATGACTTCAGCTCTTTCTTGAGGAGCTCCTGGAGGGAATTCTGCTTGAGTCGCACCCTAAACAGAGCAATGTGGATATGCTGCTTATGTGGAAACTTCATAAAATTAAAATATTGTTTGTCTAGTAACATTAACTTATTTCACAACATAGTACTGTATGCAAACACTTCCATGTAGCTGTTTATATTAATTCCAAAATGAATAATTAAAGTAAGAAGGATGCATGCCCACAATTGTTAGGAAGACTTCTGGAACGCAGGGGAGAAACTGGGTGCATGACAGAAGTGATAGCTCTGAAGAACTATGGAGTGGAGTGAAAGCAAACTTTAGATAAGAAACTGGTTCCTGGTTTAATCAGACCTGAATGTCTTTCTTAAGAGCGGAAATCTCTGTCAGCGGACCTGAATGTCCTTCTTAAAGGTGAAAACCTCTGTCAACCTGGACCGTGGAAAGCAGAGCTGTTAACAAGACCTAAGACAGTATACCAGTGTGAAGAAAATGTGGTTCGCAGCACTAGGCAAACCTCATGAGTTTTCTTGTACCCTGAGAAGACTTGAGAACAGATCAATCTCGTAAAACAATGTTTCTCAAAGGGTGTGGTGCAGGAAAGAATGATAAGTGTGGCAGGAAGATTCAAGGGCAATCAAAGAAACATTTAAACATTTCAGTGTAGGAAACTATAGTTTAGTAGAATATCAATTTTTTTAAAATGCAGAATTTGGTTAGATATGGAGTTTGTCTCAAATATAATATAATATAATATAATATAATATAATATAATATAATATAATATAATATAATATAATATAATATAATATAATATAATATAATATAATATAAATGAGATTACCGGGCAAAACCAAGCTCACACCTCTCACTGAGTTTGTACACATACTTAAGGTACTTATGTAAGGGGCTCGTTTATAATTCTATTTTGGGGTTGATTCATGTTCTTATGTAGCTGCGTTGCTTTATACTTTTTGGGTGTCCTATGATCACATTTTATTCTGTGAACCGCCCTGAGACCTCTGGGTATAGTGCGGTCAATAAATTCTAATAATAATAATAATAATGATAATATAAAGTAGCTGTGTTTTATGTTATAAATCAAGCACTGCTAGTTGTTTATTTTGGTTTTCCAATATATTTCTTACAAATAAAAAAAAACAATTTGGAGTGGCACAAGCAAATTTTAATCTGAAAGTGTGGCCCAGATAAAAAAAAGTTTGAGAACTACTGTCCTAAAACAACACACAACTATTTGTGGCCCAGATAAAAAAAGTTTGAGAACTACTGTCCTAAAACAACACACAACTATTTGTGTGGCCCAGTTAAAAAAAGTTTGATAACTACAGTCCTAAAACAACACACAACTATTTCTGCTTGTGTCTGCCCCTGACCTACCATTTGCCAATACAGTCGTACCTTGGAAGTCGAACAGAATCCATTCCGGAAGTTCGTTCAGCTTCCAAAACTTTCAGAAACCAAAGTGTGGCTTCTGATTGGCTGCAGGAAGCTCCTGCAGCCAATAGGAAGCCGCAGAAGCCGCGCCAGACGTTTCACTTCCAAAAATCGTTTAAAAACCGGAACACTCACTTCCAGGTTTCGATTGTTCAGGAGCCAATTTGTTCGGGACCCAAGGCATTTGAGATCCAAGGTATGACTGTATAAAAAATATTATGCTGTTATGGTTGCTTTTTCAACCATAACAAAAACCCAAAAGAAAGGCTGGAATGAGAGTGCTGCTGTCATCCTTGGCTTTAAAAGAGAAGCTCGTTAAAAAAGAAAAGAAAGCACTCCAGGAGATTCATCAGAGAAAATGTGAAGAATTTGACTCCATTTTATTGCTTTTATACTCTCTGCAGAAAAGGCTGGACACTGATACATCTCTTCAGGGGGAAAAAGCAGTCCCACAATATATAGTCCTCAGAAATTGATTAAATTGGATTTTGTGGTAGGACAACTCCCCAGGCAAGTTTGATCATGGAAAGGAAATAATAAAAGAATTTTCACAATTACCAACAAAGTTTGTCAAGAAGAAGCAAAGCATTTTAAAATTGTGTTGGAAGATATGAGACAAGAGAGAGGAATTCATAAGCAACCTAGAGAAATCAAATATAGAATTATTCAATATGAAAGAGATGTTAAGACATGTCAGTGAAGAAAACAAGCAACTATTGATGAGATTAATTAAGAGCAACCATTTCCAATTCCTTAGACAAAATAATTAAAAATGATACAGAAGTTGGTAATATTAAGTGGAACTTCTATATTTACATTGCATTCCATTGTTTTGAAAACAATTTTTCTTGCAAATTCTGGCTGGAAAATTAGGCTTTTTTCTTAGCCAGGACAAAACATGTTTCTTCTTGCATTTATTTCTAATTAAGTGCAAAGAAGGGAGGGGACTCCAACCTACTCACGGACCTCGGATCAACATATCTAAGCCTCAGAAAACTTCTGGGGCACAGATATATATAAAACAATTGGTATTACCTGAAGTGTAGATTTGCGAGTAGGGATGATGGAGCCAATGGGATGGGCTATGTCCTCGTCATGTGACGCTAGGCAGGAGCAAAGAATTGTGTGAAGCAGGCTGGACTCCTCAGTTTTCCAGATTTGCCAAGAGGCAAACACTGATGGAGTCACTGAAATAAAAGGTCTGCCTACTTCTGCTCAAAAATCTAAAGGAAGAAATGTACTAGGTATCTGAAAGGCAAGGAAATTATTATCAATAGACTATATCTTCTGTAAAGTGCATCGGAAATCTCCCTTGGCTCCAGCATCCCTACTAGCAAATCCACACTTCAAGTAAGACCAATTGTTCTATTTACTTCATGGGATGCTGGAGCCAATAGGATGGGACATACCACAGCAGATGAACAGAAAATGGGTGGGTCCCAGATCTGAAGATGCACCTGATGGAGAACTGTATGGCCAAAGACTGCCTCAGCTGCAGACAATCAGTCCAGTTTATTATGTCTGGTAAAAGTGGTGGGGGACGCGGGTGGCGCTGTGGGTAAAACCTCAGCGCCTAGGACTTGCCAATCGTCAGGTAGGCGGTTCGAATCCCCGCGGCAGGGTGCGCTCCCGTTGCGCGGTCCCAGCGCCTGCCAACCTAGCAGTTCGAAAGCGCCCCCCGGGTGCAAGTAGATAAATAGGGACCGCTTAACAGCTGGAAGGTAAACGGCATTTCCATGTGCTGCGCTGGCTCGCCAGATGCAGCTTGTCACGCTGGCCACATGACCCGGACAGCGCTGGCCCCCGGCCTCTTAAGCGAGATGGGCGCGCAACCCCAGAGTCAGACACGACTGGCCCGTACGGGCAGGGGTACCTTTACCTTTACTAAAAGTGGTGGTGGACGACCAGGCGAAGGCTTTACAGATATCCAGCAAGGGTGTGTTAGCCATGAAGGCTGCAGAGGTGGAAGCTGACCTTGTTGAGTGCAGAAGCACCTGAGTTGGCTGGGGCAATTTGAAGGAATCATAAGCAAGGAAAATATAGGCTCTAATCCACCTCACCAAAGTAGCACTGCTGGCCCTAACCCCCAAGGACGATGGGTGAAAGGATAAAAATACAGAGTCTATTTTTTGGAAAGCCTGTGTCCAATGAATGTATACTTTCAGAGCTCTGCATGCATCCAAGGAATGTCAATCTTTTCCCCTGGGATATTTAGCGTTAGGACAAAAGATTGGTAAACCAGTTCTTTTTGAACATGAAATCTAGAGAGTACTGAAGGAAGGAAGAAACTATACGTAAAACCACCTTGTCTTTATGAAAAACACATGTCAAGCTGTTGAAAGAGCAGAAAGTTATGACACTCGTCTAGCTGTGGTGATAGCCACCAAAAGACTTTAAATGAGAGTTTTGAGAAGTTTGTGTTTGTTTGTTTGTTTGTTAAAGACAGAAATCTAGAGAAAATGACAAGGAGGTGAAGATGAGATGAAACAAGATAGACTTATCTGTCGAAAAAGGAGAGCCAGGAGGAATAACTGCTGCGTCAGGCAGGAGGAAAAAACTCAGGAGTCCAGCCTGCTTCACACAACTCTTTGCTCCTCACGTGATAAGGACATAGCCCATCCCATTGGCTCCAGCATCCCACAAAGTAAATCTACTCATCACACAGGAGGTCCAGCTCCTCTCATCACAACTCTGGCAGGACAAGACAAAAGATACCTTCTCTGCCAATGAAGTTGGCTCCCTGCTTGCTAATGATCCACACTTTGCTGCCCATGCTTCTCTTAATACTTCCAGTGTCACTGCCAGAAAAAGCTTCCTGATCCCCTTATGAGGAAACGAGGCAAGCTGCTTTTACCTGCTGAAGGCTGAACTCCAATTGGCTCTCAAATTCTCTCTTTCGATTTGATATTCTGTTTTCTTTCTTTTTAAGTTCATTTTTACTACGTAGGTTGTCATTTGCAAGTCGCTCTATTGCAGCCTTTGACTCATACAGCGAGATGTTCTGTAAAGAGAGTTTTTCAGTTAGCTTCTGCAGCTCTTCATTTGATTTTGCAAGCTTTCCTTCTGCACTGTTTAAATCTTTCTCAATTTTTTCACTTTCTGAATGTGACAATTTCACAGATTTTTCCAAGTCCAATATCATCTCCTGGTATTTAATAGAATCCTTTTGCAACTGGTTGATCTCCTGTTGTTTTCCCCTCAAAAGTTCTTGCAACTCTTTAGTTTTGTTTTTTGTCTCATGATTGTCTCTCTGAGCAGTTTTCAGTTTTTCTTCAAATACTCTGACCAGATGCTGCTGTTCTTCTTTTTCTCTTATTGTGTTGCATTTCTCTGCTTTCAAATTTTCCAACTGCTCTAAAAGGAGGCTGTTTTGTATCTGTGTGGCTTTCAGTCTGTCTGTTGTTTGATCCAATTTTTTGATGTGGTTGAGCAACTCTGTCTCCAAAAATTCTCTCTCATTTTTTACTTTATAAGATATTTCTTGAACATTTTCTAATTCTTCTTGTAAGAGACATTTATCATCCTCTAATATTTTAATTCTTTCACCAAGACTGACTATTTCCTGATTAAGATTTTTACAATCGTTTTCCAACTTTAATAAAGAGCTTTCCTTCTGATGCAGAGATTTTTCAGCATCTTTCAACCTTTCTAACAAAGTTTTGTTCTCTTGCTTTAAGATCAACATGCTTTTCTCTTTTTCTGAAATCCCCTCATTTAACAAATGAATGTGTTTTAATAATGACTCTCTTTCACAGAGGGAATCACTTATCTTGGACTGCACATCACACTTGTTCAATTCTAACCGTGTTTGGAGGTCTCCGAGAGCAGATTTTGTTAGACTAAAATCCTTAGAAAGCTCCTCATTTTCCTTCTCTGTTTTCTCCAAGGTTTGCTTTAAAATTTCAGAAACTTCCTTTAATTGCTTATTTTCCTCCATTAGCTGCTTGCTCTGAAGAACAGATTCATCAATTTTTCTTTGATAGTCTTCCAAGCACAACTTGTGCTCAGATGCTTGCTTTTCAGCTGCAATCTTTAGCTCACTTATTTCCTTCTGTTTAGCTTCAGTCAGCTGTTTCAGTTGTACACTTTCATCAGCTGTTTTTTGAAGCAGCTCCTTAAGTTTATGTGTATCAGCTTCTCTCTCATTTACTCTGTGAAGAGCTTCCTGCTTTTCTTTTCTAGTGACATCAATAATGTGCCTCATTTCTGCTATTTTACTACTAATATTCTCATAGGCCTGAAGCAGAGATTCATACTCTTGCTTTAATTCACTGTGTTTAGCTTTCCAACCTGTTAATTCAACTGTCTGAGAATCTTTTAAGGAATTCAATTGAAAAGAAAAAGCTTCCTTCTCTTGCCCAATGGTCTGCATGGTAGACTTCAGACTCTCACATGCAGCAGTTAGGTTTTCATTTTCAATTAACAATCTAGCATTTTCTGCCACAAGAGTCTCCTCTTTATACAGTGCAGTACTCAAGTTTTGTTTTTCTCTACCCAACTCAGACCTCAGCTGTCCAAGGGTGTGAACCTTACCAATCAACTCTTTGTTTTCCAAAACTAGTAACTCCATTTGATCTTTAAGAGTTTTGTTTTCCTTCAATGCTTCTTTACGTGATATTAAAGCAGCTTGGAGCTTTCTTTGGAGATGTTCCCTGTTTTTCTCTTCAGCATCATACTTCTGCAGTTGAGGTTGATAGCTTCTGCCATTTACATTTTCTTCTACCCGTTCCCGAGACATTTCTGTTGGTAGAGGATCTTGATCACCTATTCTTTCAGTTAATGTTTTTATTCCTGTATTAGTGACATCCAGCGATTCTCTTTCTGTGCAAGTGACATCTTCCAATGAACTACAGAAGTCTTGGCCTTGAACACTGTTCTCCAGCACATTATCAGAATGCGGCCACAGAGTTTTTGCGTCCTCTCTTACACCTGCCACATTTTTGTATGCACTAGAAACTGGCAAAACCTTCTCACACAGCATATTGAATTCCGTCAATAGTTGCTTGTTTTCTTCACCAGGATGTCTTTCAGTTTCTTTCAGACTTGTTAGGTGATCTTCATGTTTTCTGTGGAGCTGACTCTTTTCATTATTCACAGTTTCAACCATTGTTTTAACAGCTTGCAATTCATTTTTATATGATTCTAGTTGTTGCTTAAGCAGACCTTGTTCAATCAACATATTGTCTCTCTCTTGTTTATACTGCTGTTCCTGTTGCTCAACAGAAATCTTCAGTTTTACTGCTTCTTGCTGTACGCTACCAAGTTCAAGTGACTTCTCTTTTAACTCTTCCTTAAACTTTTCTTTTTCTTCCATAAGTCTAGCATAGTTCTCATGAAGTTTCGCCATCTCAGACTCTTCCATTGTCATCATACTTACCGTCTTTCCTGATTTTTCAACCCTGACATCAGCCTTCACATTTAGCTCCCCGGGCTCTAATGTTTTCTGCTGAGCATTTTCACTGTGCCTAAGAGATGTATCGGTGTCCAACCTTTTCTGCAGAGAGTATAAAAGCAATAAATTGGAGTCAAATTCTTCACACTTTCTCTGATGAATCTCCTGGAGTGCTTGCTTTTCTTTTTTAATGAGCTCAAAGTCTTTTGTTAGTTCATTAAAATCTCCTCGTAGCTTAGCAAGTTCTTCTTTTTGCTTCTGAATTTGTTTAGTGCTTTCTTTGCGGACCACAAGCAGTGCCTTAAGTTTCTTTTGCAGGATTTCCTTGTCTTTCTGCAGCTCAGTGACTGGATTCATTTCATTAGGTTGGTGTGTTTTGTTACTACAGGAACTTTCGGTATTTAGGGTAGCTTCCGTCTCATTCGTTTCCTTGAATGTTTCATCTCTCTTTGCTATTTCACCTTTGAGATTTTCTATGGTTAAGAAAAGTTGTGAACGTTCCTCTCTATGCATTTTCTCTCTCTCATTCAGCACAGACTCCATTTGTGCAAGCAGACAATCCTTCTCCTGAAGATAGGTCAAGTTCTTATCAGACATACTTTTTTGTTCAGCTATAGTAGCTTTGAATTCTGTAACCGCTTTCTCCAGCTGCTCCAAGTGTTCTGCCTTGGCTGATAAGGTTTCACTCATGTCATTTATCTTCACATCTTTTTCTAACAATTGTGTCTTCAGTCCTTCAAGTTGGGATTCGAGATCTTTGTTGTGAGCCTCAGTATTTTCAACCTGCTTTACTAAGTCATCAATTTGCTCCAGGAAACATTCAGTCTTTTTATCAAGCTTCTCATTTTTCTGAATTAAGTCCTTCCTTATTAGCAAAGCTGCTTGAAGTTTCTTTTTCAGATTCTCTTTTTCTTGATTTATTTTTTCCAAAGTAATATTTAGCTGCGCCTTCTCACACACCAAGTCTTTTATGGTAGCTTCTTTGTTGGTCAACACAACTTGATTGAGTTCAAGTTTTTTCTTATATTCTTCTACCTGTTGTGATAATGTACTTACCTCTTCTGTCATACTCTTTCTTATGGCTTCTAGTTGTTGCAATTCCATAGCAAGCGCATTTTTTTCCTCAGAGAATTTTACCATTTCATTAGACATGGATTCCATGACTTGAGTAACTGAGCAATCCTTTTCTTTTAACTGCTGGCTTAGAGAAGTAATTAAATCCTTCTGTTGGTTAGTTTGGGAACTAAAGTTTTCTATCATCTGGTTTTTATGCTCTATTTCTTCTAAAAGTTTTGCTGCTTTTTGACATTCGGTGTTCAGTGTCTTGCAACTACTTTCAAGCTCTTTTTCTAATTTATCTGTCTTCTCCTGGAGGAAAACAACCTCCTCCCTCATATTTGATAATGCAATGTCCTTTTCTTCACAGACAGATTGCTGCCTACGTAATGCATCCTTAGAAGTACTCAGTTCATTTAACAGATGTTCAATCTCAGATTGGTCAGCAGCTTTGGCCTTTTTAAAGTCATTCTGCATCAACTCTTTCTCTTCCTTCAAGGACAACATGCTTTCTAGCTGATTATTCAGGTGATGTACTTCTTTCTCTCTCTCTAAAACAGTCTGCTGCAGTGCCATTGCTTCAGCTTCTTTGCTGATAATAGTATCTATCACAGCAGAGAATTTTTCCAATACAGTCTTAGCTACTTGCTGACCAGCGTCACTGTCACTGTCTTTGAGGAAGTACCTACTACTTGACAATGCAGACAGATGTTTGGCCAACTCTGCTTGAATAATGTCCTGTTCTTGATGCAAAGATTGAATTTGATCCTCTTTTGATTTCAGTTTCCTTTCTAAATTACTCAGTTGCTCAAGATTAACGTCATTTTGCTGAGTTGCCCTAGCAAGTTCTGCTACCCATCTGTTCTCACTGGCTTCTAATTTTTCATGAAGTTCTTTTAGCTCTTTAGATTTTTTCTCTAATTGCTTCTGGTACTTAACCAAGTCTTTGTTTTCCAGATTCAGTTTATCAAAGTCCTCTTGTAAAAGAGCTTTATCATTTATAAAAGAATCTATTTGTTGTTGCAATTTTTCTATGACCTCAGAATTTAAATATTCAATATGATTAGCCTGTTCAGTGCATTTCTCCTGTACAACCTGTAGAGCTCTCTCTCTCTCTTGAATATTTTGCTTCCACAGCTCAACTTGTTCTAATGCTTTATGGTGCTCTGATTTTGCAGATTCAATTTCTACTATCAAAGAGTCAATTTTCATCTGGCTACTGGCAATGCTTCCATCCTTCTCTTGCAAAAGCTTTTTTAGTGTAGCAGCACTTTTATCTAGCTCTTCTCTAAGTAGCTCAGTATCATTGGTAAGAGCCTGAACATTGCTTTCTGATAGTTGAACACCGATATCTTTAAGAAACCCAGTGATAATCTCTTCTTTTTTACTCAGGGAAGCACTGAGTTCATTTTTTTGTTCATACAGAGCATCAAATTTGCCCTGCAAAGTTAAGAAAATGTTTTCTTTTTCCTGGGCTAGTTCTTTTAACTTTTGAATTTCTTGGTTCAGTTCATTTCTTTGACTATGAAGTTGAGAAATTAACTGTGACTTTTCTTCATTTATTTTTAGTTCCTCTCTTAGGGTTTTCACAAGATTAGTAGGATCCAAAACAGAAGCCTCTTTTTCTGCTAGCACCTGGCTAATGTCATTTATTAATTTATTCTGATCACTTATTTCCTTTTTCAAACAAAGATTTGATTCTTCTGCATCAGTAGCTTGCGTCTTCAAAGTCTCACATTCATTCTTTTTATCTTCAAGTTCAGCCTTCAGTTCGCTATTAATCAGTGAAATGTTATTCACTGCTAACTCCTTCTCCACAATGACTGCTTTTAATATTTCTGCTTCAGAGGTCAAACACTGTACAAGTTTATGCTGCACAGAGGAAGTCTCAGAAATACATGTTTGTAAATCAATACATTCCTTCTCCTTTTGTTTTAAAAAGTTATTTTTCTCTGTAATTGACTTGTTTAATACTTCATTGTTTTCTATCATATTTTTAAGTTGACTCTGGAGATCAGAAATTATTTCCATATTCTCAGACAGTTGAACTCTAAGAAAATTAGACTCGTCAGATTTATTTTTAAGTAATTTTAACTCTTGATCTTGCTTCTTAAATTTATTCTCTTTCTCTTGCACTTCCTGAGTAAGTTGACTAACTTCACTATCTAGAACCTGTACTTGGCTTTGCAAATCTGAAATAATTTGCAAATTATGCTTTTCATCTGCATCTTTGTTTTCTTTCATTTCCTGAATCAAAACTTCCCTCTGGGAAAGAAGAGCCTCTTTATCACAAAAACTGCTTTTTAATGTTTTCATTTCGCTAACTAAGGTGTCAATTTGGTCCATAAAAACTAAAATATTATTAGTTTGCTGAGACAATTGTGCACTTAAGGGCACTAGTCCTTCGCAATTTTTCATTAATGTAGCACTGGCTATTTCTATATCTGCTTTCAATTTTTCATTTTCTAATTTCAGCATATGAGCTTCATGTTTTGTGGATACAATTTCAGACTGATGCTGTGTTAACTGATGCTGAAAAGCATCGCATTCATTTGACTTAGCATTGCAAACAGCCAAAGCACTATCCTTTTCATGTTTCAAAACATCCACTTCTTTCACTAATAGTGCTAGCTGATCATTTAATTTGGTACACTCTTCTGTTTTTTGTGAAATCTGCCTGCAAAGATCCTCAAACTCCACCCCTTTAAATAATAGAGTACTGTCTTTGTCTTCAAGCTGTTGAGATAGCTTTATGTTATCACATTTAAGCTTTTCTACTTCTTTTTCTAACACAGTCATGATAGCTTGCTTTTCTTTTACTTGCTTAAGTAATGCATCACCATGCTCAGTTTTTTCTTCAATAGATCTGCTTTTTATTTTAAGCTCATTTTCTAGGTCTTTAACCTGTTTCTGTAATGATGAGGTTTTTTCCTCCTCCTGATTAAGCTGTTGGACCATCTTATCATACTCTGTCTGAAGCAATGCTTTGTTTTGCTGCTCATCCTTTAACTGAGTGATATAAGACTGTCTTTCTTTCTCCAATTCCTTTGTTATCTCTCTGCTTCTGGAGAGCTCATCAGCTAAAATGCCACACTGTTTCTCTTTCCCCAGTAACTGCTCTGCAAGCGAATTTTCTTTTTGCTTTACAAGGCCTGAGAGTTCTTCAACTTCCCTTCTTAAAGTCTCTTTATCGTGACTGACCTCTGAAAGCATTTTCTGGTGTTCTGTGGCATTGGCACACAACTTACTCTCCAACTCAGCCATGGTTTGAGCACGCATTAACAGTTCACACTCTTTCACATCCAGTAATTTTGACAAACTTTCATTCTCACTAATCAGCTGTTGCTTCTCTTTCTCCATAGTATGTATCTCATTTCTAAGCTTTTCACTGGCTTTAAGCTGATCTGCAAAATCTTTTTCTTTCTGCTCAAGAGCTGCTTGTAACTGCTTGTTAGTCATGATGACAGTTTGTCTTTCGGTTTCCATCTTATTAATTATTTCATGTTTTTCATGCAGCTCATTATTAACTTCTTTCCACTGCATTTCCTTGGTATTCAGTTCTCTAACTAACTTAAGCTTTTCCTTTTCATTTTGCTGCTCCACAACTTTAAGCTTTTCTTTTAGGGATATCACAATCTCTGCTTTTTCTTGCAGTGACTTTTTGACAATTTCTAGGTGCTCAGTATGTTCAGCAAGTTGTCTGGATAAATTAGCTAAATCGTCATCTTTTTTAGCATTTTCTAAGGTGAGCTGGTTGTGTGAATCTTTCACTGATTTCAGCTCATTCACAAAACTTTGTTCTTTGTTTTCTTTTTCTTTTAGTAATTTGTTCAATTTCTCCTTTGCAGAGATATGTTCATCGACCTGGGATTTAAGATGGTCTGTTTCCTCCTTACATTTTATTTCTGTTTCTTGCAATTTTTTAGCTGATTTACTTATTTGTTCTTTAAGCAATTTAATTTGTGACTCACACTCCATGAGTTTGTTGTTGTAAGTAACATCACGAGTCTTGATTGCAGAATGAAGATCTTTAACTGTTTGGCTAGTCTCTTTGATTTGCCTAACAAATTCTTCATTCTCTTTTGTTTTAGTAGCGTTTTCAATTTTCACCTCTGCCAGTTCTGATTTTATTGCACTTAACTGCTCAGAAAGTTCTGAAAGCTTTCTGCCTGCACTGTTCACATCTTCGGTTTGTACATCTTTCAGCAACTGGGCTTCCCTTTCAGCCTTGGACAGTGCTTCTTCCATGTCTCGCATTTCATCCTCTTTGCACTTGATCTGGCATTTCAGAATATTAATCTGCTCAGAATACGCATTTATATTTGAAGTAATAGCAGATATTTCTTTGTCTTTCTCAGCTAAAACCTCTCTGAGGTTGTCAAATTCTCTTTCACGCCTCTGGAGGTCTTGAATTAGTTGAGACCTCTCTTCTAAATGACTTGTGTTTAATCTATCAAGTTCTTCATTTGTCTGTTCAAGATCCAGTTGCATTAATTCTATGGCAGCATCCTGTTTCATGGTCTGAAAACAAAAATAAAGGAACAAATGTCTAAGTGCCCAAAATTTAATATTAACTCAACAGTACTATTTGTAGTCGGAATCCAAAAAGATGTTTAGGCTCACCCAGAAAACCATAATTTTGAGGAAGTAGCAAAGGGATGGTGCTAACGCAATTTAATTTTCCTTTTCTCCTCCCCCCCAACCGGATGAGTGGCCACCTCCTATTTCCATATAATATACTGTTGCCATATACTCCTTATTTTAACTGTTGTCATATCTTATTGTATACCATATCATATATACATGATATGATGTGTATACCATATACTGTTGCCATCTTGCTTTGTTTCAACTACATTTCGATATGATGCATAAGGAGCTGCTTTTCAGGAAAAATGAGCCTCTAATGAAACTACTTTTACAGTTCTGTTTATAGCTATTCGTTATTTTATTGCTCATATATTACATATATCACTAAACAGACAATGGATTGTATCTAATGAAGTTGCTCTGTTCACCCAAGGACTTCCACTTGCACAACTTGCCCTTTCTCTACTACCCCTGCATGCCTCCACTTCAAACCTGTTCCGGGAGGGTCTGGAACAAATTGGGAGGGGGGAAGAAAGAGGGGAGGGGGAATTATGTTGCCAAAGCAGAAATCCTTGCACAAACAGACAACTTCATTGAATCCAACCTATTTATGTAAGAAGCCACAACAAAAGTTTGCCCTTTTTTACCTTTTCTTGAAAGACGGTTATTTTTTCTGTTAATGCAGTAATAACTGCTTTCTGTTCTGCACACTCTTCTCCATAAGCACTGCACTTCTTCTGGACATCTTCCAGCTAGTTTCAGGGAGGGAAACATTATTCACTGTTTTCAATTGTGACAATTCAATTCAATTGTGACAAAAGGACAATATTGTCCATTATATAAGTATACTGACATTTATTTAGTTCAGGGTACAACCTATGGAAATTTACTTAACTAATTTACTTAACTTCGCCAGTGTTTATAATATGCTCCGATTGTTGGTTCACAGATAGGGGGATTGTAGGGATTTCCAAAATGCCAGGGGAGGGAGCAATTAAATGTTCAAAGAACTACTGAGTTAAAAAAAAAGAACTACCGAGTATTTACCAAAGATGGCAAACTGCTTGACCCAGAACACAATACAGTGGTACCTCGGGTTACATACGCTTCAGGTTACATATGCTTCAGGTTACAGACTCCGCTAACCCAGAAATAGTACCTCGGGTTAAGAACTTTGCTTCAGGATGAGAACAGAAATCGTGCTCTGGCGGCACGGCAGCAGGGGGAGGCCCCATTAGCTAAAGTGGTGCTTCAGGTTAAGAACAGTTCCAGGTTAGGAGCAGACCTCCGGAACGAATTAAGTACTTAACCCGAGGTACCACTGTACAACTTGACTAACTCAGAACTGTAAACAACTCACCTTTTGTTCCCTCTGCAAAAGCTTTTCACTTAGTTCTTTGTTTAGAAGGTCTCTCTCATGAATTGACTTTCTCATGTCTTCTGCCTGTTCTAGCTTTTCATTTGTACTTGAAAGCTTTTGCTCCTTTTCCCCAAGCAAAGTTTCAAGCAAGCCATTTCTTTCATTTAATCTGCCAATAAAAGAAATGATCAAATATATTATGATAAACATTCTCAAATATATGTGGACATCAATTGTACTATGGGAAACATTTGGAGACATAGCTCCCTGTCTATATCCAAAAGCAAGATCAACTATTCCATCAATTGCAAAAAAAAAAAAAAACTAAGAATGAAAATAATCTTTATGAAAGGGTTTCCCCCTTCAATTATCTGCAGCAGGTAAAAGTTTAAAAACATTTGACAACATATACACCAACGTTCAGATCTGAATAACATATGGGATATAGGGTAGGGAGGCTGGGGAGGGACTATAAATGTTCTATTTTACCCTTTCAGTTGTTCATTCAAACTGGAAACAAGAACCTGGTGTTTTTCTGCATCACGTGCTTGCTGGTTGCGCAGCTGTGTTAGCTGGGACTGTAAACGGTCATTTTCATTCTGTAAGAAAATCATTTACACAGCTGGTATTTGCACTGACTATAAAACAGGGTTATCTTTGAACTACGTGAGTTAGATTCTACCATTATAGCTCATTTACTACCAGCAAAACGTCATCAGAAATCTTTGTTCCCAGTAGAAACAGTGAGATTCCGTTTGAAATGCCTCATTTCTGGTGATCTTATCCTGTGACAACCAACATGGAAAGAGACATCCTATAATATTGATTTCAAATAAAAGCACACCATGCAAACATGCAATGTGTGGGAGGAGCTTACTTTTAACAGATGTTGCTTTAAAAAGGCATGTTTTTAAGAAGCTCCAGTGATGCCTAACAGAATTTTAATTTTAGCATAACTGATCCACACAGAATTAACTGAATTATATTTGTTTTTCTTTGCACTTGTCCAAAAATCAACCAGTGTGTGAAGTAGCAAGGTGTAAAATAAATTCTGGAATGTAATCCACAGGGAATGAAGCAAGCTCCACTGACACAGTCAATTTATTATGGCATCTAAATATGTTAGTCTACCCAGCTTCACAAAACTAACAAACAAGATTAAACTGCAAAAACACACCATCCAAAACCAGAAGCAGCTCAGAAAAATCCAAAATTGTCATTAAATGCTGGGTAGGTTAGACACAAAATATCACTTCTATGTAAAATAAACTATCACTTGGGAATGGGCAGGACACACCTGTACAGCCCTCAATAGCTGCCCTTCTTCCTCTACACCAAATGCCACCTGTATTGAAATGCTCTGTTACAATGCAATATACACTGACATTCTGCTGCATGAGAAAAATATTTGGAGTGACTCCTCATTACACACATGCATTTTAGTATGTTAAGGAAGCTATTAGTCGAACCTTTAGACGAACATATTAATATTTAAAATTGCGCACTGTTTGTATAAAACTTAGAAAACTATGTTCATTGTATGTTTCTCTTGTCTTTCATGAAGACTTATGACTTTCATAGGTCAGTTTTGGGGCTACAGTGTATTGTCAACAACACTGCACATTCTCCATTCATTTACATACACACCCGGGTAATTTATTCCTGCTGTAATAGTACTTGGCTCTCACCAGAAGCATCTTGTTGGGTGAGATGGAGCTAATGCACAAACATCCTGGCCACAAACACATACAGGAATGGGGCGGAACAGGTGGCAGAGAAGTTGGCATGGGGACACATGAGTGAAGCCAATTTAGTGCACCTGCCGGTGCATTTGCACCACCTAGGAAACCACAGTAACCCATCTTCCAAGAAGCTAGAGCAACTGCTCTGTGCTACCCATTATGCTGCTTCTGCATTTTCTTCAACCAACAACACACAGTCCTTCTTTTCCAAGGACTTTGTACTGGCAGTTTAACTCATTAGCTATCAGAACATCTGTGAGCATTCCATGACTTCACAGTAGTTCAGCCAATGAATGGGGAAGGCTTATTTTAATAAAGTGAAGTCATTTCACTTGCAAACATTAGCTAGGGAGCAATAGAAAAGAGTATCAGCCAAATGATTAGATGTAACTGATCAAAAGTACTCTTTATTCCTGCTGTCACTCGAGGATCCAGGAATGGAATGAGAAGCAATAGCAAACTCTAGTCTGCAAATCTGCTTTTTCAGATGGGGAGAGTATGGTCCTTTTTACTGCAAGTAAACCCACCTTCCTAGGTCACAAGTGGCCCCTGATGCAATCTGTCTTGTTTGGCTTCAACTTCAATTTGTTGGCCTTCATCAAATCCTTTCTGCACTCCAACACTAATTAAGGATTTGCCCTACTGCACCTGGACATAATATCTAATGGTGGGCAGAACAGAACTAGGTGTCATCAGCTTGTTGGAGACACTGCACACCAATCGCTTTGGATGGTCTCTTTCTTAGTGAGTTCATGTACACTTTAATCAGTTACTGGTGACACAGAAAACACCACAATGTAGTTTCCACAAAGTCATGTAGTAGTTACCAATAGAAACTTCTTTGACTGCCTGCTTAGGAGTAATGGTAACAGGAATAAAGGAGTGAAAATTAAACCGTATGGATTCTATTCTTGTATAACACATATGTAGATTATATGTTTTACCCTTTTAAATAAAATTTGATTTAAAATATGAAACAGCAGGTGACTTAGAAGCAATATCGAGTAGCTTCTCAAGACAGTTTTAAGGGCAAAACTGGATGTCAAACAGCAACCATATGCATTTTATCTATGTCTGCCCAACTCACATCTGAAGTGGCAGAGGAGAAGAGTATATTTGTTACATAAAATGGTGCATTGGAGGAACAACTGGCTAATGCTTATCCCCGCTTTATCTTTCTGCATTGTGTTCCTTTACACAGTTTTCTTGCAGTCCAAATTAACTTTCAAGGCTGGCTAGCAGAAAACAACTTAAAGAAACAAAGCGCAATGAGGTAGGGTAGAAATGATCACCGCTTCTCTGCACTCCTTTTCATGTGATGAGTAAACCCCTATCTCACGGATTTAAGAGGCAGAAATCCAGGCATTATTATTTAAATTGAATTTCGGTAAACAAAATGGATACAGATTTAAGCATTACTTAGATTGAATAAAGTAAGAGAAAATAAGGTAAAATAAAGGTTTTGCTTTTATAAAGTTAAAATATTGCTATTGTTGCATATCTCCCTCTTTTCTTAAAAAACACACACCCTATAATAGTAGTAAGCATCTAAATGCCCTTCCTCACATTATTTCCCATTCTAGCATTTACCTGTAGAGCTTCCAGTCTGCTCTGGAGCTGCAATCTATCTTCCAAGTCCCGGCAACGTTCCTCCAAGAAGAGAATTTGTTCTTGCAACTGATTTCTTTCCAATTCTAATTCTTCCACGACAGTCCGCAAACCTTTTTAATATGAAACACACATTTTATTTGAACTGCCACCAATTTAAAGACATTTTATTTAATTCATAGTATGATATAATCCATAAGTTGCTTAATTAAAGCTTTTTAAATGTGCCCATTAACAATAATTCTGAAGAACTACAGTGGACCCTCTAGTTACGTACAGCTCTGGATACGTAACTTTCGGGTTACGAATGTGGCAAAGCCAGAAGTGTATATTTCCAGGTATCACTGAGATACAAATAGAGCTATCTTAAGAACTGGAACAGGGGTCAGCAAACTACAGTCTGCGGGCCGGATCCAGCCCAATTGCCCTCAGGATCCAGCCTGTGGACAGTCCGTGGATTGTGTGGATTCTATTCGTTAAATTTTTTTTGTTAATTTTCTCTCTGCGCCATTTTTTGGGGGCTCCATTTCCCACATACACATACCGCAGCACCTCCTCCCTCCTCCTGGCTTCTCCCTGCCCTCCTCCCCGCCCTGCGTACAGGAGGAAGGGGGCTGGGCCATTTTGGGCAATGCCTCTCCAGAACCAGCCTTGCACCATAGGTAGGCAGGGGGAGGGAAGGGGCTGGGGGAGGGGGGGTGAGAAGCCCCCTCCTCTGCATGCGCGCACGCACAGTCCGGCCCGCCACAAGGTCTGGGGGATGGTGAACCAGCCCCCTCCCAAAAAAGTTTGCTGACCTCTGAACTGGAACATGAAACAGAATTGGGAAACAAAGACTACAAGTGGACTACAAGAGTAGAAGCATTTTCACAAGCACAAAAGAACTAGAACTTAAAAAAAAATCTTACCATTAATGACAATAATCTTTATTCACAAGTGAGAGTCCAAGGTATTAAACCACAATTTGAGTTCTAGTTTTGAACCAAAACTAGACAGTTCATCCAGCACGCACATGCTTCAAAATGAAACAAAAAAGCAAGCCCAAAAAAAATTCAACTTAGATACAAACACAGCACAACATGGTTTGTTAGTTGAATTTGAGAAACAAAAATGGGACAAAACAGACGCTGTGCATGCTTTAATAAACTGTCTAGTGGTTGTCACACCTGCATTAGGGGATGTGTACTCTGGCCACCAACCTCCCATGTTCTCTCCTTCAGCTGAATCTGTACTATCCATGGTGACATTCAGCTCTTCATAGCAATGTTTTCCATTGAAGCCATAGTCGTCCTATATGCGGGAGGGGAGGGTGAGAAAGAAAATTGTGAAATTAACAACCAGTCAAATGCACATTGTAACATCCATGGCCAACACTGTACTAAGGAGAGTTTCAATAATATATTAAAGAAGGCAATGTTTCAATAGTACCAGTACCAAAGTCACCATATCCATTTTCAATTTCCCACTCCACATATTAAGGAATCACATATGCTTGGAGCACAATAGGAAAAGTCTTTCTACTGACTACACCATCAAATCAATATGCATACAAAAATGCAAACAACCTTACCTGGCGTTTCCTGCTCGACTGGGCAGTCATCCTTCCCTCCGGCTGCATTCTTCCAATCCCTTGACCTGCGGCCAGTTCCTCCTCCAACTCCTGCTGCCCTGAGACTATGGCTGGATCAGAGCAGCCAGGAAAGAACCAGTCATCCTCAATCAGTTTTGTGCCACAAGAAAGCAATCATACATCAGACAAACATACTGTACACATTCACAAAAGGGGATCAGTGATACAGACAGAGGCTTATGAAGGATTGGCAGGAATAGACACACTCCATATCATCATTCACCTTGTGATTTCCCTCTCTACACAGCACATGGGGACAATTTGAATGCTATTTTTTTTAATAGAAGCCATAGAGGATAAAAAATCTCAAAGGCAATTTCCCCACCCAAAGAAAAATAATTTGTATATGGATACCGGCAAAGAGGGCAGCCACTTATATAACCAAATTAGGCCTACAGGTTTTCCGTGTTCAGATATAGCTGATATGTGATAAAATGCATCACCTATGCATATATTATTCAGCTATGCTTTCACTTTATGAAAATGAAGCAAGGCTTGCTTATACATTAATACTAAAGAAAGCTCTAATTCCAGGTAATATGAGGAAGTCACAAGTCTGCATCATACACTGCAAACTGGCATCAAGCCATATCAATTAATTTGTCAATAGCACACAATAATTTCAGACAGTAATTTCAATAGCTAAAATTAATGCAATCTATTGTGAAAAATTATTTTTATTTTATTTTATTTTAAGGACATTCCCATCTGTTTTGCGTGATCAACGCAGTACAAGTATGTGATAGATGTTTCATATAAAGCAGACAAAAGTCAGCATAAAGGAATGAAGGCAAAAGTTGGCTCCATACTTTATCCATTGCTAAAACAAGAACTCAATTGCAACTAATCATCTATAGCAAATTAGTATTTTTATTCAAGATTAACACCTGAATAAATTTGGTACAAACTGTGTCCCAGTCTAGATTCCATAAACTGTACAGGAATCTGTTTAAGAATAAAGCAATTTGGTCTACTTTCCATATGTTGATCAGAGGCTAATCAAGTCTTTTCAGATGTGCAGCATGTTTTTAGTTATATGGAGGTACACTCATCAGGGCTGGTTGTTATTCTCTATTTGTTGTGTAGTATGAGAAATGTCCCATGGCCCAGAATTAAATTAGGTTCCTGAAAAACTGCAACACAGCCTCTATCACAATTTGTCAATTAAAACTCCACATTTATTTTCTCAGGCATTTCAAGAAAATTTCTAGAAAATAATGGCTGGTACTAAAGGAATGCCAATAAACTTGGCTCCAAATGTTAAATATTTTCAATTTCTAGACTCCAGGAGTAGTCAGTGAGGAGGGTCAGAGTTGTGCCCCTAGCCTCCTAACAGCACAGTCACTGCCACTTACTAGGAGGCAGAGTAGCAAGGCAGCAAGGAGGTTGGTACTGTGTGGCTGCACTGGCTGGAGGACAGGATTGGCTCTGCTGATGCACCTGAGCATCATTCCCCAATCACCTCAGCCCTTCTCCTCTAGGTAAGCGACAGCAACTCCCCTGGCAAAAAGTTTGTACATTAACTACGGCCTTCCTCACCAACCACCGCTGCTAGAATCTGTCTACCTCTCTCTTGTGGACACAGGACGTCCCATGTGTGCAAATTAACTTTAATAGAACTGTCAGGCTCATTTTTCACAATCAGTAGTTTCGTTCATTCTTATGTAGTTTATGTTTGACTTGCTAGTGCTGAAATTTCTGTATTCCTTGAATGTATGCTCTGTCCCCATTACTGAAGGGAATATTTAGTAAATTAACATATGTACGGTATATGTAGGTTTCTCACAGCTCAAGATGGCTCACACAGAATCGAAATAGCCAGGAATCCTTCACACTTGAGCTTGGCTCTAAAGAAACCCAGAACTTTGCTCATGCAACAGGGTTTCCCCAACCCATTCCTCCTCAATAAAGCACCTCTGTACTCCTCCTTAAAGACACTCATTAGAGTTGGGAAATGGTGCAGGCCATAGCATGAAGTAGTGGAAGCAGAAAGGCCAATCTCAGATGTGCTCTCTGTTTGAACTAGGCACTTTAGAGGAGTCATGGAAATTCTGTGAGTGCCTCAGAGCACCCAGGTAGCTATGGAATGGTTTGATACAATGTGTGACACAAATGTTATACAACCCAGAGTTGAATACTGTATAGCTTCCACTGCTGATTACAGCAGGTAGAGATATAAAAGGGCAGTTTACTTTCCATGTTTGATACCAATATGCTTTCCAACTTAAGACACAATGTGAACTTTCCAATACAACTATATACATTTTAGTTATGTGTCAATAAACATTAGTTATAATGAAGTTTCAGCACCTGCAAGTCAAAACACCAACCCACAAGGACCAATGAAAGAATCTCATTACAAATTGATCATAACAATTTGGAAGTATTTGCTACTATTAATCAAGCTCTACAGCTTAGGGGGGGAAACCTGATTTTTTTCAGATTTTTTTTCAAGTTATGACATCAGACCTAGGGCTACAAACAGATGAAGCAGGCAAAACTTTCATGGGATTGTGTTCTAATGCCTTGAGAGCAGTGACATTTGCACCTATGTTAGTCCTGTTCATGATGCTTTGCAGTGGCCCATACTAGTAACATCATTACTGCTGCATTTACTATTTGAATATTCTTTTGAAATATTTAGTGTAGTATCTATTCATATTTCTGGCCCCCCAAAAAATGTTAATTAAAAACCGCTACAGGCATACTTTTTAATACTGAAAGTATGACTTATTATAAATTGTGCAATTTGTCTGGTAAATATGGAGTCAGCTATTAGTACAACAAAGAATGAAGATGATTTTGTTAACATAAATGAAGAAATAAGCAAAGGAGAAGAAAACAGAATTTAAAACGGCATTTGTTACTTATCTTAATAAAAAGGGGGGGGAAACACATGCCACCACAAACAACTGTTATACCACACTATTGAAGATTTCCCACGAAAGACTGTTTACAGAGGAAAATCAGCAACAGTACACCATAAGCTGTTGTGGCTGCAGAATCCTGCATGCACAAAACTGATGGGAAACTATGTTCTCAGTGGCTGACCAAATCGCAGTGTAGGTTAGGAGTGGAGGGGGAAGGGACACCAAGTGTTCATCAGGTTTAACCGCAAAGAGGGGGAGGGAAACAAAACAGAAACATCATGCTTAACCCAGGGGGGAAATGCAAAATTAAATACTGATCAGACACACAAAGAGATCAACATTTGACCATATTAATGCATAAGGGCTTAAACATAACAAATTATTTGAGCCCCCAAGCTCCCTTAATTTGGTACTGCATTTACATTAAGAATGCAATGGGCAAAGGTCCAGCACATACTGTATGCCTACTAGCCACTGGACCTTTATGGTATTCCCATAAAAAATAGAAACAGTATCAGTTTGGGGTTCTCGGGTCCAACTAATAGGTACGAAAGGAAAAAATACACAACTAATAGCTAATTTAACTAATGTCCAAGGTAAGGCATTCAGAAATACGACAATCATGAGTCTTTGTACAGCGTTCCTATGAATCCTAAGATTTGCCCTTGCATAGATGGCTCCTGTTAGTTTAATATTAAAGACACTTCACGGGAATTGCGATGTTACTTGTTGCTCAAAGTGACAAGTGTCACTTTGGTTAGGTCTTTTTACATCCTTTATACATCTGTCTAGTTAACAGAAACATGTAATAAGAAACTCTAGGACTCATGAATTTTGTTGGGCAACTCTCTGCTCCATTATCAAGAGTTGTCCAGTGCCCACAGATAAAGAAATATGTGCAATTGTGAAATTCAAAGGATATTCCCCCTTTATAGTTCTAAAACCAGATTAAATCCTACAGCCTGATCATGAGACTAGATGGCAGTAGCCCTGTTGCAGTGCTTCTTTTCCAGAATCTGCATAGTACACACAATTGACTTAATCAGAGCAAAACTGTCACAGAGAGCTTGCCAAAAGAACCCTTTATAGTTGGACCCAAAGGTTGAAGTTATTCTGAACTTCCTGCACTCTTGCAAGAATTTAGTCTAATTTCACTACATTTTGATGGCACTGCAAGCAGACTGAATAACTTTGCCCCATTTACAACATTTCAAGACATTTTATTTATTTGTATTTATTTTATGGCTTATTTATATACCACTTTTTAGCCCAAAGCCCCACAAATCAGTGAACAGAATAGTAATAATACAAAATAAAAATAAATAAAATTACCATAAAAATTTAGCTGCAGTAGTAGGCAATTCTGGAGCTAAATCTAACTCTTAGGATCAGGCTAGTTCAATAAACTGGACAACAGCAGCAGAAGTCAGATACTACTAAATGTTCAGCTGCATAATTCTCACTGCAACAGTGATCCATAGAAGACAGATATAAATTTTGGGTGACACTGTCAATTTGCTTTCAGTATTTCCCAACCTAACAAAATGACCTAATGTGAAATCAAAATCACCTTCTCTCTCTTCTTCAATCTGTGACATTCTTAGAGCCATAGCAGATTTCTCCTCTCTGATTTGATTGTGTGCATCTTCAGACTCAGCTACAATTTCTTGCCATTCCAAAAGGTGACTCTGCAGCTCATCCACACTATCAGACTCACTAGCCTGCAGCAAGTGAAGACAGGATATGGAAATAATACAACGAATTCAAGAAATATGAGGAGCTTGAATAACCTGACAGTCAGAAACTTCATATAAATCAAGTTTTCTTTCACACAAACCTAACAGATCAACAAAATACAATTCTATGGTTCTGTGAGTGTAAGTAAATATCCAGTTTAGGGGGGAAATAAAAACTGAAATTTTAATATTGCATTGTGAAGGTGGGCTCCATGCCCTTTGATGGGGGCCTATTTTTGTTCAGTGGGAGCAATAGTATAGGGGTGGGAGAATGAAGGCTAATTGAGACCATCCTTGGAATCAGGCCTGACCAGCACAGAAAAGTGGAAAGACTGGCCCATTCACAGGCTATAAAATGGGTTGAAATAAAAAAACAGCAACAGGCTTTCTTTTGATGCAATAGGCAAACAAACCAATATGGTTAACATAACAATACAGAAACCTATGCTAACGATTCACCAGATTTTTGGTACACCATTTTTTAATAGTTTTCCAGTTCTCTACATTACTGTACTTCACTATTTCTACTAATAGCAATTCAACTAAATTCAGTACACCCCAACAGTAGCAGACCTGCGAAGCTGCCCTCTTCGTAACTTGTTCAAGGTCTGCTTGCAATTTTTGCTGCTGTTGTTCGTAGACTTCCAGCTTATTCAGCAATTCTTCTGTAAAGACAATTATTATTAAAGACAATTATTTACCGGGGAAAATATTTCGATGAAAAAAATTATATTCAAGCTACAATCACAGAAATAATTAGTGTAAGAATGATTTCTACAGACAAAGCAGTGTAGTATTGAAAAATATGTCCAAATAATTTCTCTGTATCCTAGTAAATAATCTCAGTACAGTCAGTGGTTGCTTTCCCTGATCCAGTGGGCCCCAGCTGGACTGCCAATCTTTTGCTGAGTAATCACAAACTGTGTTTTAACCTCCAAGCCTCCACTGCATGTGTGGCTGGCTATCTTGCTGAAGTTTCTCTGGATCAGGACCTCTCAGGTGTCTTTACATTTTTTAAAAAAGAAAATGAATAGACTGCAATTATAAATCAATATTTACTTGGATGAAAGTCTCACTTAAATAAGTGATGTTTACATGCATGAAAACATGGTTTTGATCACACAACATATAAATACCAAAGAAGAAGGAAAATTGAGCCAGGAAGCCCAACTGGTTATATCTCACACAATAAACCTGCATACCAGGCTGACAATGGTTCAAAATCCAGTTCCATATATCTTGTGGATCTTTATTTGCTTACTTGTAATGTGAATTATTGCTTGCAATTTAGTAAGTGGAGGGGGGGACTGAAGCTCTAAACACTATATTCTGACATTATCTTAAGAGACACCTGTTCAACATTATCAGAAAGACAGAAATTTTGTCACTTCTTACCATTCTGAGCTTTAAGTTCAGAAAAAGCTTGTAGTGCAGACTGCAGCTCTTCCTTTTCCTGTTCCAATTCTGAAATCCGGTCATGCAAGGCAGTTACACTCTTATTTGTTGATGTAGCCTATCCCAAAAAATGTTGATTTCTTTGTTAATTTTTCCCCAATACATAGGTATGTTTAAACAAAACCTTAAATTGAACCTCAGACTCTTCTAATAACATCTCTGCCACATCTGTATCAATCCAAAGTATCAATTTTTCTACAAACACAGTGATAAAATTAGTTTGTAGCCGAATGACCCAATAATGCACTAACTGTTCAACTAATAACCTATTTTTGTATACTTAAGGAGAAATGTATTTATTTTTCTCGACACTCTGGCACATTTGTTTTGAAGTTTTACATACATTATTACGCTCATCTTCAAGCTTTGTAATTCTGGATTTGTATAAAGCTTTCATCTTGAGGAACTTAGCTTCAGATTTGCTGGCCTCTTCTGATTTTAGTTTCACTTGAGCTTAAACAAACAAAAACCTCAGTTACTATTCAGAGTTATTGCAAAACTATCACTATAAAAATGTGGTACTGGTTTAGCAAGGATTATATAGGTTTAGCTAGGATTATTTAAGTGTCAACAATACGAGTTTTAAAACAGAAATTAATAAACCATATTCAAATGTGACATTTCAGAATTACTACGAGTTGCTTTACACTGACCAGGTTTGCACAGCCCAGTAAGATGAACTATGGCTTTGCAAAACAGCATGAACATGTGGGTTTGTTCCTGGCTACAGCTCATGGTTAGTAAGTAGAGAGTTTAACCACGAGCCCCAGTTCAGATGACACACTAAGCCAAACCTTGTCTTAGCACAGCACAGCGCAGCAGTAAAAAGCACCGGAGAGGAGCAAAGTGGCTGTGAGCTCCCATCCAGGAAACACATTTCTGCTGTCTTGCTAGGCTGTAGTTTGACTTACCATGTTGTGCATATCACTGTGATAGATTAGATACATTGCAGTACAAAGAAGCAAGCCTCAGGGCTGCATTCTTCCCCCATCCCCTGGTCTATGAAAGAGGCTACACAGGATGAGTGTGTGATCAGAAGACTTAGTATGAATTCAATGCATTGAGCAAGTCATTATAAGAGCTACTATAGTTTACCTTCTAGGTTCGCCAATGTTTGTTTCATTGCAACATCTAAATTACTTTTGTCACCGGAACTTAATTGTTCCAATTGCTTCTGAAGCTGAATCAGGGTTTGGTCTTTCTCCTGCAGTTCTGTTTCATGCTTCTCTCGGATCTCCTGCATGTCAGCATCATATTTCTCTCTGACTTTTCGCAGTTCAGTCTCATGTTTCTCCATCATGTCTCTTAGCTGGGCTCGCATTATATGCTTTTCAGCATCTAGTTTGGACTGAAGGTTGTTTTTCTCTAACTGAAGGTGATTCAGGTATTCATTAATTTCCTGGATTAAAAAACAATAATATTTTAAACAGAAACACAATTCCCTTTTTATAATTTGGAAAATGCATTTATTGTGCATACATACACACTTTTGTGTGTATCTCAAATATGTCTAATACTACATCTGCCATAAAAGTACCCAGATCCTATTTTCTGAAGTAGAAGCAGCATTTAGAGATGCCACCACACTTCATTTTAGCAGGCATTCAGACCCTAATTCCAGCTGCTGACTGATGTGGAATCCTTTCTTGAATGGAAGGCCCTGGTCCCTCTGCAGCATGTTCCAGTCCACAAATAACTAGAAACTCCCAGTGCAGGAAGCCCCATGTCCACAGGCCACATGCTTCTAATTTGGAGAGGAGATACCACCTTCCATTCACTGTATCAGAGGCCTGAGATAATGCACAAACTCTGCAAATGCCTGGAATGGATTGTGGATTTCACCACAGATTGTACAACCTGCACAGAAGTTTCCTTGAAGAGAGGATCAAATTGAATCTGCTGTCTGCAAAAATGTTCAGGAAGAAACAGCAAGCAACTCACATGAGACTAAGCGGCTCTTCCAAGCATTTTATCAGATATAGAATTACTTGACTATTAGCTTAGGGGTTTTTTCCTTTCTTTTCAGAATTATCTCAACACTCAAGCAGGAACCATATCCAATGTGAAATAATGAAAATAATGAAAAAGTATAACCACTGCATTTTTCTTTGGCAAAGGTGATTTTTAAATTATGTGTTGTCTCTTCCTTATGATTTTTTTCTTGTTTATAACATTTATTTATTTATGTTCAACTTCTATGTTGTTTATCACCCAACAGGTCTCCCAAGTATAATCACTACTACTACTACTACTACTACTACGTCTACTACAGATACCCATGAATACAGTCAAATGCATGCAAATACTATATTTTCTATTAGCCTAAATAAGGTTGGAAACCAAATTGCTTGTAACTTTTCAATCCTTGTCCCCTGTTCCTTACTTTTAGCTGCTGGTCTTTTCCATCCAGTTCTTTTTGCAACATGAATATCACCTGTGTCCTTCCTTGCATAACTTCTTCCTTTTCATGTAGCTTCTGTTTCAAGGCTTTCAGTAGCTGTCGCGGATGAAAGGATTTTATTTTACGGAAAGGAAGAAAAGAGAGTTTCTCAATAACTGTCTACTTGCATCCCTGCCAACTCTATCCACTTAATAAAACTAAATTTCACTTTTGTAGGCTGTATGCAGTTATAAAGGTAAAGGTAAAGGGACTCCTGACCATTAGGTCCAGTCGTGACCGACTCTGGGGTTGCGGTGCTCATCTCGCTTTATTGGCCGAGGGAGCCGGCGTACAGCTTCCGGGTCATGTGGCCATATGCAGTTATAGGAGTCATCTATTTCAGAAGTATTAACTATAAACACCAACAGTTCTTGAGGGTATCAAAGGCGGGGAAACTCAATCCCTAGAACTATGAAAAGGTATCTCTACATTTCCCACCAAGTCCTCTACAATTCTCCCTACACCACTATCAATTTTGTTTCACTTTGCTACAACTCTGTTTATAGGACAACAAGTAACAGCAGTGGAGTTTTAAACAAACAAAACAAGTTATTGGTACCTACAGTGAGGTCTTAGTGACTGCAGGGGAAATATCAGAGAATGTCCCAAGACAGAGCTCATAACTCAAAACTGAAAGCTGGTTAGAAAGGACGGGAAAAGAAAACATAAGATGAAAGGAGGCATATATTGGACTGGTTTTGCTTGCCTAAATAAGAGAAATGGGGTGTGTTCTTGTGCTCTGCACTCTGGAGAGAGAAATGACTCCATGGCTGTTGATTTAACTGAGAGGTTATGCACATCCATTAGTGTACTGACTATAGGTACAAACTGACACATAGATTACAGGCTGTTGACTAAAGTACCCTTTCACCTACCTGTTCTAGATCAGCACTAGCATCTGATTTGGCAGCCAGCTTAAAGAGTTCCTGCTCATGTTTCTGGGCCACTCCCATGAGCTCTTTTTCCTTTTCCAAGATCATATTCTGAAACACGTGGATCTTAAAAGCAGAACAAAAAAGTTTCTATAAAACTGATCTACAGTGGTACCTTGGTTCCTGAACTCAATGCGTTCTGGAAGTCCATTTGACTTCCAAAACGTTCGCAAACCAAGGCCCGGGAAACAATGCCGGCAGCTGAAATGGACATTCAGCTTCCCAAAAACGTTTGCAAACCAGAACACTCACTTCTGGGTTTGCGGCGTTCAGGAGCCAAGCCGTTCAGGAACAAAGGTACCACCGTATACATAACAACATCATTAAAGCTTGAATTTTCAACTTTATCATTAGGTGTGTACTAATATTCCCTTAAAATTTGAACAATTTTGGATTAAAACAAGTTAGCTCAGGAAACTCCTTGAAGTCCTACCTTAAAGAACAACATATAGATTATTTGTGCTGTAGGAACTGAGAACAACGGCACAAATATTGTGCAAAAAACCATCACTCTGTGTCTAAAAAGGGGCTTTTCAGAATCCCACATTCGTATCATTTAACATCAAAAATATTCTTGATTGGTTCACTGACCAAGTTTCTTCAAGGCTCCTTCAGCATTTCCTTTTCTTTTTCATTAAGAAACTTTAGAATACAAAACAATAAATAGCGAACAGCTCAACAACAAAATGACATCACTTTTTTAAAGTTACAAATTCAACAGAAGATCCTTTCCCATTTTCCGGCACTAAGAACTTAGAAATTATAGTGCTAATGATACCAGTCTATATGTCTATACGTCAACACCAATCTTCAGAATGTGAATTAGTGACTTTGCCCACTATTGGTCTTTCCAAATTTAAATGAATTTTAAAGGGGCAGTCTATTTTTCATAGTGTAAAAAATTAACTCATTCCACATAGCAAAATATTATTCTGGATTCGTTATACTTTTGAACCTACATATCTCACAGGTAAAGCTTCTTGGATACAGCTGCCTTCCAAACATTGCTACAGCATCAGGGTATCTCCAGCCAGCACACCTCATTAGGCCCAGCAGGGTTCCTACTTTGGCCCCCAAAGCCATTTTCACCAACCCATTCCAACCTGCACTACATTTGATAGCATTGTGTCAGCAATGTGAGCAAGTAAAGAAGGGGCCACCAGGGAACAATCAGGAACTTCAAGTGTGCTCCTGATTCTTCCTTGACAAGCAGGCCTCCCCTCAGTACAGATCAGCTGACTGGTGCTGACAGGGAGTCCCACAGGGATCAACTGCTCTAGGAAGTCCCCCATCAGTAATTCACTAGTGCAGCCTTTGCAGTCCTCAGCGCCGATAAGCTTATGGACACCTAAAACCCCTCTGAAGTCTGTTTACAATTGTTTTGTATTTATCAAGTGATTGACAGGTGGGCAACCCAGCCCACCTGTCAAAAATAGGCCCATAGGGAGTGAGAGGAGGAAGGATCTGGTGGATCCTGTTTCCATACCCTTGCCTGACTGTATCAACAATCCATGGACAATGCTATAGAAGTCTTCTAATTTTGTGTAATTACAGTTCTAGCCACAGCCAGCAGAAAGCATGCAAGCTTTTTTTGTGACACATGTGTGTTGTCTGCTTCAAACACAGAAAGCAGTATATGAAAATTTTGCAATACTTTGCCCTATAATCAGGAGCCAAATCCCAAACATCGAAGAATTAATTGTTTTTGCCAAAGGCAAGCTTACATTTTGTGTATACATTGCTTCTCTTTCCTGGAAATGCTCCCTCTCTTTAATCTGAATGCTTTTAAGGTTTTCATTTTCTTCCAGAAGGCAGCTGCATCTTTGTTCATTGTCTTCAACTTTCTTGATAAGGTTCTGAACCAGAAGTTGCATACTCTGCAATGAAGCCTCCTTTGTGGATAGTTGGTTCTTTGAAGTTCACAAGAAATGACAGTTAGAGGACTAGGATGAGAATCATCCAGATCAGATTAACAACATGGACAAACAAGTATTTATAAGTAGCAGCAATTACTTTATACTTGTAGCAATTGGATGTTTATACTTTCGTGAATAATGCTCAGCATACTGAGAAGTTGCTGCATCAGCAGAGGAACACCCTAGGTAATGGGAAAGATGGCACTTTTTATATAGGTTCACAGCTTAAATATACCTTTAATTCACTGTTTTGGATTAGTACTTCTTTGGCATCAGTTGATCCACAGGCTAGCTGTAAATCAATTATGAAGGCTTCTTTTTCCATTAATTTTTTTTGCTTCTCAGCAAGCATAGCATCCATTTCAGCACCACGCTGGTGTGCAGCATCCAACTCATCAATCTAGAAACAATCAGAAATGTTGTTGTTGGTCACACTAGATATCTACCCACTAAAATCAGCTTCATTTATCTTCTTTGTTTTCCATTACTTTCTCTCCTCTAAGTATCATTCCCTGTTTTCAGCTTTCCCCACCCACAAAATACTCAATAGCTAGGTTGGCCAAAATGGGCAAATTTGTTTCTTTCATTTCTGTGTGGTACTGGAATGTTACTAACAAGGATTTCTGCTACTGGTATTACCGTATTTTTTGTCCCATAGGACGCTCCATCCCATAGGACGCACCTAATTTTTTTTTTTGGGGGGGGGGGAATAAAGGAAAAAATTATTTCCTTTATTTCTCCCCCAAAACCAGGTCTTGGAACAGCGGGATGGCGGCGCTGCGCCTCCCCGCTGTCCCCTGAGCTTGTGGGGCTGGCCAATGTCTGCCCGAAGCGCAGGGCGCTCTGCTTCAGCGCACCCCGCGCTCTGTGCAGCAGGCTGCTATCCGCAGCGTGGGGAGCCCGGCGGGAACTCCCGCGGGCTCCCCACGCTTGCTGATAGCTTCCTGAAGCTTCAGCGAAAGCCTGTATTCGCCCCATAGGACTCACACAGATTTCCCCATCATTTTTGGAGGGGAAAAAGTGTGTCCTATAGGGCGAAAAATATGGTACTTCAAAAACACCAACATCATCAATACTGATTCCACAGCTGGTAACATTGTGGGTTGAATGGGCAGAGAATTATAGAATCGTAAGAGTTGAAAGGGACTCTGAGGATCATCTGGTCCAAACCCTTGCTCTCAACTGGAAGCCTGATACGGATGACTACTGAAAAATCCACTCCTTCTCTGGAATTTAAATATTATCAACTTCAGGAATTCTTAATATTTTAGAGCCAATAAACATACTACAAGCCAGTTTGAATGAATATGGGCTAGCTTCACACAACTGCCCTGCGATCCTCAAATAAACACTGGTACAGTATAGAAATCTAACTTAAAAAATAAAAATAGCTGCTCATTTTTTAGACATAATGCAAACACCCTAAATAAACAAAATCATTACAACCTTGAACAAACCACTACCTTTTTCTGTAGCTCTTCATTTTTTTGGGCATTCTTTGTTTCTAGTTCCTCAACTTTCTTTTTAAGTACCAAGATTTTTCCACGACTTGCAGCCTCAAATAAAAGAAAAGGAGAATTATTTGGGCTATTATAGGAGGACTATTTTTCCCCATTAGACATAATACATACACACTTATTAGGGAATAATTCTAGGCATGTCTATTCAGAAGTAAGTCTTACTGAATTCAGTGGGACTTACTCCTGGGAAAATGGGGTTAGGATTGTAGCCTTAGTCTAACTGAACACAATGGGACTAACTTTTGAGTGAGCATGGATAGGATTGCACAGTTAAAACTTGGATCATAACCAGTAACATGTACACACAGCTAGAGCTTTGCTTGCTGTTTTCATGAGAGATCAATGAGAGATCAAACCAAGACATTACCAATGCCTATTTGATTTTTTTTTTTAAGGATAGAACTCACTCTCTTTTGCTCAGAATTTCCTTCTTGGGTTTCATCTCCTGATAATTGATTTTTGAGTTCCTCTAATTGTGCCGTTAAGGATGTTACTTTCGCTTTGTTCTGCAGCTTTAATTTGGAAATCTTGGCTTCAGAAGCTTCTTTTTGTGCCTGAAGATTATTAACAGTTTATTTTTTTAAACAAAATGCAATCTGCCCAAACAAATAACTTACAAGCATTAGAGAGAGATCTACATATATGAAAATAACAAAATACAAAGCCAATTTTTCCACTGAAAGAACAGCAGAACCAGGTGGCTTTAGGCCTGAAGTGGAGTTATACATTACAGTTACCATTAGCAATTTGGAGTGGATAATCTTAACCCTGGGTTTATTAACAGCATCTGTTCATACTTGGAATACATTTGCATTTTGAGTGACAAACAAGTCTGGCAAGTTATCAAAACTTAAACTAGATGGAAACTGTACCTGCTAATTAACATCACTGTTGAGACACCATTTTGAAATGCAACTTTTAGCTAATATTTAGAGCAACTTGCTCGTGAGACAACTAAGTTCATTTTCATTTCTATATAATAAACAAACTTTATGTACAAATACAATACCTTTAATTGTTGTTCTTTAAGGCATAACTCTTTATCCTTGTCCCTGACAAGTTCTTTGAGTTGTGCTACCAGCTGTTCATTTTGGACCAGTTGTTCTGTCAAATCTGTCACAGACATGCTTGCTGCTTGAAATGGGCCATGAGCCTAAAGATAGAGGAGATAAGTTTGCAACAACAAAATGATGCAGGCAAGACAATTTCAATACATTAATTAAATGTAATATTTCCCATATTTCGGTATAAGAAGAGAGATACAGAATAACTCTTAAATAATTTAAAGCTAATTGCCATACCTGCTATTTACTGAAGGAGAACACTTGAAGCACACACTGAAATTCCCTGCAGCAAGAACTGCACCATTCACTTCAATGGAGAAAGAATGCCTTTCTGGAGGCAGAGCTTCCCTTCCACAGAAGCAAAAGGCAATGAAACAGTTTTTAGAATTGTTCACTATTCTTCTACCCAGACCAGGAATGGGGAACCTCCAACCAGTGGGGTGAATGTAACCCTCTAGACCTCTCTATAAGGCCCTTGGAGCTATCCCCAGGCCTTAATGCTTTTGATCCTGTTCCATGCATTCCTTGAGTGCCTTGGGCTGTCTGGAATGTGTAACTGAAATGTGATGGTGCCTTTTGCTTGCCTGGATGGAGATAAAATTGGGATTAAAAAACCCTGGCTTTAGTGTGGCTGGAATGTAGCCCACAGTATAAAAGTAAGAGCGACATATGTTCAACATCTTGGTACTAACACTTAAGGCCCTATACATCCCAAGATCAACTTACTTCAGAGCCTCGGAGACTTTTTTATTGGTTACGTATGCAGTTGATCACTACATTCTGCACTACAGTTTCTCTTTAAGTTCCAAAAGTAGTTGATGCCCACCCTAGAACAACTTGGCACAGGGCTGTCCATGTGGCTGCCCCTGTTCAGATGACTGGCATTCCTGCCAAGACACTGCAGGCATCCACTATCTATACTGTTTGAAAACAACTGAATACTTTATTTATTTATTTTACAAGCTTTTACAGCTGGATGAAAAGGTCTCTGCCAAAGAAGTTCATGTTATACTGTTTTAAAATCTATCTTAAGGAGGGTTTTTGTATTGTTTTCTAAATTATTTTTAATTGTTTTATTCTATGTTTGTAAATGGCCCTGATGCACATGTAGAAAGGGATTCATAAATGAATGAATGTTGCTCCACCCATCCCCCCCAAAAAGCCTGCAACTCTGGACTCTTGGACTGAAGTATCCCCACCCATGACCTAGATTCAACTTGCAATCATATGCATACATACTTGAAAGTAAGCTCATTAACTCCATGGAGCTCATCTCTAAGCAGACATGTAAAGGATTGCACTGTCAATGTATTAAAACAGAAGTCTTGGTATTTTGTACAATTTACCGTATCTTGAGGCAATTTGAGTCTTGAAAACAAAGAATGTGCTGGGTTGCCCTTACTTTGTTTTATTAAAGCTGAAAGCACAGCATTCAGTTGTTTGAACCCAGTCCCTACACCCAAACAGCCAGTCAACTGGATTTCAGCTTCCTTTAAAGATAAACCAAACATGAATGGAAGCCTACCCCCCCCCCCCACGTCTAACCCTGCCCCTGCTTGGAAAGAGTGAGTTTTTAAAAACTAAAATATGCAAACGAAAGTAGCCCAATGCAGCTTCAATGCTGAATACTAAATAAATATTTAACATTTGATACTAAAGAATCTACAATAATCAGTACAAAGGTTCCTTGTAAAGGTGTTTAGAATAAATGTATCATCAAGTACGGTGTATAAAATTCAAAGTTAAGTCGATTTTTTTTCTTCAAAGTACTTACTCCAGATTTAGTAGCTGAAATATCACCGCTGCCCCATTTCAGCATAGTTTTAAAATAGCTATAGAAAAGCAAAGAGAAATTAGTTTACATCAGTAATTTCAGTGCCAACTATTATCTTCAGCTAAGTTCTAGGTGTACAAATCTGTATACAGCTTCAGACCATATATATAACCTCACGCCAACTGATCACTGAGGTATACAGGAAAGGATCCTCCTGGTGATACCATCTTATCAGAAAATTTGTTGCATACAATATAGGAATCAGACCTTTAGGCTGGAGGCACCTTCTTATTGGAACTTCCACCTTTCTTTTTGGCAGTTATTGAGGACTTCATTTTCAACAAGACTTTTAAGTGGGTACATTGATCCCATTCTGTACCTGCTGTTCCCCCTGCAATCCTATATCTGCAGCTGCTTTTCTGTCACATGGGTTTCTGGACACATGTTTCCTGAGTTGCAAGGGAAAGTAACCCAGGTTGCTGTTAAAAATAGGCTGGAGCAGGAAGAATAAAGTGTCCGCCTTCTGCCCTCAATGTGGGCTACTATTATTCACTACTATTTGTTCACTGCTTTTTATTTGCCTGACTTTGAAGGAAACAGTTCCACCTGTCCTAAAATGCTAGCAATCTTCACATTATCAAAACTCTCTCTCTCTCTCCTCAACTATATACAGACATTCATAATTAGAGTGATCAGGGTGCAGCATATTCAAAGTCAGGAGAAACTAGTTCTGCTAGTTTCCAGCAGAAGTTGACTGTTGATTGGATTCAGAGAAAAACTTGCAGGAAGGAACTGATTTTCGCCCTCCAGAAGCACCCCTCAACCTCTGTTAGGGGTCAGAGGACATAAGGTGGGCTATGGTGTGAAGGGTTGTGCAGGCTGCTGGGAAAAGAGGGAGTGCATATAACTACTGACTGACTAGCACTTCCACCATCAGAGCTGTTTAAAATCGTCACAAAACTTGTACGGTGCTTTAAAAGTTTTAAAAGAAGGACAGCCCCACATGACGCATAGCAGAATAGCCAAAAAAGCAGTGGAAATCAGCACCTGATTTGGAAATAAATATGTGTGTTGTCTAAGAAGGCAAAGAGATGCCTCATAAAGAAGAAAAAAACTGCACTGACTCCTGTTTATACATGTCTGTACACACCCTTATGCCTAGACTCTTGATACAATTACATGGAATTAAGTCCCATTGATTTCAGTGGGGCTTGATTTCTCACAATGGCCATAATCTGAGGCCTATTAAACTTGTATATAGGCTTAGATGAGTACAGCAGCATTTTAAGCTTTCTGTTGTAAACAGCAGCTCTCCCATCTTTCATGGAATGCTGCTTCTAACAGTTTTGGAAACAGATTTTGATTTAGTACCAGGAAGCTGCTATTTAAAAGGGGAAAGATTAACACATCATAGCAGGCATAGATAGTATTACATCTAACTTTGGATCAGAGCCCATTACTTCTGCAGCTAAAACTCTCTAGTCAATCACTTGAGTTTTAGTAATTGCATAGGAATCTTAATAATGAAAGTTACTGTTCAGGACTCACAAATGTCACTAAACAAGTTTAACAGCACACCAAGGAGCTCCCTACTCACTCAGTGTAAGTGGAGTTATTTTAGCAAAACAAGTTTTACTTTTGACCAACCATCAATGGTGTTTTAGCATGATTAAAACACCCAAAGGCTTGGGACAGGCAACTGCTTCTTTAAAAGCAATACTGGAATTACTAATACTCAATGATATCAAAATTGTACCATAAAGGCTTTTATTTTTAAAAGTGTATGTGCTGTGCTAACCTATGGAAAAAGTTTTTTTGTGCCCCAGGTTTCATGAGTGGTTGAAGCAGCTTCCAGTGCATACACTGTTTTGAACCACTGGTGAAGCTAAGGGAAGAGAAAATAACCTTCTTCGACAGTAACAACATTAAAATTACTTTATTTACACACAAAAAGTTCTCTAAGCAGCTCTCACAATAAGAATAAATCTTAAAAAGCAACATAATGAAAATTCAGTAAGATATAACACAGCAGCAAAACACCAAATAAGTGCAAAAACAAATAAAAGAAAAAGGGGAGAAGATTATAAAACAAATAAACAGAGCTGGACAGGATTATGTCTGGCACTGGAGAGACATTAAAGACAATGCCAGGCTCAGCTCTGTTTGGAAGACATTCCACAACCCTGGAACTACCACTGAAAAGGCCTGCTCATTCATACCCACCTTTAAACTTCACTTGGCAGGGAAGGATAAGAGGCATACCTCTGAACTGCTGGGAATCACCGGGGGGGGGGGGGGGAGAGTGCTGCTGCACACAGGTCCTGCTTTGGGGCTACTCAAATGCAGCAGGATTGTTCGTATGTCCTTAAGGGCCCCAGATGAAGAGGTAAGTAGCTACACGTGGGAAGAAGTTTCCAAGCTATGGAAGGTCTTACAGATCAAAAGCAGCACTTTGAATTGGGCCCAGAAATGGACTGGGAGCCAGTGAAGATAACAGAGAGTACTGGCATAATATTTGTGCAATACTCAGTTCTATTATCTATCTTGCATCTATATTCTGTACCAACTGAAATATCCAGAGTTTTTAAATGCAGCCGCACAAACAATGCACTGCAATGATCAGAATGAAAGGTTACCAGGCATAGATCACTGAAGAAAGGCTGTAAGTAGGGTCATAGCTGGCATAGCAACCTAAACTTGTAGAAGATGCTCCATGGCACAAAGAGCATTTGTCATTTTTATGTGCACATGCACCTATCCAGAAGTGCTATCCATATAGGAAATTTGAAGCAACCCAGAGCATTTTTCTTTGTCCTAAAAAGAGCACAGAATATTGAAATATTGAAATAATATATGCTTTAAAAGGTGCAAAATGCTTTATAACCTGATCAGGTTGTGAAGCATTTTGTACTTTAAAAAGTACATTTTATTTCAACATTTTGTACTCTTTTAGGACAATGAAAAATGCATTAACAGCTATAAGTTTGCTGTATTACTAATTCTTTTGATTCTATCATTACAAATAGATCCCCCAATGCTGTTGTACCTTGTGGAAAGATGCTCTGCTTGCTTTAAAGTTACTGTTGTATGAATAAAATCCGATACAATGTTATCCATAACTTTAGGAGCTGTTCTTCAAACGTACTACATATTGACAGTTTTATAAGCACAGGTTGGTTGATTGGTTGGTTGCACAACACGTTCATCCACAAATGAAAAGGGCACGCTAGAAGCTGGTTTATATCTACAGGGGAATATTTTTACATTAAAATGCTTCCACAAAGGTAGTGAGAAGATCACTCAGAAGCCTAGGTGTGCATTACTTGAATAGAATACTGTGTTGTTTTACATGTGCTCTTGCAGAATACTTCCAAATGGGTGTATATGGATAAAATTCCACATCCAGACTTGAACACTTACGCATTCTTCATTAAATTATCTTTCCATTGATATATAATTTTATGGTATTACTCCAAAAAAGTGGTGTGATGAGCCATCATTGCCAAAAGAAGATGACACCTGATTGGCTCTCTAAACCATGGGTAGGCAAACAAAGGCCCGGGGGCCAGATCCAGCCCAATCACCTTCTAAATCCAGCCCGTGGGCGGTCCGGGAATCAGCATGTTTTTACATGAGTAGAATGTGTGCTTTTATTTAAAATGCATCTCTGGGTTATTTGTGGGGCATAGGAATTCGTTCATGTCCCCCCCCCCCAAAAAAAATAGTCCCCCCCCCCCAGGTCTGTGGGACAGTGGACTGGTCCCCTGCTGAAAAAGTTTGCTGACCCCTGCTCTAAACACTCCTTTTTCTGGTTATATGGCTATAACTTTTGATAGAATACAGTTAACTGAACAAACCTTGTTGCATTACATTCATCATTAAATTATCTTTCCATTGATATATAATTTTATGGTATTGCTCAAAATAAAAGTGGTGTTATTAGCCATCAAATCTCGGAAATACACTTTTCCCAAAAGGTTTCCACAATTTTGGTCACTAGTGTATTTCAGCCCTGACTTGATGTCACCAACCCAATGCTTCTTCCATAGACCACATCAGGGTATAGAAAACTGACTCTCAGTCCTATATCCACTCAGAGGTCAGTCCTACTGGGTCCAACTCAAAGATAGGGAGGTTCCTATGACTCTACCTAGGAAGGCAGCAGTGGCGACAGGAACTCCCCACCCGCTGCACCCAATGAGCAGTTACCGAGAAAGGAGCAGTTCCTGGCTTCTCAGGTGAATCCCAAACACCACTAAAACAAGGAAGCAGCTCCCTAAAGAACTCAAATGACTAACCAAGCTAAGGAGACTTTCCTTTGCCCCTCCATTCCCCGAGAAACTGCTGAGCGACACAGTCGCACTTGGGGGGGGGGGGGAGTCACTCCCCCCGCCCTGGTGAATCAATCTCTCTCTAGACAAGAAATAGTCCGGTTTCGAGAAGGATCTCAAAGGACGGACGGCCGTATCTCTCGAAGGCATCCAACGGACTGGACTCCGAGACAACGGCCCTGCCTTCCTGGAGTTCCAGGTAAGAACCCCAAGGGCGAAGGGGGCGGGGCCTCCCTTCGGTTCCTTTGGGCAGGCGACCCTCGCTCTCTCTCTATCTCGCTGCAGAAGCCCGGATGTAGGGTGGGGGTGAGGGGCCGGCAGCGCCCCGAACTCACCTGAGGGAAGGAAGAGTGTCCGCCGGGAGCGAGGCGCCGCTCACCGCCGCCTCAGCGGGACCCGAGCGGGCGCAGGCCGGACCTTATAGGCCGCCGCCGCTGCTGCTCCTCTTCGTCCTCCTCCAGGTGGAGAGCCAGCCGGGAGAGTCATCCCGACACACCAGCGAAGGCCGCTGGCCGGGACCGGGTCGCTTTTCGGCGTGACGGCTGTGTTGTGCGTGCGTGCGTGCGCGAACCTGGCGTGCGTGCGCAGAGGCGTCGAGCGCAGCCAATCGGCGAGCAGGGTTTCCCAAACCCGTCCGGCCACTTTCCCCCTCCCTTGCGGTGTTGGGCCAACTCTTTCCATCCACCTGCCGGTAGGTGTCATGGCAGGCGGGGGGGAAGGCAGAAGCTTCGTATCCCGATTTTAATGCAGGTCATTTCTTCGCTTAGCATTCAGGAAACGAGAGCTAAAAGGGAGGGAGGAAAGGGTGGAGAGCGTCGTGAGCTGAGTCTTCTGCTCCCCACCTGTAATTCGAGGCATGGGTCGAGCATGGGGTTGGGGTGGGGGGTGGAGAAAGCGCTGCTCAGAGGATCTCGAAATGCACGTGCGTTTTCGAAAAAGAGGACTATGCTCTTTAATAAGTTACTTTGTTGGCTACAGCAGTGTATGGGGTGGTGCTGGCTGCGAGGCTTTGCGGATCTTTTATTAAGAAAATAGGTTTGGTTGGTTCCTCAGTTTCTCATATATTCAGCCTATACTTTTTACCATTCTAAGGCCATGTTCAAATTTGTTCTTTCAACAAATATGGTACTACACAGTGCTCATTTTTTCTTTTTAAAAAAATGGTTAGCAGTACTCTCATTTTGGGGACGCGGGTGGCACTGTGGGTTAAACCACTGAGCCTAGGACTTGCCGATCAGAAGGCCGGCGGTTCAAATCCCCGCAACGGGGGGAGCTCCTATTGCTCGGCCCCTGCTCCTGCCAACCTAGCAGTTCGAAAGCACGTTAAAGTGCAAGTAGATAAATAGGTACCGCTCCGGCGGGAAGGTAAACGGCAATTCTGTGTGCTGCTCTGATTTGTCAGAAGCGGCTTAGTCATGCTGGCCATATGACCCAGAAGCGGTCTCTGGACAAACACCGGCTCCCTCGGCCTATAGAGTGAGATGAGCTCCGCAACCCCAGAGTCGGTCACGACTGGACCTAATGGTCAGGAGTCCCTTTACCTTTACTCTCATTTTGACTCAAGAAAACCACCATTTTATAGTTTGCATCGGGAAAAATAAATACACTAAATGGACAAAAGTACATACAAAGATTCACAATATGTTTAGGGATATGCATACCCCTGTGTACCCACCCCCCAAAGCAATACCCAACTCTCTTCTGTTTAGGTCGCCTTTTCTTTCCTTTCCATGGATTCTAGAACCACCACTAGAGGTCCTCTCTCACTCATTCATGTGTAGCCCAGGAAAAGCTCATGATTTCAAAACACTCAGTAATATAAACACTTGTCATTTTCAACCCCTCTCCTCCTCCCTCCCCAAAGGTCCCTTGCCTCTCCCGCCCTGATCTCGCCACTGTGATCCATGCAACGGTCACCTCCAGGCTTGATTATTGTAACTCGCTCTACGTGGGGCTGCCCTTGAAACTGACCCAGAAACTCCAGCAGGTGCAGAATGCCGCGGCAAGACTCCTTACGGGGTCCTCACCGCGGGATCACATTCATCCAGTGCTATACCAGCTGCACTGGCTCCCAGTGGAGTACAGGATCAGGTTTAAGGTGCTGATTTTAACCTTTAAAGCCCTATACAGCCTAGGACCCTCGTACCTACGGGACCGCCTCTCCTGGTACTCCCCACGGAGGACCTTTACGGCCTACAAATAATAACGCCTTGGAGATCCCGGGGCTCAGAGAGATTAGGCTGGCCTCGACCAGGGCCAGGCCTTTTTGGCCTTGGCCCCGGCCTGGTGGAACGTTCTGCCACAAGAGATCAGGACATCTTTCCGTAGGGCCTGCAAGATAGAGTTGTTCCACCAGGCCTTTGGTCAGGGCTCAGCCTGACTGCCATTTTCTTTTTGTATAAGAACTAATATGAAAGAGGCCTCCCAGCATTCTCACATGCCCATATAAGATCAACGTAAACAGTTGGGCCAATGAGCACTTACTGTTCCCAACCCTAACCCTGCGGAAAGCCATCTAATTAGACTTTAATTTGATTTTGAACTGGTTTTAAGAGGTAATTTAATTCTTGTTTGATTTTATACTAATGTTATATATTTGATATTAGCCACCCTGAGCCCGACTTTGGCCGGGGAGGGCGGGATATAAATAAAAGTTTCTTATATATTATTATTATCATTTAAACTTGCAGCTTCTTTTCACACTTCCAGGCATCCTGTTTATTGAGTATTCATCCTGACTTTTGCAGGGAGACCAGGCAACATTGTCAATATAATATGCATTTGTTTGTGGGGAGATTAGGTGAAGTTTTAGCAAAGTAAGTATTATCCCATACTTTCTAGTGCATTTTTCTGTCACATTCCTTGTTGCAAAAAGTCCAGTCTTTTAAGGAAGCAGGTTTGCTGTGAAAGGCCTCCCAGACAACGATAATTGAGCAACCTGAATTGACAGAATGTGGTTGAATCCTGCCTAAAAATAGCAAAAGCCTGGAAGCTTCTTAAGTGTGAGGAGGAAAATTTTAATTTCTAAAAAGATAGTTGCTGTCCTCAAACACTTGCAGAAGTGCATTATATCTTAAGTGACCTGCTTCTCTAGCCAGGGTATTTCTGTTCCCGGAAAAGCATTTTTCTTATGTGTGGAAACTGGTAGCGGTCATTGAAAAGAATTCAACTTGTACTTTTTCCCCCCCCATTATCACTTTATGTGGCTCCTCTTATTAATTAAAAGAGATTCCAGAGCTAAGTACTGCTGAACATCCATACAAGTTAAGCCTAAGCTTGGGAGGGGTGGAGGAGATAGCAGTAGTTGCTTGACAGCTCATTGCTTAAAATAGCCTGGCTCAGCCTTGAGTCAGTTTGTTCTGATGAATCTTTCTTTTTTGGTGGCTGGAAATGCTGTTCAGGCACAGCAGTTGCTTGCCTTGATGCACGCACACACAATGCTGTTTTTAGCTAGTTATATGAGTATGTATTGTTTCATTCTGACTTTTTGAAGCAAAATGAAGTTCAGCACAGCTTTATAAGTTGACGCTCCTTTAGATGACAAGCGTTTGATCTTTTTTTAATGAATTTGTATTTATTGAAAAAATGATTGAGTTGAACAGACTTTATGAGAGTGCAAATGCAAGGTCATATGTATGCAGTACAGTGGTACCTCAGGTTAAGTATTTAATTCGTTCCAGAGGTCCGTTCTTAACCTGAAGCACCACTTTAGCTAATGGGGCCTCCTGCTGCCGCCGCGCCGCCGGAGCACAATTTCTGTTCTTATCCTGAAGCAAAGTTCTTAACCTGAAGCACTATTTCTGGGTTAGCGGAGTCTGTAACCTGAAGCGTATGTAACCTGAAGCGTATGTAACCCGAGGTGCCTCTGTACTAGTCCCCAAACCATGCCAGCACTCTGAAATGTTAAACTAGTTCTCTAGCAAGATTCAGTCGGCTGTCTTTTGGTTTCCTTGTACATACGCCTTGGAAATGAGTTTCATCTCACACTGTGACAAGTGCTCAAAAAGTATTCTTTTTCTCTCTTATTTGAATGAAGGCATAATTGCAAGATTCTATGACCTTTGGTTATGCTTTGATCAGAACTAGGATGCATATATGAGAAAATGGGTGCAAGATTTGGGTCAAAGAATAACCAGGAAACAAAGGAACTGGATTTGGGACAACTTCCATTCTATTATAATTTCTTCCTAAAGGAGAACTATTTAAAAACCTTCTGTGAATGGCATTTAATGCCTTATGAATTGAATATATAAATTAGGATCAGATAAATGTTGATGATGTGGATTAAATAAAGCAGATTACATACATATATTTTGGAATTGTTCTCAGACAGAAATATTCTGCAAATATGTTCAGGTTAATATCTCTGATATGTTAGGATATCACATACCCTTGGAACCTATTATTTCTCCTTGGTTATCTGAAAGATGTTATTCTGAAAAATGATCAAGAGATAGTACTCAACTTCATAACTACTGCTTAGATTATATAATAGCTAAAATGCCTTTGCCCATTTTATACTTTTCATTTCATGGGATCAAAGTGCCATCATGCTGAAAATATTTCACATACAATAACCAATGCTAGGGAAGGTCTGAAGACATGTCTTTTTCCTCCAGTGTTTGGTCCTTTTCATCTGCATTCTTTTTTCTTTGATGTTCAAGGATCCATTCTGTGGGATCTATGTTTAACATTTTCCTTACCCACTCATCTCTTTGCATGCCATCAACAAACTCTTTCAGTGAAATTTTTCCTGGAAGAATAATTTCAAAAATGGATTAAAAGAGTTTCGGCCATAACTTAAACCAGTGGCTCAGGGTATCAAATACAAGCTAGGAGCCACATCAGAACTTTTAGGAATTTCCAGTGTACACAACAAAGGTCAGAATCACCTTTGGGACTGGGAAGCCAATGCCTTTCGTATCATGGAAGGGATGGCTTGCCATTTGCTCTTACTGAATAGTGTAGTGACTGTAGTGTATATTCTAAAAAGAGAATTGCTGTGCATTCCCAGATGGGTGAGTAGTTATGGTTACTCAGGAAATTTGCTTTAGGAGCCCCCAGAGCACAGCAATATTTCATTTATTGCCCTTTTACTTCTATAAATGTTTAAAGAAAAAGAGCTTAAGCCCCACCCCACCCCTTTACTTGTATATCGGATTGAACTTGGTGGTTTGGCATCTTACTACATTTGTTGGTGAAAATATGCCTGTGACACTCCTGGTCCTCTACTAAGCGTGAAATTTGTTCCTCTGAGCTCTTTGAGTTTGACATCCTTGCTTCAGAGCAAGTGTTCTGTAGAGTGGAGTCTTGTTCTGCCACGGAAAGACCAAAGTAGATTATCTGTTATCATTACCCATAAATGAATATTATCTTACATGCAAAGTACTTCATTTGCTCAGCTTCATCATATTATAAGATAGGCTAGTATTATTCCCATTTACAAAGGGGAAATGGAGTCTGAGAAAGAAAGGGGAAACAAGTGCAGAGTGTTGCTTTGTAGCTCTTCTTCCTCCTAGCTACTGTTGGTCAGACACGGAAGGACAAGAGGAGCCATGGGGGCATGTTGTACTTGCAGTTTCCTGAAGCCAAGCCACTGACCTCAGTTTTTAATCAGGATACTTCTTAATAAACAATAAAGTCAAAACATTATTTTCTGTATAGTTATGGTGACTCTTAGGTTCCTCCCAGGGAGTCTTTTAAGTGAGTCACTAAGAACTGTATTGTTCTGCCAGCCGAACAGTTATGCAACTGAAAAGCTGTCCTGAGACATCTTATTTCGATAACCTCTATTGTGTATATATCATAGCTCACAGCTGAGGCATTACCAGAAAAGCGTAGCCCTTTTCTACATGATTGGCCGTTCTTCCCAAATTCCCCAAGATAATTAACTTAGGCTGCAATCCTAAACAAACTTTCAAGGGAGTACGTCCAATTGAATAAGGTGGGACTTGCCTCTGAACAAACAGCTGTAAAGTTAGTGGCATTTGCCAGTCTTGCATAACTGGCAGCGACCAAGCGTCCATAACAGCTAATGCTCAAGACTCCAGTGTAACCAAAAACTGGAAGGCAAAATGAGAGGGCTGTGCAAATAGTTTGCAAACTGTTATGTGTTTCCCTGGGGGGGGGGGAGGATCCAGCAATAGGCAGAGCCTGGGGCACTTCTCTCTCAACAGCAAAGCTTTAGTATAAAACCGACCAAGCTGCTGTGCTAAAACTGGAAGCCGCAAAGAGGCAGTGGGTATGTGGGAGCTTCCGGACAGAGGAGTTCCTCTCACTCCTGGCTAGGACGGTTTAAGCCCTGTATGATTAATTCTCAAAATGCAGGTCTTCATCCACAAATCAGTGAGCTACATACCATGCAACAGTCTGTTGATATGAATAGCATTCGAGCCAAATGGCTTCAAATATTTGTCTTCTGTTCTTGAAAAATGATGTGTCAAGAGCAGAGATATGTCTGAAAACTAGTATTTCTGTGTTATACTGAAAATATGACTGCACTGACGGCACTGTGTTGTGCAACAATATTAGAGCTTGCAGGCTCTTGAACTTAAAGTGTGGTACCTGACAGGGCCTAGAGGCAGAGGCCAGAGTATTTGGATGATTAGCCTAGGGTTTAGTCCAGCACTCTTTTGTGGGTCCAGAACAGAACCCTTCACTTTTGGAGCAGATATGGGAGTAGCACCTAATACAAAAGCCATCCATTCACTTAAAGTGCACAGCTAAAAGACACAGAGGCTGGGGGAGAAACAGCCTGGCACTTTCCTTTTTTGGCAGTGAGCCTGAAAGCTAAAACTTGCCAGTTCATTTTTTCTGAATGGTCAGCATTGTTCCCAGGTAGTATATCTCAACATATTTGTTCAAGAGGAATTGTTGGCATCTCTCTGTCTCAGATGACAATGGAGTGCGTCTTCAGGGGTGAAGTCAAACCACTGTGTTAGCCGCACCAAAGTGACCTCCCCGGGACACAAACCTGGGCAGTGTGTGGAGGTCCTAGGCTGCCCAGACTACAAGACTCACTGATGTGGTCCAAAAGGCAGTAGAGCAATACATTTGGCAACAGCTTGGCTGCAGGAGTTGCCGGAAGGAGGTGTACAAGGCGCCACCTGTGTTAGGGACTCTACTCTGGAATTATGTAGGGTTTACTCCCTAAGCATTTTTCTCTGGAAGATACCCCACAAAGCAATGGAAGTATGGGATCAGAGATGCCTTCTTCTAGAAAAGCTACTTTCCCAGGCTGACGAGCCCAATCTGCCCCTCACTTCCCCCTCTACAGCAAATGCAGAGCCATTGGACCCACTATCACTTACAAGCCACCACCACTTTTTGGAAGCCCACAGATAATTCTAACAATAAAGTACATTTACCATCATTATTTTCATCCATAAGTTGAAATATTCTGTTACACACTTCCTCCGGGGTTGACATCTGAGTATCCATATTTCTTGCCCATCCTTGTTTGACATTATAGACACTCTGGGGGAAATTAATAATTAAAAAAAACACACGTATTTATATGGCACCGTCCATACATGGCACTTTACAAAGTCACTTACAAATTGGTTGTCAACACATAAGGGAAATAGGAGAGGAAGGGGACACAGGCAGGGGTAGAAAGTAACAAACATAGCAAACTAAAACCCATGCCTGGGTAGGCTTGCTGAAATAAACAGGATTTCAGCAGGCACTTAAATCAATATACAGTAGTGAGACCATTCGCCTAATGTCAGTAGGCAGGGGATTGTAAAGGATAGATTTTGCTGCACTAAAAAAATTGTTCCTCTCAAATGCAGAACAAACATTATATGGCATTTGTAAACTTCAAGTTCCGTTGATCAAAGTGGTTGAACAGGTATGTATGAGGCAAGATAATGTCGCAAGTAAACTAGTCCCAAGCCATTAGCAGTTTTATATACCAATAGTAAAACCTTGACTTGGCCTGGAAGCAAACTGGCAGTCCGTGCAAATCCTTTTGTAAACCACTTAGAGACTGTTTGGATATTAAGCAATGTATGATAAATCTTCTTGCACAAATCAATGCTCCCACTATATGTGCATTAATGACACACACACTGGCCAAGATCTGGTGCAACTTCTCTGGGGTGAGACACTATCTGTGGACCAATATGGGCATAGATTCTTTTATTCTTCCTGACATTGTATTTAGAGGTTGTTTTCCCCATATGTTTTGTATAGGCTATCAGCACTTTTGGAGTTGATGTATCTAGCCATTTATTTTCCCAGAGGAGGTTGGTAGACTCCTGCATGCAGCAGCCAGTATAAATAATAATAAATAATAATAATAATAATAATAATAATAATCCCCCTTCGGGGACAACGAAATTACTTGACTGCTCCATAAAAACACTAATTAAACAATACAGTATCCTACAGCGGGACGCGGGTGGCGCTGTGGGTAAAAGCCTCAGCGCCTAGGGCTTGCCGATCGAAAGGTCGGCGGTTCAAATCCCCGCGGCAGGGTGCGCTCCCGTTGTTTGGTCCCAGCGCCTGCCAACCTAGCAGTTCGAAAGCACTCCCGGTGCAAGTAGATAAATAGGGACCGCTTACTAGCGGGAAGGTAAACGGCGTTTCCGTGTGCGGCTCTGGCTCGCCAGAGCAGCGATGTCACGCTGGCCACGTGACCCGGAAGTGTCTCCGGACAGCGCTGGCCCCCGGCCTCTTGAGTGAGATGGGCGCACAACCCTAGAGTCTGTCAAGACTGGCCCGTACAGGCAGGGGTACCTTTACCTTTACCTTTACTATCCTACAGCAAGGGAGATTAGATGACTTTCAAAGTCCGGGCTTCCCATTCAGGGCCGAGATCGCTCTGGAGAAGAAGCTGTTCTTAAGACGGCTCGTTCTTGTCTTCATCGTCCTGTATCTCCGTCCCGACGGCAAGAGCTCGAAGAGACAATGACCAGGATGCGATGGATCTTTTACTATGTCCAGTGCCTTCCTATGGCACCTTGTGGCATAAATCTGCTCTAAGGTGGAGAGTGGGCAGCCAACAATGCTCTCTGCTTATTCCTGTGGTTCAGTGCCCTAAATGGAGGCATCATTCTGTCAAACTCCCACAGATGAGTCTGTTTTCATTCGGAGCAGATGGAGGGACAAACCATGTACACCCCAACAGAGGAGGGTGCAAAATAAGGGAGCAGTTGGTTTCAGACAGTGAGTGAGGTGTGCATAACAAACAAGGCAGCATTGGCAAATTAGACACTAGCGGCAGAAAGTCAGAAAAACAGAGAAATACATCCACAAAGCCCTGGACAATGCAACCTGAACTTCAGGTCAAAAATTCTGGCACTGATTCTTTTCTCTACAGTTGGGGTTCTTATAAACTAAGGCAGCCTCTCTACACAAGTACAGAAAGTTGCTAAGAGAGCTGGGAGTTCCTTACTCCCCACTCTCAATCCAGAATTCGTATAATACTGTATATATTTTTTGACTTTGTCCCAGAGTAGTGATTGGAACATATCAGATTGGAAAGGGCAGCTGTGTGTATGCATATTAATGATACCAATGAAAACAATCTCTCCTTTTCCTCCTTTCAATGTGATCATTGTGCAGCATTCAAATTTTGACTTAAATCATGCCATAAGGCTGATCTCTTCCCCCTCCCCACCCTGTTCTTCATCTGACACCTGGGATGTATAGCGCACCTGCCATTCAGCTTACATTTCTTTTAGTAGTCTTTTAGATTCAGCTAAAAGCCAGTGTAGTGGTTAGGTTGTTGGACCTGGGAGACCAGAGTTCAAATCGCCACTCAGCCATGAAGCTCACTGGATGGCCTTCCTCCAGACGCCACCTCTCAGCCTAACCTACTTCGCAGGGTTGTTGGGATTGCGTGAAGACGGGGAGAATCATGAGCACCACCATGAGCTCCTTGGAGAATAGGTGGGATATAAAAGGTAACGGTACCCCTGCCCGTTCGGGCCAGTCTTGCCAGACTCTAGGGTTGTGCGCCCATCTCACTCAAAGAGACCAAGGGCCAGCGCTGTCCGAAGACACTTCCGGGTCACGTGGCCAGCGTGACAAGCTGCATCTGGCGAGCCAGAGCCGCACACGGAAACGCCGTTTACCTTCCCGCTAGTAAGCGGTCCCTATTTATCTACTTGCACCCGGGAGTGCTTTCGAACTGCTAGGTTGGCAGGCGCTGGGACCGAACAGCGGGAGCGCACCCTGCCACGGGGATTCGAACCGCCGACCTTTCGATCGGCAAGCCCTAGGCGCTGAGGCTTTAACCCACAGCGCCACCCGCGTCCCAGGTGGGATATAGATGCAGTGAAATAAATAATAATTCATGGTAAAGAGGTTCAACCAATCTCATGGTTTGGCATAATCCTGCCACGTCATTACTGGGGACCCCTCTTCTTCTAGAAGGACTTCTTACCTTCACCATTTTCCTTAGTTCATCCTTATCAAGAAAGCCATTCCGGTTGGTGTCGTACACTTTAAATGACCACTTCAGTTTGTGCTCAAGTTTCCCTCTGAGTACTAGGTTTAAAATTGCTACGTATTCCAAAAAGTCTATCATGTTATCCTGAAACATTAATAGAAAAGCAATCACTTGAAAACATCAATATTTTTAAAATTATCCAAACAGAAATGGCAGAACAATCATAATTTTTGATGGGTGCTCCTAGGATAATTCCAACCTGAATTAGATGGATGTACACAGAAGTTATCTACAAGTGTTTTGGAAAATTATACTCACCCCATTCGTGTCAAAGGATTTAAATGCATTCTCAGCATATTCAGATGCTTCACTCTGGCTGGTAATGCCAAAAAACTGCTTAAATTCATGCAAATGTAGACCTCCGCTGGGGCATTCTAGAACAAACTTTTTGTACATATCCTGTAATTCTGCCACCTCTGTTCCTTTCATGTTACCAGTGTGGAGCTGCCCCATGCTCTAAGAACAGTTAAACCCCAGTGAGGCTTCAAATGCCTTATAAATATTCTACCCTGAAAGTGTAAGTAATTTACAGTGATGTTATGAAACAAAGATTTGTCTTAAAGCTTTAAACCAGAACAAAGGGCAGCTTCTATAATCCAAACACAATGCCTTTCTTATTGTGTCCAGACAATTGAGAGCATTTTCTCTTAGCAGAGTAGCTTGCATCATAGTTATATTTTTGGAGTTCTAATAATGCCAATGCACTCATGTTGACCACATTGCATGCAGTCTTGGAACTGGGCTGCAACAAAGTACAACAAACCTTAGCAACAACATGGCTACAGCGGAGGCATCCTGCAATTGGAAAAGGAGGACAAGGTCATTCAGTTAGATCACTTGTTGGTTGCAATCCCCCTGCACAGGAGCCAATTCCTAGGGGCCATGGGGGCTTTGCCTCCCACAATAAAATATTTGAGGGGCTGCCTCCCACAGTTGATGGAGATTCCCATTCAAATGGTGTGTGTGCAATGTGTCATGTGATTATGTGGGATGGGGCTTACCAGGGCTCCCAAAATATTTTATTCAAGCTGGCACCCTTGTCCCCTTGTAAAAGGTTATTAACAAATATTTAAAAACAACACACACATTATTCGGGCTATCAACTGTCCATGCAGAAATATGTATATTGGGGAAAACATGTAAGAAGCTTAAGACTAATGAATACCAAAGTAACTTTTTTTTTTTTACAAAATAGAAGAAATGGCACTTTTTGGTGTTTGTTTGAGGCATAGCAGTGTATGATTCTGACAGCACAAAAAGATGGGGTTGTGGGAAATTCATGACTGGATCTCAGATTTATAAAAGGTTAAATATAGCTGCTGGGAACCCTGATATGGATTGGGACCATGGCACGAGGGAAAGCAGGTTTAACTATCCTCACATATAACACACACAGATTTTGCCAATAAGGGTACAGTGGTACCTCAGGTTACATACGCTTTAGGTCACATACGGTTCAGGTTACAGACTCTGCTAACCCAGAAATAGTACCTCGGGCTAAGAACTTTGCTTCAGGATGAGAACAGAAATTGTGCAGCGGCGGTGCAGCAGCAGCAGGAGGCCCCATTAGCTAAAGTGGTGCTTCAGGTTAAGAACAGTTTCAGGGTAAGAACAGACCTCCGGAGCGAATTAAGTACTTAACCTGAGGTACCACTGTACATGCATACATTGCCCTGCTTAGGAGGTGGAAGAATATTTTTATCATCACCTTTGCTACATTGTGTTGGCCAATGTGGCTAACAACAACCAACATACAACTAGGAACAACAACAGCAAAAAGATAAACAGCCTGTTAAAAACAACAGCAGATAGAACATATAAGTTTGACAGGTCAAAAGCCTGTTTAAATAAAAAGGTGTCTTAAATTTAGTTCAGAAGAGCAACAAAGAGGGGGCTAAATGGTGCTCCCTGCAATGGAAGTTCCACAGCCTGGGCACCAAACATTCAGACCTTGGTAGGACAGCAAGAAAGGAATCTTTCAGAGGTTTGTGTAGAAAGCGGACCTAAGTGAGGTTAGGATATGACTGCATCCTGTCCATTGTTTTCATCATAAAGCAGGAGCAGGGACCAGAATGACAGGGACAGAAGTCGTCTCTTTGAGATTTTAAAATGCTAGCTGCCGTGAAAATGCTTCATAACCACCTAGTTTTCACAAGAAAAGGAAACAAACATGCAGGATGAATCATCACATGCCAGGTTTAATTAGTTGTGACTGAGCTTTGATAACAAGAGCCTGAGAAATGTCAATACAATACATCGCGTATGGCTTGCCATTGTGGCATCTGCAGAGATTCAACATAATGGAAAATGAGACAGCTAGTCTGGACCCAGATTTTCTTCATTGAGGAATTATTTACCATTGATTCTATTAATTCTGAAGAAATACATAGTGATGAGGAAGCTTTGCAAAGGGAGACTGTGTTGCCATCAATCAGTACAGCTCAGTCTACCATGGGGAAGTTATTCCAGCCGATTTATGACACAAATGCAATGAAAACTTCAGATATCAACTTTAAGGTCAGGTTCCTGCAGAGAGGGATGATTCTGAGAGTGTGTGTGTATGTAGTCAGGAATGCTGGCCAAACCCAGCAGGCAGGCCTGTCCATGCCATTTATTAGGAAGATATCTTAGTGGTCTATGATAGCTGGTGGATGTTTCCTCAAGAGCCAAGAAACAGCCAGAACTCACCTGACAGTCCTGAATGGGGAGAAACTACTGGAGAAGGTCACATGCCTCCCACCGCCAAGCTAAGGTGGACTCTGTGAGAAAGATCATTTTAGACCAAGCACAAGCTTTAGTGTAAGCTAAAGCATATAGGGACTCATGTGGGTCCTTTGGGGGGAAACCATATAAACTTCCCTAGAGCATCAGCCACAGTCTGAAGGTAAGAAATCCTTGCCTAACAGCATCTCCTCTCAATCCTGTGCTCCTTACAAGGAGGTGTTCAGTGTCTTGCTTGAGCTGAAGTCTTCTTACAAAGACCTTAACCAAACCAGGGCCTTCCCTTCAGTTCCTGGGGCAGCTGCCTCAAGCTACAGGTGTGGCTGAGTATCGAGAAGCAGAACAGCTTCCCAGCTATCCTGCAAGAAGCTACAGCTTCAAGTCCAACTTGGTCATCACTACCTTGCAGAATTTCATCAGTGGTCAACGCCCCCCAAACCCCACCAATGTTTCTCAGCCTCTTAATGCAACCTGTGTGTTGCCTCCAACACCATTTGTCATCTTGAGCTGTGTTCATAGCCACCCCCTCCCCAAATGGTTGTTTGCTTCCAGCTATTTGTCACTGTTACCTTTCAAAACTGCATCCATGGCCACCCCATGATCTATATTTGGTGTTAAGTAGTGAGATGGCGCTGTGGGTTAAACCACAGAGCCTAGGACTTGCCGATCAGAAGGTCGGCAGTTCGAATCCCTGCGACGGGGTGAGCTCCCCTTGCTTGGTCCCAGCTCCTGCCAACCTAGCAGTTCAAAAGCACGTCAAAGTGCAAGTAGATAAATAGGTACCACTCCGGCGGGAAGGTAAACAGTGCGGTTTAGTCATGCTGGCCACATGACCTGGAAGCTGTATGCCGGCTCCCTCGGCCAATAAAGCAAGATGAGCACCACAACGTCAGAGTCGGCCACAACTGGACCTAATGGTCAGGGGTACATTTACCTTTACCTAGTGAGGTGGCCAAGTTTGCTAATGATATCAAATTACATTCAGGACGTTAAAACTGAAAGGGGTTAAGGAGGACTCTACAAAGGCCACACCTACATATTATATTTAAAGCCATATTGTATACTTTAACAGTCATGGCTTGCCCCAACAAATACTAAGAGCTCAAGAATTTCTGGATGCCTAGATCCAGGTTTGGGGCAAGTACTCTTTGGTGAGAGAACCCCAGCAGAGATTTAAAATCACAAAATATGCAGCGAAGTAAAATGTGGAAAGATGGGCTGTTAGACCTTTAAAATATGCTCTGCTCAGTGCCTTCCAAAGTTCCCCTCTTCCCTTAGCATACAAAAAGACCACAAGTTCAGTAAGTTTAAAATGGTTTACTTATTCCTTTTTTTATTTCTTCACTTTATTTCATTTAACTGAAATATTTTCAATAAGATATAAACACATTAAAAATGGTTTGCTTACAAACTCATCAGAGGCCAGATTCATGTGCTTTTCCATACAGCATTCAAAAAAATGTTGCACAGGCAATAAAACTTGGCTTAGTTCTGAAGTAGTGAATATTCCTAACTTAATTGGTATAGGAACTCAAGAGTGGCTTGTTGGAACCATGCGGTCTGGCCTTGGAGCAACCCGCTGAAACCTCACACACTGAGCTTCTCAGCTACTGGGAGAAAACAATAGGCTTGATTGCCTAGTTGCTCCCAAAGTGAGGTAAGCCTGACAAGATAGTTTTCTCTATGGTCTTACCCCTTCATGCATTAATCAGACTTAAGTATGATGATTGTATGAGGCTGGTTATCCCACACTTAATCCTTTTCAAGAGCAGCTGATAAGGTTCTGCTCAGGCTTTACCCTGGAGGATAAGATAGACAGATTCCCATTACAGGGCTTTTTCAATAACAACTCCCTTACTTTGCAGTTCACTTTGCAGGGACACAGTTGTTGTCCCAGGGCTTTTTTGTTCAGGTAAATTATTTTTTTAGACCTGCCTATAATGTTTAATGATGTTTTCTCTTGCAATTATAACTAATTTCAGGATCAGGGTACATGCAAAGATTTATTGATTGCTTTTTACCGGTTTTATATGCATGCCGGTTCATTTGCTTCTGGAGATAAATAAAACTATGCTTTTTTAACACGAAGGTAGTACCATTTTCTTTCCCTAGATGAGCAGATGAACAATAAGCAGCAACACAGGGAATGCATTTGTGAAATTTGATAATAGCTCTGATTTTTTTTTCAGGACTTCAGCAAACATTAATGAATTTATATTATTCCAAGTGTTTTGTAGTAAAATATGTAAACATTTCCAGTAGAATTCCACCAGCCCAACAGAAGTGAGCCATTCTCAGTGAACCATTAACAGACACTCTTGGTTAAACATTCCATGGAAAAATGGTTGAGAATGACTGAATCATTGATGTCTGAATAACTGAACTGCATGATGGATGTATTTTTTGAGAGCAGTTGCCTAAAACAATGCTCTTCTAAGTGAACTCCAACTGCAAATCTATTGCAAATCTCCATGTGATCTCCAGATGAAGGGTGGAATAGAAATTTAATTACCGTACTTTTCGCACCATAGGACGCACTTTTCCCGTCTTAAAAACTAATGGGAAAAGTCTGTGCGTCCTATGGAGCGAATGCAGGGGGAAGGCAGGCAGGAAAAGCCCCCAAGAGCCCCACACAAGCTTTGCGCGGCTCTTGCGGGCTTTTCCCCAAGAGGGAGAAGGAACTGACACCGCCAGTCAGTCCCTTCTCCCACCTCTAGAAAAGCTTTGCACGACCTCTCCAGCCGCGGGAGGCTTCGCAAGTGTAAAGAGGAAGCCAGGGCAGGGAGCGCGATCCATCCCGTTCGCTGCCCTGGCTCCCTCTTTAGACTTGCGCGCCTCTCCAGCGGGGGTGGGGTGGGGGGTGGGGGAGGCTTCGCAAGTGTAAAGAGGAAGCCAGGGCAGGGAGCGCGATCCATCCCGTTCGCTGCCCTGGCTCCCTCTTTAGACTTGCGCGCCTCTCCAGCGGGGGTGGGGGGTGGGGGAGGCTTCGCAAGGCTAAAGAGGAAGCCAGGGCAGGGAGCGAGATCCATCCCGTTCCCTGCCCTGGCTCCCTCTTTAGACTTGCGCGCCTCTCCAGCGGGGGTGGGGGGTGGGGGAGGCTTCGCAAGTGTAAAGAGGAAGCCAGGGCAGGGAGCGCGATCCATCCCGTTCGCTGCCCTGGCTCCCTCTTTAGACTTGCGCGCCTCTCCAGCGGGGGTGGGGTGGGGGGTGGGGGAGGCTTTGCAAGTGTAAAGAGGAAGCCAGGGCAGGGAGCGCGATCCATCCCGTTCACTGCCCTGGCTCCCTCTTTAGACTTGCGCGCCTCTCCAGCGGGGGTGGGGGGTGGGGGAGGCTTCGCAAGGCTAAAGAGGAAGCCAGGGCAGGGAGCGAGATCCATCCCGTTCCCTGCCCTGGCTCCCTCTTTAGACTTGCGCGCCTCTCCAGCGGGGGTGGGGTGGGGGGTGGGGGAGGCTTCGCAAGTGTAAAGAGGAAGCCAGGGCAGGGAGCGCGATCCATCCCGTTCGCTGCCCTGGCTCCCTCTTTAGACTTGCGCGCCTCTCCAGCGGGGGTGGGGTGGGGGGTGGGGGAGGCTTCGCAAGTGTAAAGAGGAAGCCAGGGCAGGGAGCGCGATCCATCCCGTTCACTGCCCTGGCTTCCTCTTTAGACTTGCGTGCCTCTCCAGCCGCAAGAGATCTACCAGAGGTAGATCTTAACCCTTGCCTCACCTGGGAGCTTCTCTGGGCAGGAATTCCCTCAGCTTAAGTGGGGTGTGGGAAGTGTGGCAGGTAGGGGGGTACCTACCTAGACACTGAAGCTACATGTCTCTCAGATGAAAATTTGGAGTGGGCATTGTGTGAAGTGGCTGTGGATCTCCTGCTGCAGAACTGTAGTATAGAGTTGGGAGGGCCACCCGAGGGTCATCTAGCCCAGCCCCCTCACAATGTAGGAATCACAGCCAAAGAACGCCAGGCAGATGGTCACCCAACCGCTGCTTAAAAGCCTCCAGTGGTGGAGACCCCAAACACCTTCCGAGGTCATAGAATTGCAGGGTTGGAAGGGAACCCTAGGAGTCATCTAGTCCAGCCCCGGTGGACAGCGGGCACAATCCATCCTGTTGCGCAAGACTAAAGATGCTGCACAAGGCTAAAGAGGAAGCCAGGGCAGCGAGTGGGATGGATCACGCTCACTGCCTTGTCTTCTTCTTTAGCCACGCTGGAGAGGTTTAGCTCCTGGCTGGAGAGGTTGCGTAGCTATGGATCCCGCGCGCTGTCTTGGCTTCTTTGCTCTTTGGGGCTGGTGGGGGAACCCGGGCTTGCCCCACAGTCCCAAGAAGCTCTGGGAGAAGCAGACAGGCTGCGTGCAGCCTGTCCGTTGCTCTTTGGGGCTGGGGGGAGGATAATATTTTCCCCCCTTGATTTCCCCCTCTAAAAACTAGGTGCGTCCTGTGGTCCGGTGCGTCCAATAGAGCGAAAAATACGGTAATAATAGACAATTTATTATAGTCAGACCAGCTTGTATAACACAATAATGACAGCATTCATAAAGATAAAATATACAATTGGAGCAGTTTGCAGCAGTAGCTCCTGAATTAAAATTGAGATATATGCCTGTACATATACGCGTACAACTGAGATTTGGGCTACCATAAAAATTGACCCTGAGGCGCCCCAAGGGCGACATCAGCTTTCCCCTAGTAAACTATTTTATTCTAGAGGATGATTTGTGCCTACAAATCTGGGCGTAGAATCTGGCTACGAGCCAAGCTGTTAATAATAGTTTGTTTATACATGAGCATTATTGTACTATTAACCATAAGGAGTTGCTTTAGGCATATTTTAAAGGGGGGGCATGGATCTAAAACTATTTGTGCAAGCAAGTATACTTATCTGTAAGCAAAGGGCTACTCATATTCCAGAGACAGGTGGCTGCAACTCCTGTGCTACATCATTGTGATGGGTTCCACAATCTTATGTTGTTGTTTTTCCAGGAGGAAGGAATTGCCAGCTGCAATAGATCCACCCACCATGGAGGAGTTGAATAACTTTGCATGTATAATTGGGGGCTTCAATTTAAACCATAGTATTTTATATTGAAAATTATTAGGTACCTTGTTAAGTATACTGAAGTCCAGAGTCATGTTTCTGCCCTAATTACGGTATTGCGTGCTTTTACAACACCTTAGCCTTCAACATGGGAGTTCCATTTCTGTTATGTTTTATAGCACATCTCCTTGCCTTCGTTTTCATTTAAAGCCTATCCAAATAGGTTAATAAACAAGCTGCAGCAGTTTCTTAAAGGTAGCCTATTTTGTCTCAGGCAGCAACATGTTATCCATGTCACCTTGAAAATGACCTTCATTTCCATCTACCCACTCGTGCAAAATTTGTGATGGGTCCCTACTTTTAAACATGACAGCTCTGGTGAACCAGTTTCCTATAGCAGCTTTGTTTTTTTAAAAAAATAAATTTGTATTAAGTTTTGCACAAATATCTCCAATCATACAAATTCCCAATTAACATATTTTCAGTTTTAGGACTTCCCTCAACTTCTCTGACCATCATCCGTATTTAAAATTTTGTCTACGCATTCCTCAAATTTAGTATCGCCTTTTTTAAAAAAAAATATCTTAATAGCCTTATTTGCATTTTTGCAATATTCCTTATTTTTTCACAAAGCTTCTTTAAAACCCACTAGCGTTGTTTGCTCATCACATACACTCTTCAAATACTCCGAAATTTTTTTCCCAGTTTCCTATAGCAGCTTTGGCATAGATGGGAGCAGGGGACTATTGGGCAATGTTCAAGTAACCTTCATGTTATCAGTGGTTCAAGTAACCTTCATGTTAACCAGTGACACTAATAAATGGCCAGTGACATCCCCATCATTGCTCTGAACTCATAGTTGGAAAGCAATCCTTATCAAGGCACACCACTTATTGAGTGAGGGTGCCATTGTGGTTTTAGAAATATTTTAAACATGTGAAAGGTTGTGCATAAACAAGTATAAAGGCAACAAAACATCACCAACCAAGCTGCTGTTTGCATAGCAAATTATAAAACATCCCATTATGCTTGTTGGGTAAGTTAAACATGTGCTGCAGAATTGAGATTCCAGGGATTGTTGGCAGGCAAGTTAAATAGAACACACAGAAAAATTGGCACTAGACAGTGAGTGTCTATTACATTATCTGTGAGCTGCAGACCTAGATAAAACATTGTCTGAAATGCTGCCCCATTTAATCCTAGAGTACAATAATACATTCGGACCCGTGATGGGATGTCACAAGACGCTGCTCAGGGTCACTGGACTACAAGGTTACTGCAAGCATTGGCATGAGGAAATTTATGATGAAGTGGAGATTAGGACTGTCCAAATAATGCCTTCTGAAGTCTTACCCACCATGTGAAATATGCCTCACTAGAAATACTTCCTTATAGCCATGTTGGGAAGAAAGAATAGGAACCGTATTTGACAGTAGCCAGCAAAAATATGCAAGTTGTGGTATGGAAACAGAGGCCCATGATGAAAGGGTATGCAGTTCAAATGTCAAGTAGACACTTTTATTATTGAGATAAAAGTCTTACAGATAGGAAAAGATGAAAAATAAGTTGGCAGTTTCATTAGATTCAAAAACTCTCCTATGAAAAGTTTAAGTGCGCAAAAGTGATACAAGTTTACAAGTAGAATGAAGCACCACAAAGAAAAACCCACAATGCAGTGACTACAATGTAGTAAACAAGTTTTGCTATTCTACTTTCCATTTTCCCTGATTTATTCGGTCTCTGTTCTCAATGTGTGGTGCTCTCTCTTATAAGGCTATTTGTCAATAGGTATGAAATGACTTCTTTTTGTTCAAAGTATTTCCTACTCCAGATCAGAAGCAGAGCATCTGGATTGCGATCAGCACAGAAGTTAAGCCAAGGACTATCTTACTACCTGCTGTAATTGGGCTGCCATTACACAAATCTTTTTGACAGCAATGAAATTTGAAGTTTCCAGTCTTGAATTCTTTCTCAATAAAGTCAATTTCACAGTTGGAGTATTTCCAGCATGTAGAGATATTTCTTCCAGTACCTTAAAAAACAACAACACAAAGACAAGATTTTATGGAAAGTAGTTTGCTTTCCTGCTGAGCAAGAAAATTGGGGGAGGGGGAGAAGAGTTTAAGAATGTCTATTTAAGTCTTCCATACCTTCCTTACAGTTATTTTAAAAAATATTGCCTATCGGTTCAAAACACGCAAGGTGGCTTTTAAAATACTGTCATAAAAATATAGAGACAGCATCTAAAAAGAAAAAAATAAACCATGTGTTTGCCCCCAAATCTTATTTGAGATATTTTACTTTACAAGAGCTATTTGAAGAAGCAGCCAGCTTCCTATTCCACTAACAAAGGCAATAGTATCAAGCCAAAGTAACCATCCAACACCCATTTGCTTCTCTGCACAGGGGCAAAGGAGAAAATTAAGGGGAAATGAAAATGTGTACAATAATTTCACATTGAATCCAAGACCTACTTTACTTCTTTAAGTACAAAAGATGTAGTTTGTATGATTTATCACTCAACATTTGTTTTTAATATGCATTTATTATGAAAACATTTTAAATTCACTTTCATGTTCCAAAAAAAATCTATCACCATATCAAGAACAGTGTCTCAGGGAGAGAGCTCTACTTTTTGTGGTACAATGCAAGAAAGATAAACTAATTTTCTTACAAGTATTAGGTTACATCCATTCTCATGGATTGCCCAACTTTAAAATGCTCAGGGACCCCTACCACCTTCCCTTAATGTTTCATCTGATTAAATCAGCCCAGAGACTTCCACATCATCAAATGTACCCCAAAAAGTACAATGCTAGGTGTACAACCAGCAGTTAATGAAGAATGTTAATGAGGATGGGGAGAGAAGCAGGACAATTAAATTTGCCTAATGCCATATTTAAACCAATGCAATCTCCTCAACAACCTATCCCTAAAATAATTTGAAGAAAAGGCCTCACTTCAGTGAGTTGGGAGGAAAAAATGCATAAAATACAAGTGCTGACCATAATGAAGTAAAGAAAATAGTTCTTTTAAAATTGTACTTAATCACAAGTTACACATGAATCAGATAAGGCAGCATACTTCGCAAGTTCACCAATATGCAGGAATCAGTATCACCCGAGCATGTGACGTTCGTTTTACAGGGACCTATACCATCCAGACACTGATAACATTTTAAGGCAGCTCCTAAATGAAAGAGGGGAGGAGAATAGAAGATGGTCTTATTGCAGGCTTCCATCATGAAACTAGATTCCTGGTAACAAGCTTGAACTACAATATTGATGTAGAAATAATTAAAAGATAAGTTAAAAGTGTTTAAGCGTACCGCAAAGGCATATCAGATGTCACAGCTCATCAGAGCACATACTGCTTTAGTAAAGATCATGCCACCTTACCTGGTTGCTATGTAAAACTCCCCACCACCACCTAGTTCACTTTAACAGTAACAACAGAATTCATCCTTAAGTTGCACTCTGAATGATCTCTGTTGTCCTTCCAACAGGGGAAGCTACAATCCTCCAGAGATTAAGGTAAAGGGACCCCTGACCATTAGGTCCAGTTGTGACCGACTGGGGGGGGGGTTGCAGCGCTCATCTATCTCACTTTATTGGCTGAGGGAGCAGGCGTACAGCTTCCGGGTCATGTGGCCAGCATGACTAAGCCACTTCTGGTGAACCAGAGCAATGCACGGAAACACCGTTTACGTTCCCGCCGGAGCGGTACCTATTTATCTACTTGCCCTTTGATGTGCTTTCGAACTGCTAGGTTGGCAGGAGCTGGGACAGAGCAATGGGCGTCCGGGGGATTCAAACCGCCGACCTTCTGATCGGCAAGCCCTAGGCTCTGTGGTTTAACCCACAGCGCCACCCGCATACCTCTCCAGAGATTACTGGACTTCAAAACCCATCAGTCCTGTCAGCATAGGCAAAATATATGAGATATGGAGTCCATCTACCTCTGGAGGAACATCCCTGCCTGTATCATTGTATTCTAATGTTGTTTTGAACAACTTTATGTAATTTTATTGTGTGTCATCACAGGTTTCCCATGGAAAGGAGAAAAGGAGTTATAGATTTGAACCAAATAAATAAAAATAGTTTGTGGCATTAATGCAAGGCTTTTCTCATCAAGGGAACCAAGTACAGTGGTGCCCCGCAAGACGGAAAACCCGCTAGACGAAAGGGTTTTCCGTTTTGGAGGTGCTTCGCAAAACAAATTTGCTATGGGCTTGCTTCGCAAGACGAAAATGTCTTGCGATTCCTGGGGGGGTTTTTTCGCTCCTCACCCCCTTTTTCTAAGGCACTAAGCTGCTAATAGCCTTTTAGCAGCTAATCCGCTAATCCTTTAAGCCTTTAATAGCCGCTAAACCGCTAATCCGCTAATGGGCTTGCTTCACAAGACGAAAAAACCGCTAGACGAAGAGACTCACGGAACGGATTCTTTTCGTCTTGCGAGGCACCACTGTATAATCTAGTATGTATGCAAAAGAGCCATATGAAGAAGTCTGTTCTAGAGTTCCCGATTCAATTCTAGAAGATCTGACTACAATACAGCTGGAGTCAGCACAAACCAGTTTCAACAGCAATACCGCAAGTATAATATCACAAGTATAGATTAAGCTATGAGCCATAAGCAGTGGCTGGCATCTCTGAAGAACTACCTACCTACAAAGGAAGAACCTACCACATCCCAGTAGGCTTGCCTCCAGGAGTCAAAATTAAGCAAGTCCTCCTTGGCCTACTAGAATCATAAAGGTAAAGGTAAAGGTACCCCTGCCCGTACGGGCCAGTCTTGACAGACTCTAGGGTTGTGCGCCCATCTCACTCAAAGAGGCCGAGGGCCAGCGCTGTCCGAAGACACTTCCGGGTCACGTGGCCAGCGTGACATCGCTGCTCTGGCGAGCCAGAGCCGCACACGGAAACACCGTGAATCATAGCCCACCAGAAATCACCCCCCATATCTATTACTCTTTAGGGGAAATACCAGCAACAACTGTTCAAGTCCACATTTCTCTCCCAGCCCCTGAACCCCTTTTTGTGAAGCCTACCTCCTCTGCTCAGTGCCTTGCTCTAAGTTCACACTATTTTTAATAGCGCACTTGCATACTTACCAAAATGGCTGAACAAAGTCAGAACAAATGTGGCGATCAAAACGGTGGTAACAAGAGTCTTCATCTTCCAGTTATTATTTTTCCAGCCTTAGCCTATAAAGCAAAAACACAGTTTGGTTGGTGCTGGATGTTCTGAAGCAACAATTCAGTGTAGCACTACGGCAACTGTTGTCAGCAGAATCTTTTCAACTTGCCAGATGGAACAATCCCCTATCTCCTCCCATCCTTGAGCTGTTCTGGAATCCTCCGAACCCCCACCAGAGCCAATTTCAGAGCATTTTGTGGGGGGAAGAGAGGCAAGCCCAGTTGTGTTAGTGGAAAACCTTGTGCAGACTTCCACTACAGCAACCAACCAACCTGCACAATACCACAAAAGCAAATGTCACTATCCTTTGTTAACATGCCTCACAATGAGCAAAATAGAGGCATGTGCTTTTTTTTTGTGGGGCGCAACACCCATTTCTGTTTGCTTAACAGAGGTCTTACACAAGAGTGAAATTTGCTTGCATCTCTTAAATCGTGGGCAAATCCTCCCAATTTCTACACCAAGCTCTCATTGCCACCCCTTAATGAGACCCCTTTACCCAGTGATGCACAACCACTCCAATCCCTCTTTGGTGCCAATAACTTTATTTGCAGCCACAAATCTATTTCTTTTGGCAAATCGTAGTTTAATCAAGCTGTTCTGGAGCAAGAAAAAAATAACAGCACTAATGACAAGGCCAAAACAGCAGTCTTGCGCAAATCTGGTTACACTGAAAATGTGTGGTGCAAAAAAAAATATGAGGACTGGCATATCACCCATTTTCTATATGCACTATCCTATGTTACCATAGGGGCAAACTACCAATTGTAGTTCGAGCCAGAGTCAGAGACAGGTGGAGACAACTAAGTCTTGGCTTGTCCCCCACCCTCATCAGGCTACAATGCCAACATTGAGGAAGTGGAAATGGATAGCCAGTGCCACCCTCTGGGCTGGTTCTAAGTAAGGAGGCAGGTGAGCGTCGACTGAAGTTGGGGCAGTGCCCCATTTGCCCTCATGGACCAACCTCCTCTGACCAAAGAAATCTAATAGCACATCATATATGGATGAATCTTCGGGTAAGGAAAATACAAAGTGGCTGTTATGTACAAAATTATAATCTCATGTACTGTAATCAAGTACAACTTATTTAACCATTGCTGAATACTATATTGGACCACCTAAACTCCACCAGTTTAAACACCCCACCTAAACATCACTAGTAAAAGCTTATTGCATAAGCCTAGTTGTCCTAACTACCGGTACTTGGCCTTCTGGCTTGAGAAGAACGTATCTACCAATGGAAACCCAGGAATGGAAACAAGCTCCTTAGTTCTTGGATTCACAGCCAATATATAGGATACAGGAAATTCAAAACTGAGGATTAGCCTAGGTGAAAATCAAAGAAAAATGTTTCTTTACCAGCAGCAAGAATGGAATCTGAAAGCGGTGTTTTTCCTCTCTAGACAAAATATACCACAGCACAAAAGACATCAGGAAAAACTTTGTGTGGAAACAATGAAACTAAGATTGAATCCAGAGGATAAAAATAAGACTACTCTGTTCCCAAACATCCAAAAAACCGTTTCCGGTTTGATGACTTGTTGCTTTAATTCTCTCTTTTACACTCAACTAAAATTCATTCTGTAGCAGTGACAAGATGAGAAAACTGCAAAAACGGTTTCCGTTATTTATGGGCTTGATGTGGTATCAAACCTTATCACCCAGCACCGCTAGCTGCATGGAGTAACAAAGCTCTTTTCTTCTTAAAACTGGTGTACCCTCTTATCTGGACTGCGGTCTTGTCAGTATTTATGCTTCTATCAAAACATTTCTGCCTGTTTGACACCTCAGTCAAAGCTTCTTGGCCAAAGTTTCCTTCCTCCAGTTTTGCATTCACGGTGCCTACAGACTGGACCAGAATTGAACTCAGCAATGCAGCTCATTCCTTTTTTTGGTTGCCATTTCCCCACACAACAGTTCACTTTGAAGTAATAACAAAACAGGATGAATTCCTCTCCAACGGAAGAGCTGCTCTGACATGTTAGTGTGTGGGCTGCAGTGTGTAGGTGTGTTGTGCGAATGCTCAGGGCGCTCCTGCTAGGGCTGGAAAGGATTTAACCTCTGGTATGCTAGTAAAACTTAATTACTGTTTTGCGAAATGATGCATGTCACCAACATGGAAAGTCTGGAAAGCTCTGCTCTAGAGACCCAGATGAAAAATCAGCCATTGGCCACACCCATACATATTCCTCAGTAGGCAGCAAACTTTCCACAAGCAAGTAGGGTTGGGTCACACCAGGTTGGGTCTGCAGCACCTTCGTGTAACGTTTTACCTTGTGAAATGTAGGATGCTATTTTACACCTCCCCTCTTTCCTCATGTTAAATTTCATTTGCCAATACCTTTAAATACCATTTTCTTTACAATAACGTTTCCCCACCTGAGGAGAATAAATGGCAGGAGGTGCGCACATTAAAGGTTCCTACTGCAAGGAATAGTCAGGTAGTACCTCTGAGACCATCGCTAAGTAGACAAGCCACCGCCTCTAGGGACCGAGACAGACTTCCATTATTTCCCCCCAACTCCCAGTGCAACCGATCCGGAACATACAGAAATGTAGTGGATCCAGTTCCCCACCAGGGCCCTGCCCATGGGCGTAGCCAGGATTTTTTGGGGGGGGGGGCAGCAAGCTTTTTTGGGGGGAAGACAGAGCCTCAGTTAAGCACTTTTATTGATTTATTATATATATTTAAGGCTACACCTCTGGCCCTGCCCATGCGCCGGAATGAGCAACGAGCTTGGAAGGGCCTTATATACGACAAGCCTGTGCATTTATTATATAAATAACGATAACGATCTCTAGCATGACGGAAACCTCTCCCCCAGCAGCAATAGGTGCGCATTTCCCTTCGCTTCGTACCGCGGGAGGGGGGAGGGAATCGGCGCCGCGTCCTCCGAGCCCCGCGCTCGAGACCGGGCATTGCTGCGCCTGCCTCGGCTTCTCCGCGAGACCGACCTGCTAAGCGAGCGACTATTTTCGGTCCCGAATGCCTTCCACGCGCTTTCCCCATGACGACCCGCCCACCTCCCGGATCCGCCCCCATTCGCGCCGCTCGCATCTTGCAACGCGCAAAGGGACAAAGTGAAGGCACTGGAAAGACTGGAGGAGAAGCCGCGGGGGTGTCGCTGATGCTCAAGAAGACCCTGCGGAAGAAAAGGCCCCTTGCACTCACCCCTTCTCGGCTGCTTCGTGTTCCTACCTGCACACGCCTCTCAGCTGCTCCGCTCGGCCCTGGCAAATTGTTTTTTATATAGCAAAAGCCAGCCTCGGTTTAGCCTCATTGGCCGAGGGCGGGATTCCTGATTGGCTTAAGGGCTAGCGGAGAGGGTGACGTCATGGGTTAACTAGAGGGAACGGCTCCGTCGCCAGTAAATCCAAAACTGTCTTTGATAGGAATTTGCAATTTAGGACTCCTATTAAAAAAAGGGGCGGGGGACTGTAGTTTGTTACAAGTGCTGGAAATTGTAGCTCGGCGAGAGGTAAATTATAGTTCCCAGGATACCTGGGGGAAGTTATGTGCTTTAAATACATGGTAAACAGCCCCTCTCTGTCACTGCTGAGAGGTAAATAAACGCTACTGATGGGCATAGCGGGGGGGGGGAGCAACTGCCCCCCTCCTAAATCAAGTCAATCAATAAAAATATTTAACTAAATGTAGAAACCGTAGAAAGAATTTGAGAGATTTTTTTCTGAGCACTTGGGGTCAAAAGAAAGTAATTCAAAACAACTGTTATTGAATATTCCGAATCTGCCAGAGGATGGTGCCAGGTGGGTGTCGTGCCCCCCCGCCGCAAACATAATTCCTGGCTACGACGGAACTCTGATAGATCCTCGATCAAATATCACCTGCTAATTATTGCTCAGCTGCAGCGCCTGGAAATAGAAAACGGGATGTTCTCTATCCAATCCAGCAAATTCCCCGCCGCTTCCTCCCTCTCCCAAGTAGGGTTTCAGTTTTAAGATCCGTATCTGAGTCTGCTGCAGGAGGCTCTGCGTCCGTATTTTATGTTGAAGCACAGCTGGGAACCCGCCTACTGAAAACCAAATATCCAAAGGAGAAAAAGGCTATCAGAGGAAAAAGTCACCAGCCAGAGGTTTCTCGGTCGTTATTTAAACAGGTGCCAGGTCGGAAAAACTAAAATGTGCGCATTGCTACTCCACAAAGTCAGTTCTGAGCAGCCCTGAATTGTAGCGGCGGCCCCTTTTAGATGGCGTGTGTGAGAAGTTCAAGGCTGGCCACGTGGCCATAAAGGAAGACACACCTTCCAACATTTTGAGGGATGGAATAAATAGCCTGGCAAATTCTTGTGAAGGTTCAGTAGGCTGGGCTTGATCTGCACAATAAATGTGCTGTTATAGGAGATTATGAAATGGAGGGAGAACCTTCAGACATTTTAAAATATGCAGACCGCATGTTTTATTGTACATATTAATGGGGTATTATTATTTAAATGTTCTGATGAATTGTTTATATTAATAATGTGCGCATTTTACAGGGGCTGAGTTGAGCATAGCTGTCAACTTTTCCCTTTTCTTGTGAGGAATCCTTTCCAGAATAAGGGAATTTCCCTTAAAAAGGAAAAAGTTGACAGCTATGTTGTGGAGTTTATTCCTGGGATAATATTGTGTCTAATATGACACTGACATTTAGTAGGCATTCATTAAATACCATTGTTCCTGGCTCAGTTTGGGGTCCATTTCAGCTGCTCCTCATCACCTGAGGTTACTGTGAGAGGGAATTATTTCACTTACCTGGGCGTAAATCCTGTTGCACTTGGTGAAACTTGGTTCTGAGAAGACATGTATAGGTTTGTTCCGTTAAACCTCAAACCTGGGTGGGTGCATATCTTCAGTCCCTGGCTCTCTTGCTTACCCCTTTGGCCTGCAGCACTGCTAATTTCTTTTGGCACTATACCATTGTCCTGTGTTCTCCATGAGAGGCTGAGGGGGTGTTCCTACTTTTATTTTCTTAAAAGTGCCCTGTGGGTGATCAAAACCACTGTGCAAGAGCAGGAATCTAGACAGTTTGATTTTCTTTTACCTTTTTGTTAACTTTAACAGGTTATTAACTTTAGCAGGTTTTTACACTACCAGTTACACTTCATACTTGCACAGGTAGCTATCTACCCGTGCCTCTTTGGTGATATCTTGTGCAGCCATGACAGAATCCTGTTGTGTCTGTTCTTTTTCTGACCTGGGGCTCTGCTAATCTTCTATTTCTTTTCTTCTTCTTACCAGTTAGCAATAACTGATTCCCAGGCTTGCAGCCAATTTTCACCACATCCATATCTGTATCTTTTTCAAAGCACACAGTATCTTTGTCCTTCCTTATTCTGGCTGGTGTGATGCGGTTTCTCTCTCTCTCTCTCTTTTACTGGGAAAATGGCTTTATAAAAATTTATTCAACCCCTTTTACTTACAGGAAGCATGCCTGCTTGTTTATCTATTCTAGATTATTTCATTCACATTAATTCACAAAAGAGCAATCCTGATAGGGTCATTTCAGGGCTTGTTAGGCACAAGTTGGAGAACATGGGGAAATAAAACTGATGGCTAGGGAACTCGTTGCAACTATGCCAATTTATATAACTCAGATGCTGTGGTGCTTAGGCTACAATCCTAGGCACACTTTCCTGGGAATAAGCTCCGCTGAATTTAATGAGACTTAACTCTGAGGAGATGTATATAGGAGTGCTCTGCCAGCAGCAACTGAGTCAGGTTCAAAGTGGGGCTTAAAATAGGGCTGTAGTGAGCCCTCAGTCTCAAGTTGGTGGCTATGTGCAAGTCACAGATTCCTGTACCTTTAATACCTGTGCAGGAGCAGGAATTTCAGCAGGTGTAGCTTATCAGGCAAACAACATCTGCTGAAATTCCCTCAGATACTGTTAAAAGTTTAGGAGCCCCTGTCATCTTTTGCACCTTGCCATCCTAAAGGGATTTTTATTTTTCTCATCCTGTGGATTTTCCCTTGACCCCTCAGCTCCTTCAGCCTGATGTTGACCCAGAAAACACACACACCCCTCTTCCATATTGCCTGGCAGCAGCCTTTGCCAACTTGATGACCACCAGATGTTTGAACTTTTTTCTTTTAAAAAGTCAGACTGATTAGATGCAAAATTATTCACAAATTTGGCAACATTTCTACTTGGAATCTTTATTGGAAAAATTATTATAGTTACACATTATTGTAGTCAGTGCTTTTTTCAGGTGGTACTCAAAGGTATGCAGTACTGGCACCTCTTTTTTGTTGTTAAAAAGTGTGCCACTTGCTATAACAGCTTCATGGTACCAGCAGCTATTTTTCTAAAGAAAAAAAAAGCACTGATTGTAGTGAGCTAATGGGTTTCACTGTGCCCTTAGGCACTTGTTGGAGTCTTCTGGAAATAAATAACTTGCTGCTTTCAAACAGTGTGTCAATACTGCATGAATGCTTTGTGTGTGCAACATAACCATTGATCTCAGTGTAATTTTGCTGCTGTTTGACAATGCTGCCAGCTGTGTATTATTTTTTTCACTGGACATTTGTTAAAAAAAGATCAAAACAGAACATAGACATGTAATCAGTACAGGGTAATGTTTTGATTCAAAGTTGCTATAGGTTCTATGTGGCCTACACTCTATAGGAAATATTTGACAAGAGTTGGGAATATGAACAATGATTCCCAAATGTAGGGTTGCAGAAATGTGACCTTTCCATTCATATACATTATGCTTCTTAAAAAGTGCTTTCACTGTCCAAGAGTCTTGGAGAAGGGTATCCAATGTGGTGCCAGCCAGATGTTTTGGACGGCAATTCCCAGCCCGCATTGGTCAGGGATGATGGGAGCTGGGGTCCTTATCAAGCAAAGGACATCACATTGTCTCCCCCTGATCTTGGCTATTGCTTCAATGCAACACAACTTGGAAAGGGGACACAGCTTTGGTATGAATATAGCATTGGTAGAACATACGTTTTGCACACAGAAGATGTCACCCCTGGAATCTCCAGGAAGGGCTAGAAAGAGGCCCTGTCTGAAATTCCCTTGCCAGTTAGTATAAACCAGCCTTTCCCAACCCGGTCCATCCAGATGTTTTTGATCACCCATCATTTCTGAATTTTGCCTGGGCTGTATGGGACTGACAAGAGTTGTAATCTAAAACATTTGGATGGCCTCAGGTTGGGGGAAGTTGGTACCGAGCTATATAGACCATTGCTAAGGCTGCATAGAAGGCAGCTTCTTATGTTCCTAATTTCCAAACAACCACACATTACACAGAGGTGTGTTTTATTTACTGTTTTATAGTTGTTGTTTTAAAAAAGAACCATCACCAGTCATGTTCCAAGTGATTGAACAGTTTGTTTAACAAATCCATGTTGATGAAACATGTATAGTGTATAAATGGAAAATGTGGCACTATCTGCGTACAACGGCTGAAAATTAGATGTGTGCTATCCTGGAGTGAAGGTTAACAGCAACTAAAGGGTTTTTTTGGGTGCGGAGGGAGAGCTTTTTGCCCCCACAACTAGCCCATTACCACCTGAAAGGATACACACACACACACAAGAATAACATGGAAGACCAATGCATGGAAGACTATTGCAGAAGAAAGAAGAATTCTAAAAAGTAGCTACTGTCTATTCAATGGGTGTAATTGTAAACAAAGCCAGTGTGCTCTTTATAGCAGGGATCAAGAACCTGTGGCTGCCCTGAAGTTGTTACACCATCAGTCCCAACAAGCATGGCCAGTGGTCAGGACTAATGGGAATCGGAATTCAACAACATCCAGAGGGCCACAGATTCACCACCCTTGCTATATACATAGTATATAAGCATTATTCACAGTAAATGCATTTATTGCAATGCTGGTAGTATATTGGCAGTTTAAAAAACATGGCATGAAGTGCATTGTTTCTTGAATGACTATAGAAAGAGTAATAACTATAGGCCGTCGTATATACCAGCTAATAGTAGGCTAATGTGTTTCACATCTGATTACTCCCCTCATTGGACAAAGTCTTCACACTAAACTCAAAGTTGAAATGCCATTAGGCTGCAATTCTAAATGCACTTCCTGAAGGTAAGCTTCATTGCTATATGAGGGAATTGCATGTAAGTGTGCTATAAGGATCCGGAAGTAAGTGTTCAAACAGCAGATATAGGCTACTACACGTTTATCAGCAAGACTTCTGCAAATGAAACAATGATACAAGCATTTTGCTGCAGTGTTTTAGCATTTTAAAGCTGAGCAGTGGCAGATTACTCACTACCACTCCAGATGTTTATATAAGACTTTGACCAAATCAAACTACAGTACCAACAACATTGTCATCAACACAAGCTGCCTGTGAATCTAGTTGACTTACAGTCTAAGAAAGGGTCAGGGTATGTTCTTTTCAGCGAAGAGGGGGCAGCTGCCCCCCTAAATCAATAAAAATACATAGCTAACTGAGGTTCTGTCCCCTCCAACAAAAGGCCTGCCCCTCCCAACAAAACTCCTGGCTATGCCCATGGACCAAGGGCTGAATTTTCTCCTTCCAGGGACAGCATGTCAATGGTGAGCAGGGCTACAGACCAAAGTGGTCAGTAAACACAACCCTTTTCTTTATAGGGCAGGCTTCTATGTGCATCATTTCCATCGAAGGAAGCAGGAGGCATTATCACAGGTCAAGGACCCATTCCAGCTTCGAGGAAGGCATGGAGTAAGGATAGGGAGAGTCCTGAGGGCGAGATAAAGAGGCTGAGAGGGCAGCAATGGACTGAGACGGACTGGCAGAGCCACCATGGCATCCATTGCCCTGCCACTTATGTCAGTCAAGGTGGAAGTGGGGGGCGGGGCGGGCGGGAGAGGCAAATTGCTGCGTGCCAGACGGGAGCAGCAAGCAGACCCAGATTGGGCCCGATGCCGTCAAATGACAGCAGCAGGACTTGCATGGGATCCCAGCTGGCTCCGCTCCTCCCAGAACGCCAAATTTGGGGGCTTACTGTGGCCTACCACTGGTGAGGATCCCACCAGTAGTACTTCTGCCCACCCATTCAGCAGGCAGAATGGAAAGCTCTGCACCAGCAGAGGGACTCTGTAATCACTGGCAGGGCTAGGCAGAGAGCCCAGTCTGAATTTCCCCCAGCCTGGTGCCAAGGGGGTTTGGATGCTAGTCTAAGCCAGTAAGCGTCATGTCTTGGTGTCAATTTTTTCTTGCCGACTTAATTTTGATTTTATTGGGAATTCCTCTGCTCTGCCATCAAGCACCTAGAAATGTAATGTGCCATACAAATAGGGATGATTTGCGTATTAGGTCCATTAAGTAGATGGCTCTTTACATACAGTTCTCTTTTCATCTCTGCAAGTGTTGGATATGAAAGATTCCAGATAGCTAAGAAAGAATGTGTTTGTTTCTACATAAGAACTGCCATCTGGAGCAGGTTAAAGCAGTCTCCCCCTCCCCCTCCCCCCCGGCTGTTGACCAGCCCTAAGAATCATGGAGGTGGCTCAGTTGCTAAAGGACATCAGAATACACTGGCTGAGAACATTTTATTACAGAATGGGTTTCTCTCATTCAGGAGTGTTTTCCAAGTTATCTGAAAAGGGGATTTTAACCTGTCCTGGCAGCTCCTTCTCTTTTGTGTATCTGAATACTTTTCTGGTTTAAGACAATGCACCCCTTCTCCAAATGCTGCAGACATATCAACTAAAAAAAGGATGGAAAAGTGTGATGTGTATAGACAACACATTTTTAAAAGCTCCATATCACAGGAACATCATCCAAATCACAGTCATTGCAGAAATGGCTAGAGGAACTGTACTGACCATGGTGTTTAAACTTTTGTTGCAGAGATCTCTTTGGCAACAAAGGAATCTAAAACTGTCAGCGTTAAAGTAATTGGCAACTTGTTCTGTGGTACACTGTGACATTTTCCAGCAGCTATAGGTTCTCAAATGCACTGTAAAAGAAGAAAAAAGAAAAATGACACCCCAAAATAAGCAATTGAAAACTTGTCAGCTTAAAATACATTTGCTTTCCGTTGGTTTTTTTTTTAAAAAAAACAATGTTTAACAAAAGCTGCTAATTTGATAACTTTATAAGGATACCATAACTTATAATATGGTTTATATGGTAAATAAGGAAGCTTTAAAAAAAATAACCAAATGTCTCAGTACTTTGCAGTACTCTTGCATAGATGTAGGGTATAATCCTATTGAATATTGGAATGGATCTTGAGTTGCTCTTTTGTGAACGGAAGGACTCCTGTTCACAGAAGGGGCTGCTTTAGTGCACTACGTAGCTTTTGCCCTCATCCCATGTCAAGCAGATAAATCATCTACGTCAGATTCTCATGCCACTCCTAGCTTCTACTCCATATCAAAAACAAACCACTTCTTTTTTAAAAAAAGAAACCCTAAACATTGGAATTAAATTATGCAAAAGAAAGAAGCAGATATGTAAAAATATAATATAACCTTATGCCAGGCTTCCTCAACCTCGGCCCTCCAGATGTTGTTGGCCTACAACTCCCATGATCCCTAGCTAGCAGGACCAATGTTCAGAGATGCTGGGAATTGTAGTCTCAAAACATCTGGAGGGCCGAGGTTGAGGAAGCCTGCCATAAGCTAAGCCCGCAGCGGTTCTCAACCTGTGGGTCCCCAGATGTTGTTGGACTACAGCTCCCATCATCCCTGAGCTCTGGCCTTGCTAGCTAGGGGTGATGGGAGTTGTAGTTCAACAACATCTGGGGACCCACAGGTTGAGAAAGGCTGATAAGGATGGGCCCCAAAGGATGATTGTATGAAACGGGCTCTCTGAGATAAGGGCTTCTCATATAATGCCACTATGCAAATCTATGGTGCTGCTGCACTTTGCATACTGTGTGCAGTACAGATTGCCTCATCTCAAAAAGCAGATCGTAGAGTTGGAAAGTGTTCAGAAAGGGCTTATTAGTAGTATAGGATTGTGCTGCAAGAGACACTCAAACCAAGAGTGAGACTGATATACTGCTGCATATTATACATACCAAACCTGATTTGCAAGCAAGCATCTTCTTCGTAGCTACAGGTAAGGTTTGTCCTACACAGGAAGGGGCTTTGTTCGCAAGTGTAACATCGGAGTGCATAGCCTGAGATACAAAGGGAGATTTTGTTAAACTAACAAAATATCTATATAGCATGATAATCTAAAGTATTTTACGTACACTGCCACAGTAAACAAACATTAGGCCAATATGATTACTCACATCATAATGAATATTGGAGGAGGAGAGGAGAGAGGATGGCAGCTTTCCTAATGCCACTTAAATAGTTTGTGGCTAGAGTAAGATTTGGGGACCTCCAGCTCACCTGAGTAGCTGTCGCTTCAGAACCCAATTCAATTTTTGGTAAAAGGAAAACTGACGACACATCACTGCTTTGATCACTATGCCAAAAGTTTCTTTTTTGCTTTTGTTGTTGCTTTACCACCTCCAATAATAAAGTGTAAAATACTTTTTGCTTTTACAGACCTTATACAGGACATTTTTAAAGGCAGGGTTGTTGTTTTTTAAATTGATCTAGGATTCAACTAATAAGGAAATCTACTCTCCTGTCCAAGTTTGATCACTTTGACACAGTAGTAGGTAATGAGACAAATAGAGAGGAAGAGCCCCCTACTGGACAAAGGATTGAACTGGGCAGCTTTTGGCTCCTGTTGAGAGTTCAGTCTTAAGAAATCAATAGGCTTAAGTGCATCTTCATTATGAATTAGACAAGAGTAGTTTGACATCTAAAAACAAATTATTCATTATGTAGAACATCCAGGCAGATACGGTGGAACATTTTGCCTCAACTGCCATCCAACTCTACCTGTTTCCACTAATTGCTGTGAAACCCTCTTCCAGGGACAGAGAACTTATAGCCTCCAGCTCCTATCAGCCATAGCCAGCATGGCCAATGGTCAGGGAAGATGGGAGCTCGAGTCCAAAAGCAGCTGGAGATCTATGGGTTCCCTGTCCCTGCCATGCTGATTCCTGACTGACTACATCAAAGAAACTCACTTGTTATGTATGATGGAACTAAGCAAGTTTCCCATTTTTGGTGCCTGCACATGGGATATGTAAACCCAAGCATATGTGTTAAGCACCTGATAGGTCACTATCACATCACTATTTATTATGTTTTTGCTGATCAACCTGCTGTGTTTCCTAGGCTGTGCATTAAATATAATAATTCAATGTTTACCAACAAAACAATTATTTGGTGGACACCTCCACTAAAGGACTACACGAAATGCTTGCAAGGTTGCGTGTTGTTCAGGACCATTCCCCATCTTCTCCTCTCAGGCTTTAAAATCCCTTCCGGTTAACTGTATGCCAACCGCTATGTTCACATCAGTTGCTGTATTCCTTACAGCACTTGAAGAAATACAACAGAAGCTGAAAACTTTCTATAGGTTTCCATCAAATTTACATCACTGAGCCACTCCCTTCAAGGAGCTTCAAGGCAGATACCTACCAGAACTGCAGGAGACAGTTACAATAATGAATATTGTAAGCAGAATGCTGTTCATTTTGTCCATGGCTCCCCTGGAGTCTAAAAAGAGAAACACACATGAGACTGCCCATAATTTGTTTGCTCTATTCAAAGCCTCCCATCCAAAGCTGTTATTAGCCTCTAGGAGAGAGAAAATCAACTGAGCCTTGACAAGGAGGCAAATGAACAAAGTTACCTTCTTACATATTTTTTTTTTTACACTAATACACCCCTCCCTTCCACTATTACATCAGTTTTAGCAGTCATAGCTTCCATAGCTTCCCGGGAACTCTAGTTTGATAATGGTGCTGTTTTCAAATTAAATTATGTTATACATTTTAATAAGATTTTACTATTTATTTATTTATTTGCTTTTAGGCTGCACTGGAAAAGAAGCAGGTAGCAGCATGCTCAGGGGACCCTGCAGAAGGTTTGGAGAAACACGTACAAAAATATTTTAAAAAGAAAACCTAATAGGGGGGAAACAACCCAAGTCCAGCCCAGCCCAAGAAGAACTGAGTATGCTCAGCACCCAAAAATACTGAGTCAGCTTGAAAAGAGAAACAGGAAAGGAGAACTGCAGAAAGAGACAGAGAGGAGGAAAATGGTTGGCTGGCAGTTTAATACTTCAAGGTCAGTGGTAATAGTGGCAATAATTTTAAGACAACAGCCAGAGAAACCAGCAAGCTGGACTGTTCCAAACTTCAGCTCCCAAACTTCTTCTGTTTGTTCATACAATCCAAATTTCTGCTGAAAACGTATAACACAGACGCTATATGTATTGCTTTTAAAGTGTATTTTGAAGATTATACATTCATACTACCATTACATGCAGTAGATGGCCCTGCAGTGGGTATAGGAGAGAGTAGGGATGGTTTCAATAAGAAAAGCTTGTATCCATCATGTCTTCCTGAGAGGTTTACAGCTTCTTCATCAAATAGCCACCCAGCTATCTGTTTCAGATCTAGTTTACAAGCATTTAACTCTTCAAAATGTGGGTGGCTGTCACAGATGTGCACTTGTTCTCTTGGTACGACTCCTCTTAAGCATCCTGTCTTTTGATTAAGTTGGATAATGGAGGTCTGCAATCAAGATCCCTTTTCCAGGTTTGTATTTTGCAATATAGTACTTAGAATCATAGAATTGTGGAATTGGAAGGGACCCTGAGGGTCATCTAGTCCAACCCCTTGCAGTGCAGGAATCACGGAAAGATGGCCATCCAATCTTGCCTTTAAAACCTCCAGCGAAGGAGAGTCTGCCGCCTTCTGAAGGAGTCTGTTGCACTGTTGACAGCTTTTAATGTCAGAAAGTTCTTCCTGATGTTTAGCCGGAATCTCCTTTCTTGTCATTTGGATTCATTGGTTTGGGTTCTGACCTCCAGAGCACTTGTACCCTTGAAGTTGCAGAATAATACATTGAGGGATTGGTGGTACTGAAATAGCAGGCACTTTGAGTATGCTCTCTAAAAGCTTTTTGGTCTGCTTCCACTGTGAAGATGGCCAAGTGTACAGACTTGTGATTTGTTGTTGTTGTTGTTCATTGCTCTTCCATTTTTATTGTTAATTATTTAACTGAACAAGTAAGCAAACCAAAACAAATAAGAGTGTAAGGACAATATGCAGTGTTATCAACTGCCCTGTAATCCAAGCAGTGATGTGAACATGGTGTCAAGTCAAGTGTCCAGCCCTTCTGCTTCACCTTGAGTTCCTCGCACAACATTCCATGTGTTGATGGTGGCTGACAATTATATTCCCTTTTTAGAAGCATATGCAATAAAGTAGTCCTAGACTTCATTTTTAAAAATGCCTTCTGTATTTTGGTTTGCTAATGCTCTCACTTGTTTTGAAAGGTGAGGCGGTCCAAACATAATTTTTTTAACAACCTGATGGAAAGAAAGGACAGCTATGAAAATATTCTGAATGATCAGTATTGAAGACGCTGGATGCTTTGGAGATCCAGATGTTACTAGCTGCTGCTGCTGCTGCAAACCTGAGGGTAGATATTCATTTGGCACTTTATACAGATCTTTTCATATGCCAGTATTAATCTGTCTTCAACATATGACTGATTTAGATAGGATTCCTGCACTGCAGGGGGTGGGGGTTGACTAGATGACTCTTGGGGTCCCTTCCAACTCTAGATTACTACGTTTCTGTGAATACAGTATTGAATTTTGAATAGTATAAAATTTGTACTATATTTTCTAAAATAAAGTGGACTACATGGCAGGGCCGTAACATATCACACATACCCTCTCAGCCAAAGTCCTCAGCTCCAAACATGCCATGTGTGTGGATACAACTGTATGCTTGTTGTTGTTGTTATTTTGAAATAATTTTACAGACTGCTGCCATCTCCCACTTGGAACACCAAAATTTTAGGGTGGGAATTCTGCCTTCTAACATGCTAAAAACATACACACAGTTTGGCACACTAACAGCAATGGCTCTAGGGGATTCCATTACTTTATGTTTCAGTGATATTTTATGTTCTCAGAGAAAACGACCTACTCTTTCACACTAGGAAAAGCAATGAGTTAACAGGAAGAAAACATAAAGTGCCTTGATTAAATTTGCACTATGCAGCACCACCATGGCAGGCATACTAAACAGAGAAGAGGGATCCTAATTTGGCGCGTTACCAAAGCTAGAATTATTGTGGAGCAGCAATGTATCAGGTGACCTTAGATCATGGGAAAGGGGACCAGAACCAGGGCTTTGATGGAAGCAGAGTATCCTTTATATCTCAGCATTGCCTCTGCAGTCTTAGATACGTGCTCCTTCCATGATTCCGAGAGAATTCTCTTTGAGACCCGCAGAAAGCAGCAAGAGGACAGACCCTAGTTAGGACGGTCTCGGACGACAGGAAGGGCGCTTTGGGGCGGGGCTGTTTGGTAGGATCGCCTTCTCATGCCAATGGGGAGGCAAAGGTTAGGAAAGCTGCAGTGCACCCACTGAATGGAATCCCCTTTTCTGAACGGACACAGCAGAAAGTACGGCCCAATGTAGTCGATGCACACCCAACGCCCCCCGCCCGCCACACGCACCACACATCCCGTTGCGAATTCCGACCCCCCCCCCCACCTACCGCAGTATTGCCTACACTGGCCGGCAGCAGTCCCCCAGCCTTTCGGGAGGGGGGGTCTCTCCCAAGCCTAGTTGGAGAGGATGCTTTCTGTCCCCTGGTCTCCTATCCTTCCCCGCAAAATTAACCCCTAAATGCAACCTGCTTGGTCTAGGCTCATTTCGCCCCTATCCCTCTCCTCTCCGGAGACCCGCCTGCTCTGGGGGTGTCCCTTCCCCACCTCCCAAGCGGGATTAAAGCGATTAAATGACGAATCCTGAAGGAAAAAACGGAGGGCAAGTCCTCGAAACCGGCCCTTCGCGCGCCAAGTACCCGGCCCGCCGCTCACCCTCCTGCTCGCCGCTCACCTTCCTGCCCGCCGCTCGACGCTCCGCCGCAATCCTTCTGCAGCAAAATACTGGCCCGCCGGTTTCCCTCGCGCCCAGAAGAGCGCGCCGCTTCTTCTCGGGCACCAGGACGCTCCGCCTCCCGCGCGGCGAGGCTAGTCTGCGGCAATGCGGAGAGCGGCCGAAGCAGCGAAATATAAGTGCTTCAGTGATGGGAGCGAGCCAGAGGTTAAAGCGACAAGAGGGTGGGGCGGAGCGGGCTCGGCCTGTACCTATGAACGGCTGGCCGGGAGGAGCGAGGCCTTGAGGGGGTCGTCGTCGTCAGGGTGGCCAATTGGGCTTGGGAATAAAACCCGCAGGCATTGTTGCCTCCTCTCCAAAAGGATATTGTAGAGTTGGGGAGCGGAGAAAGACCACCCGAGCCAACAACGGGATGGAGCGGCTCCCCTTTGAGGAAGGCTGCAGCATTGGGGACTTTTTAGTTCAGGGAAAAGGCGAGGGAGGGTTTTAATTTGCTTAAAAGTGCGAAGGAAGTTGATACAGAAAAAAGGTTTTCTCCCTCCTAAGGCTAGAACTCATGGCCAGCCGCCGAAGCTGAATGTTAAGACGATTCAGGACAGGCAGAGAAAAGGACTTTTTCCAACATGAAGGGCTTTGAGAATTAAGACTAATTAGGCTAAACGCTGCCTTCAAAGAGAACTGGTTCTGAATACTGTAAGTATTTGAAAGCAATACAACACCTACATCAGAGACCTTTTTATCCAGATTGGAAAGCTTGTTTTTGACATGGAATAGAATCATAGAATTGGAAGAGACCACAAGGGCCATCGAGTCCAACCCCCTGCCAAGCAGGGAACACCATCAGAGCACTCCTGACATATGGTTATCAAGCCTCTGCTTAAAGACCTCCAAAGATGGAGACTCCACCACACTCCTTGGCAGCAAATTCCACTGTCAAACAGCTCTTACTGTCAGGAAGTTCTTCCTAATGTTTAGGTGGAATCTTCTTTCTTGTAGTTTGGATCCATTGCTCCGTGTCCGCTTCTCTGGAGCAGCAGAAAACAACCTTTCTCCCTCCTCTATGTGACATCCTTTTATATATTTGAACATGGCTATCATATCACCCCTTAACCTCCTCTTCTCCAGGCTAAACATGCCCAACTCCCTTATCATCACTTCCAGCTCCCTTATCCTCGCTTCCAGAGAGAGTAAGGCACATGGTATACAGTAGTACCTCAGGTTACATACGCTTCAGCTTACAGACTCCACTAACCCAGAAATATTACCTTGGGTTAAGAACTTTGCTTCAGGATGAGAACAGAAATCGTGTGGCGGCAGCAGGAGGCCCCCATTAGTTAAAGTGGTGCTTCAGGTTAAGAACAGTTTCAGATAAGAACGGACCTCCAGAACGAATTAAGTTCTTAACCTGAGGTACGACTGTATATCAAATGGGATGCTAGCTTCTGATATTCAAAGAACTTCAAGAACAGTTACCTACTGGGATAAGGATGACATGAGGTAGCCTAAAGTATATAAAATGTGCCTGGACATATAAACTTCAAACCCTTCTCAAGTTGGCTGTATGTAGATATGGGAACTGGGAATAGTATGGACTTCAGCATTGTCAGGTTTACTACATACAGTGAAAGTTTCTGTAGAGCTTACTTCCTCCTGAAGTTTAAACTGACATGTAAACAAACATATATAGGGAAATATCTTAAACCTCCTGGAATGAGGATTTCTTTTTTTACACTGAGGTTATCTAGCCTCAGTAAAAGTATCATCTCATAGGATAAAGGGGTATGATAGGCCTTGGTAGCATGTCATGGTAAACGTCATCATAAACTGATCATTGCTGTTTTGCTCCTTCCTGTAATCACAAGGGGGGAAACAAATCAGAGATGCTGGTTCAACCCCCTTTCCCAAATCACCGTCTGAGATAAGTACTGTTTTTGTTCTAGCCAAAGGAAGAAGAAAAAACAAGTTTAGAAGCTAATTAAAATATTTTCAGAATCATAAGTGAATACTTAAAAAAACTGTTTGCACCCTGACTTTACCTGGATTCCCTTTGCTGTAGCTTATGCTGTAAATGTATAATACAAACCCTACAATAAATTATTATACAACTATGGCATTGAGAAAATTCAAACATTTTCCACAATGTAACAAGTTCACTCTTTTTGGAAATTATAGTTGCCGTTTACTTCAGCTAGGAGTATCAATTTGATATTTTCTTAATTATGAATTTTACTTTTCTTTTTACTCCCCCCTGCCCAATCTTGTGTACCAAGTGACAAGTTGGTAAAACCTAATTATATATCATTCGGAGGAACATCTGGGCCACACTATCAGTGAAGGGCTACAGCTTATTTGTATATCGTCTGCACTGCGGGAAGAAGGCCCAAGGTTCAATCCGCAGCATTTCCAGGGATGATGGGAGTTGTAGTCCCAAAAACATCTGGAGGTCCCTACAGGTCCCTATCCTGGCACAGAAGTCTATGACAGATTTTCCAGTTTTATTACAGGTGAATCCTTTCTACCGCTGCTGCTTAACAGTACAGTCCTAGACATGTCTACTTGGGAGTAGAATAGGATTTACTCCCAGGTATGTGTGTACAGTGGTACCTCAGGTTAAGTCCTTAATTTGTTCTGGAGGTCCGTTCTTAACCTGCAACTGTTCTTAACCTGAAGCACCACTTTAGCTAATGGGGCCTCCTGCTGCTGCCGCGCCGCCGGAGCCCAATTTCTGTTCTTATCCTGAAGCAAAGTTCTTAACCTGAAGAACTATTTCTGGGTTAGTGGAGTGTGTAACCTAAAGCGTATGTAACCCGAGGTACCACTGTATGTGATTGCAGCCTAAAGCCCCCACTACTTTATAGAATGGTGCAACTGCTGTACGAAACTACATCTCACCTGTCCTTTGCTATATATATATATATATATATTAATACCCATCAGTGTAAATGTTCCAGTTAAGACTTATTTCAAGTTCTCTTCATTTTTAGTGAGACAGTTATAAAGAAAACCATTTAGTGTTCAAGAAAACATGTTTATACTTAAAATTCTAAACACGTATCACAATAGTTAAATGGCAGTTGAAGAGGAAAATCAAGCTATTTACATATTTATATTATATAATAAATGAAGAAATGCAGTAGGCAATATGCATATTTCATGTTCAAAAAGGCGCACGATGCAGGATTTAAAACATTAGACCAGCTCCCTTTCAAACATTTCAGAGTGTCCCATTAAAAACATACATATTTGTCCCAATGGCTATACAGATTTAACTTCAGTTATTTCATTCACATATGTCTAGAGATGAAATAGTAATACAAAATCATTGTGAAAATGGCATGCCTAATTTTCCATTTTGTTTGCTGCTTTAATTAAAAAAAGGAACGGAAAGAAAAATGGGCAGCACCATTCTGGTTTTAAGGAAGTTTAAATGTACAATGATTACCTTCAACTGCAAAGCTGTTTGGAAGAATAAAGCTCACCACACTACTGTATTCCCACCTCTACCCAACATATTCTCTCTCGAGAAGCAAACACATGACAAAAGAGAACCCTGTTTGTATAATCTGCTCAGATGCAAGCCAGAACCAGCACTCATGCTAGTTGTTCCTCTGCCAAATAATGACTTAATATTCAGAAATATTTTTACATGGTATCTTCCACAGAAATATTTTCTGCAGAATCAATAGGTCTTTGTTTTGTTTTTCTGGAAGTTTGCTCAGGTTTGACGCGGACAACGTCCACGTCCAGAAGGAACAGGGATGTCCAGAATTCTGCGTCTGTCTTCATATTCATCAGTATCTGTTGAGTCTTCGTCTTCATCCATCGCGCATTCGTTATGATTGGTTTCCTAAATGCAGGAACAGAAGTAATATAGGTAAGCTCTTTGACAAAGTTCCCTTGCAAAACTAACCCAACTGAATGTGATCATGTTTATCAAGCTGCATTAAACAAACAAAAGGATCAATGAGTACCACAGAAAAAGTAAAATACTTTAACATCTCTTGTAATTGTTATGGCATTTATACAACTACGTCTGGTTTCCAACAGCTTGCCAAAGTGTTACCCAACAGAAAGCCTGGGACTGGGCTGAAATTCCTGTCACAGCCATTCAAGATACCATTGTGCTATATATTGGACACTAGACAGTAGGACACTTCTTTGGTTCTTTAGTAGGCATTGGGCAAGATCCAAAACAATGCCAGTGGACACTACAGATTCTGGGGGCATGCAGGGAGCAGCAGCAGGAAAGAAAAGGAAGGGGAGTTTGTGCAAGTGCGCTGACACTGTTGGATTTCACCCATTCTTAGCAAATTGTCGCACACACAACTCTTGGGATAATGTACTAAACGTGCCTATTCCAATTGTGTAAAGTGCTTAACAGCCTTATATCATTGGACTTTGTAACACTCTATAGGAAGGCCATGCTACTCTCATGTTACAGAAAAGGAGCCAAGATATAACATGATTTGTCTGCTAAGTGTATTTTGGACAAACTGAATTTGAATCCAGTACAAATGGTATTTTATCATATTACCACTGAAAACTTTTTACTTTTGTGTAAGCCAAAAAGTTCTACTCATAAAGGCAGTCTATAAATATTTCTAATTAAAAGTAAGTCCTGTATTCCATCTACAGTTTATTTCAGTAAAAGCAGTCGAAGGCTCTGTTTTAAAATAAGATATCCAAGTAGACAGTGCGTTTTAAAAAGTAGAATGCCCATCCAAACACTCTTCTATAAAATCATGTATTCTGACAATAGCTTTCCTGGAATGCTTAAAAATGTCCTATCCCCCTGTCATTTGTGGAAAACAATGTTAAAACTATTTTCAAGACAAGGCACATAATGTGTCTGTTGACAACATGGACAGAGGTTGAACAAGCAAAGCAGAACACATGATCTGCTGTAACTAAATATAAGACAAAATAATGTTTCTATCCAACAATAAGTTCCCACTTATTTTATGTTATTCATTTAGCACATAAACAGCAGTGCAGTTATATAATATGTAGGCAATATCAAATTGTTAATATATCTAATATATTTGTTCTTCCCCAAACTGAGCATTATTCAAAAAACAAAGCAAAGCAAAGCAAAAAACAACAAAACAAGCAGTCAAAAAAGACATTTTACTACTTGGGCTTTTCCCAAATGTTCCAGGACCTTTATACACATTTCATAATCCCATATATGAGAAAGTTGTTATCAATCCCCTCACTGCATTTTCACTCATAATTGATAAAGAAGCAAGTATGATACTCGAGCACACACATTTTTAAACTAGGTAAAGTTTTTTTTTTTTACTTTACTCATCTTACAGCTTCTAAAAACTATTAACCTAGTTTTATGTAAAAAGGAGATCACTATTTATATTTAAACACAAAATCCAATTGTTTTCTGGAAACCAAAGAGAAGAGTTAAGGCCTAAGAACATCAATTTTAACTTACCATGCGTGCTGTAGATACTTTGAACGTTGGGCAAACCATATGAAATCTAGGAATGGTAACATTAAAAAATCTGTCTTTATAGTAGAGACAATGGAATGTATAGTATCCTTCCATGTACCCTGAAGTAGTGGCAAATGTCGTACAGCTGGTATATTCATAAACCCGACCAGGGCTGATTATGGGAAATTCTCCTGTAGAAACAAAGTTAACAGAGGACTTCAACCTCTGGAACCAAAAATACTTCAATTAGGATCAAACTTAACACTGCAATGAACTTTTTAAAAAAGTGTGCTTACAACTAGTCACTTTTATTTCTAAAAGAAATACAGCCACAAGACTGGTTCCAATACAGGCCCCATACCAGTTTCTTGACAAAACAAAAACAAACAAACCCACCCTCCTGACTGCTATTTGCCCTCAAATGTGTTATTTATACAGCAAACAGCATATATGGGGGCAGTTTATCAGCCATGGATATGGGGGAGTGTTTTTCACCAAAAACTGGGCTCCAATTTAGACTGAGAACAAGTTTCAGTGCAGGGCCTCAAAGCTACTCCCCTTCGCCCCAATAAAATTGGCCAGTTTAAGCACGCTTTTTTAAACAGCATGTTTATTGTAATGTGTAGTTTGGCCCTTAGAACTGTGCCACAGACTTTGAAGAAACAAAGAGCGAGCAGTCTATACTATTATAGATTTTAATCTTAGTATAAAATTGTAAGGGTGCTGCCATGCTGCAGTTTGCATGGCTTGTTGATGATAGGCAGCTGGTGTGAGGCCCAGACAGGCAGGAAGACGGAGTGAGCTAGCAGGCAGCCCAAGCAAGCAGGTGAGTAAGTGCGGCAGCCACCTCGGATAAGCCACAGAGCAACAGGCAGGACAGATTGGGGCAGCTCCGAAGAAATCATCTTGCTCTGATGCCACTGTCCACCTCACATGTTTCTCCCCTTCCTTCTCCCCGCTCCTTGCTGAAGGAAGCAGCAGCAGGGAAAAGGGTAGAAAGCCTTCCCCTCCATGTGCTGTTGCAGGGAAGCAAAGGAGAGAATGTCTCTTTCGTCTTCATCCCACTGTTGCAGGCTTCTTTCTCAGTCCTTCCTCAGTGATGGTGCACTTCCAACAAAGAAACCCTTTTTTAAAGTGTAATTGCCACACAGCGGGGGCACCAATGGTTGCTTAGATTGGGATCATGGCTGGGAAGAAAAGGATTAAGGTTCCTCTAACTGCACTCTGCATTTGTTGTTGTTGTTTTTAAAACAGTTACACTCTTTAAATATTCCTTACCTACTACTCCAGGACCTTGCACCTCCTCCACATCACCTTTGGCATTGGTTATTCTCCAGTACCGACTGTCTAGCTGACAAGCCTTCTCTGGAAGAGCATCTTTGGACATCTCAATTCTAAAAAATTATGCAAGGTACTCATTTTAGGGAGAGAGCAAAAGCACTAGCCAAAAACTATTACCTTCCTTAAAATACTATCCAGAATATTTTAACTGCTTTAGGGCCTTGAGAGGTGGAAGGAAATAGTTGTGACACTCGCCTGACCACATTACAAACAACACTCATTAGCAGGGGCATAAGAGTCATGTTTTTCTCTGACACAATGTAGCAATTTGACTGTCCAAGAAATACTACCCTAAGGGGGAAGATCTAGATCCTGTAATTATTACACAGGAAAAATAATAATTGAACAGATCTTAGAAGAAAGAATATGTTCTATAGAACACTACAGAAAAGGAAGTCAAAAGCAAAGAAGTAACTTCAGGGCAGTCTTGTAAAAAGCATTCAACATTTCCCCGTTCTTACTTTTTATCTCTCACTGATAAATTGTGATTTTGTAAGGACTAGTTTATATTTTAGGTCGTTTAGAATTTTGCCAGTGAGCAAAGAAAGCTTCAAGATGTGTCAGTAACACATTGATAAAATCAGCATTCATTTACTGCTCCTACCTGATTCTGTAAGTAAAGAAATAGTGAGGTGGATGTACAGAACTGAGTTCAGGTAGAAAAGATGTGGAGACAGAGACAGTAATATCTCCTGTTGTTGCTACGCAACTCTTGTCATGAACGTATCTAGCAAATAAAGAAAAAGGCATTATTTTGAAGAATAAACAAATACTGAAAAATTCATTTGTTTAAAACCAACTTTCACCTTACAATTTGTGCATTAAGAATCTATAGGAAAAGGCATTCTCTACACCCGCTTAATGCCATTTAGACTATATCTGTTTCTGCAGAACATAGTGCAAATGTATTGCCAGCATTACAATGTTATTATTGTAAATAATAAGTGTGCTTTGCTTTACTACCTCATGCTCACATACATGTCTAACAAATATTATAAGATGATAATTTATTTTTGTTACAAGCTTAAGATTAATACATTTTGTCATAATAAGATACCACAGATTGTAAACCAAAGGCATAATACCTGAAAATCTGGTCTCTGATGATGGGATAGCCACCTGTTACTACATTGTTTACATAGGAGGTGAACCATTCCAAATAGGAGCTACCTAATGGCAAAGGGGGAGAAACATTTCATAAGGTCATAAAAAGGCCAGTATGCCGATTACATATGCTATGACTAAAAACAAAACAAAGAACAGTTCAGACCTCCCAGGTGGTGGTCACCTAGCTCTGACCATTAGCAGTCTCAAGTACATGGTAAGGCACTATAGCACTAGAGTGCTGAGGTTTAGGACTAGGCAAGCGGAAGCTGCTCATTCATCTAAGACCAGAACTCAGAAATCTGAATGAAACTGGGGCAGGGGAGAAAGAGGAAGTTCCCACTTGTTTGTCCCCTACCCATGCTTCCTTACAGATCAGCTTGCCTCATTCCATTTTACTACGAAGCTTCATTTCACTATAGATGGCAATAAATGCATTGTTACGTTTAGCAAGATAGTAGGAAGAATTCAGTATCTTGGTATCAGGAAACATTTCCTCTTATCAGATGGAGTGATTTCCCCCCTTCTTGTCCCACAAATTGTTCTGGGATTTACCCCCTGATTCCCCCCCCCCCCCGAGTCAACTGGGAGAGCACAGGGGAAGAAGAAAGGAGGAGCCTTGTTGTGCTAGGGGACACATCACACTGGGTCCCTATTTGGTACAACTATGCTGGTACAACTATTTAATTGAATCTGGCTCTTGTTTTTTAAAATACAAATAAACCACCATTCCTCCCAATGCAAAGCACAAATAAAAAGCTTTGAGAAATGTGTGTGCATAGATGGTTCCATTTGTTAAACTTCCCTTCCCAAAGCTGTTCCCATCCTTGATCCTCTGAGCATGCTATTTTTGATTTGCCATAACCTTTGAAAGGTAATTATGCCTCAATTACATATCACAGGTCTATGAAAAGAGGGTCTGATGGTGTTACTGCAGTTGCTTTCTTCAAAAACCAAACTATAAGAACTGCAGAAAATGCAAGCTTGAGAAACCCTGATTGCTACTTCTCTAAGACAAAGCAGAAAGATGGAATGAAATGCTTATAAATGCACTCTCCCAACATCTTGCAATATTACACGTGATCACAGTTTAACAGATAGTTTGTCCTCTAATGTGCAAAAGATCTAGAATGAGCAAATGCTGCATGTTGAGGTAAGTGGAGAAAGTTCCAGACATATTCCAATTCATATTGACTTCTCTAAATTGTTTCCCATTTAAGTTCCAAAATACTTTTACCTGTAATAAACATATCAATTGCAGATGGATTGCGGGCCATTTGATCCTTTAAAGGAAAAAGGAAAAAGTTTATTTGTGTCCTTAAAAACTGGACTTACAGGTGACATTTGTACCATACAATACTGCAGGAAAATATTAGTCTGTAACCAGTAGTAAAAAAGAGAACAAAATTAAGTGTTTCATCTGTGCAAGCCACTTTATGTTCCCATCTCGTCTGTGAACATTTGGTAGAAAACTCAACTTGAAAACTTAAGATTTATTTCTTTGAAATCATAGTATCAATGAAACAGTCATTATGTTCTTTTTTATTATTAAATAGCTTTCAGAAGTTCTTCTACTTAGTTATGGCCCTTCCTGTAGCTAAAAACCAATTTGTGTTTTATGTACCACTATAACAATAGGGTGCTTTGAGCCCCCCCTCAATGCGCTGTTAATCAATAACTTACTATTATTTCAAAGTGTGAAGTTTGATTTTTATGCACTAGACACATTTGTATGAAGCCCATTTTTTTTGGAGGCAAACTTCTAATCAACTTGCAAGATCCTCCTTCCCCATCATCACATCCCCAGCTTCTTCACTAGTAGCCCTGCTTTGCCTGTCTCTCAGCTCCAGGTCCTAATGATCAGCCTTCACTTCTCTCATGGCAATTATAGCAATTGCTGCCATTTAAAAGCCCCTCTCCTTCACAAGTTAGAGCGTTTGAACATTTATGTGGCCTTTTGTGGATGGTGGGAAGTAGCTCAGAGATGAAAGACAGCTGATTTTAGATTTTTTAAAACATTCTACACACATATACTGCATCAGTTTCATCTACTGAAGATAATGAGTAGCATTAGTGTTGTCTAAAGTGTCTATTTACAAGTCTTTCTTACTGGGCATTGGTAGAAGATCTCATAACTATTGCGGCCCTCCACGCTTTCCAGAGCCATGTACTGACTCAATCCAGTGTGGATGCAAAAGGTTAAGGGAAGGCACTGTTTCAGTCCTAGCCGCTGCTGAAAGCCACCGGCTGCTGTGTCGATGTCCAGCAAATCTTCAGAGCGATAGTGGTTGGAAAGGGCCATGCTTCCCATCAACCTTTGGAAAGACAGAAAGAAAAGGGGGGGAGACATTATTAACCATTGGAAGAAACAAATTTCAAGTATGTGCAAGCTTACGTAGCGGCCGACTGCCAATTAGCAATGACAGTTAACGTTAGCTTCTCACCCTGGAACGACTAGCTTCTGTCCATTATGGATCCGAAATGAACATCGATAGTCATCGGGGAGTTTGCAACCAATTTGTGCTTCCACAGCATCCAGATCTTCCTCCCGAACACTCTCTGTGAGCATTCAAAAACTGTACCATTTAGCAGATTATCTTCAGACAATATAAACAATGCATTTTGCAGTAAGTTATTTAAGACGTGATGTTAAAACCTCTATAGCAAGCCCCATTCAAGTCAGCAGGTGTGACAACTGTGTTTAGAATTGTATATTTTCCTAGGGATTCTTCAGTTTACCTTTTCTGAAACAGACATCAATACTTATGTCAGAAACACTACACGAAAAGCATAATGTCTTTTGCTTTTGGAAACACCTATGTACTCCAAAGTGGTGGGCTTCTTTTCAAGACAAACCAGAGATAGAAGTCTGTCTTAATTCAAGCCACAGCATATAATCTGAATAGGGACACACTGCTGTAAAACAAGGAAGGCCAACTAGTAGTCTGTAGTTCAGACTCAGAAGCAGTTTTTGTCTGATTCTCCTGCCCTATGCAATTTGTGGCTAAAATATTTGCCAACTATTACTCAGGAGGAGAATAAATAATTTTCAAGGGCCATATAAGAGAGAAAATGGCATGTGTTAATGTTTGTTGTTTAGTCATTTAGTCGTGTCACTCTTCGTAACCCCAAAAGAGATTCATGTATTCCAAAGCCCACAGTAACAATCATTCTCACCTAGTATGGCTGCTTCCATTCTAGGGTTTTTAGTAATGCTGAGACACTATCAGCTGCAAGTGAAGTTAAAATGGCACTAGAGAGTTACATTCCCCTTGCATGTCTCTATAAGTGAAGGAAAGATGAACAACAAAACGGCTGCTCCAAAACTGGAGGAGACCACCTGCAATATATGGTTGCTTTTGTTTGATATGAATGCACATCAGCTCTAGCACACTGATTAAACTTTTAAAAGCATGTATTATTGTTTTTCCCCACAAGAAGAAAGGCAGGAAGAGAGCAGGGCATGTTCCAGTCCCGGGGGGTGGGTGTCATTTGAAGATGCTCCTCTGAGAAGTGGGGGAGGAAGAGCTGATCCTGAGGCTTTGAAAAACATTTCTGCACTTCATTAGTATGCAAAAATACAATGAAATGCTTTTTTAAAATAATAATAATAATAATAATAATAATTTGTTGAGCTTTTAAAAAACTCTGAATTTAGGGTTAAGGCTTCCTGTTGCCACCCATTGTCTAGAAGCCTATAAGATGGAGACATATAGCTGCTTTGCAAACCTCTTTGAAATTCAGCGCAGCTGATAGGGATTCCCCTTTCCCCCCATAATCTTCTCAGATTTCCAGAAAAGCAGTGAGACCTCTGGGAAAAGATCTACACACATGGACCCCATTTTGGTGTTTTAAGGAGCATCTTTAGCCCCACCCTCAACAAACCAGTAG